>NC_086227.1:38876071-39534285 GCF_036321145.2 Pelmatolapia mariae | reverse complement strand
TCTCTAACAGAGTTTAGTCCGGTTGTCTTGGGTGGGTGTTACACTGTCGGGTGGAACTAAGTGGGTAGTCAGGGGTCACAGTGAGGATGATGCACCTGGGTGTGTCAGAGGAAGGCTGCGATGTGACTGAGTGCTTCCTAATGGGCCACTCCATCAAACACACACACGGCGGAGCTGTCAGGCTGCTGAGGTCCGCCCACTGAGGTCCGCCCCCAAGTTGTGTATGTTGTTCACACCGTGGAACGCTGACTTGTGTTTGGTTCTTTGTGTTGTTAACGCAGCATCCGGCTTGTTTACAGGCTGTGAAGGACCCGAGGAAAGACGGCTCAACACACACACACACACACACACACACACACACAGTTCAGGCTGTTTTTCCTGTTTGGTTTGTTGGTGACTTACAGAGTAAGGAGCCCCACTGAGTGACCAGAGGACCCCGACTGGTCCAGATCTTTGGAGTCCAGCTTCAAGCACGCGGCTAAAATGCCAGCAGGATGAATTCTCACATTATTAGATTTAAGTTCATCTCTAATTAGTCCCTGTAGAGAAATCTGTTCTACATATTTAAGGCCTCCCGAGTATCAGGAGCCGAGGTCAGCCGCGGCGCCCTGCCTGCGACGAGCTTTTCGGTGCAGCACCTGAGTTAGTATTCTCTAATTGGATGTTTGAATTTTTCTTGGTTTATGGGTGTAAACATATATATATTTATGTATGAGTGATTATAATTATAATTTTATGTTTAAAAAAATAAATTAATAATAATAAAATGGTTATATAAACTACGCTGTAAAAGCTGCAAACGGCCACTTGAGGCTGATGCTGTTTGGGGTGTGGGTAAGATTGCTGTAAATGGTCATGATATGAACGGATGGGATGATGTCATCCAGCTCTGATGTGTAGCTGACGCTTGGACATCCACTTTGTATGGAGCAGCAACACTCGCCGTGATTTATGGCCCAACTTTTTATTTTCTTTGATCGTCTATCAACCTGCTAAACGCTCCCACAGCAGCTGTGAGACGCCAACAAAGGCATTAAAACGTCTCCAGGAAATGTGACACAGGACAACTTAAAGACATCCCGTCTGCAACGCTGCTATTATTAAACAGTATGTATATGATACATTTGTCCAGTGATAAATGGGCTGAAGATGAGCGCTAGAATGACTCCTTTATTGCTGCCACAAAGCAGGAAACAGAGTTCATCCTGTTTGCAACAATCAAAGTTTGTATTGATTGTTAAAAGTATTAAATGAGATTTGTTCCCTCTGAGCTCCTGCAGGAAACACACGGCCTGACTCGACGCAGCTTCAAACTGGGAGTTTTTCCTTTCGCTGCATCAGCACGGACAGTAAAAAAGCCTCTTCCTGTCTTTACCCCAGCAGGTTGTAAAGACTATAGAAATGCGCGGCAGGCACAGCAGCTCATCGCGCCGCCTGCTTCTGTCTTTGCAGAGAGGCGAGGCCCGGCTGGAGGCTGCTGCTGCTCTTAAATTAATTGCCTTTGTTTTCCACGAGCTGAGCTGGACTACCTCTGCCATTACCTCATTCATCTCCCCTCCTTCCTTTCCTCCCCCTTCCTTGTCCACCGCAAACCACAGTAGCTGTTATTGAGCCGAGGAGGCCGGGCACCGAGGGAGCGTGGAGTTATTAGAGCTAGTGAGCGTTTGTGGAGATCTAAGACTTAAAGGGTCACTTGAAACAAATTATTAAGCAGATTTCCTCACCTCTGCGTCTGCTCCTTCAGAGCGAGATGAAAATCAAAGTTTTTGTTGTGGACACAGAGGCGACAGGATCATCGGAGAATGTGGCACAAAGCAAAGAGCTGAACACAAACCATGGTGGAGCGACTGGCTTCATTTCAGAGGGATTTAGGCTTCCAGTGATGATTAAATCAAAACTTACTGGTATATATATAAAGACCCCACTGTGTCCTGGGCCCACTGTGGAAGCTGATGGGCTCTACAATCAACAGCACCACTAATCCAGGGCGACTCCCCACCACCTCCACCGTTTTTTCCCTATTTATTCATCATTTTTTCTTTTGGACTGGGTCATATTTAAAGTTAAAAACAAACATTTTAAATGACAGAGATTCCAGTGAGAGCGATGTGGTTTGAGCAGCCCTGTCCCAGACTGTATATAAAAGATGGCTGAAGCCATCGTGCTCATTTCCTGCCCTCTCCAGGCATCCCCGTTTGTTCTCACCATCCTGGGCTTTTGAAATGTGGATCTGAGGAGCCGGTGGACACTGGCTGCTCGTACTGTGGCGACTTAAAAGAATAAAGTTTCAGGTCTGACTCCTGAGTGTGCAGTTACATCCTGGAAACACATCTTCCTGACGGAGCGTCGAGCCTTCTGGGATCAGCAGCCGCGATTCCTGCACCGGCAGCTACACGCGGGTAACACATCCTCTACATCGTGTTGCAAATGCCAAAGGAAGGAAGAGCAGTCTGCACCGTCCTTTGTTGAAGAAGTCATTGTTGTGTAGTTTCCTCCCGCAGACCCCCGGGTACCTTCACGAGCCCCCCGCCCCCGCTCTCCATATGGCCTGTTTTGTCTGCTGCCATGAGGGAATGACCTTTCTGTCTATGTATCTGCTCATTCATCAGTCAGCCAGAGGTTTGTGTTCCTCTCCACCCCCCTTCCCCGCTGAGACAATACTCTCTGCTAATGCGTTCTGCAGAGCGAAGCTGAGTCTGTTTTCTGGAGAAATGCCCTGAAGGAGCTTTCTAGCAAGTCCCTATAGACACAACATGAGCCGTTTTCACACATGCAGCCCTGAAACCAGGAGCTGTGTGAGAAACGCAAACGTTCCACCCTTCGGACGTGAAACGCCGCTCTACGAGAACACGAAGCACAAGAAGCACATACTCTGAACGCGTGATGTTAGCGGTTCAGGTGTTAATGAGCTTTTGTTTTTGAGACTTTATCCTCCCCAAAAAAACAAAATCATACATTTGTAGGCAATAAATGTAACAAAATCCAGATGCATCAAATAAGATACAAATTAACACTAATATTTATTTGACGGTTCAGGCTCTGAAGGGTTAAGTTTCATAGTCTCAGTAGCTGTGAATATATAAGGTCTGCATGGCCTCTGCTTTTGTGACTGCACCAACAGAGATTAAAAGTTTGCATGAATCCTACAGGCGGACTACAGCTGGGCCTGAATGAAAGAACAAGTGTGTGTGAGCAGGTATAACCTCCACCTTACACCTCCCAGTGTCAGAGTGACAGAAGCACAGGAAAACGAAACAAAATGGGAGAAATCTTTGGATCACACTCTCACTGATATCCATCCTCTGACACAGTAAAGCTGCAGACTCACCCCAACGCCTGGATGGTGACGTGGCGAGGTGAACGCTCCGTCAAGCTCGCGATGTACCGAACTGTCTGCGGTTCAGACCCTCAGCTGCTTCTCCTTTCAGATCACTGCCATCGTTCATCGTCTCGATTCGCTCGAGCTGTAAAGGAGCGCAGCACTGGAGAGGCCAATTACCCCGACCGTGTGCCGGGCCAGTGTTAAAGAGTGTGTGTGTTTGCTCTGGTTTTGTTGGCAGTCTGACTTAAGTGCAGGCTGACCTGAAAAAATTGAAAAACACCTACCATCAGTTTTAAAGTGGGGGTCATCTCTATGCCTGGTTTCCACCAGAATCCAAAATATTAGTGACGGTGTTCAGAGCAGCAGCAGAAAGACGGCGCCACAGCACGGCAGCGGGGTTGAATTCTCCCTGAATCTGGAAAATAAAACAACAAAAATGACTCAAAAACCAGCCGACAGTCACACACACTGATATTTGTGTCCCAACCCTGCTTCACCCCAATCGTCTTCTCCGGCTGAACTGTGCCTCAGCATGAGTGATGATATCTGCTCTGTTGAAATGACTGCAAACATTTTCTCATCACAAACCTGAAGAGATTAGAAATGGAAAAAAAAATCCCAGAAACCTGAGAATCAAGTTAGAAGTTGGAGATGAGAGTTTGGCTCCATCCACACTGTCTATGTGATGGCATGCCATATCTGGCTCCATTGTGGTTTGGTTTCTGTGGCCCAGGCCCATAGAAAACAGGTCGGGACCGGATCCGGCATCAAGCTGGCACTTCTGACTGAGTGGTGTCATGGCAGGGTGTATGTCAACCTGATGTGGGCCAGGTCTGGCAATGATGGCTCTGTTTATGTTCCTATTTTCTTATTTTAGTTAGAAAACCCAAATGCCATGTTGCAATACTATACTGCTATGGTAGCCAATGTTTCAAATGCAAGTTTGACAGGTTTGTGAGTGTACACTTCATCCAAAACCTAGTGAGGGTTTACTCATGTTTACCACTGGGTGGCTGTAGCTCAGGAGGTAGAGCAGGTCATCTACTGATCAGAAGGTTAGGGGTTCGATCCCTGGCTCCTCCAGTCTGCATGTGAAGAGTATGAATGTATAGTTAGGAAGCACTCAGTTTAGAAGTGGGTGAATGTGGCGACCGTGGTTCAGGGGCTTGGGAAGGTTGCTGGTTTGATCCCAGCTCTGTCTGTCCTGGTTGTTGTGTCCTTGGGCAAGACACTTCACCCTACTGGTGTTGGAAACTGTGGTTTCCCTCCACCAGTGTGAAAATGAATAATGGAATTGTAAAGTGCTTTGAGTGTCTAAAAAAGCGCTATATAAATGCAATCCATTATTATTTGAGTAATCTGGGAGAGTAGGAAAGCGCTATTCAAGAATCAGTCTGTCTGAACAGAGTTTCGTCATGTTAGTTTTGCACTATTATGTTCCAGCACATGTTGTTATTACATGGCTTGATTAAGGTACACATTAGGCTGACATCTGGGGCCAGAGCTGAAACTGTTCTGGGCCAGCACAGGGCCAGCAGTGTGTCTGCAACTGGCCTTGTGCTGGCCCATGTGTGGGCCACCTCTGGCAAACCAGATCTGGGCCCCCAAAGGGCCGTCATTCTTTGCGGTATGTGGGCCATATGCAAGCACATTGTGTGGGCCAGATCCGGGCCATACCAGTTTTACTATGTGGGTTTGCATTCTTTACTTGATCATTTGAACCTCTACTTCACATTATTCAAATATATCTGAAGGTTGATAACTGGTGTTTTTTTTCTTTTTTTCCCAAATGTCCCGCCCGGCACTGTAGGAATCACAATTATTGTCTGAGAAAGAAAGAACAGTTGGCAAGAGAGTTAATAGAAGGAGAGGGGAAGAAAAACAGAGGAGACGACGGACAGAGAGAGAAAATAAAAAGACCTACTAATAATGCGTGATATGTTTCCAGGCAGCAGCCAACCAAGATATGTGTCTGTGACTACCTGTTTGTACACCTGTGTGCACACCTGTGGGTGTCAGTGCACTTATGTTTATAAGATTTCTCCATGTAAGTGTCTAATAGTGGGTGTGGGGAGCCATAGCCCCGCCCCCCAGGTCATGATGGAGGAGACCCGGGGCGCAGACATCCAGAGGCCCCCAGAGCACGAGAGCTGAGGAGTGAAACAATCTCTGCCTTTGCTAACACACCTGTAGTTCAGGTACGATGGCGGGGGTCACTGGTGTAAACAGGAAGCAGAGTCACTCGCAGAAAATTTACTACAAAACAAAAGTAACAATGGAAAAAACAAAAAACTAAGCCAGAGCTGGATTTGCTTCAGGTTCTCCTGACAGGAGTGTTAGGTGCAGCAGAAAACTGATGGAGTGCTTCACCAAGTGGTACCAAGACTGTTACCCATCACCAGAGGAAGCCATACGGCGCTGCACTGTATACCTCCACCAGCAGCCTCCATCAACCACTCGACAACAGCTGAGCAACAACTTACCTTGGAGTCAACTGATTTCAACCAGCTGGGGAACACACATATCTCCGTGGTGACCAGTGGTTGCCACGGAATCACCACCTGTTCTCCAGGCCTGCGTGACCGGCGTGTAACCACGTTGACCTCACAAAAAATGTAATATTTTGGCCGTCAGGAAACGAGCATGGCTGTTTGCATCACTGTAAAAAAGTTCTTGCCCATCCAGACTGGGATGTTCAAACTCAAAGAGAGCTGGCAGATATTCCAAAAAAAAGGGGTTACGGGGGTCCTAAAGTGCCGTAACAGTGCAGCTGCTGAGCAAAAGCGCAGTAAAAGTTATACACTCGTACTAAAAGTGCAGCTATGGCCTTAAATCAGCGCCGGGGTGCGTAGTGGTGCGCTGGGATCAGCTCAGGACGCTGAAACAGTCAGGCCGACTGATGATTGTTTGACTGTGTTTGACTCTAAAAGCCCATTAGACCACACTGCTGCATGATGTGGGAGACTGCTCGCTGCACGCTGACTGCTTTAGTCTGAAAGTGGAGACACAGCAGAGAGACTGAAACTGACAGAAGGTATAAAAGTCACTCTAATAGGCAGTGATGAGAAAAGCAGCAGCAGCCACACTGTTGCTGCTTTTCTGTACATTTTAGCAGATTTGGTTTGAGTTTGGTCACCTAGAGAAATGAAACACCACCAAGTAGTTTATCCTCATCATTTCTTTTCCTGCTCTCCTCATCACTCCCTTATCCAGGCTGCCGGCATGTCCCTAACATGTCTGGACATGTTTCCAAGTAACTGGAAGGCCCAGTTACTGCAGCTCTGAACAGTCATGCTCAGTGAAGTCAAACGCTCAGAGCAATAAAGTCGTTTAATAATTATCCTTTAATTCTACTTCAACATTTTCAGTTCCTCTGACCTTTTTTTTACTCATATATTGAACTAATTGGTAGATGGTAACTGGCCTGTATTTGTATAGCGCTTCCTAAGGACCCCAAAGGGCTTTACACATCCAGTCATTCACACATTGGTGATGGCAGCTACATTGTAGCCACAGCTGCCCTGGCGCGCTGACAGAGGCAAGGCTGCCGGACACTGGCGCCACCGGGCCCTCTGACCACCACCAGTAGGCAACGGGTGAAGTGTCTTGCCCAATGACACAACGACCGAGACTGTCGGAGCCGGGGCTCGAACTGGCAACTTTCTGATTGCAAGGCAAACTCCCAACTCTCGAGCCACGATCGCCCCTAGATTACATGCTAGATCCAGTTTACAAGTATAATTTAGAGTCTGTTTTACACAGTTCCTGTGGTCTGCACTGTTACAACATCAGGAGTGGTGGGAAAGATTCAACTCGATTCAATTCAGTTTTATTTATACAGCGCCAAATCACAACAACAGGCGCTTTATATTGTAAGGTCGACCCTACAATAATACATACAGAGAAAAAACCAACAATCATATGACCCCCTATGAGCAAGCACTTTGGCGACAGTGGGAAGGAAAAACTCCCTTTTAACAGGAAGAAACCTCTGGCAGAACCAGGCTGAGGGAGGGGCGGGGCCATCTGCTGTGATTGGTTGGGGTGAGATAGATATCATAAGATGGACGATATCAGTTATGTTTTATTCACCTTCATGTTAGCACAGCTGTGACACCATGTGTGCAGTGGGTGTAGCACTCTCATCAGGAGCAGACAATCACATATTCTATACCATAAATAATAACTGCAAATATATGGTAGCAAATGCACTATTTAGTTTGATGCACGGATTACAACATCAACAGAATTTCCCACAATTCCAAAATCTCTGTAAGATCTCACTCATCATAAATGATGGAAACATGTATTCCTGATGTGCCTGTTAGATTTCTGCGACAAAAATCACATGCATGGGGTTAGAGCTGCTCACACGGCTAAACATCTGGAGATGATTTTAGCATCAATTAGTCTGGTGTTTACATTTATCAGGAAACCCTAAATTTGACATTTTATCGAGTCCTGTGTTTTAAAGGCATCAAAATAAGGATTTCACACACAAGACAGTGTGAGATGTCAGGATGTGAGCTAAAACCACACTGAAAAAACAAAACAAAAATAATCTCCATCCAAATGAATAACACAATAACTAACACATCTCACACACATCTTTAGGCACATTTCATGTGACCATCCATGTGGACACTAGTAGCATAAAGTGCAGCATTTAACTACACTGCGGCTGCTAGCACAAACAAATGAAGCGAGTAGTTCCTCTAATGTCCAGCAGAGGCTTCAGCACCGAATGAGTCACCTGGTTAAATTGTATAAAGTTTGCATTATTAGGGGCGTGGCCTCTTTGACTGACAGGTGGACTAAAACAGCAGTTGCTGAGTTTTCAAAATAAAACAAATCAACAGCGTTGCCAAAAGTCAGACGATGTTTTTTGCACAGTTACATACACATACACATGTATCAGTTTTATTAGTATTTCTGTTTAAAAGCTCATGTTGGTAAAAGCTACTCGGGTGGTTCCTGTGTCTGCTGTGAAAAGACGACTGTGTGAAACGGGGTCACGGTCTGTTTACTTCTCTTTCTACTCATTTGATTAGAACATTTCACAACCATGTGACATGCTAAAAGGAGAAAAGCAAAGACTCATCAGTCACTGCTATTTTCTTAGGCCAGCATTAGCTGCCATGAGCTCGTGGTCAAACCAAGCAGCCTACAGTGTATTGAATTGTGTAAGCGTTTATTTTACCACTTAAAAATTATATTAAGACAGTGGACAGCAGTCCCACAGTAAATTCAGTTAGTGAAACATTTCTAACTCTGCAGTCTTATTTAATGCACAAAAATGGAGCTCATCTCTGAAAAAATAAGACCTGCAGGTACCCCCACTAAAAATCTGGTGGGTTCAAAAGGTAAAATCCTGTGTAGGTGAGTGATAGAAGCTTTCTGGGTTCTGGAGCACATTCTCACATGCTTGCACACACACTTTTTCTCACAAAAGCTCTGTGAGGACTGAACCGGTACTGACTGTGCCAAACTCTGCAATCCAGCTCGCCCACGCTCTCTGAAGACCCCAGCCTGCCGGTGGATTGCTGTCTTTCCAAACAGCCTGAACTGCACATGGATCAGTTTCCACTAAAACAGCCCTCCTGACACTGTGTTTCTGCTCCATGAAACACCGTGTTGTTCTCTGTTCTTCTGAAAATAGTGCTCTGTTCCCACACACAAAACTCGGAAATGAGAAGGCACAACCAGCCCGGGCAGCGGGAACCGTTTCCACCGTGCGGCAGCACACACGATGAGCTGCACAGCTCAGAGGTAATGGACTGTAAATGTGATGTCCTATTATTGAAGGCTGAAGAGCTGTGACCTCTGCGTGTGCGTGTGTTTTCATGCATGCAGTGGTACGAGTCTGTCCTGCTTGCATACTATAAACACACAAACTGCTGAAAACTGATACAGAATCCACAAGACTGTCATACAGTAGGAATGTCATCCTGAGCCAAGTAGACTCAAGCTGCCCAGTGTGTGTGTTTGTGTGTGTGCGCGTTTTTTTTACTTTGTTGTGGGGTCATAATGTTGATCTGTTTTCAGTCTCCTGGGGAGAAAAACCTTTATTTTTATATACCACAGAATTTGGCCATGAGACAAAAACTACAGGTTGGCACGGTGGTGTAGTGGTTAGCACCATGCAGCAAGAGGTCCTGGGTTTGAATCCACTTCTCTGCACGGCTTCTCTCCGGTCTCCAATCCAAAGACATGCATGCTGGGTAAGCAGGTGATGGTCTGGCTTTGCAGCAGGTCTGAATGTTGTCTGTGTTCACCCTGCGATAGCCTGTCCTCTCACCCAGCCCCACTGTGACTGGAACTGGATAAGTGGAAGAAGGTAGATGGAAAACTGTAGTCCACATCAGCAAGGCATTTGATTGTGGACTGATTGAAGCCCACCCTCTGGCAGCCAGGTGCTGATAACCTAAAGCACTGATTAAGTGAGAATCAGCCACGTGTGAGCAGCTCTATAAAAGCTATAAAATGAAGATTTTAGGTGTGTCAAAGACCCTGCCCATCAATCTGGGAAGGGTCACAAGTCCATTTCAAAATAACACGAAGTCCCTCATTCTACAGTGGGAACAATTATTCACAAGGGGTAAAAAAATCAAGACAGCTCCCGATTTTCTCAGGAGTGGATGTCCCAGAAAAGTCACCCCTGAGGTCGGACTGTGCAACAAACCCAAGAGCTCCGTCTCAGACTGTGCAGGAATCGGTTAGCTTAATGTTTATCAGGATGCTGATTGGGCAACAGCAGCGTGTTGTGCTGTCAGTTTTTAGCCTTTATTGGATAAGTAGGTAAGACGATGGATGGATGGATGGATGGATGGATGGTGTCCAGGAAAGTGTGGCTTTGATGCATCAATCACAGCTACACTGGGCTCTGAGTGGCAGTGGCATGAATAAAGTTTGCGAGTCCCATTTGGGAGCTTTGTGTTGCTTGTTTTCACCTGCAGATAATTCATCAAAGGGTTGCAATTTATGAAAAATGTACTTACAGCTACCCAGTGCTTTTAAGTAAGATGCCTAGAGATCCCTAAGAAGCATACATATCTGACAGTATGGGAGGGCGCCTCATCTCACAACCACAATACACCCGGTTTGTCACAGTACTGATGCCAAAGGACAGCTTTGACAGCGCTGTGAATGAGCAGTGGCAGGTGAGTGATGCAAAGTCCTCTGAAGTGATAGAAACATGACTCTGTGTGGGGGTGTGAGTGAGTGTGTGGAGAGGGGGGGTTGTGTCTCGCTGTGTGACGTTCAGCCTCAGCAAAGCCTCCCTTTCTCCACACTGTGAACTCTCATTACAGCCACACAGTAAACTGGCGTTCTCCTACATCAGTGTCTGTCCCTGGATGAGGTAACAGTGCTGACTGAGCCTGTGGCTGAGCTTTGCAGTATTTCTATATTTTTGAACTGGAAGACTGTGGTGGGAAAAAAGGTGAATGAAGTTGATGCAGCCTGAAATCAAAAGTGTTTAGCTGGCAAAGCACAAGTTTTATTTTTCAGTATCCACAGGATTACAGTGTCTGTGAGATTGGCACTTATGACTAGCCTCAGGAGGTATGTAACCCTCCATGACGTCAAGCTTTTTATGCAAATATCAACATGTGTGTTATCCACAAAAATCTTAGAATCTCACCTAAATGCTCATATAAACCATTTCTACAACCACCAATGATTAAAAGAGAATTAACGTAAATGTGTAAAAGTCTGCTAAACACACACAGCCGAGCCAAAAAGTCTCCAGACTTCGTCTAACAATGTAAACAATGGCTAGTTAGCTAGCTTAGCTCTCACCGATTCCAAAACACCAAGTTTCACCACGCTCCGACCAAAATTCACTGAACCAGCTGCAAAAGAAGACCACAAACATGCAAAGTGGTGCAAATGCGCTGAGACAGAAATTTGCTAAGCGCAGCAGTCCCAACCCCCGGGCCATGGACCGGTACTGGTCCGTGAGTCGTTTGGTACCAGGCTGCGAGAGTTGAGGCTCGGGTGTGAAATTGATGGTTTTCAGGGTTTTTATCCTTTACTCGGTTTCCCTGGGTCTTTTCCTGCGTGTTATGAATAATTCTTTTTTTTTGGTACCAGTACTGGTTTTATTTTGTTGTATTTATCCGCGACACCTTGAAGGCCGGTCTGTGAAAATATTGTCAGACATAAACGGGTCCATGGCGCAAAAAAGGTTGGGGACCGCTGGCTTAGCGGACCGGTTTCCTCCACCGGTAGCTGATAGTCGCTGTTGCCACAGTAACATCTGCCGAAACATTTACACCTCACAAGTGTTAGCTTTATTTTGACCCCAAGCTTGTTTACAGAGTTTGTAACTGCAGAGAAATACTTCGAGCAGGAAGCTCAGAAAGCCCTTTGGGGCTAAACAGCCTAGCATCTGTCAAAAACACGTGTGCAGGATCACAGCTGCTCACAGCATGAATGGAAGGCTCTGCAACCACCTGTAACCACAGGTATCGCCAGATCAGCCGCGTCTGAAATCGTCCGCTGCTTTAAAATCAGCCGACTTCCTGTTGTATTTGCCTTGTTTCATCTGAACGTACAGCTGTCTGCACCTCCGCACTCCACTTAAAAGCTGTTTTTATTGCTGCAGCTCCACATTAAAAAGCATCTACTCATCACCAGCAGTCACAGCGGGTTAAAGCACTCAGCATCCGAGTCATTTTGTTGGTTGGAAACATTATGATAACTTCAGGTGTTAAATTCAGATTGGTGAGGAGGTTGAGGGAGCTCTTGTCAAATGAGGCTGGCTGGGTGAGGTTGTGGGCGTAGGAAAGCACCTACACTGAAAACTGCAGTCCTGATAAACAATGGCACTGTTCTGGAAAAGGAATTTGCTGTTTCATTTTCTAATTATTTATGCATTTTAAATTAAAAATAAACTCCATAAAGCGATGGGCCGACATCAGAGTGAACTTTCTAAATGGCGCCTAAATTGAAGGGATTCTGATTTTTATTTCATTTATTGTGTTTTGAGGAATTTCGCAGGAGGAAGTGTCTAACATTCAAAGAGAGAAAAGGTTAAACTCTGTAAAGAGATTTAAATAATTAATGATGTCACAGCTGCTGGCACACACTCCCCTCTCTTTGGAGACCAACATCGATCCTGCTGCTGCGTGACGTCTGTAAAACCTGAGGAAAAAAATCAGAGAGCCTGCTTTCTCCTTTGGTTTTGTGAATGTGGCTGAAAGTAGAGCAGAGAGTGGGCATCAGTCTGGGTGTTAACCTCTTAACATCCAACAGGTGGTCAAGTTGGAGGATTAAGTTTATGTTCATAACATCATAAACGCAGTCATAATAATGCAAACTTTAAGCCTTAATACAGTTTAAACAGGTGAGTTATTAAAACAGAACAGGTGTTACGAGGGGGACATGACCCACAGACCAATCAGTTTGTGTATCAGGTTGTAAACATGTTTATTTCTGGTGGAAAGTGTTAACATGGGAGTCTATGGGGACTGACTCACTGCTGCCTCTGCTGGACGTCACAGGAACTGCATATTTCGGAACTCAGCAGGATGAGAGACGCTCGTCGACATCAAGGACCCACAGCAGCAGCCAGCGGTTAAGGAAACCTGACGAGAACTGCCCAGAAACAGTTTTCTATTGGCTGCTATTTTATTCTCTCGGTGTACACACTGGCACAATTTCTCACTGAAAGTCTGCATATGCAAATGAAATGTGTTAACATATCAAATGCAATTATTCAAATGTCAGTTAGTTAAGCACTTGAGAGAAATATGGTTTACGAACAAATGAATCGGAAGCTCAAGGGTGCTCTGGATAATTTCAAGCTCTTTAAAATGCAAATACTGCTTCTGCTTTGCATGCTAAAAAAGATAATACTTGGTCATTTCAATAACGCATTCTTTTTACTCGACAATGAGGGCCAACGCTCGCATAGACGTAGCTGCGTGGGCGGAGAGAGCTCGGGGAGAGATTAAGCCATTCGAGGAGACAAATATACGGCCTATCCGAATCCCAACAAGCAAGCTGAAGGGATCGGGCTCAATAAGGAGACAGGAAAAAAACACAGAGCACCAGTAAGATGAAAAATGTTCTCCAATTTTTTTCAAATCAAGTAATTAACCAGGGTCAGTGGAGCTCATTTATTCGACTCTACAAGGCATTCATATTGGCTCAAAGGCAGCCTCGGTCGCACAATCGCCTCTGTGCGCTCGGTGCATGCCAAACAACTTGATTACAGGAGCTCTGAGGTCTTTTAAAATGAGTTTGCAGTGCGCACCACTCTGCCTGTAGCTCTTAAAATGCTAAATCTGGTGTAACGGATGGCTTCAGAATGTAATTTGTATGAGACAAGCAGAGCAGGTGGAGGATGGGCGCAGACCGATACTACGTTCACACAGACGCTGAAAACACAACAATGAGCATGTGTGCATGTTTTTTTTAACCATAAACCCAACTGTTGATTTTTTGAAACCAGCTGTCTCTGATTTCTGACACATTTGTTTGATTGAAGTCTCGTCTTCATTTACAAAGTCTGGAAGCTCCATAACTGTTTTGTGTTTTTGCCTCTGTACAGCAGCAATGCGGGTCGCACAATCAATGTGAGATCAAAGTTTTAATTCAAAAAATGTCATTGACTTAAGAATTAAAGACATTTTTATACCCCGTCCCCCATTTTCAGAGGATCCAAACAAACTTTGATGTAAAATGGACAAAATAAATAAAAATCTAATAAAATATATACGGTATTTGTCCACTTTGGGGAAAAAGCACTCCCCAATAGGGCTGGGCTATATCATACCGTCCACGGTAATACCAGTATAATGTTGGGCAACGATAAGAAAATGAAATATCGCGATAGAATATGGGTAAAACACGCATGCGCAGTGCCTTTGTTTTCATACGCACATGGCGGCGACGCAGAACGAGAAGAGCGAAAGTGGATCGTTGAAAATGACCCAGAACTGGTTTGTAAAAATGCTGCAACTTCAGTGGTGTGGAACTGGTTTGGCTTTCGTCCGTCAGATACACAACAAAGCACTATTTTTGGTAGAGCATGCTAGCGGGCCGTCGTTATTACCGTGTTTTTTGGAAAATACGGCACACTTAAAATCAATCCTTTGATTTTTCTGAAAATCCACAGTGCCCCTTATAATCCCGTGTGCCTTATGTATGAATCTGGTTGTGTTTACTGACCTCGAAACGATTTTATGTGCTACACGGCGCTCGAAAATCTGTCAAGTGTTTCAGTACGACTTTGCTAAGCTACGAAGCCGCATGGATTGTCAGAACATTACGTCCAGTAGCGGTTTTTGATACAGGCGACACGGGCGGTTGCCCGGGGCGGCATCACGGGCATCGGAAAAAACAAAAACAAAAAACAATTGCTTGTACTCATGCTGCCCCGACGTCATGCCAGCACATATTGGGAATGGCATAGGCACCGATCGGTTTTCTATCGCCCATTTGCTGGGAGTAAGGGCGTCCTCTGTTTGCGAGGTGCGCCTGCTGCTTGCGGCACAGGGAGGAGAGGGCGGGGCGGCGGGGGATTCTCTGGCTGGCTGGAGCAGCATCTAATAACCAACTCGCAAAAAAACCAAAATCAAATCAAACCAACAAACATGAAAACACCAGACATCATGATACAGACTTATAATTTGCACCGATGTTTTTTCGAAATTCTATAAAGTGAGCGCGAGAGCCCTCGGTGCGCCTGCGCGCTGCTGAAGTCAAAGTAAACTTTGTCATCTCCGCTACAGACAGTCCAGAGAGACGAGACGACGAGGCTCCAGTTACAGCAGTGCAAGTAAACAAACAATAAATATAAGAAGAGTAAGAAAATAAATATACACTTTTGGACTCGGGGTAAAGGGATCAATAACAATTTACAATTTATAATTTACAGTTTGATGATTTAAAGTCTCACACACAACCCGTTGACAGGGGAGGGGGGGGGGGGGGGGGGGGCGGCTGCTTCCAAATAGAGCACATTTCATTCATAATGTTGTAAATCCAAGCCCATTATGTATTCATGATTTGAATCCTGGGTTGTGCGAAACCCCAGAAATAAACCTTAGACAAATCGAATCTGTGAACTAAGGTGTAGGTCTGTTAGGTTATGTTGTGGTGATCCTCGGGTTGGGGGGTGGGTGTTCATGCTGGAGTGCAAAATTAAAACCAATGGAAGATGGACGAGAAAAGTTCAAAGCCATCAGGTGCTCAGTTTAGAAAAAAGAGAAAAGAAGAGGAGAAACGAGCAAAAGATACAGGTAAGCAGAGGAAGTGTTCGCCCAGGGCGCCAAACAGGCTAGGACCGCCACTGATTACGTCTATCGTAGGCAGGAGCCTCGCGGAGTGATACGTACTGTGCTTCAACGTAATATTACCGTATTGTGTGTGTATAACCTCTTTTTAAGTTTTGTGGATATTATACATGGTTATGCTGAGGATATGTCGGCCAGTATCCGCTGGAAATGCCTTTTGGTTAAACTGTCAGCAAGGAATTTGCATTTGCACTGTTACATTTTTATATAACTTTAATGCACATTAAAAACAGCTGCTTGTTTAAGTGAAAATACATTGATGTTTTTTTTTTTTTTGCACTAATTAAGTTGAGGAGTTGTAAAGTATTTTGTCTCGTGTCAATTATATCGTCAGTTATATCGTTATCGCAAATTTTCAAATGTATATCGTGATAAATATTTTTGGTCATATCGCCCTGCTCTACTCCCCAAATTCTTGTTTATATTGCTATAAACCACATACTCTATACAAATGATGCCGGTGTCACCCACTGGTTTGTTAAGTCACATTCGAAGCCCTCGCCATCTTTAAACCAAAACTGACCCTAATTGGATGAAAGGGTGGGGCGCTACAAGCTAATGCCAGCTAGTGTTTTTAGCAAGTTTTATACATAAAGTAAAAAATGATCCAGACACAGATACCCGCTAATCATTCAGTCATTTCACCAGACCTGGAGCTCCGCCTCCTTGGACAGTGACCACACAGCAGCCATATTATTGGTCACAATAATTGATGTCATTAAAAAGGCTCCAGCAGCACAAACACGGTGCAGAGGTCCAGGTCAGGCCTGTCATTCAAAGAGGCCACGCCCCTAATGCAAACTTTAATACAAACTTTAAGCCTTAATACAATTTAAACAGGTGAGTTATAGAAACATCCTCCCCTGTACAGGTGTTATGAAGGAGGAAATGATCCACAGAGACCAGCTACCAGGCTGTAAACATGTTTTTTCTATCATAGGAGTCTATGGGGACTTACTCACTGCGGGAGCCCCTGCTGGACGTTAGCAGAACTGCAGTTTTGGTGCTTTAGTGTTTTATTTCTTAGCTCCAGGAGGGGCCATCTTTTATATACAGTCTGTGGTCGATTTAATTTGTAGAAGGGTGTGATAACTAGAAAAAAATAAATCAAATCTGTTGTTGGCATTACGAGTGCATAATTTTAAGTCCATGTATGCACACTTATTTAAAGGTACTTGTGTACAACACTCTGGCTTTTCAGTGGAAACTGAGCCGTTACCCGTTCAGTAAAAACACAGAGAACACAGACACTGCCTGTGTGTTTCTGGTGGTTTTTGACAACATAATGAAAACCATGGTGAGCAATATCTTTACAATTTGGTGACAAACTAGAGATTTTATTTTTCAAAAGCTGAGTGATTCAAACATCTGTCCAGGTGTTCTCAGTCAAAACAGCTGTAAAACATTTAACAGGTACGTTCGCTCATTTCAACACCCCAGGCAGACGTGTAAGTGAGTAGCTGGAGTAACAGAGATGTGCATGGTAAGCAGCTGTTCACTCTGCTAGCTGACTCGGTGAATGCAACACGCCCAGTCAGGGTTACTGTGGATGGAAGCAGATCACTGGTTTCAGAGCGGATGATGTGTCCGATGGGTTACAGATGCTTGGTGTGCCATCCTTCGTCCCTGTGGCGGCTACAAAGCCTGCTGGCATTTCTGGAAAGACTGTAGCCCAAAAATCAGACCGTTCTCTGGCTCTGGCTGCTGCCGCTAATAATAACACCCATTAACTGTCTCTAACCTGAGAGTGGTTGTGAAGTGTTTGTCGAGATCTCTGCAGAGAGCGCTGTTTTGACAGAAACTCAGAGCTCAGTGCAAACGCTTCACAAATCCTCGCTGCGGGGACTCTGCACACACACCGGACTCTCGAGCTGACACTTTCGTCCAAATCAAATCAAATCTGGCTTTCTGCAGATGCTGTCACGCTGCCGTGGCACACAGCGCTGTGGGCAAATTTCACAGCAAAGTCTGCTTAGTGATGCACACACAGAGCAGATGGAGGAGTTTGTGATTCGCAGCAAGAAGTAAAACTGCAACCAGACACAAATCATATGTATGACTGACGCGTCGCATTACTGCAGAGCAGCAAATTTCTTTGAAGATATTTGATTTTATTTTGATGCAAACTAAATTGGCCCCTCCCCCTTTTGCACACATTTAATCACTCACTCATACAGCACTGTATCATTTAGGAAGGCCAACCTGGTACCTACTTGTTATACTAACCACCACGATGGCACCACCAGCTCCCCACCTGCTGCACGCTCTGGTTAGCGAGCCCCTCGAGCTGCCTTTGACAGCAGCGGCACAAGAAGGCGGAGCCTGTCTCTCCAACTGCAGGACAGGTGTGTGACACTGCAACAACCTGGTTAGCAGTAGCCGAACTTTCAAAATAAGAGTGTTGGAATTGTGTCATCGTGACTGGAAAACTAAAAAAAATCCACAGATCTACTTTTCTAAGGGAAACACTGTGTAATAAAATCTTTTCTTAATTTCTAAATAATTTGATTTGAAATATGTTTTTTTCACAGGTCATATGATATAATATGGTGATGTTTAGTGGATACATTTGGATGCTTTGCGTGGGTGTGTTTGCTGGTGAATGTAACTGTCTCAGCCCTATGACTCAACCTCCAGCTGCACTCCTGCCCCCGGGCTCTGATCTCAAATCAGCCTGCACACGCTCAAATCCCAAACCTAAAAGCAGAGAAGGTAAATAAAGATGAACTGACCTCAGATCAGCGTCCTCAGGCTCTGTGAGCCCAGTCTGGCTTCATATCTCTATGTCTTTAGTGAGCAACCGCCCCCCCTCCCCAGCCAGCTTTTCCTCCTGTCTCCACTTCGAGGTTGCAAAAGACCCCCCACCTACCACTCACCATGACCACCATCCTCCACTCCAACCCTCCCGCCCACACGCTGTGAGCCTGAGCAAGAATGGGAAACTGGAATATGTCAAGATGGCTTTTGGCTGTGCTTTGATAAAAGAAGGAAGATGTGCTGCAGAGTGTCGAGAGGACTGCATCCAACTCATTATGCCTCCACATTTTCATCTGGTATTAGTAATACCCTTTTTAAAGAAGTGATGGGGGTTCAAACCCACATTATCACTATTCATTTAAAGCACAGGTGCAGCACAGGTGAGTCCATTTTACATATAAATTAAAAGGGGCATGCATTTGAGGAATGCACCTGATGATCGCAATCAATGATGCAACGCTGCTCTGGGAGTCACCCGTTCAGTATTTATGTTGTTAACACTTTATAAAATCACATGTAAACGTATTTGTGACTGCATAGTACTTATACCTCACAACATAACCAATCATAACTCCTATCAATGAATCCATCCATCAACCATCTATCCATTTGGAATGATAGGATGAGAACATTCTAGCATTCAGTCTCTCTCTCGCCAGACGTCGCAATCTTCAGGACAGTGTGAAGCAGAGCTCAGAGTCATGTCTCTCCACTAGATCACCAAACCACTTTACTATGTGTTAATAGACCTCTCTGCATTGAATCATACCTGTTATTAATCTCTGTCTCTCTTCCACAGCATGTCTTTATCCTGTCTTCCTTCTCTCACCCCAACCAATCACAGCAGATGGCCCCGCCCCTCCCTGAGCCTGGTTCTGCCGGAGGTTTCTTCCTGTTAAAAGGGAGTTTTTCCTTCCCACTGTCGCCAAAGTGCTTGCTCATAGGGGGTCATATGATTGTTGGGTTTGTCTCTGTATGTATTATTGTAGGGTCTACCTTACAATATAAAGCACCTGTTGTTGTGATTTGGCGCTGTGTAAATAAAACTGAATTGAATAGAAAATAGAAGATATTTCCTTTAAGTCTAGTCTCCTTTATGCATTTTGGCCTCACAGTCCTTCTCTTCTAATATTTGTTTGCCAGACAGTAGGAACACCTCTCCACTCTTACCCCACGTCTGGAGTTTGTGGCGAGGTGCTCGGATGTAGAGACCTCAGGGAAAACTATGTCAGCTGCTTCCAGGTGCCTCGGGCACATCCAGCCATGTTGGGCTGCAGTTAGCAACCCATCAAGGTGTGCATGGAAAGTATACCGGAAAACACTGGAAAGAAAAATATTAGAGTTTATGAGTTAACTGTTCATGCAAGTCACGAAGCCAAGCTCAGCTGCACTTCCTGCTGATGTCAGTCTATGCCAGCTTGTGTCAGCTGATCGGAGATCTCATATTAGGAGTGTTAGAGTAGCTGCTGTGCATCTGCAAGCTGCTTTGCAACACCACTCTACCCCAGCTCATGTTTTCGAGCTGTTTCTGACTTATTGAATATCATATCTGCAGATGAAAAAGTCGTCCTTCTTTTTATAAATAAATAATTCTTTGAGATAATGGACCCTTCGTAATAACCCAGTGACACTGCAGGGAACAACATACTCTTTAACCATGTTACAGGGTAATGTTGACCCATCCATCTCCTCCCTGTTCTAATTACCTCCTCATTTGCTGCAAACACTGGGCTGTTCTTGAGTATTTAGTAAAGTGGCTGATGATATAATTTAGGTACACAATCTATTTTTCATATCTAGTCTAGTCCCACTCCAAAACACTGATAGGTTTTCATTTATATAGCAGTCCCCATCGTCAGAGAGCTCTGAGCTGTTAGGAGTCTGTTAATGCTGTCCGGAAACTGCTGGGAATAATTACTTCCAGCCTCAGAGAAAGCTTTGGAGCTTTGACTCCCAGTAAGAGAGGCTGCTGTGGAGCTGGGAACTCTTACTGGGCGAGTGTGGGTGGATGAGTAGGATGAAAGTGAACATAGAGTAAGAGAGAGGTTGGGGTAGCACTGGTTTGACTCCATTGCTTGCATGTGTAAAAACATGGCTTCTGGTTATGATGCCGCTGTTCAGTAAAAAAACACAAGTTGGAATATTTTTTTCTACTGCTGAAAATTTCAAGACAGATAACAGAGAGCAAAGGCTTTGCTGCGTTTCGGGGGGTTTGACCTGGACTTTGGCTGACGGTGCCACGCAGAGCTTTGCAGACATCTGCATGCTGTAGCTGTGCACCAGGGCCTGCTGTTAGTGACCACGCACAGCTCCTCCTCTTCAGGTTTGTGCGATCGTTTGTACTTTAGCTGCTGTGGAGAAGGAAGAAGTCATACTTTTTACTGGAGGGAAACTGAAAAACTTTTCACTGCAGATGCTGTTTGTGCTTCTCGTGCACGTGCTGCTCAGCAGTTTTCACGGTCTGTGTTTGACTACCTGCACTGTTTCCATACAGGTGCAATCCTGTATTAGTCAGAGTCTGTAACAGGGGCTTGGCAGGTTCAATTCAATTTTATTTACACAGCGCCAAATCACAACAACAGTCACCTCAAGGTGCTTTATATTGTAAGGTAGACCCTACAATAATACACACAGAGAAAAACCCAACAATCATATGACCCCTATGAGCAAGCACTTTGGCGACAGTGGGAAGGAAAAACTCCCTTTTAACAGGAAGAAACCTCCGGCAGAACCAGGCTCAGGGAGGGGCGGGGCCATCTGCTGTGATTGGTTGGAGTGAGAGAAGGAAGACAGGATAAAAGAAGTCAGCCGAAGCCTAGAACAGCCTAGAAAAACCTTCCTACATCCTCCAGGATCACCCAGGATATTCCGACCACCGGCACCTCACGCTGAACCTGTCATCAGAGTTTCATCTGATACGCTTTTTTTTTAAATTTATGCAAAGGAAACAAAATCCTATTTTTATGTGCCATCTGTTCACAAACCGTTTCAAAGAGGATCAAATGTTTAATTGTTCAAAGATATCGAGAGTTCTTCGGTTACTTCGCTGCCTCGTGACAAATCAAACGAGGGCGAGAGTCTGAAAAAGAGGCTCTAAAAAGCAGCCAGAGTCATCCAAACTTCCCTCCATGCTCACCGACTCAGAGCCGCTTCTACAGATCTACATGATTGTGACACACACAGACACACACAGACACACACTCAGCGTTTCCTCTCACCATGACAGCATCATGCTGACACACAGTCGGGGTTCAGAGTGGCAATGCTTCAGTCTCAGGCTGTGCCCAATAAACACTATCAGATAGACCTTAAACACACACACACACACACACACTGCTCTAAAGAAACAATGCACAATCAATACACCAACAGCAGTACTGCGGAGGATCTGCAGTTAATTTTAGCTGTACAGTCACCATCTCCCACCAAATCCAATTCCTGTGGAAATGGGTGGGAAAAAAACAAAATAGGTCATCTTTGGGAGTCGAAGCCTTTAAATTTGTGTCTCAGAGATGAAATAATGGCCTGAGGATGACATACAGCAGCTTCACATACCTGCTGTGTTTATTCCATCAGAGCTTGTTTCTAGGTTTATGGGTGAAAACAGAGCTGATGGCCACTGACATGCTGTACGGTCACAAAGCACAGGACCACACTTCCACAATACTGTGGGTGATTATTAATATTCACTTTGTATTGTTCTTTCCATTCATCCATTAGATTGATGAAGTCAGTGGCCGCCCCTTCCTGAGCCTTTTTCTGCTGGAGGGCTCTTCCTGTCGAAATGGAGTTCTTCCTCTCTACAGTTGCCAAGTATTGCTCATGAAGTCTGAGTTGAGCTGCTCAGACCTCATGGAGGATTCTCTGAGTCTTTTTTGGAACTGAGGTTGTATAAAACTGAACTGAGTCAGATGTTAATGAACTTTTTAGTCAATATTTGTGAAGATCAGCTGCCCGTGATCTTCAGGCAGCGCTGCAGACAGACATGATTCTGTGATGAAATCAGTGCACGGGCTCGGGAGCACTTACAGCTCAGCGTGCCGTCCACATGTGCAGGTTAAAGCTCCACCATGCAGAGAATAAGCCACGTGTGACCACCATCCAGAAACAGCGCCGTCTCCTCCGGACCGACGCTCCTTTAAAATGGACTGAAGCAAAGTGGAAACTGATCTGAGGTCAGACCTATCCAGATTTTTGGAGAAGGCCTTCAAGTTTCAGCAGGATGATGCTAAACTGCAGCAGCACGGCTTCATAGGAGAAGAGTGCGGTGCTGAACCGGCCCGCCTGCAGCCCAGACCTTTCACCAGCTGAGAACATCTGGAGCATCATGAAAGCAACAACAGGACGAAGCAGAGCAGCTAGAGTCCTCCATCAGACCAGAACGGGACATCGTCCCTCTGCAGCTGCTCTCCTCAGCTCACAGACCGTCACAGACTGATGTTAAAGAAGAGGACGCTGCTCAGTGGAAACACGGAGCTGTTAGTTCAGTTACAAATGAACTTTTTAGTGAACTTTTCTGCAAGAGTCGTTTAAAACCAACAGCTCGCGCTGCTCTATAGATACAGTAATGACATGCAGCATGTTTCTGGCAGTTTATCAAAGCCTAAGGAAGGTCTTGTATTGTTTAATCCGTTTTCATTTGTTGGAGCTGACTGGAGTCCATTTTCAACACAGCTGAGTGACAGGGACACAGCAGAGCAGTCTATACAGTCATTCTTCAGTATAGCACTACGTTTCCATGTACAGTTAATATCAGTTGGCAGCAAGCTGGAAAACCCTGATGCTGAATAAAGGAGGAATCAGTGACTGTGGTTTAGTTTAGGAGGGAAAGAGGCAGAGGTGGGTTGCAAAGCCACTTGCAGAAGACGAAACAAGTGCACGTTAAAAGAGTTAAATATTACACCCAATGTTGAGGCCGTGCTCCGCTTTATGCTCTGTGTGCATCAATGCAACGCTTGAGTTTAAATTTCTTCACATTGCTGACATGAAAGTAGCATTTTGAAAGGTTTTGCCAGCATTTTTGTACTTTTTACTGCCAGCTTTGCCAGTCCAAGTTATAAATAAACTGTGTGAAGACTGTCGGTGGAACAAACTCTCACAGACTTCACACAAGAAGACTGAGGGAACATTGGTCTTTTCTCCTTTATAACTTAAACACATACAAACACGGTCAGCATGATTTTATAAGAGAAGTGTGTGAAACCTTTGGGTTGAGAAACTTGAAACTATGGCCGTTATTCTCTGCTCTCCCACTTGTGCTGCTTAGGTCATGTGACACCTCAACTCACACAACTCGGCCACTTTCATTCACATAACTCCCTCGCCCCTTTTCCAACCTTGAGCTGTTACCATCCACCAGATTCAGGATCGGTTAGAGTTACATTTACTGCTTTAGGTTGAATTTTCGCCTCTTTGTTCTAACAGTTCTTCTTGCAGTTTGGTGTGCCAAACCACATGACCTATCATCTTCCAGTTTCTGAAACTATATCATTTAGCATATGGCTAAAATGCAAATCTACCCACATTTAGTAATCTGACGACCTGTTGGATGCTGAGAGGTTTAAGCCCCAGGCCTGTGTTTGACATTTCTACTGAAGAAACAAAGTTTAGTTAGGAGGTACTTCAACACTGTGAGCCTAAAATCAACGCTGCTACCTCCTTTATTGTAAATTCATTTTATATATTACAGGTCATCTCAAGCCACTTTACATATTAAGTCAAAGACCCTACAACTCCTACAAACCAGTCGATCCCCTATGAGCCAGTAGCCGGCAAGAGCGGGCAGGAAGAGTTCGCTTTTTTTCACCTCATTCATAGTGACACTAGGTACTTTGGAAAAGGTTATTCATGGCAAATAAGCACAAAAACCTCAACCCTAGCCAAAGCTTAAAAACAAGTTTTAACCTTCAAACATTCCTTTAAGAAGCGCGATACCGTGAGGAAAGAGCAGATCTCCAAACCTGACTGTCCACACACTGGATCTTATTCAGCAACACGTGCTTAGAAATATTCTTACCCTGTGCAAAATATAAGTGTATGTACAAACTTACTGTATTTTTCGGACCATACGGCGCACCGGATTATAAGGCTCATTAAGTGAAACAAAGCAGTCAGATAAGTCAAACTTTACTCAACTCATTCTTCTTGCTTCCTCCACTTCTGTACCATTGATTCATTAATGCTGTATTCTATCACAGCTGCTCTATTCCCATGTTGTTGCAGTATATTAATGACTAACCTGGTATTGTGGATGGATTATCTCAGTTGTTCTCCTGACTGAAGTTTGGTCCGTTTACAGCATCCTGCCATGCGATTGCATTTGTCTCTAACCATCAGGAACCTTCATGTTAACTTTTATCGAGTGGAAAAAAGTTAGCGTTTATCTTCCAGCTTCACTGTTTATGTTATGCTAACGTAGCTGTGTTGCTAGCGATCACGTAGCACATCATTATATACCAGCTAGCCCAACTTCAGTGACTCTACAAATGTCACTGCTGTTTAGTTTTCTGTCTTCGTTTATGTTGGAAGTGATAGCAGAGCTGTACGTTTCAATTCTTTCAGAAATCTCTCAGTCAGAACATGCTATATCATGTTCAGGTGGAAGCTAGCGAGCTAACTTCCTGCTAACTTCTAACGCTGTTAAACTTCATAAATTCTGTTTTCATGGATGTTTGGATGTTAAACTTAATTGTTACACCTGGTAAAGCAGCAACGCTGATTATTTTATTAAAGATGAAAGAATTTAGACAGTTTTTAACTCTCAGTGATGCTGCAGTGTTCGTTTGACTTTGGGACCTGAAGCAGATGGAGTTTAGGACCCAGATTACTCCGCGAGGCTCCTGACTATGGCAGCCATAATGCTAATGCCATTTTTTGACAGATTGCTGAGCGCCGTGTAGCACATAAAATCGGTTCGAGGTCAGTAAGCACAACCAGAATTCATACATAAGGCGCACTGTTGATTTTTGAGTAAATTAAAGGATTTTAAGTGCCCCTTATAGTGCGGAGAATACGATACTGCCAGAGTCATCAGACATGCAAATTCAAATGAATCTGACTCATTATAAACTTCATGCTGTCGTGACGCTACGATCAAACACGTTCAGATCGAGGTGACGATGTTGCACTGCTGAAGTGTTTCCTCAGGAGTGACGACGGGTCAAAGGAAATGTTTTTTTAAAGCACGCAAAACTTTAATATTTGGTTTTCTTTAAATACAATTTAATTTCTTTTTGATAATTAAATTCTACTTCTGAACATTTTTGACTGCGGTTATTTTACTTTATTTATTCAAAGGATCAAAAAAAGGTTTTGCTTTTGTCCCCATGTGTCTCTTTGTCTGATCACTGAGGATGTTTTTTCTATTCAAAATGCTTGTTTGACTCCAGAAACTGAAAAAATACATGTCTGTTGTTTTGGCTGCTGCTCCTATTAAACAGGTGGAGTAATGGATGTCCTCGTGTGAACTGCTGTCTTCCATTCTTTTACACACTATACTCCCTGGACTCCTGATAAGGGGGAGACAAGGAGAGGAACAAGAGAACTGACCGTCCACTGTGTGCCGAGACCTGTTAGGTTATCAGATGGTGGCCCGACCCACATGGGGAGAACAAGCCCGGCATTGAGCGCCGGTGAGCCCACTGCCGCAGCTCCTTCCTGGGAGAGCTGAGAGGCCAGAGACTCGTCTCATCCTGGATGTCTGCCAAGGAGCCAATCAATGCAGCCGGAGTCGATGGAAACAGAATTCACAGCTCCTTTTTCTCTTTGCGAAGCAGCAACACGCAGCACCCATCTTGGAAATTATTCACCATTGTTCCCTAATTTCACCTTCTATTGTCAGACCTCCCCTTGTTTTCCCCCCGCCTCTCTGAACAAATACAAATCAGCTTCCTCTTATTTTTTTTACTCTTCATTTTTCCAAATCAGATTGTTGATGTGTTTTCTAGTGAGATCATTTTAGTTCAGGACTGAAGAAAATAAGCAGATATCTCTTTATGCACACTCTGGATGGTCTGAAGCGAGATCGAATCCTGTGTCGTCTGTTCAGTGAAAGCGTGTGTTCATGTCCAAATGTCCTCTGCACGATCCGTTTGACAGGATTGAAAAACGTGTCTTGCTTTGCTTGGACATAAATGAATGTTTGCTTGGTTAATAACGCCGGAGCGGGCCGGATGTCTGCAGCGGTGCATTCAGGAACTTTCTCTCTCGCACACATTATTTCCTGTATTCTTTCCTTACTGATATTCCAACATTTCCAAACTGTGTAAGCAGTTTTTATATTTTTTAAAAATCCAAATACCTCCGAGGCTCTTATTTAAAAAATAAATAATATTTTGAAAAAATAAATAATATTTTGAAAAAATAAATAATATTTTGAAAAAATAAATAATATTTTTAAATAAATGCCTTGTGAAGCACTGCAAAAAAAATGCAGCACTTTTTTTTGTCTTTGTCACCGTGCAGCGTGCTAAGTGATTTCAGGGGATACAAAGCATCTCTCAGCTTGCTCGTGAATGATTTGCTTGAGTTTCAGTGAGGATTTGGAGGCATCATGGGAAAAAACAGCACTGGTTATCAAGGTAACAGCGATATCGACCCTGTAAGGGTGTGTCCTGCCTATACAGTAGCTGACTCAGCAATTAACCAGCGTAAGGCCAGAGAAAGGAGAGCTCTGCTGCCAGAGAGGCGAGCAGCGTGTGGCTGATTACTGCTGCTCTGTGGAGACGAGTGTGTTTTGTTGTGTTTCCACTCTGTTAAAGTGACAGCAGCTTGTTTGTCTCTTTCAGTTTCATTTGTATAATAAAAACTTTGAAGTTCACAGTTTTGCCTTCGTGTCTCATGTTGTTTTAACCCAGACAGCTTTTGTTACTTTCCCACGCCCCCTGAACCTTTTAGGTAACCTAACAACAGGTCACATGACGGTCTCTGTCCTCCACACCTGTCCTGCATCAGCTCAGCACAAACACTGATCAGACAGACGGGGACATATCAAGAAACACCACCATGCTGCTGATGCTTCTGTTTGCAAACATTTAGTAACTTAATAAAAATAAAAATAAATGAAATTTGATCAGAACCAGGTTTGCTGAGCTGCTTCTGGAAGGACTTTGGCAAAGTCTGACACTTTAACACATCCATCAAGCCAGGCGGCTGGCTATGCACCTAAACTGCAGCGGTTCCTACTACTGTTATTAAGACTTAACACTGATCTACACCAATCTCTTTAATTTCACTGACCAATCATTTTGTTATAGTTTTAATCAAAAACAAACAAAAAAACAGAAAGAAAAACAAAACGATAAATAAAAACTAATGCACAAGGACAAAAACGATGATAAATGTACTGAAAGCTTTGCCTAAAAGTTGTTGAAATAAGTGTAGAAAGGCAGGTCGAGTTTGGAAGTGAGAAGTTCTTACCTGGTGCAGTAAAGTTAGACATGCACATTTAATCTTTTTGGAAATGGTACAACGAGCTCCATGTTTCTCATAAAAATGTTGATGTTTGGAGGAAGAGAAGAGGAGACACATGGACACGTTGCACTGAAAATAATAACAAACCTCTGAACTTTGTATTTAGTCAACTGAATGAAATTTAGATTAAATGTTACAGATTTACTACAATCTTCTGATATTTGGTTGACTGAAACTAACGCTGGTGTAGATTCTGCTGAGGCATCAGCTTCTTGATGATTGTATTTCTCCATTAAAAGAAAGTCTGGAAGATAATTTTGCTCTCTTGACTGGATTTGGATTACCAGCTGGCTGCGTTTCATTCAGGAAGGCTTCAAGTTCGGCTCTGGTAGCCGCTCGGACAGATGGCTCATCCAACCACCTGCCAAGGAGGTTTTGAGAGTGTCTGCGTTTTCAAAAGTGTTTCCAAGAATGGCTTCCAGATGGTTCTGTGTAACAAACCATCTGACATGTCATGTTAACATAACCAGGAATCACTGCATGCATTTCCATTTCTATGCAGATGACAACCACCTTATACAAACACACACGCACGTCTGTGACATCAGGGAAAACCAGTTAGTCAAACTAAACAACCTGTTTGTTTTTTTACTTCTAAATTTAGAAAAAAAAGCTGAAGTTACCGAAACAGAGCGCCTAACCAGATTATTGTGAGGGGCGTTATCTCATTTTTGACCCTACAGCTCCTCGCATCTCTTCAAATCTCTTGACTCGCATGTTGTATCTGGTCAGCATTGCTTCTCTTTGTTGTTTCTCCTGTGAGGAAACAACAAAGAGAATGATTTTATATTCAGAACAGGATTTAAAATCCTTCACTGGATGATCCCCGTCGTATCTTAAAGACTTCATAATACCAATAATGTCCTAACAGAGCGCTTTACTCTCAGACTGTAGGCTTGCTGGAGTCCCTAAAAGTCGAGCCTTCAGGTTTCAGCTTAGATTCAGGAAACAGACGCCCTCTCTGCTTTTAAGATTCAAATCTTCCTTTTTGATCAATCTTAAAGTTAGGGCTGGATCAGCTGACCCTCAGCACTCTTATTTGTGTTGCTATAGGCTCAGCCTGCTCGGGGACTTCCCATGGTGCACTGAGCACATCTTTTCACTCCTCTTGTGTTTACATGCCACTATCACATATCATTTGCCCACTCTCTCAGGTAGCCTGCGCTTTGTCCTCTCTGCCTGTACCTTTTGTTGCTCTCTGCACACGCATCGATCGCCCGAGTGTTCCTCTGGAGGAAATCGTTAGGTCTCTCTGTGTAGCGCTGTAAGCTCTTGACATTACAGTGGAAAGTGCCACAAGATGACTCAGTTTAGAGCTCTATGAATAGAATGAAACTGAAATAAAGGCAAAGCTCCATAATTTGTTTCAGCGTTTTATAATGTGCAAGTCAGAGACTCAGAAACAGCAAAAGCAGCCTTTCTGCCTTTATCCTTCATCTCTTCCCTGTTTAATAGCCTTTTAATACTAAATTATTCTGTCAGGGAGGGGAGATGCCACAGCAGATAGGCAGTCTTTATGGTGATGCTGCACAGCTTTCTTTGAATAAGACGAGTCTGGACAATCAGGACTAATTCAGAGCACAATACACAGACTGATGGAGCGTTCACAGTGTAGCAGCGTGGCCATGAAATGGACGTGTGGACAACTCCGAAGGTAAAGAGGAAATATATTTGAAAGTGAAATGAATTAGAGTGAAGAGTGATTAATATCTCGAGCACTAAAAATGTATCTAATTAGAATAAATTAAATTCTCATCATAAATAAACTGAAATATACTGTGTATGGTTTTGTTTCTATTTGAAAACAAAGTGTCGAGTACGAGATTACATCTCGACTGATGATCTATCTCACACACACACACACACACACACACACACACACACACACACACACACACACACACACACACACACACACACACACACACTTTCCCATTAGAAGAAAATACGTCTGTGAATTAGCTGCTTGTGTGCAGGCCTGGCTGCTGCTGAGTTAGGGGTGGAGGCCTCTCCGTGCTTGGCACTCGAGGTCGCCTACAGTCAGTTCACTTGGAGATCCCTGTAATTACACCGGGGCAAGAATGTGTCAGATTCTCCTCCTGAAAAGGGGCTAATCGGATCAGATGGACAAACATATGAAGCTGTTTGTAACAGGGCTACACAAAGTGTTTCTTGGTAGTTCCACCAACTATGACACAAAGCAGGAAGTCTGGAGTCCATCACTGAGAGATTTCCTGTTTTCTTCTTCCACAAACACACAAAACTGCATCATCTGCATATCGCTGTGTTTTGTGAGTGTTAGAACGTGATCAACATGCAATACAAGCCCCTGCAACACGCTTATGAAGACAAGATAACTGACTGACATTCAATATGAAGTGTGAAATAATGTTCTCGCTTTCAGCAAAGAAAAAATTCCAAAAAGCTCTGGATAGGTCGTTATTCCCATCAGAGTTCACTAATCCGAACAAGACGCACCTCCAGAGGCAAAACTCCCAGAAAGCAGCTCCTCTCTGAGCAACACGTACATTATGTAGGAGAAGGTAACAGGTCATAGTTATAGATTTGTAAAGAACTACAGCTACAGTATTTCTAACTAACATTCTCTTTTTTATAAAAATACTTTCTTTAAAGATAAAAGACATTAAAGTGAGGTCAGAGGTCAAATGCGATACTGGATGCAAACTATAATGTGATATTTAGCATCCTTGTATACCAGCATCGTTTACCAGTACAAATAACAGCAGTAAGAATCACTCTGACCATCCAAAGGAGAGGTCAGAGGTCAAGTGTGACATTGTACTTCCTATATGATGACAATACACACAACATTACACGATGCTGACAGTGGGTACCACCGCAGAGCCAGACTGTTACTGAAAGAACAATATGCATTTTTCGTCCACTGACAGTTATTGATTATCCATCCATGTAGATCATCTGACGCAGAGCTAAAAATCATGAAAATAAAGATCAACGGACCACTAATCATAAATCATTTTGAACAGACTATCATGTAGGTGTACAAAGAAACAATCACTGCTGCATTTCAGTGGCACGCTGCTTTAATGCTGATAAAGGCTGTACGTTTGGCTAGTTTAGTCTCAAAATACCATAAAAATCTTCTAAAACCTGACGAATGCAGGCTTTGGCACAAGTTTACTGCTGCCTTCAGAAACACAAAGATGCCGGTGGAGGACGTGTGAGGCATCCGTCGCCTCTCTTTCATTAGATTTGAGCCACTTTCTACTGTTCTTTGAAGGGAGCAGTACACACCTTTGTATAAAACATTACTCTTCATTTCATAAAAGCAAGAAGACAGTTATTTTTCATCCACGTTGAGGCTGCGATGAAGCACATCAGACACTTGGCTGGCTGCATGCATTCAGCTCACATGGTTGGAAAGTCTCATTGTGATCATTAACACTGCGTCTTTGAACACCTACGTAGATGCTGCAGTAAAAACTATAATTAATTTATGATGAATGATTCTATAATTCATTAATTGTCATTTAAAACTTATGAACAGTTTAATTTCATAGTAGGAAAAACAAACTGCAGCTGGATAGTGTAGTGGTAAGACCACACACCTTTGGAGCGGAAGTCGCAAGTTCGATTCTCTCCCAGTATCCAGACAGGATCCAGTATAGGGCTGGGCCATATCATACCGTTCACGGTAATACCGGTATAATGTTGGGCAACAATAAGAAAATGAAATATCGCAATAGAATATGGGTAAAATACGCATGCGCAGTGCCTTTGTTTTCATATGCACATGGCGGCGACGGAGAACGAGAAGAGTGAAAGTGGATCGTTGAATGAAACGGATGAACCAGAACTGGTTTGTAAAAATGCTGCAACTTCAGTGGTGTGGAACTGGTTTAGCTTTCGTCCGTCAGATACACAACAAAGCACTATTTTTGGTAGAGCATGCTAGCGGGGCCGTCGTTATTACCGTGTTTTTTGGAAAATACGGCACACTTAAAATCAATCCTTTGATTTTTCTGAAAATCCACAGTGCCCCTTATAATCCCGTGTGCCTTATGTATGAATCTGGTTGTGTTTACTGACCTCGAAGCGATGTTATGTGCTACACGGCGCTCAAAAATCTGTCAAATGTTTCAGTACGACTTTGCTAAGCTACGAAGCCGCACCGCTTGATGGATTGTCGGAGCATTACGGCTATCGTAGGCAGGAGCCTCGCGGAGTGATACGTACTGTACTTCAACATAATATTTCTGTATTGTGTGTGTATAACCTCTTTTTAAGTTGTGTAGATATTATACATGGTTATGCTGAGGATATGTCGGCCAGTTTCCACTGTTAAGTTAAGTTGTGGAGTCGTAAAGTATTTTTTCTAGTGTCAATTATATCATCAGTTATATTGTTATCGCAAATTTTCAAATGTATATTGTGATAAATATTTTTGGTCATATCGCCCTGCTCTACTGGTTAGGCCTCCCATGCCAAAAACACCGAGCCCTGGAATGGCGCGGCTACGTCTGCAGCCTGTCCGCAGCTCGAACACGACGCATTTCACTGCATGTTGTACTCTGTATGATTGTGTATGTGACCAATAAAGCTCGTTTTGTTTCGCATGTTTGTTTATAACACTGATATCTGTGACTACACAACTCCTGCAGAAGATAAACTACGAGCTTTTTTACTGTCGTGCAAATCTCTGACGGCTGTCGCTCTCATAGACGTCTGATGCAGGGCAGTAACGCTGTCTAAATAGTGAAAACAATCATAAGTAACCTTTCCACTGTGATTTAAGGTGTCGCCAAAGAGACATTACAGCTGACTGCGTGTTATCTCCATCACAGACTAATGGAGGCAGGCTCTGTTCTCTGAGACTAACAGCAGTCTCTGAGCTCTACTGGATCTTGCCCAGTGGTGCCATTCTCCAGTCCATTAGGATCTGATTTCCGCCATGGAAACATCACTCAGAAGCCATTCTCCATCTCCGTGTCTGTAATGTACCATCACTGCCAGCTAGCCTGGAGCAATCATCCATCCATCCCACCATCCCTTCATCTCTGCATGCAGCAGGCAGGCAGGCAGCCCCACCCAGAGCGAGGCACAAACCATGATCTAATGTTTATATAGGAACGCCTGCAGCTCTCTGGCTGAGGAAGGGGGATTCAGGATCAGACCTTGACCCGTGTGGAGTTTTTAAGGCCAGCACCAGTTCTAACAGTGTTACTTTAGTTGGTGTATAATGTGCTCTGGCTCTCTAAGAATAACACTCGAGCTGGGTTGTGCTTTTTTCGAAGTAATACAGACATTCTTGCACTCAGGCTGCCAGCAGCTGTATTTTAGTACCGATAGGATCTTTAAAGCCACAGCGTGGAATTTGAAACTTAACGACTTCAGCGACCCGCTGAATCTTAGTGAGGTTTCATCTCCATCGTGCCGCCCGTCCCTCATTCGTCTTCAGCCTGAGGCCACATTTAGTCGTGCGGCGTTACGTGGCATTGGTACCGCATCGCACATGATGGAGTCACAGAGTGAGATGCATCTGCTGTCCGTCACATTTATGGGAATTCTGCTATAGAACCAATACAAGGAATTACATGTCAAATGTGACTATAGACACTCAGCATTCATCAGCATTCTTCATGCTACGTGACGATAATGACAGGGAAAATAATCCCCCCCTCTCCCAAGGTACCATTTAATGTCAGACGGGGAGCTCAAAGCTCCTCTTGTGGACTCTTTTCAGTGCAGCTGATTTTGGCTCGATCCCCGAAGCCCCATTTTCTGTGCACATGTTGCTATATGATGTGTGCTGGATCTCCTCCAGAGTGTTTAAACGGTCGTCCTTCAAACTGAAGTTCACTTTGGAGAAGAGGACAAAGTTTCAGGTTGTAAAAATGTTCAGTATTACCGTGTTGGTGTGACCAAAAAAAGCTGTGCGCAGTGCCACGATGGAGCCCGCCGTAACAGAGCTGGTTTGTGCCGAATGTCCTCGCTGACATGGAACAGCAGAAGGTGATGCTGACAGATCTGAAGAGCACAGGCCGATAAATCCCACGGCTCTCATCAGCATCCACGATCCTTCACGCTGACACGGATGCTGATGTTTGCTCACGGTTAGATCTGAGATGCATGGGACTATCTGTACTTCTAATTTCACTTTTTACCTTACATTATTTCCATATAAAGGTCTTCAGTTGTGTGCACACACAGGCTGATATCTCAGCTCAATAATATCCTTGCAGGTTTGTTTATAACCAGCAGAAAGACATTATACCTCTCCATCATATCAGAATTGGATGAAACAGCCGTGGCCAGATCAGAGCTTCAATCAGGCACTATATGCATTTGCAGAACCATTTATCTGTCTCGCTGTAAAAACACTAATCCATCACTGAGCAGGAAAATGAAACGCTAAAAATTGCATGAAGAAAAGTCATCTCAAAGGGCCAGCTGCCCAGGAAAATATTGTTTTTCAGCACGGCTGCTTTTTAAACCATCTTTTCCATTCATAAGTATTGGCCACTAAATTCTGCTGAGCCAGGAGAAGACGCACCACCTCTCAGAAAGATCAGCGTTTTTACACCGGCCCGGTATATTCATTGGTCAGAAGGAAGAGGGAGGGGGTTTCCTGCTGCGCTGCCTGACCAGCGAGGGAGGGGCTAAAAAACACCTTTTTTCAGAAGATGAACTGAGAGGTGTCACGAAGGCCAGGTATAATGCAAAGAAGGATTATTAGAGTTTGAAACAATCCTTCTTAGGATAATCCAGTAAGTCCAAATATGTTGTTGAAACAGGGAACACGGCCCCTTTAAGGTCGGGGTAAAGTATTCTCACAGAGTCAGGGAAAGATCACAGAGATGGTTTAAAGATACTCTGCGGTTAGGTTTACGGAAAACTCATGGTCAGTGTTGAAAACTTCGTTTAGAGAAGCTGATGTTTGCTAAAAAGGGAAAAACCCGTGATCAAGATTTTAACGGAGGGACGTGGCCGAGCGTGGAAAAAGTGAGCGGACGTAAAAGTGCTTTGGCAGGTTAGCATGGGAAAAGAAAGGAGAGAAGATAGCGACCACGATTAAATGACACAAAACACTTCCTGCTGTGGGCTCTGATTTCACATTTAGGAGACTTTAGGAACTCAAACTGACTGAAAGAGTATCTGCAGGAAGCCGCTTATCAAAGTGTAACCGACGGTCGTTGAGAGGTTTTATTTTGAGAGGTTGGAGGCACGATTGTTCATTCAAAGTGAAAACATGTCTTCTTTACCCAAAAAACATAAACAGGCAGAATGTGGAAGTGGGGCTTTTTCACGGGCTGGTCAGCTACTGAGAGGAGAGCGAGAGGCAGGGAGGAAGAGACAAAGAGCTGGGCTGTGGCTGGCTGAGGAGGGGGAGGTGGGATGATGAAGGAGGAGGCTGAGGATGAGGAGGAGAAGGAGGAGGGGGAGCGCTGTGTTGTGCTGCATTGTGTGCTGGCGGCTCCAGCTGCCCTGCCGCTGTGCTGCTTGGCTCACCCAGCGTCTGGCAGGCGGCCAATCACAGCGCAGGAAAGCAGTGCCACTTCAGTTCAGTGTGTCAGAACGAACAGGGGAGGGAGGAGATACAGAGATGTAAGGAAGACGAGAGGAGGGAGGCGTGGGGGGAAGCAGATCGGGGAGAGAGGGATGAGAGGAGGAGAAGATGGAAATGGGAGGAGGCAGAAGGAGAAAAGGAGGGAGAGGCAGACGGCGCTGCATCCGCACCTCCGGATCGAGCAGCAGCAGCCTGCACCATTTCCTCAGAGCTGCGCGTGGAGGCAAAGCATTCCTGCAGCTGCATCAGAGTGCAGGGAAAAAACCAAAGAGAATACCTGCATGCTGATGAGTCACAGTCACCTCTCCACCTGTCAGCAGCGAGAGGGAAAACCAATCTCGCATTTCCCTTTGTCACCTGTCATTTCCCCGAGTGACGCTCACAAATGACGCCGACTTAAAACTACTTTGTCCCGGCGACGACGTCCGAGCCAGCCCCTGCCTCGCAGGCCTCGGCGCCTTCACGGGGTTCCTGCGTGTTTTGGTTTGTGTTGAGATTAAAGGTGATGATTAATACCACATGATGAGAGCAGAGACGCCGTGTGCACAGGAAGAGACAGGAAGGAGACTTTCTACTGTAAAAATGTGTCTGTCCCATTTAATCTAACCTTGACTGTGGATCAGGTTACAGACTGTGGCACACACACAGACACACACAGTCTCTGCAACCTGCCACAGACGCACAACTCACCTCTCAGAGCATCACAAAAGGAGAAAAACATGTCTGCAGTGCTAATTGAGAAGCACGTCGTTTGTGTGCGTGCGTGCACGAGCGCTACGTGCCGGCCCCTCTCTACACCACATGAACACGCTGCACCCTTCCACCTCCATCTGTGTCTGCTTTCTGCTGTTCCTCCTCTCTGTCTGTTACACAGCACGCCGTTTGCCACCCACCTTTGGTTTAATGAAGGTTTCTGCTTTTCTATTTTTCCCCCCACATAGCTTCAGGTGATGCAGTTTGTTTGTAACACGGCGGAAGCTTCCTGCTTGTATGTTAATGTCCGACGGCGAGACTATAAATGACACGAAACACCACAGAATCTATTCTTTATAATCTATTGCAATTAGTGTTAGAGGTGAAGATCAAAACACAGATTTAGTCCCGTCATGGCAGGACTGAGATTTATTGGATTTCAGTCAGTCTTTAATTTTGACTTCTAACGATCATGAAAACAAAAAAACGCAGCAAACCTTTCTCCTGTGTGGCGCCGCGCTCGTACTTCCTTAAAGCTCGATCACTGTTTAGTTCAGCTCCAGCCGTCGTGGTCAAAGTCAAATTTATTTATCAAACACGTTTAAAACAACAACTGTTGAGCAAAGAGCTAAAAAGAATCAAAACATAGGAAGACGTGACAACATTTAAGAACAGAAGCAGAAAATGTTGAGTAAGAAATAAGACAATTAAGTCAGCAGCATCTGATCCGCAGACCTCAGTGATCTTGCAGGAGTGTCCCTGTTCAAAAAGGTATGAGGATGCTAACCCGTGCAACGCCTTAAAAGCGAATAATAAAATCTTAAAATCAATTCAAAAACTAACTGGCAGCCAGTGTAAGGATGCCTGTATGGAGGTAACCGTGCTGCAGTCGGCTAACCGATGACACTCTGGCTCCTGAATAAAGACCAAAGTCGAGGCGAGATGAAATGCAGGCATGAACGGATCTCTCAAAGCCTCTCAAACAGAGGAACGGCTTCACTTTTGCAAGCAGCCGGAGACGAAATAAAATAAAATATCAATTTCTAACAAGGTCACAGGGACCAAACCCAGTGACCTCTGTTTTCTGTTCATTTATATTAAGAAAGTTTAAAGCCATCCATGCTTTAGCATCCTCCAAACAATCAAGTAAACCCTTCAGAGGACTCGCAGTCTGCATAACAATGAAATGAGATGTCATGTTTTAACAAAGCTCCAAAAGCTTCTACGGGTGAACCCACGAGAGGGTTAATCCGGCTCCTTCAGCCCAGCCTGACATCCTGCAGCGGCTGTGCAAACCCCTCATCGGGGTTTAACTTTGTACCTCACAACCCGTGAGTTGTGTAACGCTCCACCTGCGTGGCTTTTTAAATTTACTGGTCAGACTCTTTGGCTTCAGTAGAAATTCCACGTTCCAAGAAAAAGGGCTGAAATGCTTTTAATTGTATGATTTCAGCAGCCGTACAAGGTCGGCTTTGGCACCGATGCCTCGAATCTCAGGACTGGATGCCAAGAAGTAATGGTGCTAAATAAAAGGCGCATAAAGAGGCTGGAGGGGTGGCAGCTGTGTGAGAAGACCTCGGTTCATGTCCTGTTTGGGGTGTGTTTGTGGTTAAGGTTAGCTGGTAGGTCTGTGAAAAGCTTGGCTTGGTTAAAATTCAGCCATCACCACATTAACGCTCTTCCCCGTCGTCAGGCCTCCTCTCTGTGTTTGATTACAGCGGCTTACACACCGCTTCAGCCACACCGTAGATTCTCACACACGTCAGTGAAACGCTTGTCGATGAGCTCTTTGCTCTTCTTGCTTACCGAACGTGTTTCTGTCACCTTTATTAAGATGATTCCACTCGTCTCCTGTCAGCTCTGTGTTATCTCTGGCTCCTGTTATTATATTTCACTTCTCTGGTGTTTTTATATTTTTTAAATATTGATTCTTGGATTGTTTTTTAGGTGGTGTTTATTTTACAGATGAGATCCTCGCTGGGCGTTCTTGTTCTTTTTCCCACCTTTGTCTTCACCTTTCCTTGTATCCCTCCTCTTCTGTGCTAAAGTCTGTAATCACACAGGGTGTGTCAGACCTTCTTCTTCTGTTTTCTCTGTAAGCCTGTGTTTACCCGTCCTCCTCTGTCGGTACTGCTGAGAATGTAAAAGTGTGACTGTGAAGGTGAGGAGAAAGTAAAAATGGGCGTGTCTTTATATTTTTGATGTTTCATTTAAATTTACAAAGTTAGGAAAGCCTGACGTTTCCCCGTCTCTTCCTCACAACGACAAATACAGTTTATTAATTAAAATAAGGTACTGCACAGCTGCTCGGTGTCTGCAGGTTCCCACAGAGCGTCTTAAGAAAAAGCAGCTCTTTCACTGGCTGCCTTCGGGCTGGGCTGCGTCTGCGACTCTGACCGTCGCTGTGGCTTCAGCCGTTTCTAGCTGTGACACACTGAGCTTTAATGATGCTGATGACATGCAGCAGGTTTGAGCGTGTCGGGTTTAAACGGCAGCGCGATGGACACGCAGAGCAGCAGCATCACAGATTCAGCCACAGCGTCTCCCGTCACAGCTCACAAACAGCTGCTGCATACAGTCACACATCAGCCTTCAAAACGAGTAGCGAGCACACAACATGTCACCACGACCGGACCAGAACACCGACGTGTGGATCAGACGAATGCGCAGCATGCTCCAAGTAATCCTTCAACTCTTGTTGTGGTATTTGGGAGTTTGAACGCTCAGGTGAATACCTGAGTCACTGATATCATCAGCAGGTGACCTCCTCCACCCACAGACAGGCTCAGCCAATTGTCATCCACTCCAAACAGATTAGGACTAAGATTACAAAGGCGTAGCTTTCAGGAGGCTCCACAGTGTAGTGGTTTACACATTCACCTGACAATGAGCGATCCCCGGTTTGACCCCGTCGGGAAGGGCATCCAAAGTAAACAGATGGAAGTTTGGTGCTGGAAGGTTCTTCTTCTTCTTCAGCTTTAATCTGAAGACTTGCCCAAACACAGGCCCCGCTGATATCTACCAGACAGACAGAAGAATTTACTCTGATACATAAACATGTCAGTCTGTGTGCCATAAAAGTACAAATTCATGCATAAAATATCGCCAGGCTCAAATATCTGCTCGTCACAAGTGTGTAGACCTCTGATGGTGGTAAATACCTTGAAAAGTTAAAACATGGAGGTTTTAGGCGTGGTTAGCACTGTGTGAGAGTGGATTTGAAGGTGCCACTGGTGAAGAAGACTTTACTTTCAGGGCCGTGGAGTGGCCTTTGAACACTGTAGCTGGAAGTCACACTGGGTCTGTTATTAGCACAGCGCTGTGATCTGCATTACCTCGCTAACGTCCTGTACGTGCACACATGAGGTCAGGGTGCCGGAGCGAGGAGCGGCGCGCCGACAGGCTGCTCTGTATCCTGTGACCTACTGCTTACTGTGACCCAGCGTCTGTGTCTGCAGCCCTGCAGCCGCGGTGCAGTGACTGGCAGAGCGATCGCTAAGCCCTGTCTGTCTCCGTCGCTCTCCGGGTTAAAGTGGGCTAAGCTTTTCTTCCTCTCATTAAAAGGCATACGGGTAATCGCCCCTAAGCAGCAGCTGGCTAACGCCTAATACCCAACAACAAAGATCAGCTGTGATGCTGCGATCGCTGTCCGTCTGGGTTTAAGAAAGAGCAGCGGGGCAAACTGAGGGCCCGTGCGGTGGCACTTTATTTCCTCGGACCTCCAAAGCTTAGGGAGAATTTTACAGAAGAATGAACACGAGCACAGAGGGAAATGTAGATAAACGCAGCTGCAAGAAGTGCTGCTCTGGGTCATTTCTCTACAACGAACAGAGTGGAGGCTTCAGAGCGGAGCAGAGCGGGGAGGGTTTCATGTTTCTGGAATGCTCTCCACATATCAGGGTTAGGTGCAGCCAGCAGCAATGCAGGCCTTTTACTCAAATACAACAGCTCAGCTTAGCCACAAACAGATAAATATTTGATTCTGCACTCGGTGGATGAGTTAGCGACGCAGATCCAGAAAGGAAGGGATGATGTAAGAGACATTTGATAAATCCCGCACGGCGCACGTGCGCTCGACTCGAAATCGGAAACGTGCAGATGCACCGATGTACTCGAGGATTTAAGAAAGTATGAAACGCATTTATTGAATGCAGAAAAGAAGAAAATCGGGACGAGATGAATGGTGAGGGGGAAGCTGAGGTGTCAAATATCAACAAGAGGATCCCATCGCATCTCCTCCTCCGGCTCCTCCTCATTAGCATTGGCATTGTGCTCCTGGAGTGAGGTGACAAAGCAAAATGCTTCTGGTCTCAACGGTTTTTGAATCGGCTTGAAATCCCCTTTGTGTTGGTCAAAGGCCCCCTGACCGAACAGCCCCCACCCACCGGTCCACCGCCTCCACCATCCTCCAGCCTCTCCCACCTCATCGCCCGGCAGTGCTCTTAACCTTTCAGCTTCATGATGCCGCGCTCAACTGAAGAAAGAGGCAGGGGTCAAAAAGCTCTCCGTGTGTCCGTCTCAGCACTGCACTGATCTCATGTTACCAAATACAGTTTTTATACTGGAGTTTATTCAAAAAGTAGAAAAAGGACACAAATATTTAAAATTCAGAGAATACAGTTGAGTATGAGCGTACACCAGTATAACACCGCGCTGTAAAATGCTACCGAGACACAGGCGAGTTCAGTCTCTGATGAACCTGATGTATGACAGACTGCTCATAGGCTCTGTCAGGCTACAGTATCTGTTTGGGGACACATGCTGACACGATGCAGCACAGATGATGTGACAGGACTGAGCGACTAATGCAGCCTCCCGACCCTCACAGACACATCTGCTATGTAGAAATATGGTTGTGACCAAACTCCTCGAAAAATGTATAAAAGTACGTTATGGCTACATAACTCTATTTCCTACTTGGTGACGCAGCTCTTATGTGTTTTAAAATAACGATGCCCGTCCTCGCCTTCACTCCGACTCGTCACCCACATGTAAATTATTAGAATCCCAAAGTAAAAATATGTGCATGATTGACAAAGTTTGAACTGTGCTGAACACATCAGAGCTGTTATCACTGTCATTGATTAGTGATCAGGTAAGACGTGCATATCTAATCAGGTTACTCCCTCCAAACTGTTTCCATTCTTACTCTCTTGGGTTAAACATTAATGAGAAAGCCAGAGAGCCTCGCTCCAGTTTATTCACATTTTTGTGTTTTCTGTTACAAAGATGAAGCACTGAAGAGGACGCAAAGACCCTCAGCGCTCATACTAAACCTGCACGCACCGACTCTATGTCCAAGCTGCAACAATAGAAACTCAAATAGATGCTAATGCTGTGAACTGTGTCGTCGTAGTGATGTGCAGAACAAACAGTTTTGTTATTTTTAACCGTCACTAGTAAAATCAGGCAGAAACTGGTGAGTTCCAAAGACTCCTGTTATAATCAGGTCACCTGTGGCTCAAACGCTACGATTACCAAACACACCAGTGAACTTCCACAGGGGGCGCTCTCGAGCGCACGCAGCTCTCAGAACTAAATCGTCATTGTGTTTTTGATAGAGAACAATCGTTCTATTTTCACATTTCCTAATTTCAGGTTTTTAATGTAGTAAAATACCTTTCTGTGAGTATTATGGACCACAAACCTTTCTTTTTACAGTATCCTCCATTTTTATTTGAGGCATCAGAGGCAAAATCAGCTTCACTGCAAGGACGATTTTATTTCAGTTCAGTTAAGTATTGACGATGGATTTGCAATAACTAAAATAAATGTGGATTTTTTTTGTCAAGAAACAGATGGAAATAATTATTTTAGCTCTTTAGCTCTATTCACTCCAAAACAATGAGGATTAGCAGTGCCCCCTCCCCCCTGCTGTGCCCAGGCAGAACTGCAGCCAGTTTCTGTACAATGTGGATAAACAGTGAGTGGAACGGGTCAGAATCACAGAGAAAACATGACGATGTTGGCTGTGCACACCTGAAAATTGTATTTCAACCACACAAACAAACAGATAACACACACACACACACTCACACACACACTGTCTCACACACACTCACACACACACGCTGTCACACTCACACACACGCTGTCACACTCACACACACGCTGTCACACTCAAACACACTGTCACACACACACTGTCACACACACACACAGTACTCAGGCACTGTATACATACGCTGCACACACATATGTATACGAGGTGAGAGAATTATGTTGGCTCTGTTAACACTGAGGTAAATGATGACATCATAGGTGGCTGTGTTTGTCCATCTTTCATTTACAGTTTATTATTATTGCGTGGTCAAAGTAAAGAGAAAAAAAAGAATGTTGGCTGGAGTGGTAGAGCGGCCGAGGTTGGAGAGATCCTCGGGGAAAGAACACATGTGATGCGTGATGAACGCGTGAACAGCTCCACTTCCTGCCAGCCGGCCTGAGCAGCGCGAACCGGGAAAGAGACAAAGAGCAAGACTGGGAACAAAGAGGTGGGCGTGCCTGTACGAGCGGGCCCGCCCAGTCATTGCGGGCAGCCAATCGGATCCCGGATATGCAAACGAGCCGCGGCACCGCATCGCCCCTGCCCAGGCGGTGACGTCACCCGCACATCTCTCTGTCTGGCTCTGCAAAGACTCAGACAGAAGCAACAGAGGAGCTGAGGGGAAGCCAGCACGGATTATTACCGCTGTGGAATAAACACGCGTTTTCCTGCAGCAGCACGGCACGGCTCGGCTCGAACCTGGACGTCCAGCTTCGACCTGGAAACCAAAGGGGGTGGATGGTTTTACTGTGGCTCCTTTGCGCTGCTTTCCCTCCCCTCCTCAGCCGCACTGGTTTCTTTGCACTGACCAGTTGTCTTTGAGAACCGGCTCCGGTGCCTCTCCCCTCTCCTCCTCCTCTTCTTCCCTTCTCCTTTCTTCGCCCTCCTTCCTGTATTATTTTCTGCCTTCCACCCGCAACCCTGCGAAGCCGCAAACATGCCCAGCTCGCTGTTCGCCGACAGCAGCGTCCAGGGAGACGCGCTGGACGACCAGAGAGCGCTGCAGATCGCCCTGGACCAGCTCTCTCTGCTCGGCTTGGACAACGACGAGAACCCGCTGTACGACAACGGCCAGGAGCCCCGGAAGAAGAGCGTCAACATGACGGAGTGCGTCCCGGTGCCCAGCTCCGAGCATGTGGCTGAGATCGTGGGCAGACAAGGTGTGTGTTTGTGTGTGTGTGTGTGTGTGTGTGAGACGGTTGGTGTTTGTCTTGCAGCACAGCTGAGCGCGGCCATGCACCCAAACAGCACAGTGTCCCGTGTGGGAGGACTGAATGCCAGCACACTCACACAGCGCATGTGTCACTTTTCTTGCTTTCAGGCTACATTTGCAGCTCTGCTGGTGAATTCGGCTTCCCTGTTCCCCTCCGGGCTTCAGTTTCTGTCTCGCCAGTTAGTCATACATTGTTCCTTCTCTATAAATACACGGCGGTGGGCGGCAGCGCGCACAGATTCAAGAAGTTGACATTTGGAATAAGTGCTTATTGAGATTAATAACAGCCCGTGCTGCTGCTGCCGAACTGAAGAGAAGCAGGAAGCAGCTCAGAAAAGACACCAAAGTCGTGCTGTTTGTCGTGCGTGCTCTGCAGGCAGGCACGCGTTTGTTAAAGTATTTGACAAAATGAACGGAGTTTGGTTTCGAAGAATTAAAAATGAAATCTGAGCTGTTTTGGGTGAAGCCTGGCGATGACCGCTGACAGGACAGAGGTTATTACAATCATCATGTGATGGACGTGTTTGTAGGTCACTGTGTGTGTGTGTGCGTGTGTTTTCCTCACAAATTCTTTGCTTAATGGCTGTGATGGTGATCGGATCGAATTAGGACAGCGGTCACGATGTTACCTTGCCTCGCAGGCTGCAGACGCCCATAGCTGCACAGATCTCTCAGTGTTTCCAGCTGTAGGGCTGCAGGGCGGGACTGGTGCTTGGTTACATATGCGGAATCTTTTCCCCTCCCTGTGCTGCTGCTGCTCCCACAAAAACAAAAGGAACTGTAAGGACACTTTACAGCAGCCACAGTGGGACATTTGTGCAGTAGGCTTGTTTACATCCCACACCATCACCCAGCCCCCTGCGTCGGGTTAAGTCAGGCTAGAAGCACGGAGAGGAAAAATGGTGGATTAGCCGTGACCTGGGGGTGTTGTTTTAATGCAGGGAGACTATCCTCATTTAACCTGCACCAGTTTGACGCTAACTCGGGATTTAAACTGGTTTATGGGCTGACTTTAGTTGGACTCGCCTTCCTCTGCTGGTTATATCACCCTGTCCCACTCAGCTGGCTTCGCTTGGCTAATTATGTCATTCTTCCCTGGCTGTTTCCTCAGCTGGTCTTTTTGATGATAAAGATGTGTGCCTGTGCTTCAGGGCGTTGGAATGTGAGTTAAAGCTCAGCTTCCAGGATATGAAGTCTTTACATAGCTTTGCCCCTCTTTCCCCAGCGCTACAAAGTGTCTCGCAGCAGCCGTCCTCGTGTTTTGCTGAAGGAGACTGTCTCGCTGTTCTTTCTGTCCTGCTGTATGTTCGTGGCGGTGGCATGTGGTTTGAATTTGTTCTTCTCTAAAAGGGTTCCTCACCTGCTTTTTGAGGCTGCTCGCACTTTTTGAGAGACAACAACAAACACGCAACATCTGTTCTGAGAACATGCGCCACATTTCAAGGTTCTACGTCCTCACTTTTCTTCTTTTGCTTCCTTTGCCTCAGGTTGCAAGATCAAAGCCCTGCGAGCAAAGACCAACACCTACATCAAGACTCCGGTGCGAGGCGAGGAGCCCGTTTTCGTGGTGACGGGCAGGAGGGAGGATGTGGCCATGGCCAGGAGGGAGATCATCTCGGCTGCAGAGCACTTCTCCATGATCCGAGCCTCCCGGAACAAAAACACCAGCCTGAACGGGAGCGGCACCCCGGTCCCCGGACCGCCTAACCTGCCCGGACAGACCACCATCCAGGTCCGGGTGCCTTACCGCGTGGTCGGGCTGGTTGTGGGGCCCAAGGGCGCCACCATCAAGCGGATCCAGCAGCAGACCCACACCTACATCGTGACCCCGAGCCGGGACAAGGAGCCGGTGTTCGAGGTGACGGGGATGCCAGAGAACGTGGACCGAGCACGCGAAGAAATCGAAGCCCACATCGCCATGAGGACCGGAGGCCTGATCGAGCTCCAGGACGAAAACGACTTCCACGCCAACGGCACCGATGTGGGCTTCGACCTGCACGGACACGCCACCCTGTGGTCCAAGCCCAGCGCGGGGATGACCCCCACCTCTGTGCGCAAACCCTTCTCCAACTACCGCAACGACTCCTCCTCCTCCTTGGGCAGCGCCTCCACGGACTCCTACTTCGGCAACAACAGCTCGCGCATGGCCGACTACAGCCCACCCAGCCCCGCGCTCAGCTACACGGCCACCACCAACAACAACGGCAACAACAATAACAACAACATCAACGTCAACACCAACGGCAACGGGTTTGTTTACGGAAGCGATGCCATCTCCCCCGACTGCACTGATCTGACTTTTGACTCCTCGCCAGGGTTTGACCCTACACCAGCCCCGCCGGGCCTCCTGTGGTCCCCGTACGACAGTCGCATGACCCCCTCCTCCACCGGAGGCAGCTCCCCCACCTCCACTTCAGCCATGTTCCCCACCAACAGCTCGGCTAATGCCAACGGGATCGCGGGGAGTCAGAGGAGGGTTAACGGCTGCACCCCGCAGCCTCGCCTGTCGCCTCCTCTCCATAGCCACAACGGCGGGCCCGCCGAGCACCCGTTAGCCCGCAGGGTGCGCAGCGACCCGGGCGGAGGCCCACTCAGTTTCCCTGGCTACTCCGGCTCCATCGCCTCCTTGCCGGGCCCCCACCTCCCCGGGGTCCCGTGCGACTCCTCGGCCTCGTCATCGTCCTCCTCTTCCTCCTCATCCACCTCCTCGGGCACCAGCCGAAAAGGCAGTCGCGATTGTTCGGTGTGCTTCGAGAGCGAGGTCATCGCGGCGCTGGTTCCCTGCGGGCACAACCTCTTCTGCATGGAATGTGCCAATCGGATCTGCGAGAGGAGCGACCCCAAATGCCCCGTCTGCCACACCGGCGTCACTCAGGCTATACGTATATTTTCATAAGAAGTGAAACCCTTGGACTGTCTCGGCGCGAGACCGACTACAATAGCAACAACAGACTCTTCATACCGCTTTAACGATCAGCCAATCGTCAGTCTGGAAAGTGTACATAGATATACATATGTATGTAAGAGAGGCTGCAGTATCCAGAAGAAGGGACAGACAGCCTTTGTGGGCTAGTTGTGAATAACGTACTGTAGCTTGGGGAAATATTTTCAACATCTAAGTGCATGTTTTAAATATTACAGTATAGTAATCAATAGTTCTAGTTAATTGTACACTATATTTATGAAGCGAAGAGAGACATTGGGGTCAGGACGGAGGTACGGGGGTCCGCCTGTAGACCGTTTCGGCGGGAAGAGCCTTCCAGGTTTGCCGATCAAGTGTAGTGAGGGGGGGGGGCGGCGGCTGGGAAACGTGGAGGGCGTCCGGCCTAACAGATACTGCAGCTCGAGGTCAGAAACCACGTGAGGGAGGGAGAGCAACAACATATCCTACATATATATGTATAGAATCAATTTCCACAAGTTGAAAGTTTTAAATGACATTACTACAGATTGAAGTATTTTATTCTTTTTTGACTTGAAAGATTATATTTCTTATTGCAAAGATGTTTACAGATATTTTAATTTAAGTTCAGTGAACTTTTTTGTAGCTGGGTTGAAATATTGTTCATTTTTTTAGTACGGCCTTACGGCATTTGATCACTGTATTATTTTAATATCACACGACTGTGGGAGCAAATCCGAGTCCACAAAAATGTGTATTTGACAGTATTCTGTTGGGATGGAGTTTTTATAGGTTCAGCAAAAAAAAGTCTTTTAAATCTGCTTCACCCAGCATATTTTTTATTCCGTAATATAAAGCATATTTTATTCTATATTATTATGAAACAATGAAATGTACAAAACTTAGTAAGTTGAACACAAAGAAACCGTTTATGCTTTCTAAAATTTGTATGAATTAGATTCCAGTGGGAATTACAGGCTTCTGTTGCACCACTATAGTTTTAGTATTTCTATTTTAATACATTTGTTTACCACTTGTTTATGTATATGTAGGTGAAGTTACTTGAGCGTAAATGTACTTTATTGAGCAAAGTTTAAGAACAAAGTATATTTTATTTTATGATAAAGGGCCTTTAACCTCATGGTCAAATACTAATATTATATTTGCTGAGACAAGATTTGAAAATGTATCAAGAGTTTTATTTTTCTGACATTTAAAGTTATACATGATAAAAAAAGTAATGGTGCTACTTCATGTTTTTTTAAGTATTTCTATATAAGTCCAATAAAAATGGTACATCGATGTTGGTGTCTGCTTCTCGTCCATCCTTCACGTGTCGATGTGGATCGTCGTCGGAGTCATAATAGTTTTCCAAGCGGCCGACCCCTCTCTGCTCCCTGATAGAAGCTCGGAGGTGGCGGGATTATCGCCGCAGCCTAATTATCGAGGATATGCTTTGACGGTGGGACTCGGCCTGCCTTATCGCTAATTAGAAGAGCTGTGCGACCTATTCTTATGCAGATCTGCTGGTGTGCAGACCGTAATCTGGCTCCTGTGGGCTTTGGTTGACTGATGAAGCGGGACATACTGAGAGGTCTGAAAAAGCTAGGTGGTCGTGTTTTAGAAAACCTCTGGCTGTGTCACCAGTTGGTGAAAAAGCCGTCAGCTCATTGGGTCGTTTGGGAACCCGTTTACTGTACTGTAGAGCGCTCTGGTTTAAAATGTGCTAACCTGCTAACTTAACCTGGAAAAAAAGGGCAGAAAAGTTTGTAGAGACGAGTTTTATTTGATACCATTTTGCTACATCTGGTATTTTTGTAGAGTTTAAGCCTTAAAAATGAACGCTGTGATTCATTCAGGTTTTTACACTGATGATGCAGACGCCTCAAAAACTCGTATTAAATATGATACGCTTGGTTAACTGACAGCTAATCGCCTACAATGTGAGTCATTGAAGAGAAAAACACCTACAAAGTCTTCTTACTTCAGATCCTCAAACACAACCAGTTTGTGCGTTTTCTGCTTCTCTGTCATTTTAAAGTGAACATCCTTGAAGTTCAAACTTTCACGTCACAGACAAGAAACAGCTGATTGTCCCCTAAAATCATTTTACAGAATCGCTGATCAATCAGCTGATTGAGAGACAACAGTCACTTTCAGCAGGTGTTTGGTCAGATTCAGATATGTGCTGATTCGTGGCTTAATTCATTTAAACGTTTTGTTAAACTGGGAAAAAGTCGGGGAAATTAAACTAATGAAGGCCCCGGGTTCTGTATGCATCTGTGGTCATTTGCTTTGGTTCCTCACTGGTTTAATAATGTCCAGAAAAAGGCACAGTACAACCGTTGGTGATTTTATTTCACAAATCAATAAGAATGTTTTAAAAATAATTTTAAAAGATGTCCAAGAATCAAAAACTCTCACAGCCAGATACAAAAGAAGGAAAAACACGGAATCATCGTATCTGGGAAGACGAGGCCGGGGGATGTCAAAGTAAATCATTAATCAGCTGCTGGGATAATCATTTCTCCCATTAAACCTGGTTCTAATTACACATTAACCAACCGCCAGCCGACCTGGGGGGAGGGCGGAAATAAAGACTGGTTTCTCAACCTTTGGGTCCTGGGACAGCGCCAGGAGGAAGAAGTACTAACAACAAGCTCCAGATCAGTTCCAGAAAACGGTTCAAACCCCGCCCCCTCGGTCCAAAGAGCTCCACGCGTGCTGATGTCACGTCCTTGTGCGACAGCGGTTCAGACGGACGCCTCTCACTCAGCGGGGAAAGGATTTTTCACGTTATTGTAGGTCATGTGTCTGTTTGTATTTAATACAGCAGTATCTGACAGACACTCCATGTGCTCAGACTTCTTTCATCAGGTGTCCGTTTTATCAACATAAAAAATATTTTAATGCCATTTGCATTTAAATAGCTGTAAATTCTTTCTGGTTCTCAGCTTGGAAGAATAAAAGACGAGGTCCAGAGTTCGAGGATATCGGTTTGAGTATCTGAGAGTGGTCTCAGCTTTTCATGGGTTTCTTTCTCTTCTCACAAGTGAAATCTTTTTATTCATCTCTAACTGATAGACGACATTATCAGAGAAAATTCTTTTACACAAACGTAGCCAATAAGTGTGAGGAGGTCCAGTGAACAGTCTCTGATGTCGGCACAAATTTCATTCTGGAACAAATTTTCAACCAAATCTAGTTGTTGAGAAAAGACAGTAATGAAATGTTTGCTGCGATATTTAAGTAACATTTTTTTCCTTCTCAGTTCACTCTGTGTCAGCCATCTGCTCATAACTCAGTAACTCATCTGAAGTCATGCAGCATCAAGTGCATCATCTTCATTTGACACACAGTCGGTACAAAGAAGTTTGAAAATCGGTGGGAAATGTGAAGCAATCACAGAATGAGGTCACGCCGATCATGGCACATTCCAAACACGAATGTTTGAGTCCCTGATTTAGTCGTGCTGCTGCGGCTGCTGCTGTGGCTGCGGCTGCTGTGGCTGCGGCTGCTGCTGCGGCTGCTGCTGTGGCTGCGGCTGCTGCTTTGGCTGCGGCTGCTGCTGTGGCTGCTGCTTCGGCTGCGGCTGCTGCTTCGGCTGCGGCTGCTGCTTTGGCTGCGGCTGCTGTGGCTGCATCTTGTGTTGAGATGTTGCTTGCTGTGGATGTGCGGTGTGGTTTCTCGTGTTTGTGAGGTTGGCATTAATCTGTAGGTCGTGATGGAGCACCGCAACCTAAAATCTGGTGTTGCATAAGAAACCGATCATTTATCACACAGGTACTTTTGGCTGCTCGCTTATTTTCCAAGGGTTCACCACAGTGGATGGATCTGCATGACTGATTTGGCACAGATTAACACCAGATGCTCTTCCTGACACGGCGTTCCCATTTATCCAGGCCAAGAACTGGCACTGGGAGTCACACCAGCTCATGACCTCCAGAGGCCGGATCTGTGTCTCCTCCTGGAAACAAACTGGGGATGTTTCACGTGTAAGGCGGATGTGTTACCCACATGACAAAACGTCTGTTATTCTCTGCGGTCAGTTGTGTTTGTCCCATTGCTACAGGTGTATAAAATCCAGCACCTGGCCACTCAGTCCGCCTTTACAAACACCTGTGAAAGAACGGGTCGTTCTGAAGGAGGCGCTGCCTGGAGAGCTTTTATTTTATTTCATCTTTATCTTATCTTTTTTACATAATTTCCTTAGGGATTAATAAAGTATGCCGATTCTGATTCCTATTCCCGTGTGACTCTGTTAACCTCCTAGGACCTGGCGTCCACATATGTGGACATCACATTCTGGGTTGTTCAGACCAAAATACTAAATTTTGCTCTACAAGGGCCTGATATCCACTTACGAGGGCATTATACTGCCACTGTTCTATCCACATTTGGAGCCAATGTCCTCATATGTGGATCTCATTTTTCTCACAAACAACAATCCGGTAAAAAAAATCAGGTAATTCTTTGTTTTTACATTCATCAGGTCCCAATCAGCCCAAATAGCAAGGAGAAATTAAAAATGCATGCTTTTGATGTTTGTTGCTGTCATTGTAACAGTGTTATATGTAACACGTGTAAGTGTGGTTGAAAAAATAGTAAAATCTGCCAAATGATGCATGTTGAAAAACGATGACGCGTTACAGCGAGGCCTCCTTAACCATTTTAAGCCCGTCGGAGCATGCGCGCTCCGTTTAGCGTTTTAAATCCCGGTAGAATTGGCACCACGTGAGCTAGCGCAATCATTTTCTTGCACATGAGAATGGAGGAGTCGTACTTACATAACACGCGCTCAGCTTGTCCCAGGTCGCCGTTTCCTTCCATGAAGTTTTTGTTGCTGTCAACAACAAAAACAGTCCAGAAACACGATCCGATCAGCTGTTCTTAGCACTTGCTACGTTGGAATAAACATCAGCGCGAACTATCGCATGTCTGCCGTTACCTGCGAAAACCGGAAGTGACGTCATTTCGTGGGAAACGTAGTTTTTTTCCCCTACAAGGCCTTTCAAAGGTTTACTGGTTTTTGTGTGTCATGTTTGACTTTATGCCTTTCTGTACAGTTTCTGGAGGCTTGGAACTTAAAATGCTCTGTTGTTGGAAATTGTTTATTTTGATGCTGGTTTTTTTTGCAAATTGTGCACAAAAATATTTATTTTCATTTTTTCTGCAGCTTATAAAAATGAGTGCGTCTCAAAAATGAAACTATGAAAACACTCAGAATAAACCTTCTGTGGTTGGAAACTATTTTGTGCAACTTTTTTGCATCTGCAGTTTTGATGGATGCAGTTTAAACCTCTGAAACTAGAAATATGTGTAAAAAAAACGATTTTCAATTTTTTTGTAGTTTATTGCACTTTTTTGCAATTTATGTAGTTACTATGGGCTTAATGCATAGCTATTATTAAAACTTGGTATATAACAGTTGTATTGATGTATAGCCTGTTGAAATGGTCCCCAGAATGGCACTACAGCAGGTAAAAATATAAAGATAAGCCCTGGTGGCTTTAAAGGCTTAGCGTCCATATTGGATGAGTTGGGAGTGAGAGGCACAACACTGACCGACGGACCTGACCTAAACCTCAGCTGATATTGTCTTGACACGATCGTTTGCACGTTAGAGTAACTTTCTTCTTCTTAAGTCAAGCCTCAGGTCAAAGTAGGTCTGCTTTATAAATGCAGTCGCACCAATAAATCACTGACACACAGCAACTGTTTGGCTGCTATTTTGTTCCATGATGAGAGGAAGTGGACTTTGCAGCTATCGCAGGGAAATGTTGTGAAACTGTTTCTGAGAATCCAGCAGAATCTTGGGCTTCCTGCTGCCTCAGAGCTTCTAAGTAATGTCATTGTGGTCGGGAAGTTTTTGTGCAGGAGTGTAAGTTTCTACTGCGGAGGCATAAAGCCAAGCACTCTCAGCGAGGATCCACATTGGTTGATCCTTTAATAACACACTGAACATGAAAGCAGAGCGTGACACATGAATTCCAGTGTTTCGGTCAGAACCTGATGTGCACGCCCTGATTTCATTTTAACTGCAACCTGCTGGAAGTGCGAGGAGCTGACGGGATCGTCTCCTCTGCGTCGTACAGCTGCTGCTCTCTCCCCTCCCCCCACCTCCTTTCCCTGTGCCGAAGTGCATCCCCGAGTCATGCGGTCCTGCTGGAAACACTGACGCTTAAACACACGCTTCGCTGCAAGATAGTAAATGTGGACAGAGCCGGCTCTAATGATAAGTTTAAAATGGAAACATCCAACAGGGGCCCGCAGAAACTGGCCCCATAAACCATATTATTAGGAAGCAATCTCACGGCTGCGGAAAAGAGCTGACAAGTGTTTTTAGTCAAATGTGCAACACATGGAGTTCACAAAGTGCTTCTGTGGTTGCAGATTCACTAAAAGAAGGTCCATGCTTCTGCAGGCCAAGAGAGAAAAAAAGAAATGTGAAATCAGTTTTCCTTTCATCAGTATTTTTATTTGAAAGCACTTTTTTACTCCAGCACATTGAAACACGTCAGATGTTTGGAGGGATAAAAGTATGCTCTGCTCATTTCCAGCTCCACACTTTTATCCTCATGTTCCTCTTAGGGCAGCTTTGCATGATTGACAGCTCAAAACAATCCTTCTTTATCTCATGCTGAGCCTTGGTACGACTCCTCAGTCCACCCTCTGCCTGAAATAAGCAGCTGTAGCTCCTCCCCCTTTATGTCCACTTTCAATTTAAGACAGCTTTCTTCTGATTGGACCAGTCAGACTGTAGAAGCAAAATCAAGGAAATCAAGTCTTCTTTAGACGTGAGCTAAACGACTTGAAATCAGACACTTTGATGACTCTGCAAAGCGCAGCGCAGCTGTAAAGGCTTAGCAGTCATAAACAGCTGTCCGCCCACCACAAGCCTACGCTGACAGGTCACACGTCACCATCGCTCTGGGTTCTGATCCGTCATTTCCAAAATAAACACCGTCTTTAATTCAGACCATAAACGCATCAGGAAAGTGTTTGCTGAGGTCAGAGGTCAGGTGAGCACTGAGAGTCTGATGACCACCTGCTGGCCAGTGTAGAGAATGCAGTTTGAAGGAACTTTAGAGAGCAATAGGTAATTATTTTATATATATAACATAAATATACCCATAAATGAAAGAAAATATGAAGATTTTCTCTTTTTAATGCTGTCTTGCATTAATGCTTTTAATAAACAGTCATAAACTGCGTTTCACTGTGACGAGCCGAGTGTGTCCCACACTGCGCGTAAACCCGTCCAATCATCGGTGTTATTCTCACCCATCTCTGAGAGCTCAGCCATCCTTTGCTGGTATCTCGTTCATTCGGTCACCACCCGAAGCTCGTGAGCGTGAACGGGCCTTAAATAATTTAACTGTAGGCTGTACCGGTGTGAAGCTGACATACGGCACTGTTCACAACGTCTGAGCTCCATTTTGGCTCAGGTTTAGCACACACGTGCTTCCGTGAGTTGCAGACACAAGCTTTGACCTCTGCGCTCTCATCCAAATATGGCCGCTTCTGGCTCCAAAAAACCAACACGGAGGTGGTCGAAACAATGCCAGGGTGCCTACGTCCAGCTTTTATCTACCATCTGAATAAAACTTAATCACCTGACTTTTCTCTATTGTATGGTTTCTGCACCTCGTGAAGCTTGTGTGCAAAACGTCTGTTATACTGGTTTGATCTGGTTTGGTAGGATCGCTGGGTCAGAGACCTTTACTGCAGAAACATCCCAGAACACAGTGCCATCTTTTTGTGGCGTGCCACAGGTGAGAAACTTCGATAAGATGTTTAATTGGAGCAAATGGTTTAATTTGTACTTTGAATTTTATTCGGTTCCCGTGACTCGGTCGGTCTTCGTGTGTTCTTACCAGCCTTGCAGATGAGTCATCCCTTTGAATAATGCTGAGCAGAAACCGCTCATCAGCAGTGCACACTCAGGGCCAACATTTCACCACTTTTATTTCTAAGGCTCCAAATCACATCACAAATCATCTCAGTACACTTCACATGTTGAGGTCAATACCTTCCAGAGAGACGAGACAGCTCCTCCTGGTCCTCTCACCTTTTCTGCATCGTTTACCAACCAGTGTGTTGTATTTAGATTGTAAACCAAACTGTGGATGTCAGGTGACGCCGACTGACACCGCATCACCGCCCTGCCCTAAAAACCAATCATTTCACGAGCATCCAGGAGGCTTACGCAGGGCCGGCGTGGAGAGGTGTTTGGTGTGAAGCAAATCTTTGCATTATTTATGCGCAGAGTTGTGGAGCCTCTGTTTATTCACCTAAAACCTCTAATTTCCTGTAAATAACCAGCAACGCTTTCTGCTCTCTCTAGTCTTTGAATATTTATCACTCAGAGTCATTAAGTTTGGAGATAATCATGAATATTTGGCTGAAGGTTCTCGCTTTGCCTCAGTTAGCCTTGCCCCGGGTGGAGTTTCCACTTGGCATTTAGAGAATGCACTTCAAACTTCAGCAGCTCTCAGATGTTTTTCTCAGCACACTTTAAGGCTCGTGTGGAGTGTAGAGGTGTAATCTGAATAAAATTATAATTCACATGAAAGCTCGTGGACAAAATCCTTATTTTCACAGGTTCGTTGTGCTTTATGGATGCTGGCTGTGACGCTGCAGCTGAAATAACACGTGTAATAGTTCTGGATGTTGTTGATTGATTTAAGGAAAATATCCATTAACAACACAGTTGATTCCTACGATCATTAATCTTATTAATGCTGTTCCTACCCATGCACCTTCATTCAACTGCTGACGTCATGCAGCAGCAGCACTGACTTACAGCAGATGACAGCTTTTAGCCTTCGAGTGACCGAGCGGTCCTTTCTGTGTGTCTGTGAGATATTTTAATCATGAAATACTTTCCTACCATGAAGTTCTCAGTCAGTCTGCGACTCGCAGTATTTTACGGGGATTTTTCCACTGATGCAAAAAGAATAACGCAAAGTTTCGTTGGTCTCACAGCAGACGTGACCTCTAATCTACTGATTTGTGCTCCCACTCGCAAATTTTTATTGTGTCCATGAACACAGTTTTTCATGTGTCCATTTTCATTCGTATCCATGTGCAAAATAAACATTTTCCACAGTTAAACCGCAACAAAATCCTGATTCAGAGATCGGAAATGTTTGTGTTGGAGTGAATCAAGTCGTACATGTTACACATGTTCACACTTAATCTGCATCATTATTTAATATATTGCTAGGTTCTGTTTAACGACGCAGTTAGGTTTACTTAAATATGGGCTGAAAAAAGGCTGCTGCTTCTTTTAAAGATGGATTTTCTTGCTTGCTTGGTGGCATTCCCACACTTTATCTGGACAACATACTGTATGTGCTGCAGACATGATATTAAATACAAAGTTACGATGACTGTCATGAGAAATCCTGACAATCGTGTCCGTGCACGTGGAAAACCAGATTCGTTGTTTGTGACTGTTTCACATTTTCTGCGACAGCTTCATGTTTTGAAATATGTTTTTTTCTTATATGATTTGATTTGATAATAATTTTTGACACTAGCTCACTACATTATGATGTTTTTCAGTTAAACAGGGTTAATTTGGCTAACAGGCCTGGAGTAGGACCCTGCTGCAGAAACCTTCAGGCAAAGTTAACTCATAAAAACGAAGCGTATGATAAACATAGTCAGAGCCTTTAAAAGTTTATATAACAGTAACAAAGGAGCCAGCTTTTAGTCACTAAAATAATTTGGTTGCTTGGTGATTAAACACACTTTTGACTTCTTCTGCTGATTCCTTGTCAGACTGGGTTAAGTTTGGTGGTTTGGATTAAAAACATGAACTCGAGCACTTAAATTTATCCGGATTAAATACGAGTCTGAGCATTCGTTTACAAATGTCCACGTGAGATTATTTTGGAGTTTCCTCAAATATACGTCAAGACATCAGCACCAAAGAACGCCATCCACGGATCGAAGAGACACCGGCGGCAATATTCGCCGCCCTGGGAGAGCGAGCGAGCTGTGCCACCGCCTCAGGTTATTACATCTGTACCTCCACATTACAGCAAGTCAAGTGTGTTAAAGTCCTAATTAGCGACAATGACAATCTCCATTTTGTGTTCGCTGATGTGAGCACCTGTAAGCTGTAACCACGGGAGCCTCTCGCAATTAACGTCTATTTCCCCTTAAGAAAGCAACGAGCCTTGAACGCACACCCACGTCCATGAGCACAAACTAAAAAACCAACTTCTTCTTCTTTTAACTGCAAACATAGAATTATTGTCTGTTGTTGACAATAATTCTGATGGCAAAAGAATCAAACAAAGAAAAAAAATAAACTGCAAACATAAACAACAGATACAATAGGTTAAATATCCAGAACACGTCAGATGTGCAGGAGCAGATGAAGACTGTTCTTCTGCCACGGAGGAGACATACAGTGCAAGGACGAGTGCAACAAGCTGCCTGCAGATTTGCTGCCCTTCCTAGTTGGGATAAAACAAAAGTAGTGGTTTCACACATCCATGAGTCGCAGCAGCTCTACTCTCTGCGACAGCAAACCTGAAACGAGCGACACCGAATGTGGTCCATGTTTCAGAGTAGACTGGGACATTAGTGTTGTGGGACACGCTGAGCTGACTGTTGTTGTGACGTAATGACAAATAGTTTAACAATAAACTGAACATTAATTAAAGATCATTTTTGTAAAGTTCACTCCTTCTGTTTGTGTGAATATAAACACCTGCTCGTCCTCGTACAGCCGGCTGCAGAAAATATTTTCACCCAGAAGGAATCGCGGACAGAAGACGAGCCTGGGGTCAGAGTCTGGGGAAGGTTTTGGTTACTGAAGATATGATGAATCCATTTTGATGCTAAAAGCTGTTTATTGATAAAAATAATGTATTTGGCTGCAGTTTGTAACAGCTTAAATGTTTGCAGCATGCACAAACACTGAAGACCCAAATTTCTTACTTTATTATGTTTCCTAAAAAAGTTTCTTTAATCTCTCTTTGCTTCTGTTCTATGAACCTTTAACTTAAAGACTCTCAAACTGTGTTGAAATATTGCACTTTAGCAACAATGAAAAATGGATATATACTCAGTGGTAGCACATTCATAAATGATTAAACATCTGATAGAAACTTCTTAAGATTTATAAGAAATCCAGGCAGCGTCATCGCCATCGTGAGGCCGTGCTCAGCGAGGTTCTGCTGGATGAGGATTCGGGGGAAAATAGTGCATTGTTTATTTAAAGCCCCACCCCCCATAGAGAGTTCCAGACTAAGTTAGAATTTCATCTGGAACGCCCCCTCGGATTTCCAAGTTGGACAGTTGGAGCAGTTATCAATCCAGAGTTATTACCGGAGTTATCAATCCAACATGTACGTAAACAAAGCTGTGCTCAGGTCACTGACCGGGCTCCATCCGGGAAAGTTCTGCAGATTTTAGGCACAAAAACAGGTATAACACTGTGAAACATGAATGTTTCTATCTTGGTAAGAAGCAAAAATAAATCCTGTTTTTCCTCCATTTTCCAGCTTCCCACTTCTGTATCTGGAATGCAGCATTATTCCAGCCATCACTGGGTGAGAGGCGGGATACACACGGGACAGACAAGCATTCACACTTACATGAACACAAACAGCCAGAGTAGAATTGCCAATTAACCAAACGACCCCACAGGAGAGGGGTGTGGACGTTAACCTGCAAGGAAGGAACGCCGCTGCTGGCACCGCCAATGTTGGAAACACCAGGGAAACTAATGTGACATTATGCAAAGACAAACGTGCCACACATTTCAGAGACATTAAAGTAAAACTTTATTACTGAAGATGAGATGAACCCCCCCAGGTTTAATCAGTGCAGGATTGTGCAGTTTATGTAAAAGAGGAGCCAGTTTCTCATCTTTTTAAAACAAATTTCCTCCATAAAGGTTGATGGATCAAAACTTTCTTGGTAACAAAGGGGGAAATGTGGAAGTAATGAAATAGAAAGTGAAACAGCTGTGTACTGATCAGTGATGGGAATAACGGCGTTACAAGTAACGGCGTTACTAACGGCGTTACTTTTTTCAGTAACGAGTAATCTAACTAATTACTATTCCTATCGTTACAACACCGTTACAGTTACTAACAAGAAAATGCGGTCCGTTACTATTTTTCAACAAACAGACGGTTGAAGCTGTGTTCAGCTTACCGCATCTTATATCAGCTGCACGGAAGTAGCTGTAAGTAATCTGGATGCTACAGCTTTAAGCAGCTGCGCGCTCCCGCGGACGGTAATCACTTTCTAGCACAACACCTGCAGCTAAGGGGGCAAAACAATCGCATGAGTGCTGCTGTTTGACTGAGGAAGAATAAAGTAGCCGTGGTAAGCCAATCACATGACCACTTAAAGACAAAGCAACAAGGTGATATATACCAGTTTTTAAATTGTGTTGATGGGCCACGTAAAACCAGAGTCATGATAAACAAGATATACGCGGCGTTTTTTCCTCAGTAGTTTCGTCACGTTTACTGTCTAAGGACAGCGCAGCGAGACCTCTCTGCTTATGAGCAAAAAACCAAAACAGGGGAAGTTTTAGGAGTGACGGCGAGAGAGAGAGAGAGAGAGCGAGTTTTGAGATGTGAGAGATTTGTGACGTTTAGCGTGTTTGGAGTGTGTAGTTCATGTGTTGTCTTGTGTAGTTAGTGTGTAGTGTTGTGGATAGTTTTGTGTTGTGTGTCAGAACAATGAGGCGACTGCTGTCTCCAGGTAGAAACAGGAGTGATACACCTGCTGCTGTCAGACCTGCAGGTATCAGGCTGTGATGTTCTCCTTTATAGTGGACAGACATTATGTTTTTGGAGTGGCACAAATAATTTGTGGCATCTTATTGAAGAACAGCTGATTGTTCTGTAAATAGTTTGAAATGGTTATTTTAAAAAGGGTAAAAGGTAAATGGCTGCAAATAACTTTGTTGTTTGCAAAACTTGTGCATATGATTTTAAAATTGACAATTTATATTTGCATTTAAAGTTATGAAATATGATTCATTAAACATGTTTGTGGTTGTTACAGTAAAAAATATAACTTTTTCTACTCGGATTTTATGGTTTTTGTCTGATTTTAGATCAATTGTGTTAATACAGTATGTCAAAATGAAAACATAACTGTAAATTCAGACACGTGATGTTGTGCTGAAAAGAATGATACCAAACAAGACAAAGTAAATAGTTTTAAAGGTGAAATGTGGAGGGAAAATCAATAGTAGTTAAAAATAGCCAATTATACCCTGGACCCCAGAGGGTTAAACGTTTTTTTAAAGTAACGCAATAGTTACTTTTCAAGTAATTAATTACTTTTAGAATATTGTAACTCAGCTACTGACTCAGTTACTTTATTTGAAGAAGTAACTAGTAACTATAATTAATTACTTTTTCAAAGTAACTTGCCCAACACTGGTACTGATGCACGTGTGACGCATTATGGTTAGTCAGTAAAGAGTGACACGTGGGTAAAAATGCATTTGCTCTGTGAGACAGATAATGAAACCTCTCTGAAAGTGACGATGGTGTCTGTGAGTCTGTTTGCTTCCTCTTTGGGTGCGTGTGGAGCAGAAAGAGGGCGGCAGCCTGGATCTCTGAGCCATCAGAGACTTAAACAGAGCGAGATGACAACTCGCCGTCCGTGCTGTATATTTTAAAAAGCTCCGTCTGACTGAGCATTTGGCTGCAGACGGAGAAGTCTGGTGTGCCAGGCTGTGTTAACAGCAGAGCAACAACAGAACATGTCTGGTGTCTTCCACGCTTTGACCTACATCTCATGCATTTAATGGACCTGCGTTTGGGCACACGCGCTCGCGCGCACACACACACACACACACACACACACACACACACACACACACACCCTTCCTACAGAAACAGAGGAGGCAGCAGGCAGGCCTGTGCAGAGTGAATGTCTATATTTTATTCATGCTGTGCTCCCTGCTTGTCACCACTCAGTAGTCGAGCCGTTACTTGATGTGATTCACCCATTTAAACTCGCTTTTTCCTAACAGGATTTTGTCGCAGGTCCAGCTTTGAGTTAAAATTCACTACATTACAACAAAGATAAAGACTAAAGTGAGACAAGGTGTTGTGGTTCAGTGATACGAGGGCAGCTCGCTGCTTTACTTTCTGCTCCTTAAAAGATTTATTCCAACTCTGCGAGTCTCAGTCTCTACCTTTAGCCATCAGCTCAACTGCTAATAAAGTTCATGCTGAGATGTTTCAATCTTATAGTTCAAGTTAGTTTAGTGTTATTGAGAAATTATTCATTTCCTGTCACTTAATGTGCAAATCGTACACTGCAGTCTGTGCTTTTATATGTTTGTGCTGCACGTAAGTTTGTTCTCACTCTCTGGCCTCAAAGCAGTTTTTCTGCAGCCTAACCGAGTTTTTAGTGCCTAAAACAGGGAAAAGGGGAAAAGTCAGAACCGAATGCCAAGCAAAACATAAACCAGGACTCTGATTTTTATGAGTCTGTTACCAGAACCGTTTGATCGTATCTCGCACATACAGTTGTGGTCAGAAGTCTATATACATCCATCATGAGGATGGACGTCCTGGTAAGTTTGGGCCTTTAATGATTTCTTTGAAATGTTCTTTTTCTGGGCTGGAGTGATTCGACCGCATACATCCTTAATGACTTTAAAAACAAGATTTGGGTGCACGAGTTCGAGTTTATTTTGGACATGTATGTAGAGACACTTCTGGATCAAAAGTGGATATGCAGGCTCAAATATAGGCGTGTTAAGTTCTCACTAGTAATCAGGAAGGACTGCAGCTGGTAGTTTCTCTTTGCAGCATTAAAAGGAACAGCACTCACTGGACTGGCCGACACTCAGAACAGTAGGAAGGACCAAGGAAGTCAGTCAGCATCTAAGGAGGAGAGTTGTAGATTTACATGCAAGTACAGGTTATTCCAACGTTTGCCGAGGTCTGAAAGAAGAGCCTCAAAACCAGGAACAACCCACGAACCACTAAGGCTCAAGCTTGGCGTGATCTGGAAACTGGTGAAAGACCAGTGTCACGGTCCACAGTGAAGCCAGTTTGACATCACTGCATACTGTGTGAGGGTGCCGACTAAGACAGAAGCCCCTGCTCCAAAATCGAGACCTGCACGGTCGACTGAAAGTTGCAGCTGCCCACATGGACGAGCCTAAATGGCTTCTTTAAACCCCAAAAGACTGTACCAACTGTCAAGCATGGTGGGGGTCCCAAGTCCCAATCGCAGCCTTACTGAAAATTTGTGGACTTGTTTAAAATCTGGGTCTCTGCCAGGAAACCAACTAATTTAAATGACTACGGCTTTTTCCAAGAGGAGAGATCAAATATCCAACTTCATTCACACCCGAGGCTTGTTGATGGTTACCAAAAACATCTGGTCAAGGTGCAACTTGGTAAGGGACGTTTAATTAAATATTAGTGGGGGTGCACGTGTATATTCCAGCCAGTATTTATCCTTCTGACCCTTTCTGGATGATAACCCAGTTCTTGCTCTTAAGGTCATTGAAGGTTTATTCTGTACAACATTCCACCCTGGAAAAAGAAATCATTAAAATTACACCGGTATTCACGCCTGTGATGAGTGGATGTGAACCTCTGACCTCAACTGTAAGTGTGCGGAGACAGTATGGCAGTAAAAAACACGGAAATGTATCCGTCCGTCCACCTTTGTCCTGATGCTCGGTCTGAAACCGGAGTATAAGCAGAGATGCTCTGACCTCCTTCTCCTCAGCTACCTCCTCCAGCTCCTCTCGGACACCATCATCTTGTTGTCCAGAACGCCTCATCCAGGATTGCAGATGCTGATCCACTTGCTTCTGTTTGTTTGGAGGAGCAGCTGTTCTACTGTTAGTGCCCTCAGTGGCCGAGCTCCTCCCCCTTTGGAGGAACCTCATTTCTGACGCTTGTACCTGCAGGCTCGTTCCTTCCGGTGCTTCCCACAGCTCACGGCGATCAGTGAAGGCAGGACCAATGACTGTCCAGTTAATCAACAGTATGCTTGTTAATCTCCCACTCCACTTACATTAACAAGAGCCCAAAATACCTGAACTCCTCCACCTGAGGCGGCGACTCCCTCCCAGACCAGGCTGGTTGCTCCACCCTTTTCCAGCCTCAGATGTGGAGATGCTAATTCATCCACACCATCGCACGCTCGGCTGCAAACCAGCCCAGTGTGAGCTGAAGGTCATCACTTGATGAGGCCAACCGGACCACATGAACTGTTGTGATCTTCCACCCCGTCCAGCGCTCAGCAGGAAAGAGTCTGACACGCTGAAGCTTCCATTTAGCTATCGAGGAAGATGGCTGTTAAATAAAGTCACTAGTCCCTAACAATGACTGGTGTGCACTTCTTTAAGAAATGTGTGCCATCTTTCTCCACACATGTACAGTTTGCCCCACACTCAGCTTACTGGAATCTTTTTAGCCTACATTCACTCGGCCCGTCTGATTTGTCCGGGACGCTGTCGCCCTCTCAGCGTGATTTTTGCAGATTTTTAAAGATGGACAGATTTACATCATCCTCAGTTAATTAACCAAATTCACACCAAAGATCTGCTTCCTGTAGATGTTAGATGACGTAGTGTTTATGCAGCAAACATCAGAGCCACACTAATCGTTCTCAGTTTCAGAATTTATACGAGCCGGTCAGTGTGGTCCACGCGAGCTGACTTCAAAATCTCGTAATGGATAAGCCTCCTGTCCTTGAGCGTGTCCCTGCCTGTGAGAAGCAGTCGGAGCAGGCTGTGGGTTTTCCCCTCCACGGCTGAGGGAGGAGGAGGAGGAGGAGGAGGAGGAGAGCATCGGGTTTGTTGTTCAAAGCCCGAGCTCGGCGTATGCATTATAAATGAGCAGGGTTTTGAGTCTCTTCCTCCCTCGCTCCCTCTATCTTTTTTTTTCACTCTTTGTGTGTGCGTGTTTGTGTGTGCGGCTGTGTAAGTGTGTGTCTCTATGTGCATAATGGATTTTTATCCTTCGCAGAGCACAGCGGTCACAGTTTGTCTGACTCCACATGGTCTTTATTATGCCAGACGGAGAGTGTATCAACGGAGACATACCAGGCCGGCATCTGCCCTCTGTCTCTATCTCCACACACACACACACACACACACACACACACACACACACACACACACACACACAAATACGTACAGTGCTGACCTCTGAGCCCCTGCCACCTTCACCTCTCACTTCCATGTTTGCCCACAAGTCCTGCACACACACACACACACACACACACACACACACACACACACACACACACACACACACACACACACACATCGGAGGAAAGGTGCGCTCCTCTGAGACTCTCCTAATGGAACTAATCATCACATGCTGGATGCTTTTTCCTGTTTGTTACTTCTATTTTTACCTTCCCTCACACACACACACACACACACACACACACACACGCACACACACACACACACACACACACACACACACACACACACACACTGTAAGGCTGCGGTGACTTGCAGTTACTTCCAAACATTGCTCGTGTTGCTGACCATGTGACCACCTGCTGAAGTGCTCCATGCAAACGTGCCAGCATGTCACTGGTTCAGTCCTCTTCTGTCTGGTGAACCGACACTGGCTCATGATAGGACAGCAGGCGGAGTACTCAAAGATCCGCTGTGTCTGTCTGCTGATGTTTGATGGATCTAATTAGATTGCATTGATGGAAGTGGAGCTTTGTTTCAAGCACACAGGTTTCTGATTTCTCCTGGTTTTACCTTTAGTTTAGGAGACATTCACAGTAGCTTTATGAGATTGTCATTATGCGAGGATTAGGTTAATTTAGTTTAAAAGCACCTTTTAATTGGACCTATTCTGCTTACCTCTTCATATTAAATGTGACCAAAGTTTCAGATAATGAGGTGAGTGTACGCATGAGAAATCTGGGCTGCAGACGGCTGTAAACACTCAGTTTGACTAGTTTTCTTCTATTATTTCAGGGGTGTCAAACTCCAGGCTTCGAGGGCCGGTGTCCTGCAGGTTTTAGATATCGCCCTGGGTCAACACACCTGAATCTAGTGATTGGTTCATCACCAGGCCTCTGGAGAACTTCAAGACATGTTGAGGAAGCCATTTAAATCAGCTGTGTTGGATCAAGGACTCATCTAAACCTGCAGGCCCTCGAGGCCTGCAGTTCGACACCTGTGTATTATTTGATTTTTATGATGTCATAGAGAGGGGTTATTATCAGAGAGGGATTATAATGATCCACCTTAAATTGGAAATCGGAAATCCCTCGAGTCAGCTTTTCAGTGGAAAGGTTGGAGAAGCCCCACCAGCCCTGATTTCACAGTCGCAGATCGCAGCAGTGCGACGCAAACAGCTGTAGCTGTAAAACTCCCTTCCAGTTCCACCATCAGGACTTCTGAGGTCAAAGGAGCGCAGCAGCATACTACACGCCTGTTGTATGTTTTGATCAGGTTTACGTCAGTCTGATCCATGGAGATTATAATACGACTTTAACTAACTGGGACCACATCCTCAGTTACGATGTGCGATGATGGGTGAGTGACCGTGAGCAGACGCTGTGGTTTGGGGAAGGTTTCAGAGAGGAAGGGCAGGGGCTCCTGGGCACACCAACTTTTTTGGATGCCAGTGATCCCACAGATGAAGCTGTTGGTGGGGCAGTTTCAGAGTTGGGACCACACCTGAGAAAGCCGGAGCAGCGTGTAGCTGTGAGGTATTTCAGTATATCACTGTGTATCAGTCCTGGTGCACTATGAGCGGGCTTGTTGCCAAACGCAGTTGTCTGATTGGTCACATCTGTTTATTCGTGTGCAAAAAAATTTTATCTAAAAAATAATGCCAACAAAATATTCGTGCAAATTTTACGTATCAGGTGTGTAAAGAAACGAGCACACGCGACAGCAGACACAGTTTGTTTTGGACCAGCAGCAGGTAAAAACACTGGTTTGTCCTTGAGAGCAATAAGAGAGTATTTAGTTTTTCATATTCTGCATCTGCATTTTATCTGTGTTGTGACATAAATAATAAGATGGTGTAAACGTCGTATTTTGTAGTTCATCTGAGGTTGGATTGACATTATTTTAAGACCAGAGTATCTTTATTGTGTCCTGAGATTTAAAACCTTTGAATTCAAAGAGGGTGTGTTTTGTTTTTATCACGATTATAAAAGATGGGCAGAAAAATCAAACTGAAAAAGATGAATATATGAATCGCAGTCAGAGGAAATTGCCTGTAAATCAAACGTTTAAAAAGCAGAAAGGTGGTTAATGTGTTTCCTTTTTAGTTGTAAATTTTGCTTTTTCTTTTATAAGCTCTGATAATATTTTCCTGAACAGAGGAAGCAGCACGAACACCAAGGACAAAGAACAGAACACAAAAATCATTTTCAGACAGGTGCGCCGCATTTCTCTGCATTTTTCGACTAACTTTTGACTGAATAGGCCACAAAGTAATTAATGTTCTCTGACCTTTTAAAGTAAATATGAAAAGGACAAAATATGAAAAAACTAATTATCATATACACTGTAAAAAAAAAACTGTCAAATTTACGGTAAAATACCGGCAGCTGTGGTTGCCAGGAATATACCGTGAAAAAAATGTTGAATCTGTAAAAGACAATACGGTATACTGGTTTTGTAACCCTAAATTTTAAGGTAGACAACGTATTATTTTACCAAAATCATGATAGAAAAAACCAAATATATTTGTCAATTATACAGCAATTTAATGTAAAAAATGCAACTTTCCATAGCTTTTTACGGATATTTGCAGTAAAAAAAAAAAGTTATAATACAATAATATTTACAGTAATTTGTTGTTAATTTAACAGTAATAGGATAGACCCTATTATTGTAAATAACTGTAAAAATAACAGAAATATGTTAAACCTTATTAAAACCTTTGACAGTAAAAACACAGTGAAATTGTATAACAAATTACAGCATTTTATTTTGACCAGATACATTTTACGGTAAATTCCTGGCAACCACAGCTGCTGGTATTTTACCGCTAAAAATACAGTACAATATGAGGAACATAAATGGTTTACCGTACATTTTACATTTGCAACCGCTAAATATAGAAAAACCTAAAGATGCTCATATATAACCAAGGTAGTGAATATTACTGATAAACAATGAGAAAATATGACATACCATTTGAAAACAGACTAAACATATCATTTTCTCTATTCCTACAAAACAGCATAGATCTTGAGAATACAGCATGTGTCCATATATATGGCTGGTAATCCATGGAGGAATGAATAAACATGAAACAAAATATTACCTGCCCCTGACCTATCAACAGTAATGAGTCACTGGGTCCTGCCTTGGTGAAGGAAAGGACTCAGTGGAGTTTCTAATGCGCATGGTGTCAAAGATACAAGCTCTGCAGGAGTACTTCAATGTCCATCAGGAGTTCACTTTGGACTGGCAGGATCCCCTCTGCAGCAAAAAATGGACAAAGTTTGATCAGTGCTTGAGCAAAATGCACAGAAATGAACAAAACGTGCTGCCAAAAACAGATCTAATGATAAATGATTTCTTAAGTGTAAAATATACAGTTCTTAAAGGATAGCTATTGTCAAAATGCAACCTGGGCTGTTTTTTTTTTTACTGTAAATGAGACAAACATATATCTAAAAGCATAATTACGACAAACAAGCCGTTTTTGAGATTGACCGTGATTTTGTTTTGTGGTCAATAGCCAGTGAATGGGAATACTAGGGGGCCGGGGCATAAATTTGAGCGCATCAAAATCGATACAGTAAAAAAAAACAGCCCAGGTTGCGTTTTGGCAATAGTTATCCTTTAAATCTACTCAGGGCTCTAGACTAACTTTTTGACATGGGCGCACCGGTACGCCTAACTTTAAAAAGTTAGGCGTAACTTTAAAAAGTTAGGCGTACCGGCACAAAAGTTAGGCGCACTCAAATTTTTGAACCGCATCGCTTATCACTGCAGTTTTACATGTGCACCTTCTTTGGGGGGAAGTCCATACAGACAATATTCATTTCTAAATTATTAACTAACAATCTTGTGCTTAAAGTGCTTTGTCAATATTGTAGAAAATGTTAAACTTAATCATCATCTTGGCCTGACGACCTGTTTGCTGCTGCCTGCTGCTGAAAGGCAGTGGGGAGAGGGGACACTTGGGCAGTGCATTTATTGCAGCATATAATGTGTTTTCTGGATACACTGTGCTTTTTCAGCATTCAAAGATTGATGGCACCGTGTCAGAGCTGGCTATGAATTTCAGACGGATCAGTCCTTAACTTAACACAAAAGTTATCAACAGTTCTTTTCATCTTTTCTTATTACCCACACCTACATCCACTTCTGTCAGGCCTAGGCTGCTCACTAGGGCTGGGTATCATCACTGATTTCTATAATCCATTCGATTCCGGTTCTCAAAGTCCCGATTCGATTCAGTTTAGCCTCAGACAGTCAGAAATATTATAATTCTGATCATTTATCAGCACTGATACATGTGAGACTTCATCCGAATTGTGAACATCACAGCAGATGCCTTTGTGTCAAAGTAACAGAATAAAACACAGAAAAACATGAAGGAGATTTTCCTGGTCTGGTTTTTTATAGCAGATAACCTTAAAAATATTCTGCAATTTTGCATAATTTTAAGAAGTTTAAATTTCTTCAGTATTGAACAACAGAAATTAGGCTTTCTTGTCCGAGGTCATTTAAGTGAAAAAAGAAAAAGACCGCGCTGTAAACAACGGTAGACTGGTGGGTAATAAGCGAATGAATAATGCAGAAAACAGATTTGAGACGGGAAACTGTTCTTGAAGTACAGAGAGAGAGAGAGCTGTGCATGAAGTCTGATTTTTATCGTGGTGGAAGCAAAACAGCAAAAGTCAGAGGGAATTCATGACGACATTGATCAAATGTGAAGCGTAGTTTGCTGCTTCTTTTGCTGCTGGCTCGGCGAATTTTGGTTGGAGAGAGACAAAACCTGCAGCTCAGAATCAGCGCAAAAAGACGGAAACAGCGCAGTGCAGACTTAATTGAAGAGCCTCCTATAAACAGGCAGGGTGTGATGTTTAGGGAAACCAAAGAATACAGGTGCCATCATTTCTGCCAGAAGACTCATGGGGTGCAACGAAGCTTTCATTGTGGACTGGCTAGATACCTTCTGCATTCAGAAAGAAAACAAGAAGGGCATACACCATAAACAATAATAACTGACAAAAATAATGAGACAAGAAATTAAAGTAACAAAATAAGTGCAAATCAAGTTTCCCTGTGTTGCAGTGTAGCTGAATGTTTTTCAACAATTTGATTTACAGTAAAACACATACCAAATATTTCCAGCCAAGGTTTGTTTCAATCTTCAGCATGTTTTTCCTGCCATTGTCTTGAAACTGTTTCATCTGTCCCTCTCATTTGATGCTGTTTACAAAAACAAAACAGCAATATTGTAAAGGGAAAAAGGAAAATGAATTTAATGGAAAAAAAAGAAAAAAATATTATGACCTGAAATCTCACCATTTCCTGAGAGTCACAGGTCCTTTGAGTATCCTTATGGTTTCTGCTCAAATTCAGTGTCTGAAAAGGGCAGGAACAAAACAAACTTTTTTAATCATAATAAAGACAAAATAAGATTTAGAGACAGACAAAGAAATGTGTAAAATATTAACATTTATATTTAAATATTTACACCGAAAGAAACAACGTGGTTCATTCCGATGCAGTTTACAATGAAGCACGTAGCCCCTTGATGACTGAACTACCTTACCACAGAAATTACAGGTTAACATAACTCCATGTACTTTGGTAATTCCTCCCTAGCAAATTAAGCAGCCAAACACAGAAACTAATCCAGAGCAATGCTTCCCTCGCGACAGTAATGCTAACTCAACTCACAAATGCTAACTAAATTCACAACCTCACTCATAAAAAACGAACTGCTAAAATTATCTATAAACGCTGGGCTGGTGGATTTTTATAACAGAGATAACTTGAAGTTGCATGTACTCACCTCACCTCGAACTAACTGTAAGCTGCCAGGATGTCTACAAATTCCGAAGATGCTGTGGTCCAAGCAGCAATAAATGGCGCTAATATACGAGTTCAAAACTGTGTCCGTTAGCGAAGCCAACTTGAGTCTCCTGCATGAAAAAAAGAGCGGTTGGCACACAGCTCAGCAGCGCGCCGCGCTATTGGTCATTTTCAGGTGACGTCATCCCGCAATGTAACGTCGCTCTTTGTTTCTTTAGGAGGAGGCTCGAATTTGATCAGAAGTCACGTCTGCAGACCGCTGCAGCCACGTCTTGCCTTGCTTCCCCTTTTTTTGGTGAAATGGTTCGCTCATACTGCACAATGTTGCTACCAGAATTTTTTTTTCTGTACACAGTTTACCAGCAGTTTAGCTACCAATCAACAGCGATCACACAAACTCAAAATTTAAGGCGGACCCACTTAAGGTGGTCTGATAATATGGCGTGAAACACAACAACATCAAGTTGTTTTAAAATAATAATTAAAAAAGATTATTGAAATCAATTTTATTCACAACCATGAACTTTATTTTTAACATCTTCTTTTGCTGTTGATTTTTTTAATCAGAAGGTTAACAATGATATACTGCAGGCCTAACTTTTAATCTGTATATCAGTATCTGAATTTTAAAATAAAAAAAATACTATCAATTTTATTGTCTTTCACTGCTGATATTTGCTTTTTTTTTTTTTTTTAATGGTATTTACTGGTTGTATTATTACAGTGGACCCTATTTTTTTAACATCTTGCTTCTGTGAAAATGAATGTTTTTGTTTGCTTAAAAATCTACAGCTTTATACTGTGAATTCCAATGTGCACAACCCCAAAAGATGTAGTTTTGCTCAAATAATACCGTAAAATCTAAGTTTTTCAGACATTTTCAACATTACAATATTTAATTGTAAAATGTATGCATGTTTATTTGTTTTCACAGACAATATTTATAATTTCAACATTTTATTACAGTAAAAAACAAAGTTTTATCCAGTCTCACAATTAACGGTTATTCAATCTATTTAATACAGTAAAAGGAAGTTTTTGGTTTTACGCTCCATTACCGTTGGAATTTGACGGTGTTTTGCCGTATATTTTACTGACTTTTTTTACAGTGTATGCACCGAAAATACTAATCAGCCATTTCAGAGAGTGTCGAGCTCCTCCAGGATGCAGCAGAGTTTATTTCAGGTAAATTGCGCTCATTACACTGTTTCTATCATCAGAGGCCATTAGAGGCCTTGTGGTATAAATTACTCTTTAGTTAAGGAATTATCACATTATAACCTCTCATAACTGAAAGCTTTGTGGGAGCTTCCTTGGTAGCCAGTGAAGCTCTGAGTCATCCCGAGGAAACCTCTGCAGGGTTTGCATGTCTGCATCTGGACAGTTTATCTTACTCTTCCAGCAGATCCAGATGTTGTCCACGAGCTGCTGTCCTCAGGTCTTTCCTTAGACTTGTGGATTTTAAGAGTTACGACTGGGCCACTCGAGGAATTTCGAAGAATCAGGTGTCAGCAGGTGACTTCAGGTTGTCTTGATGCTGAATTTTGAAACCTCACTCCAGCTTTAGAGGAGTTTCCTGTAAGGACCATCTGTGCCAAAGTGAAGCACCCCCACATCATGATGGTACTGCCGCCGTGCTTCACAGCAGGGACGGCGTTAGCACTACATTCATTTTTATTAAGGACATAAAAAATCTTTTCCTCATGCTCTCAAATACATGTATAATGTATACACCTGACAGTTTCTTTGTCTTTGACCACATTAAGTTACTAAAAAGTGAAGCTAAAAACACATCAGTGAGACTAACTCGGGTCGCGTTGCTCCATTTCCTTGAAAAAACTGGTTTATTCTCAGATATCCAGCAGCAGATCCACAGAGGTGCTCCTCTGGTTTCTCATAAATCAGTTCTGAGCTGATTCAGGACCACGAGGAGCCAATCGTCCTAAAGTCCAGATGCTAAAGTTGCTGATTGTCAGATTTATTATCGAGCTTATTTGTTTAACAGTTTATGTTCTTGCTGCAGCCCACGTACATGTCAAACTGATTTATTACATCAGCTGAGTACAAAGAGCTCTGAGCCTGCAGGTGGACACTGGGTCGGTGGAAGGATTAAAACCGAAGGCAGCGCTGTGTCAGAGGGAGAGATGGGAAGATTCGTACAGGACATGTGAGCAGAGTGAGGCGGGGGTCAGCAGGGTCCTGGGTTATAACCTGGGCAGGACCTTTCTGGTGCTCCAGTTTCTTCTTCTTTCTTCTTTAGCGGATCATCTGCCTCCATCTCCTCCTATCCTAGCATCTTCCTCTATTGCGCCAACCGTCTGCACGTCCTCCATCTGTCATGATCCGTGGCTCAGTGTCCGGGGAGTGTTTGGGTTGCCCCGGCGGCCACACCCTCGGGTTGGGCTGTCACCATCGCACCTGCATCCCAATCCAGGCAATTACCAGGAGGACTATTTAACCCAGCACAGACGGCTGCTCCACGCCAGTCCGTTAGTCGCCCTTCAGTGGTAACTTGGCTCCGTGTAAGTTCTGTGTAAATCCAAGTATTCTGTAACCCGTATTAATCCTGCATCTGTGTGCTCAGGTTACCGTTCGGTGTTTTATGCCTGCCACCTGCCCGTTTGGATGCCAGAGAATACCTCCAGTCTTCGTCTCTGCCTCCTCGGATTCACTCCCACGGACACCCTCCCCCTCCGAGTCGTACAGTCCGGCTCTGATTATAAGCCTGACTATTCGAACCTTGCCTTGCTGTGACTCTCTGCTCCCCTGCACACTAGGAATTGTTTCCCCTTTCCGTTGCAGCCTCCCACAGTCCCGATTACGGCTTCCCTTGGCTTTTGTCTTCCCGGTTGCAAGTAAAATTTTCGCCTCCCTTGGTTGTTCCGTGTCTTTTCTGTTAACCAATAAAACTTGTACATAGTTCATGTAGAATTGTGTTGAGTCTGCCTTTGGGTTCCTCTTGTGTGCGTGAACCGTGGTTCATGACACCTTCACTTCATCTTTCTCTGTTTTGCCCACTGTAGCCACTCTCCCTCCTCTGCACGTGCTAAAAAGGAAAAACAAGCTGCAGTTCCTCTGATGTCCGCTTGAGCCCAGAAACCGGTGAGCATGCCACTGTGGCAACATCCACTCAATCTGGATTTTTGGAAGTTAATTTTGCACGTTGGAACGAACCTCTCGGCTCTCTGTAGATGTCCCTCTGTCGTTCCTGTGCGCCGGTTTGCACCAAAATAAGACAAATAAAATTTCAGGGTAACGACATTAAACAGCTCTTGTTCGATTTTTCGACTGAATGTTTTTGTTTGTGTAAAAATAAACATGAGCATAAACACGAACGCACACAGAAAACAACGTCTGCAGCCCTTCAGTCTTTCAGAATCCACATGCAGAAGGAGATTTTGGTAATTTTTCTGTCAGCGTAGCCGAGGACAATTTGCATTACCAGTGTTTGGCCGCTGGCAGAGACTCAGGAGAAGCCAACGCAACAGCGCTCAGGGTTAAATACAGCAGACAAAGCCCGCTCTCCCCCCCCCACGCAAAGACAGCAAAGGGCCAACGGTGGCACAGATTAGTGAGTAAACTGGCTCAGGCTGCTGAATGAGAGCCACTGCATATCTCACGCTTTCATTCCCCAGAACAGGCGGCGTGGTGGTGCAGCTGGTGGTGCTGGTGGTGGTGGGGAGGAATCAGATTGTGCGCAGATCTCGTCGGGTAAAATGTTATCACCGAGCCGCATGCTTTCACAGCCTCGAATGAATGGAGAGGGTGTGCATATCGCATCATGACACCTACACAGCATGAGGCCGTCGCTCGCTCATATTCTTCTCCCTGCCGTGAAATGCTCTGAATGATTGTTTCTCCTCCACCAAAGTGTCTCCTGCCTGCTTTCATTCTGAGTCTGAGCACCACCCGCTGCACCCAGAGACACACTGTACATGTTCGCGTTATAATGGCTTTTGTCACAGTGTCTCGCCGCTGAACGTCTGTGCTCGACATCTCGTTGTCAAGCTGATGAGCTCCAGAAATCATTCGGTGATATCATCTGAAGATTATACACACACGACTGTGTGCGAGTAGGACGGCTGGCTGTTGTTTTAGTGGGAATACTTTGTGAAAGAGCAGAATGAGTCATTAGCGTGGGGCTGGAGAGGAAGAGTAATAACAGGGCTGGCTAGCAGAACAAAACAAAGCAATCCTAATGAAAGATAAGAGGGTCTCCCGGATGCATTTTTCATAAGCGCTCCTTTTGTATCCTCTTGCCCTGGGACTTTTAAGAAGGGAGCACGGTTAAGTAGGCGTAGTAAGTCTTTGGATCGCTAATTATCGTTGTGCGTTTGCTCGGAGATGTTTTGTTTGTGCGCTCGGAGCTGCAGGGCTTCTCTCTCCGGACACGAGAGAAACTCGGTGAAACGTAAAGGTTTACTCACCCGTGGAGCCAAAACATCTTCACTCCCAAAACGTCACAGTTTGTTAGGAACCCTGCTTTACGATACCACGTCCCGCCTCAGCCTTACGTTAGCAGGTGCTGGATGGTGTACAAAAATACACAGACTGACTTGGTGGAAAGCGTGAAAGTTACAGTACTTTGATCGTAGGCTTTATATAAAGCTGTGCGGTACTAAACGATGCTAAATTATTGCCAATGTTAACATCCCAATAGAAAATTTCAATTAACTTTTATTTATACAACAACCTCAAAATTCTTTTTAATTTAAGGTAAAGACCCTTCAATAATCTAGAAAAAACCCAGCAGGCAAACGACCTCCTATGACTAAGCATTTGGCGAAAGTGGGAAAAAAGATTTTATTTATATAGCACCTGTCAGGTTTCGGTTGTGTGTAAACAGGAGAGGACCCAAACGCACGACTCAAGACACACGGGGATAAACTCAAAAGGCACGGCTTTATTAACAGGAACACAGGGAGCGATACAACTCTATACTGGGAGAACCTAAAAGCTCAGGGGAGACACAAGGAAACGCACACGACCATGAGGGACAACGCGACACGGAACAGAGGGGGACGCAACCAGACTCAGGGAGAAGACAGGACAAAGACACGCTGTGGAAGAGAGCCAGAGAGGTGTACAAACTCACAGTGGGTGAGTAAGAAACCCTCAATGCATCATGGGAATCCCCCAGCAGCTTACACCCACTGCAGCATAACTAAGTTAGGACTCAGGGTCACCTGATCACCCATCAGGACTGGAGCACTGACTTCTTTGACAGAACAATTACCAGCATTTATAAAAGTTGGATAATTATATAAATATACTGCTGCTGACTTTAAGTGTTAACAAAACCCGGACATGCGAGCTATAAGATAGATCAGCTCTAAGTACAGGTGTGATGTTATAAACTAACTACACGGACCAAAAACGGTTTGTGTCTGGAGTTTGTGACTGGAAGGAAACCGTGGGCTCGGACAAGTTGAATGTATGATATGTAAGTAAAACTCCTGTATTTTCATATGCAAAAAAGTTATTGTGCTAACTTATTTGCTTGCAATTCTACTGGCATTTAAATAGATATGCAAACAGGATCGCGGGTGCTCCCGTGGGCTTCTAAGGGTTTTGACATGCCTGCACTATGGAACAGGATTTTGTGTCAGGGTTGTCTGGTTTAGATGAAATCCTGCTGCGTTTCTGAACCTCGCAGGTGAGTAAGTCACAGTCGTGTTAGCAGCAGTTCAGAATTTGGGTTTTCACATCACACATCCACAGCATGTCTTTATCCTGTCTTTCTTCTCTCACTCCAACCAATCACAGCAGATGGCCCCGCCCCTCCCTGAGCCTGGTTCTGTCGGAGGTTTCTTCCTATTAAAAGGGAGTTTTTCCTTCCCACTGTCGCCAAAGTGCTGCTCATAGGGGGTCATATGATTGTTGGGTTTTCTCTGTATGTATTATTGTAGGGTCGACCTTACAGTATAAAGTGCCCTGAGGCGACTTTTGTTGTGATTTGGTGCTGTGTAAATAAAACTGACATCCAGCAGTGCTTATTGACCAATTAAAATTAAGAGACAGACCACCACGTTTTTGGTAATTATTAATCTATAAACGCATTTATTTACAAGCCATATACAATTGTATATAGTTATTGTCCTGCTAACAGTATCCTAATCTTTTATTCTTGTATATTTGCAGCATCTGGACCTCCTTATGTATTTATAGATAACGTACCGAGGGGAATGTGAGGGTCTGAGGCTTTAATAGAGTCTTGAATGAGCATCAGTGATAAATTCTTACATGCAGCTTTATTCCTTGATTTATTTTTGCCAGCTTTTCTTTGTGCTGTCAAATAAACTTTATTAAGATCTTTGCTCTTTTCCAAAATGTTTAACGTGTTCACACATCCATCACTGTTGTAAACACTGAACTACTGCACAGTGCTTTATCTGTGTGCTACTTTCATTCTGTGTTCAGTGTTTAGCCTCTTTCTCAGACACTTGGTCCCTTTTATATGTTCCTAGATCAGGTAACTGAGCAAGTCGATAATCCTGATGAGAAGTAAATCCAGATAATGGAAAGATATCCTGGATATGCTGACCTCGTCTGGTAGTACGGGTCGCTGATCTGGAGATTACAGTTTAGAAGTTCACACAAATCACATGATCACAAACAGCGCCGTCCTCTGCACATGTATGCAAAGGTATTTTATATATCGGGGTTATTCAGATAACCAAGTCAGAAACAAAGGAGGCTTATTGGATAATGACATCATCAGAGAGTCGGTGTGCAGGCATGGAAAAGTTGTAGCTTTTTTACGGGTCTACTTAAGAGTTATGAAGGTTTGTGGCTTTATAAAGACAGGCTCCGAACCGTAGTAAAGGTTACTTTGTTGTCTGGGTCAACTTTGCTAGCGAGAGACAGAGAGAGGCGTTGAAAGGCTGCTCCAACGGAACTTATTGTTTTGGAGGAAAACACGAACACAGTGTGCAGTCGAGTCTTAATAGCTTACTTACAGCTGGGCTCGTCAGGCACTCTTCTTGGCTGCAGTGGTTATTATTATATTTACATGCTTCCAGCTCCCGTTTCTGCTCGGTGACAGCTCGGACTTTTTTCTCCCTCCCTCGCTCACAGACACATAACGGGTATGGTAGTCCATTCTCGCTGCAGCACGGACTACACTGCCCATGAGGCTACATTCTTTAGGGCCATGCCTGTAGCATTCTGCCTATTAGCTTAGCACAACAACAACAACAAAAAGGCGCTCTCTCACCCAGGAAACACACAGTCGCAGAGAGAGAGCGTCACCCTGTAACCATGGCAACCGTAAAGCTGCCGCCTGGAACAACAGAACAACAGAACAACAGCACAAACAAAACCCAAACAGTCCTGACCCGCGACAATATGAAACAGGAAAGTACCGCCGTGTAATCCATTGATTTCAACAAAGTAACTGTATTCTGAATACCACCTTTTTAAACGGTAACTGTAACGGAATACAGTTACTCATATTTTGTATTTTAAATACATAACGGCGGTACATGTATTCCGTTACTCCCCAACACTGACTAGCACAGCTTTGGTGCGTTTGTCTCAGAAAAAGATTCTATTGTGGTCATTAGTGGATTTTTATGTCTTTTATTAAACCGTCCTTCATACTTTCTAATCGATCTGCAGCCACTAATAATCCACACGTGTGTGGGTACACAGGGAGAGGCGGGGGTGCATACAGGATGCACACGCTCACATATATCTTATGCAGCACTGCTTCTGTTTGTCTATAATCTGACTTCGGGAGTTAATCTTCACAGCTAAATCGCCAACTATGGGTTTAATGTGTGCATGTGTGTTCACATAGGAGTGCGTGTGTGTGGGTTCTCCTGCTAACGGCTCCGTGGATGGGATTACAGTGAGGCTTAGGTGTGGGAGAAGGAATGCAGCTCTATGTGCAGCCATGAATGGACAATAATCCCTCTGATGGAAGCTCGGCCTGTAATGATTTAAGGAGGGAAAGTTCTGCTGATTAGTGCCTATTGTCACTAAATCTCACTGTGTGTGTGTGTGTGTGTGGGAGGGGGGGGGGGGAGGACAGGTCCGACTGCTCCCAAACCTCGGCTCCACTGGTGCTGTGGATCACACAGTGCTGATGCACACGTTTCCATACAGCACAGTGCCGTCCATCCTGCTTCCTGTACCTGCTGGAAGCTGATTGATTGATTGACTGATTGATTAAAAGCAGCAATCAAGGAGTTAATGCACGCCTGCCTAGTGTGTGGACCCCCTGCGTTTCCATTCAGGCTTCCTGTCAGTGATTGGCAGATGATTATCCAGGCTGCTGCGTGCATGTGAAAGGCAAGCTGCCTTCTTGATTGGCTTTGGGCTGATGATGCCGTGACTGCTGCTCCCACAGAGGCTGATCGGCCACACGGCTTTCATTCAGCCTGTCTTCTGTTCTTGAACAGCTGTAGGTGTGATCAGCCTTTGGATCAATATTAAATGTTCTTAGTAAGTAGAACATTAAAAACAGGAAGCCCGGCCACTGCAGGGGGGTCACAAGCCAGTGTGCCCCTAGTGCCTGTCCCAAGCATGGATGAGTGGGAGTGTGACCTGTGATAGTGACCTCTTAACACCATCGGCAGGCATAGTGTTCATCTTTTAATCACAAGCTGTAGAAACCAGTCTGTATGTACAGCATGTCCCAGTTTAAATGGTACTGGAAACATACAGCTACACTGTAAATATCTCACGTTCTTCAGTGAAGCTGTAGCAGCGAACGGTCGATTAGCCTCACAACACAAACTGCTGCTCTGTTGTTTGTTAATTGCCCCTTGGGGATAAATAAAGTCTTCTGATCCTGAAACCTCCTGGCGCTGGGTCATTTTTTATATATGTGGTATATTCACATACAAGTCAAACAACCAGGAGCTTGCTCTGCTCTCTTCATAAGAGTTCTTCACAGTTCCTGTTCGGTAAGATTTTCTGTGTTTACAGTTACCTTCTGCTTATCTGTTCAGTCTGACCTACAGTAAGAAGTCGGTTCCGACATGCACCGGTGTTACTCTCTGTTGTAGTTTCAGTGCACACGGCTGATTTTGCTGCACATCTTTAATTAGACACTCAGCCCCTGCCTGAGCCTCCTGGAGGTTTCTTCCTGTTAGGAGGGAGTTTTTCCTTCCCACTGCTGCCAAAGTGCTTGCTCATAGGGGGTCATAAGATTGTTGGTTTTTCTCTGTATGTATTACTGTAGGGTCTACCTTCCAATATAAAGCACTTTGAGGCGACAGTTGTTGTGATTTGGCGCTGTGTAAATAAAACTGAACTGAACTGAACAAGTTGCATTTGAACACTGATGGAACAGCTGACCCTGATGCCCTTCCTCCATTCTCCCTGCAGTGCTGCTACTGTAAAACATTTGCCAAGCTCCTGAGAAACCGGGAGCACCATTTCCCTGACAAAACCCCTCCCCTCCCTCCTCCAAAGACCCCCCTCTACCCCACCCCGCTGACCCATTTCTTATGTTGATCAGTCGATGTGTGAAGTGATGCAAACTGCTGTGCAGTGCTGCTGCTGAGTCCCGCCCCCCCTTAGGCTCAGAGGGCCTTACACATTCATGAGCTGAGTGGGAAAACCCATCCTCTGTGTGTGTGTGTGTGTTAGCTTCCTCATGCTGAATGTGTCTGGATGTTAGCTGTGACTACTGCACACTGAAGCATGGAAGCCACTGGGAGAGAACAACACAAAAAGCAATCACAAACCGGCGCGAGAGTCCAGATTCGGAGCGTGCCGGAGCAGATTTGTGAGTTTTGAGAGGAAGTAAGGAAAGAGTGTTAAGTGCAAATCAATGTTTTGGATGTGCATGAAGAGTTGTGGCTTGATTTAAGCAGGCAGCAGGGTTTCCTTCTCTCACTGAGCTCAAAGCTGCTCGTTCTGAGTTTGGGAATGTGAAACGTCCAGGTGAGAAGAGAGAAACTTCCCCAGAGTCTGACCAGGATGAAATGTCATGCTGTTCCATCTGGCCTGCAACATAATGTCAGGTGTGTCCTTTTAATGCACGCACCCTGTACTCCAAACTCAACTGAAGAGCTGGTTGTCAAGCGCTGGAATAGCCTCGAAATTCGGCCAGCACAAAACTTTGCATTAACTTTCTGAAAATTCAGTAAGTTTTTAAGGACGTTCGATGCCGACAGTCTGAAGGCAACAAAAGAACCCGGCTCTCCCTCTCTCGTGCCCTCTGCTTTTTCGTCTTCCCTCTTCACAACTATTTCTGTCACTTTTCACACATATTCAGATGAAGCTGCATCTCCTACATTTCTGCGAGAGGCCGCCTTTCATCCCACCTTTCCACCGGGGTTGTTCGGATGTCTAAACCATAAAGACTTTTACTTTCTGAAGTATTCAGACAACACATTCGACCAGCTGGTTCCTGCCTGGCATCACAACAAGGTCAGCTGATCAAACACTTTCACATGCTGTAAAAGTCACATTTTACACCCACTGAACTGCAGAGGGAGCGTGGTTGGCTGACGATGGAGGAGGGCGGTTCACACGCTGGGGCTTCCTTCGTAGACAAAATGGAAAACCAAAATTTCACGGCACACCTGTATACACAGCTGCACAGAACAGCAGACGGTATCGTTACAGGTCAGTTGTGAAATCTGAATCTAGTACAGCTGTTGTAATTTGTTTTCTATTAGCACCTCACCTCGCTCACCTCATCACACAACACTTTCACACAGTCCAACCAGCTCAGAGCCAGGACTCTGAAGTGTTTGATTTACAAGACCCTGTTAGCATTAGCCAGCATGTGCTAACATCGAAATGACACTCTGAGAACCATCAACATGTGGTCAAGCTGTGACTATAGGACAGGCGGCTTTTTCTTTTTCTGTTTTCATTCGGTGGAGGGTCGTCTCCGTTGGTGCTCAGCTTCTGTATCTCTGTGGTCCTAATAAGGTCTAAGGAGCTGCTCGATAGCTAACTGAGCACTCGGTACTATTAAACATGATTTAATAGAACATTATGGAGGAGAGCTTAGAAACCCGGAGAGGCTTATGAAAATACCACCAATGTTAATAATTAACTTAGCAGCAGTATTTGGCACCATGGTGCTCCATCTTTTAAATACAGTCTGTAGTTGCCACTCACTCGTACAGTCTTTGTACTGAGGACAACAGTTGCTTTCAGATGCAGGATTTGAATTCGACGGCACCTGATTCAGTGGCTGATGACGGGTGGTTGCACCCGGATGAGCTTCTCTTGAATCTAAAAAAATGCTGCATGTATGTAGAAACTGATCAGTATTTAGCAGGGTGACTGAAGAAATTATGGCCTTAATTTGTCAGCAAATGAAACACAACCAAAAAAAAGAAGAGAAATGAAAATGTTATATGAGACACAAAACGTGGAGCAGATGGAGAGAGAGCGGAGGAGAAACAAACACAGAACACACAGCGGTGAATATGAATGTAGGATTTATGTTTTTATGAAACAATCTTGCCTTGAGACTCCACTCAAAGGTTTGCATGAAGGAACGTATGCGTGTGTGTGTGTGTTATTGATTTTCCTTTTTATGTAACTAAAGATCATGCTGTATGCTGGAAGGGTACTAAGAGAAGTAAATATAGTCTGGCAGCCTTCCCCGTCACACAGAGATGCTGTTTCACTCCTAAACAGCTGAGAAATAAGAAGAAACAGTCGTCTTTTTTTGTCCTCTCAATGCAAACTGTTAAAAATAACAGAACCAACCTCTGCATCTTCACCCAGCTAAGCAGAGAAACGTCTGTATGCAGTGGAACTGAAAGTCCTCGATGGAGCAGCCTGGACTGCAGCAGGGTCGATCTGCAGGATGGAATGACGATTAGAAATCCAAAAAATTGCCTCAAGCTGTTTCGGTTTATTTACTTTCCAAGAGTTTGTGAGCAACTGGCCTGTTTACTGTCCTGCCACAAACACAAGAGCAGACACAAACTCTGTCATGCTACTACAGATTTTCATAAAAGCAAACATACGTGTACAGATCGCTAACAGATATAAATGGGCCTCTGAAAAGCCTCACCTTATTTAAATGTGATTCATTTCATACGACCGCACACAGACACACGAACCCTAAAAGCAGCAGAGGTCACTTTAGTCTCTTCCTCCTCAGCTGAGCAGTGCTCTTCCAAAACAACCTCAGTCCTTTCTTCAAACCTTGACTGAAACCAGTCTGCTTAGTTGTGCATGCCAGAGAGCATGATTGGACGTACACTGTGTTACTTTAGAATTATCTGCATTTGTTTTTCTTTGTATTTATTCATGCAGTTATATTTTACTGTTTATGGGACACGTACCTCCCAGTTTGATCCCAATCAGTGTTTCTTTAAGCATAAAAATGAGGCTGAAACACTGACAGGCCCACTGGCTCTCAGGGCTTGATCCACTCTCCTGCTTCCAGGTACAAAATACTTCAAAGTTTACACTGTAGCATCTGACAGGTTGTTTCTGGCTTATGGGCCTCATGTTTGGCATTTTCTTCTTAGGCTTCAGTCTCTTCATTGTGTCAGTTACACTACTTATTCAACTGTTGATGTTTTATTGTTGTTGCTGTTACAAATTCTTATAAACAAACAAACAAACAAAAACGAACCTGAAACATTTTGTATGTGAATGAAACTGAAACAGAAAAGACGCGGCACAGAGATCTGAGTTTTTGCATCTGTCCATAAAAAATCCCACGTTTGCTGCAGGACTTGACCCTTTAATTGAGACCCGTCAGTGGCCAGAAGTGGAAACTTCGTATTGTGTCTGTTATTTTGACATGTGAAACATATCGAAACACACTGAGGTTAATTATGGAGTTCCGCAGGGTTCTGTGCTAGGACCAATCCTGTTTACATTATACATGCTTAGGAAGGCACAGCATGCATTTTCATTGCTATGCAGATGAGACCCAACTTTATCTATCCATGAAGCCAGATGACACAATCAATTTGTTAAATTAACGGCATGTTTGAATAGCCTGGATGACATCCAGTTTCCTTTTTCTAAATTCAGATTAAACGGGTTATTGTCATCAAAAAATCTTACAAACCTGGTATCTAACAACATACTTACTCTGGATGGCATTACCTCGGCCTCCAGTAACACTGACAGGAAACTTGGGATCATATTTTACCAGGACATGTCCTTTAATGCACATATTAAAGAAATATGTATGACTGCTTTGTTGCATTCGTGCAACATCTCTAAAATTAAAGCATCCTGTCTCAGAGTGATGCTGAAAAACTAGTTCATGCATTTATTACTTCTAGTCTGGACTACTGTAATTCATTATTATCAGGAAGTCCTAAAAGCCTTGAGTTTTCTTCCTGCTAAAAAGGAGTTTTTTTCCTTCCCACTCTTGCTCACAGGGGGTCGTCTGATGGAACGCTCTTTACTGTACAATCTGAAGCACCTTCAGGCAGCTGTTGTGGTGCTATATAAATAAAACTGAATAGAAAGAAATTGAATTGAACTGATAGCCCAGGTCACCTTTGGATCATGGAGCAGGAATCAGTGGGCACAGCTGTTTCAGTGTATACTGATGTATCGAGTAAGTCAGTAACAGCATTTTTTCCCATCTACAATCAATGCACTGGAAGTTGCCCAGTTGGATAACTCGTATGAGTAAAGTGTGAAGACATATGGAAATGTTGGTGGAAGGAAAAATAGTTCAACTTGAAGACTTTTTCAAGTCTTTTTGGTCCTTCTGCTGAATATGATATCACTGTGTAAGCATTTCCTCTTTATATTTTTGGAGTCACGGAGGGCTCAGGAGGCTGGGCAGACTGTGTGTGTGTGTGTGTGTGTGAGAGAGAGAGAGAGAAAACAGAGAGAGGTTAAGGAGTGTCAGGGGAATGCAGCAGAGGCAGCAAACCCGGGCTGCAGAGTGTAAAAGTGTGTTTTACATAACATAGAAAAAACCCTTCAGTCATCAGAACGCTGCAAGACGAACAGTTTAAAACGCAGCCTGGTCCACACGAGCTGATCAGCAACATCTGCAAGTGTTTCTCCTCCACGGCGTGGAGTCAGTCTCAGCTCGACGCTCATTTAAGCGTCTGCTTGTGTTATAATCTCTCTCCAAGTTTGTCAGTGTGGAGCTTTGAATGCTGACCGGTCAATACTTCAAACTGATTATTCACCTTTTCAGCCCCAGAAATGATGAACTTCATATGAGAACGTTGGTGCCTGTGAACCAGACTGAGGTCCGTCCAGTAGGCTCTGTTCTCCTGATCAGCTGGGCGTTGCTTGCTCCTCCCAGCAGAGATCCTGTGGGAGGACACGGGCACCCAGAGCTGACTAAAGAAAAAGTGGATCTGGTGGTACTGGGCTTTTGGTGCCTTCCTCAGGCCACTCAGGGTGTATTCATCTCAGTTAAACAGCCTATGACATGTTCATGTTGACATACAGCCTGAGCTCCACCCGGGATGCTTTGGCAGTTGTTGTTCCTCAGCTGTAGCATGCTAGCCATGAGGAATGTGGAATGCTGGACCGCATCAGCTGGAGGGGCGCTCGGTGTGATCAGGGTCAAGGCAGAATGAGCCGTCTGAGATACAAACATGATGGCCATGTCCCGAGTGGTGGCAAACAGAAAAGTAATATTAAAGACGATGAGAAAGACTTTCTTTATCCTCAGTATTGGGAAATTATCAATAATGACAGATGAAAAACAAACAATAAAATAAATACACTATGCTAATTTTCAGTGTAATTTTTTAAATATATAGTTCCAATTTACGACAACTGTCACCTCAAGGAGCTTTAAACAACAACAACAAAAAATGGGAAGGAAAAACTCCCATTTAACAGGAAGAAACATCCAGGTCATCGAGGTCTTTATGTCTTTGAGGCATTCCTGTAATTTAACTAATCAGTTTGTGTCACCTGGCTTCACTGATAAATAAAAGTATCATCTGCATAGAACTGAAAATGTATGCAGTGTTTTCTAGCAATATTACCAAGACTAAGCCTGTAGAACAACTTTGAAAAACAAACTCAGAAAAGCAAAACGTACACAGTCCACTTTCACACAGAACACAACCACAAGTAAAGCAAATCAACTTTATGGTTAATATAAGGTCATTCATGTGATGCACTTTTTTAAAGGACATTTGAAACTAAGGAGATGTTTTAACAAACCTGAGGCAGCTGTTGGCACTTATACAGCTTAAAGTTCAATCACAGTGAAGAAGAAATAGTTAAAAAAATTATTCATTCGTTTCCCTTAAAAGCTCCAAACTATCAACGGGTTCATTAGTCGACTATACAAAACTGGCAAAAAAAAGAATCCAAATTGAGTTGAATTCAACTGTATTTATACAGCTCCAAATCACAACAACAGTCGCCTCAAGGCGCTTTATATTGTAAAGTAGATCGTACAATAATACATACAGAGAAAAACCCAACAATCATATGACCCCCTATGAGCACTTTGGCAACAGTGGGAAGGAAAAACTCCCTTTTAACATATCTATATAGATAGATAGATATGTTATAAAAAGATTATTTTCACAGAGATTTTGTGGGTGTTAATCACAGTTTGATTAGTTTATGTAAAAATGTAGTTTGTTGTTGTTTTGGTTTATGAGCTTAAATTGTTTTATGTGTGTATTATATACAAGTGTAGACTTGTATAAAGTCTACACTTGTATATAATCAATTCTGAATATTGATTTGTAAATGAAGGAATGTGAACTAACGGGGTAGGAGCAGAAAAAGTGTAAACTTTATCCTACTGCTTTCGAGCATAAACATTGTGTAGACAGAGATCTTCATGAAAACTTGATGTTTTTAATTTTTTCTTTGCTCGTGTTATTTCAGTTATATTTACATATTTGAAATAAAATCATTCTATCTATCTATACAAAACTGGCAATCAATCAATCAGTAAATGAATAAACAACAACTAGAATATAATTACAATTTATTCACCAGTAGCTTGAAACTTTAACTGAACCTGCTGAGCAATAATCAATGCAGAGACGTGAACATAACGTGGGTATGCTGTTGAGTCCACGTCTCCCTCCTGGTTGTTGCCATAGTTACAGCTGACAGCAGTTAACAGTGCAGACTGAGTGCCAACGGAAGCGTGCGACTTTGTGCCAAGCTGCGCCGCTAAGGTCATTCCTGATTCGTCTGAGGCGTCTCGTCTGTTGGACAGGGATGCTGACTGTACTGGCTAAAGTGGCCTTCAGTCTTTAAAGGCTGTTAGTACAGATTTCATCCAGCGTCCCACAGGACTCTCTGAGGACACCGCGACCTGACACCAGCAGTCCTGTAAATAATGTATAAGCACAAAAACATTTCATGAAGCATCTCACACACATTTTTGCTTTTACAGTTTTTCCAGAACAATCTGAGAAAGTGAAATCAGAAAGAGCATTTTGAGTTCTGTATTAGATAAATGTGTGAAAGAAGTATTTCTACCTGCTTTAGTAATAGTATACAGGTTGTACTCATTACTCAAAATCATGATATTACTGGATCATAATTATTGATTCACATTATTGTTTCATTATTCAATATTAGTGATTTATTTCCTGTTTTTTATTGTTTACTGTCTGCACATTTTACTTCCTGCCTTTGTCTGCCCCGCCCTCATTAGCATCACCTGTGTTTTAACTGCCACACCTGTTCCCACACACTCGTCCTGGGTGCACGCTTCTCTTTGCCTTCGTTCATCCAAACTAAGTCACGCTCACCTGTTGTCCTCTGCTTTCTCAGCGGGTCTAAGTTTTTCTGTTTGCTGCTTCTTTTTGACCTTTTACCTGCTCCCTGTCGGAGGTGTTTGCCAACCGTCTACCTGTGTGTGACCTTTGCCTGCTTTGGATTTTACTCTGCCGCCTGCTGTGCTGCATATGAGTCCTTTCCTCTGTGTCTGTTACAGCTTTATAGTGTAAATATGAAAAATAATAAGTAGCTAAAGATTAAAGTAAATGGCACAGAGCAGAATACTCTGGAACCATGGGTGTGTCTAGCAGGGGGAGGGGCTTTGGATTGCAACACCCCCACTAACCCCACTTTAAATATATTTGAATATATGTGTGCTGTTAAGCTACGTGAAGAGTTTTAACTTATATTTCAGTAAAAAGTCAAAATATTTTTTTGCACTTTGCAGAACAACCGTTTCGACTCTCATGCAGCCCCACATTTCACATGTAGCGTAGTTGCCACTGTGGAAAGCATAACGAACTGGGAAAGCAGGTTGCACAGGTTTAAGAATCTCTCCTGCTGATTGCTTGCAGATGAATCACAGGTGAGGTGCTGGAGGTCCCACCCAAAAACGGGAGGACCAGCTGCCACAGGTGGAAAACCTCCCAGCAGACACTCCCACGGACCATGACAACAATATGAAGGAGCAAGTGGTCAGTGCAATGTCAGGTGCAATGTAGTCAGTGGTAGAGACCAGAGGTAGGAATGTTGGTTGCATTATACTATAATAAATACGGTTTATTAATAGAGGGAGGAATGTTATTTATAACTACAGTGAAAATGTCCATAAAGGTTAACAGTTAACCTTCAGTCAGGGTGGAGGTGGGGCATGTTTGACAGCCTGTAGCATTTACCAGAGGGGAGGGGGGGAGAGAGTGAGTGTCCGGGGTCCTTGGTGATAATACTGGCTGAAGTCTGCCAGTATAAATGTCTCTGAGGGGGGTTACTGTAGTAAAACACAAGTACATTAAAACTGTACTTCAGTAATACTGCCAAAATTCACCGGGGGCCTATCCACGCCGTCCTCCAACAGAGACTGGAAGATTAAAAGATTAAAAGTATAGTTCAGTGGCGTTTGTGTAGAGACACCATATATTTATAATAAATTTAGTACTTTATAAATGTTAATTTTCATACGATCCCTGTTCAGCCAACGTCACACAAGAATAAAATATGTTTCTTTGCTCATTTGTCCAAACTGATCCTTTAATTAGTGCCGAGGAGAGAGAGAGCGTTTTAATCCCGAGCTACAGGAAGGATGAGAGCAGTAATTGCAATTAGCAAACCCAAATCCATGAACATGAACTGCCTCTTACAGTGAAACATTACAAGCACAGCCAGAATTAAAAGCTACTCAGAACCTGTGCCCCCTCCCCCTTCTGCACACACACACACACACACACACACACACACACACACACACACACACACACACACACACACACACACACACACACTCTCCTCCTTCCTCTAATGACTGGGTTGAATGTGGAGTCCACCTACACATTTTCCTGACTCATTCGTACTGTTGCTGCTGGAGAGCTGTGCTGAGAGGTGCAGAGTGGGCTGCAGCTGTGGTGTGTATGCGGGCTTTAGGAGCATGCACGTGTGTGTGTGTGTGTGCGCATTTCTTTTTGGCATTAAAATGTAGACAGGTGCTGGGCTTGTCTAGCGTCAGCTTAGGCATGAAATACATGGAAAAAAAGTGAGAAGGCAACAGATGTGCCGTGCCTCTGATACTTCAGAAGCACATGGTAAAACTGTCAGGGGTTTAATGAAATTGAAATTCGACCCAGTCTAAATTCATGTGAGCGCAGAGGTTGGCAGGTTCGAGCGGTTTCACTGATCGTCAGCAAAATCAGTCTAGAAATGCAGAAACACTTGAGGGCTGATCGGGCTCCCCCACCATGCCCCCACACCCCACTGAGGGGCAAGTACCAGCACGCAGGGTATGAACAGGGTCGGAGGTGTGAATGCTGTCCTCATCATCAGCACCACGGCAAGCATGCAAACAGCCTCGCCCTGACCGAGCCCAACCCAGCCTCCCACTGACCTGCCCACAGCTGCTCACCTTCAAACGAGAGACCAAACCGCCTCTGATCAATAACCCTGATCAGCTAACGCGCTCCGAGAGCCTCATCGTCTGATCATCTCCAACGTCTCGTTCAGCACTCTGGCAGGATGCCAGCATCCCCTCCATGACCCCTCACAGTGGCTGCCTTCGTCACATGCTAATGATGTCTCAGTCCCATCGCTGACGCTGTGCAACCTAAAATTACCACTGTGATTATTGTGCAGGGGTCCGCCGTTAGAAATAGAAGCACGGCTGTTTTCACATATGGATGCAGGCCAGCAGGCACCCAAGACAAGACAGATGTGGCCTTGATCACAAAGTGTTCAAACATGTGCTGAATGTGAGCTCTCATTTTGCTGCGTGTGTGTTTGTGTGTGTGTTTTGAGGATGTTTTGGCTTGCATGATAAAAACAGTGTTAATTTAAACAGGAAACCCTCACAAAGAAGAAAAGAAGAACGAGCTACAAAAGCATGCAGGTGAGAGAGACAACATAATGACATGTATGCTGAAATCAGGAGCCTTAAAATCAGTGTTTCAACCATAGACTGTATATAAAACATGGATGCAGTCACCATGCACTAATCCATGTTATATGTCATATAAAAATACTCCTAATGTCACAAATTTCTGTTTATGGACCCAAATGCAGACTCAGAAGGACAGAATTAACTAAAGATGCATTTTGATTAAAAAATTCTTTTGAATTGAACAAATTCAAACTGAAGAAGACCAGAATTCTACCAATCAGCAGGGAGAACATACAGGAAAGACATCATGATGAAGAAAGAGTCAGGCTTAAATACACAGACTGGAGGTCATGAGGGGAAGTGGACACAGAAGAGTAACGAAACACAGCCAAAAATAATCAAGACAGTCACACAAGAGGGGAAGTAAAACTACATGAAAAGCACAGGAAATAAACTGCTACCAAAATAAAACAGGAGGTGAATGACAATAACTGAAACATGACAACTCAGACACAAAGACAACAAACTTAACAGTGGAAAGACTCAGATGAAAAAAATAAACAAACTATGAACCAAATGGAGAATATTGAATAATTTTGAATAACTTAATTCAATTTTCAATTCAATTTTATTTATACAGCTCCAAATCACAACAACAGTCGCCTCAAGGTCCTTTATATTGTAAGGTAAAGACCCTACAGTAATACAGAGAAAATCCCAACAATCATATGACCCCCTATGAGCAAGCACTTTGGCGACAGTGGGAAGGAAAAACTCCCTTTTAACAGGAAGAAACCTCCGGCAGAACCAGGCTCAGGGAGGGGCGGGGCCATCTGCTGTGATTGGTTGGGGTGAGAGAAGGAAGACAGGATAAAGACATGCTGTGGAAGAGAGACAGAGATTAATAACAGATATGATTCAATGCAGAGAGGTCTATTAACACATAGTGACTGAGAAAGGTGACTGGAAAGGAAAAACTGAATGCATCATGGGAATTTAGAGTCGGTAAACGCTAAACTCAGCGTACTAAAGCCTAGCAGCATGTCCAGAGGGCCAGATGAGGGACTCCAATTAGCTGAGCTGAAGCCTAGCCTACAGCCGCCTGCATTGCCATCCACCTGTCAGTCAAACAGACCACGCCCCTGAGTTTAAAAATTAACAAAATGAAAATAAACAAATAGATGCCATTATTTTTGGTTTTGTAAGCTGTGGAGTTGGATATGTTTAACTTGGAAGTCTATCCGGTCTTTAAATCTGACGTCATTAGCCGTGTCTGGGCCCAAACTTCGCTGCAGATCCAGAAGTCAAACGAACACTGCATCATTGCTGAGAGTTAAAAACTTTCTAAATTCTTTCATCTTTAATAAAATGATCAGCGTTGCTGCTTTACCAGGTGTAACAATTAAGTTTAACATCCAGGCATCCATGAAAACAGGATTTATTTAATTTAACAGAGTTAGAAGTTAGCAGGAAGTTAGCTCGCTAGTTTCCACCTAAACATGATATAGCATGTTCTGACTGAGAGATTTCTGAAACAAATTCAAACGTACAGCTCTGCTATCACTTCCAACATAAATGAAGACAGGAAACTAAACAGCAGTGACGTTTGTAGGGTTACTGAAGTTGGGCTAGCTGGTATATAATGATGTGCTACGTGATCGCTAGCGACACAGCTATGTTAGGATAAAATAAACACAGTTAACATGGAGGATGAACGCTAACTTTTTTCCACTCAATAAAAGTTAACGTGAGGGTTCCTGATGGTTAGAGACAAATGCAATCGCATGGCAGGATGCTGTAAACGGACCAAACTTCAGTCAGGAGAACAACTGAGATAATCCATCCACAATACCAGGTTAGTCATTAATATACTGCTGCATGGGCTGGGCTGTAGTTACATCGTATGGTTTTAAACACTGAGCTTTAAAATGAACAGTGGTAATAAAAACTGAGAGAGGCCGACAGTGATCACTGACTGTTTTTAGGGGCTTGTTCAGATTAAAGAGAACAAGATACAAAGAATTAAAACATGTTAAAAACACAACAGCCTTATTAAACGCAGTAGTTTGGACCCGGAAGCAGGGTTCATCACGTCATCACTTAAAGACCGGATAGGGACTGAGCCTCCGGTGGACATTAAAGGAACTGCAGGTTTAAACCATCATTTACAAACTGAAAATCGTGTTATATTCAGTAAGACTTGAAACTATGAACTGAGACCATGAACTCACGCTGAAAGTGTTTTTTCTGAAGTCATAGATCAAAGAAGCTGAAGGCCATTTAAACAAAGCATTTGTATGTGATCGTTGGGGTTTCTCTGTATTATTGTGGCGTCTTTACTTTACAATATAAAGCACTCTGAAGCACCCTGATGTGCACCTGGTTATTCTAAGTTGGTTCTAGTTAACAATCACAGATGACCGTTTTGAGAGGTCAGTGTTACAAATGTCAGCATGACCGAATAATAACATATGTGAGAGCGTACCTAGCAGATGTTATTTGAAAGGTCATTTTGTATATTGTTGTAATAAGGTAGAACATCTTCACAGGTACAAATCACAAAGGTATAAGTAATTACACATTGTCAAAGAATGTGTACACTTGTACAGGAATTTAAATGTCCTTTATTTTCTGAGAGCGTACCAGTCATGTTCATCAAAAGAATAAAATTGAAAATATTTCTGAGATGAATGTTCAACATTTTTCCATCATCATTCCAAATTCCTTCTTTACTGAATGACTCTTATTGTCCAGGTGAGAGCCACCTCTGCAGGTTTCCCTTTGGTGCTGCGAGCAGAGCCCATCTGATCCTCTAACGGCTGCGGCGCTGGCTCCCTTCAGACTCGAGAGGATGGCGTGAGGAATAATGGCTATGGTGAAATGAGGCGGAAAGCGAGCTTTTCACCGGTTGTGACCCGCAGGCCGTAAAACAGCTTTTTGAAAGAGTGGTGGGCAGACATCAGGCTATATAAAGCAATCCCATCAGCCTTGGTGCTGGAGTAGTTTAATGTGCTCCGCTTTGACAAAGAAAATGTGCTATTGTGGGTCCATTACGAGAAGACGTGAAAACAGTTAGGCATCAGACACTGCAGGTAGTGGAAACTGAACCTTCTCTTTGCAGAAGGTGGGTGATGACTCTGAGGATCGGTAATCCATCACTACATAATCTGTACTACAGCTTTTCACACGTGCACCTCATCCCTCAATGTCTCTTAAACATTCCCAAAACAGGTGAAAGCGGGAATGCAAATATCCGACACGCTGGGATTGGACACCAGACACTCTTTGACCTGAGGTGAGCGCCATACGTACAGGATGGGTCATTGTAAAAATAGAGAATGTAATACGTGGGCATCATGCACAGTGTCTCCTCCTATTCAAGCAGCTCCCTCACCTCTACCATATAAAGTATTCAATTCAATTTTATTTATACGGCGCCAAACCACAACAGCAGTCGCCTCAAGGTGCTTTATACTGTAAAGTAGACCCTACAATAATACACACAGAGAAAAACTCAACAATCATATGACCCCCTATGAGCAGCACTTTGGCGACAGTGGGAAGGAAAAACTCCCTTTTAACAGGAAGAAACCTCCGGCAGAACCAGGCTCAGGGAGGGGCGGGGCCATCTGCTGTGATTGGTTGGGGTGAGAGAAGGAAGACAGGATAAAGACATGCTGTGGAAGAGAGACAGAGATTAACAACAAGTATGATTCAATGCAGAGAGGTCTATTAACACATAGTGAGTGAAGAAGAAACACCCAGTGCATCATGGGAATCCCCCGGCAGCCTATGTCTATTGCAGCATAACTAAGGGAGGAATCAGGGTCACCTGGTCCAGCCCTAACTATATGCTTTAGCAAAAAGGAAAGTTTGAAGCCTAATCTTAAAAGTAGAGATAGTGTCTGTCTCCTGAATCCAAACTGGAAGCTGGTTCCACAGAAGAGGGGCCTGAAAACTGAAGGCTCTGCCTCCCATTCTACTTTTAAATACTCTGGGATGTGAAATAATCAGAGATAACATGATATCAGTGAGCTTTAGGACGGGGAAAAGATTTCCTGTTTAATTCATGCTTCACACCCCGCTTTCAGAAACCAAAGAAAACTCAAGCTTTGCCACACATCTTCTATTAAAAAAAAAATCAGATTTTTAATCTTTTACTGCAAAAACATCTGTGATTCATGTCCATACTGTTACTGTGGTCACAGGGACTCAAAGCTCTAAACACTCAGTTTATCACAGTTGTTTCGACTCTCGGATCTGTATGATGTCACAGATTTCTTCATAAGATCATCTCACAAACCTGACTGTGAGCACAGATCCCCGCCCACCTGGTTTAGTTGTCAGCCGCTCAGAAAAAGACCGTCTAAAAAGGTGGGTGGTTATTAAAAGGGGAGGAGCTAGAACGGCTCGTTTCAGACAGAAGTTGAATGGAGGGGCGCACGAAGGTGGAAATGAGCAGAACAGGTCAGCTTTAATGCGCTCCGTCTCCTGCTCTGATTGGCTGATGTTCACCCTGAGCTGTTTCTCAAATGCCAGCTTTAACCATCGATAACCTGAACAGACGAGTCAAAGCGTTTCCTGTGAGGGCCTCGTGGAGCAGACGGTATGCTCTCCTGGATTATGAGCTATTTACTGTAACGCTCGAGCATCAGCACTTACTGCTGCACATTTGAATGCGTAGAATAATGCGAGCACTATTAAATATCACTTAACAGTAATAATCGTGCCTAACAGGGAGAGTAATGCCTGACCTCGGACCAAAGAAGAGAGACGACTTCTTCTGACTTTTGCTCTTTCAGCGTTTGTCATAATAGCCCACATTTAGATGATCTGCAGCTCTAAATAAAAGATAAAAGCAGCGTCTCTTTGTCTGTGGAGTTCACTGCAGATCTCTGAGGTTAGCCGTTACTTTTACAGCGATCCCGCGGCGTTACGATAATCTCCTCATGTACGCCTGCCACAGGAAGGAGAAACACGGGTTTATGTGTCTGTCAGTGGAGAGTGAAGGCGGAGGATGTGAGCTCTGCTTTTTGTCAGCAAGACAACAAAAAACTACTGAGCTGATTTTCTTTTACCTTAGAGAAGAGGTGCAGCATGGGAAACAGAGGCCTTCATATTTGGTGTGGTTATCTTGAAATGGCAAAAAACAGGGCGCTGACCTTGGTGGAGGGCGTGCCCTCAGAGCGCTGTCTGGTTGGCGGTTGCTGCTCAGTGCTTCCTCCCGGGCAGATGGCCGCCTGCCTCAGACTGCGCCTGTCAAAAGTTTCTTCCTGCTAATAAAGGCGTTTCCTCCCAGTGCTTGGCGAGTGCTGTTCAAAGGGCGTCTTTGAGTTTCCCTTTATAATACTGTAAGGTCGTGACCTTTCCATGCAAAGTGTCAAAGATGACCTATGTTGTGACTTTAAAGTGAAGTTGAAACCCTCTTAGTTCCTCATCTACCTTCTCTTTGCCCTTAAGCCACTTTCACATATCATCCGCTCGTGTTTCTCCTGCAGTTTGTGTCTTTTACTCTTCGTCTTTCTAAGAGTTTCAAATATTTCTGAAGTTCGTAAACTGTGATAAATGTGTGGGATCTGTTTGCAGTTGTCACATGAAGGCTACAGCTCACACCGCAGCACAAACAGACAGTTTCCATGCGATGGAGAGCTTCATTCATTTTTTTGCAAAATTCTTGCAAAAAAAGGGGAAAGTTTCAAAACTAAAATTGAATGTCTGTGTTTTCCTTTTCTTAATCAGATTGTCTCGGTGAGACTGACGCTGCTTCTTTTTAGAAGCTGTAATATTAATAATAACGAGATGTTTAATAATATTTCCTGATGGAGAGATGAGTCTTTTCACGTTCAGAGCAGGAAAAATGTCCTCCTGCTGTGATGGCTTTCATTCTGCAGCATGCAGCAGCGCTCGGAGCCACTCTGTGTCTGTTTTACAACATCAGCTGGACGTGATTCTGAATCCAGATGTTAGATGATTACATTTTCCATCAGCATTCATCTGTGAAGCCAGATTGTTTGGCTGATTTGGCGAGTGTGTGGTTTTTCTTTTGGATGAAGTAGGACGCTGCTGAGTGAGAGTGTTCCACCCTGGATACAGAAGTTAAAAAAATGACTTCCTGCTTCGGTTTTTCCACCTTTGTCTTTTCGTGCATGGATCGGTGCAGAAACAGACTCTGTTTTGGTCTTTAGTCCTCTTATAAACACATTTTTGTGGAGAAAAAACAGACCAGTTTTAACAGAGTTAATATGAAAGAAACTAACAAATAAAAAAAAGGTCTGTGGGATTCAAACTTGGGTCTTTCGACAGATAAAGCTGTGACCCCAGCAGTCAGCAGTCCATACAGCTGTGGGGAGAGGACAGCTTGTGCAGAATGGGGAGACACAGGTGGGACAAGAGCTACACTTTGTTTTAGGCAAGGATGCTGCATGCACGACAAATAATTACACAGACTCACTGAGACTTTGGACCTCGGCAGTTTAAAGACGATTTCATGTCTGATTCGGACATTTGCACCTCCATTGGATGAAAAGCTCAGATGGAAGCCACGGTGGTCTCTTTAAACACCCACCATCAACCCCCACCTCCTCCTGATGACGGCGTTACATAAGTAAGCTGAATAAAGTTCAATAGAAAAACACCCTGATATATCAAAGTGTGCAAACTGCAGTGTAGTAAGGTTAGAAATACTTTACTGTACATTTTGTAGCTGAAGGTCACTTCAGGCATGTGTGATTAGGTTTGGATCCTGATAAATAAAAGGAAAAAGGAAAAAAGCAGCAGGAGGAATCAGCCCACGGATTAACGCTCTACCTCAGACACATTCCCCCTCTGGTCCACAAAACATTTTACCTGACTTTATCTTAATCAGTGGAGAGGGAATGTAGCACTCAAGAGTCTTATGTAACAGCTAAACTGCTGCAAAACAAGACACGGTGAATGTGCTCTCACATTAAATACTGTTAGACATCACTGTGACTTTGGTGAGGACGGGAAAGCTAACACACAGAGTGTGCTGGAATAAGAGAAAAGAAAGGTTAGCAGCTAAATCTCTCCCAGAACACAGTCACATGCACTGCTTTGCTCTTCACTCAGACTTTCTACCTGCTGAAATATGATTGGTCAATATTACAGATTCTTCATATTCAATTGCAGCTATCTGCTCATAGAGATTAGGCTTTACAACAGCACATGAGCTGGATCTGTGACGCTTTCAATAATCAAACAGAAACCCAAAAACAAAGCTGGCACTAAGACGGCGTTCCGAAGGATCGAGCTGCTTTAACACGACACGTCCGACACAATGAGCAGTGTAGACAAACCTGTCAGGTGAGTGCAGGTGTGTTTAAATGCAGCACACAGGAAGGTCAGCATGTGACCTGACGACACTCCTCGCTGCCTTCAGACGTGCTTCCTGAGTCTGAGCTGAGAAGAGTTCAGGTATGAAGCCATCGCTGTTCTTCACTCTCTGTCCTCTGTGAAGAAAATAAAATAGACATAAACAGTTTTTTCGTGTCGCTCTCGGTCGTCCTTGCAGCCCGTTGGTGGTTTCTCTTTTTACCCCATCTGTGCTTTGGACGACGCTGTGAGCACTCCACCGCCTGACCGACCGCAAACACACACCTACACCTCTGTGGGGACGTTAAGTGGGACAGCTGGCCGTGCACAGATGTGCAGTGACACCGCTTGTGTCCCCTGTGAGGGATGACATCACTATCACCAAGGCTCTCTCTGTGTGTGTGTGTGTGTTTCACAGTATTTATAGTAACCCACGTTACTTTCTCGGGTCTGGAACCATGTGTGTCTCTATTGTGTTTCCAAGCTGTGCTTTGGAGTCCTGCAGTGCAGCTGCAGGTGGCACAAAGACCACTGCTGACCTCTTAGCATAACAACTGTAAATGGGGGTGGGGGCACATTTAGCCTTTGAAACTGCTAGCCTGAAGTTTCTTTGTTTTCTGCACAAAATGCAGCCGCTCAGACATGATCGGACTGATGGCACATCACAGATGGAAAGCAGAAAGCTTCCAGAACCACAGGACTGTACCTGCAGATTCATCAGTTTATGGATATTAGAGCTCAGACTCAGACATGCTCACTGAAGTAAATCATACAAAAGGCGAACGTAGAGATAACAGCTGAACTTGAGTTAGGACTGTGGGAGGATCTGGTAACCTGAGGTTTGCTCCTTGTGCACGTGGCAGGTGTTCTGTGAGTGACGCTGACATGAAGATCCACAACCTTCACTCCACAGTCAGATTCAGCAGCTGTGGCGTTCCTGCCTGCTCTGTGCGCTACAGCGTTCTGGCGGATTCTTGCCATCGATGTCTCGCCAGATTCTGCAGTGAATTTTTCACCTATAGGTGACACCCACTCCTCTCCTCCTCCTGCTGCTGTTATCCCTTTTCTACCTGCAGCAGGTCTTTTTGTCCCCTGTAACTGCTGCTTATTGCCACATACACAGTCTTGACTACGCTTGGCTGGCTGGATGAATGTACTGGGGCACAGAGTGTGTTTGTGCGTGGCACAATTTTTAATTTGATATATCTAACTTAAACAATATGCATAACGTGCAGGTTAAAAGTTTTGCCTTCAGTCACGTGAAGGTAAAATGCTTCGTTTTATTTAAAGAATAAATAGAAGTTAAATCTTATTTTTCTGGTCTTGTGTGATCGTCTTTGCACACTCACATCTTCTAACCTAATCTTTTTTTCAGCCACATGTTTGTTATGTGACACTTTCAGTGTTGTGAGCTGGAGCTGAAGAGAAACAGGACAGGAGATCGAATCGCTGTGCAGTCCCACATGAACGGAATAAATCTGGTCAGCACAGCTGTCGATGACTCCATGAGTCCATTCACAGCATTTTTTTCTCTTTTTTGCAGGAGTTCAATAATTGTATTTATCTGTCGTCTTTAAAATTCACCCCAGTAAAAAGTTGACTCGTACAAATGCTCCAAAATTAACACCAATGAATCAGCGCTGCTTTGTGAACGAGGACCTCACACTCTGTTTCTTTACCTCTTCTCTTCGTTCCACATCTTCATCACGGTGTCATCAAAAAGAAAGTCAAGTTCATTTCTGCAAATTGTTAAACTTTTAATATAATGTTGCTCCTTCTGTAAATGCAGCACGTTCCACTTGCATAAAAAAAGTTTATCCTGCTGGATTCATCTGACAGAACTTTGTAAGCACGTTGTAAACAAGAGCGTCGTGTATTTTATGGTTTTGTGTCAGCACAAAATGATCTGTTGCAATAAAGAGCATCAAACCAGAGTGCTTCATAAAGACATGAAGAACCCGTGAAGCGTCTGCGGGAAAATAAAGGAGCAGAATGAAAGGCAGCAGAACTCTGCGTTAAGCTGAGAGTCGCTGCAGTTTTAGGAAATTTCACGTCTGAGCAACATTTACCATCGTACAGCTGTTTGATTTACTGTTCGCGTGCAGAAATTAGTCATGCAGCTTTAACTCCGGGAAAAAAGTAAACTTAAAAAAACGCGTTCACTCCAAGTTAAGAGATTCTCTTAGTTTGTCTTTAAAAGTCTTCAGACACAGAGGATCAAGTGGATGGCGGCTTTTTGATTTGATACGAGATCGTCGGCTTCTCAGTGACTCCTGCTCCGTTAAAGGAGATTTAATGTTTCTTAGTGTTGGCGTCCATTTGCTTAACTTTCCACCTGCAGAGACGATTATGGGAATTTAGCCACGATAGTGAGCACTTGCAATTAGTCCAGCAAACTAACAGCATGTCACCCCGGACTAATTCTGATTGACTGGAGGATTGAATGACCTCTGCTGTTTGACCACCAAAGCATGTGACCGCTGATGCAACAGCGCTCTTTGCCACAGAGCTTTTATTTGGAGATCTTTTCCTTACCTGAGGGAAAGAGCAGAGAACAGCACAAACATATTTTTACACACTCCCAAAGTGTCAGCAGACAGCTACAGCATGCAGGCAGCGACACATGTGCTTCTCCCTGTAAAATCTGGGCCATCGCCTGGTACCCGTGTGGCCCCTGTGTGGCAGCAGTGGCCCCTGTCACGCATGAAGAACGACCTGTCAGCGAGCGCACTGGGAAACACTGGCCCAGTTGTGAACGACTGCATGAACAGCAGAGAGGGAAGATGAAGGAGCTCGCGACTCCGTACTCGCAGACAGCAAAACATCTGCATTCAGGCTCACACCTGCTCAAGGAGCCGGTTCATTGCTCACATCATCACAGTTCTGAGGATTATTAGAGTTTGATGTGAGTTACGCTCCGTTTTTCTCTTCAGTCAAAGACATTCAAAATCTATGAACGTGTAGTTTTGGGTAAATAAGATGCAAAGATTTCCTTGGACAGAGCTCAACAGATTCAAAGACCTTATTTCTCCCACATTAGCTCCTCTTCATCAGCTCCCAGTTAAATCTTTTTCATAGCTTCTCATTTAAGTCCTGTCCGATCAGACCCATCATATCTCAAAGACCTTTTGTCACATCAGGCACTCGGTGAGTGGACTCAAAGGCAGGGTGTTTATTAACAGGTAGATGATTTTAGTGAAACACACAGCCTGGTGAGGGAACATCCAGGAGGGGGAAGGGTCCAGGGGAGCTTGGGGAGTCCAGACATGGGGGAATCCAACTCGAAGTTAGGAGCCTGGGTTTCGCTACCAAAGTAGATCAACGTACCAGCGATGACTGACAGTCTACCCACGCGTTAAGTAGGAGCCTTGATTGCTCCTCCTCCACAGGTGGTGAACTTGCCACAGCTGAGTTGGGCGGAGACTCAGAAAGAGTCCTGATCACGGATGATCTTGAACACAAACAGAGAGACAGAGGAGCCAGGGTCCGGACACCTTTGTACTCTAATGTCATCCTAACAGAACTCTTGTTTCCCAGACTTCAGGCTTATTTGTGGTTCTGATAGTAGTCTGGGTGGCAGCGCCTTCAGCTTTAGGCTCCTCTCCTCCAGCGTCACAGACTTCTGCTCATAGTTGGAGTCATTGGGATTCCCTCTTGTATTGTTATTGGCCTGATTAACATAAGTGTTTCATTTTACTGTGAGCCAGTAATTAAATAGTTTTGGAGACATGAGATTCTTCAGCAGGTGCTGGAAAGAAAATAAGACGCCGTGTGCCGTCACCCAAAGGTTTCTAAGCGACTGTGCTTTTTCTACCGGCTGACTCTCGATGGCGAGAGGCTGAAAGTGTTAGGTCGTTTGCCTGGTGGCGTTCCAGCCGCCGAGGCCCAGTCATCCCTGAGGTCATGCCTTAAAAATGTCATTCAGGCTGCAGGATGTGGTGTTGGTGTAAACAGAGGGGAGAATAGTGGATGAAGCTCAACCTTGGGGGAGTCCTGTGGTTAAAAATCAACTTCGTGGATTTAAAAAGCATTTCCAGCCACCAGCTGTGGCCCGGCCTTTAGAAAACTCTTAATCCCTGAAATCAGTGTCAGGCTGACCCGCTGCTCACCGAGGCCGTGCAGCAAGGTGTCTGTATTTATGATGTATTTATGATATTAAAACTGAAGAGGCGCTCATGTAAATGTCTAGTTGGGAGATTCACTGAATTCAAATGTCTGTATATTAAAAAAATGGTTGAATTTGATCGTCTGCCCCATGTTGCACCTTGTTGATTGACCCAAGTGGATCCATTGCATGGACATCATGCTGCAGAGCTAATTATAAGTTATTACTTTAATTATTAAAATAAAGTGTCCACTTACCCTGTCCAACAATCAGTGGAACTTGCCTAATGTTGTGAAAGTTGTTAGCATGTGTCTTTTATGGAACTGGGATTATTGTTAGTCCTCCCACAGCCTTAGAATAAAGCCGGAGTCCTCAAAGCCCTGAAACAGTCTGGGGAAAGCCCAGTTTAACTGAGCAGAGCAGGCTTTGAGCCCATTGTTGTGGACTGACTCTGCTCAAAATGGTCACCAGCTCCTGACCTGTGGTGGGAGTTTGGTGAATGGGGCTGGGGAGGGCTGAGCTGGTGGTTGGACTACAGCTTTTAAACTGGCTAAAGAAACCACTGAGCTGCTCTGCAGAGGAGGCGGGGGTGCATACTACTCCATATCTTGCAAAAATCTCCTAGTAGAACAAACTGGCTGGTTGACAGCTCAATCGGCTGTTATTGTGGCCCCCAGTGTGCCCAAACGCTACAGTAAAATCAGGTCCAGGTAAATAAACCAGTCACAGTGCTTACAGCAATCATTTTGTCTCAGTGTGAAATCTGTTGACCAAATGTTTCCCTCAATCTAAGCCAGTGATGTGAAACTCCTCCAGATGAAAGACTACGTCCTCAGGGAGTCCCATCTCAGAAGAGAGCGGTCGAACCTCGTGGGAGCAGAAAGTGTTCAGCCAAGTTCTGTAGTGATCGAACGTTTGATGGCAGGTTAATGCTGATGGCTGTCCGCGCCTTTAGGCCCCGCCTCCTTTCCTTTATGCTGAGTCAGAGTAAATCCACAGATTATTTAGGAGGAGGGACGTGTGTGTTGCTTCCAGCTGGTAGTAGCAAAGCTCCAACAGGTAGTCCTGCGGTCAGGTGAGCTTTCCTCAGCTAGCTGTGGTTATCTTGATAATTATGAGGTACAAACACCATAACTGTAGCTGCACAAACAGTTATAAAGAAAAGAGAACTACAAAAACATACAACGAGATGCCAGAAAACGCAGAAACAGACTGAGCTGCAGTCACACTGGTGAAGCGGCGCCCCCCAGCAGGGAGCAGCTTTACATGCTGTAACTCCCTCAGAGTGTGATTAGGGAAAATAAACACCAATGAGAAAGCTGACATATGGTTGCTGACGTTCTCGTGCACAGTTGGTGTCTGCAGCAGAAACTTACGAGCAGCCATCGTCTGTGGAATCCAGTCGATGTCGGGTTTGTACAGCAGCTGACGGACCGTTTAGGTCTTCAAATCACCGACTGACTACATAATATGAGATTATTGCTTGTCAACAGAAAGACTGAGAGATGAAATTTAAAAACTATAAAATATGAAACTAAATACAGCACAGTGTAGATTTCTCGAGCCTTCACTTCTTTATATTTTGCTTCCAAGGATCCAGACTTTAGTTCTCCAGCTTTCTGAAAGAAAGTTTTCCTTTGGACATTGGTTCACTTGTTGTTAAGCCACTAAGCAACAATCTAAATTTAACTGTTTTGTTCAGGCGTCATCAGTGTGTATGTGTCTCTGTAAAGCACGGTGGAGGCTCTGTCATGGTTTGGGCTGCGTTGTGTCTGGTGTTGGAGATCTTTGTTAAAATTGAAATTAAGAACAGAAATAGCTTCATTTTTCAGCACAACAATGATCCCAAACACACTGCCAGTGCAGTAAAAGTGTACCTGGATTGAAAAGCACACAGTGGAACAGCACAACATTATCACGGACTGACCTCTCCAGAGCCGGGACGTCAGCATTGTTGAAACAGTCTGGGAACATCCTGACAGAGAACAGAATGAAAGACAGAAACATCCAAAGAAGAGCTTTGAATGTCCTTCAAGAAGCCTGGAGAACTATTTTAGGTCTGAAGAAGTTGACAGGTACACTTGCACTGCATGTACGATCACACAGTAAAAAGGATGGAAATACTGTGACCTCATCCATTGGTTACACATAGTGAAGCAGTGTCAGAAAGCCTTTCACTGTCATTACCTTGATGCTTTTAAGTCAGACACGATGAGTAGCCAAGGACATCACATACTCACCAATGACTATACCTTGGCTAACCCTTCTGTCTATAATAATAGCTCTACTGTACAGAATGAACCACACATTCAAATTTAAACATAGCGACTAACCCCACAAAGTCACCGGTGTTTACTAAAATCACGAGGGAGTTTATTTATTTTATATAAATTATGTTAGAAAATATATTTATTGCTTTTAGCTTATGCTGCATCTCTTTGTTCTTGATCTATCTTATCACACAGGAGTCACCCCCTGCTGGCCAATAACAAGAATGCAGATTTAAGGCACTTTCCTGTTGCAGCTACATCCATCTTGTACTCTGTCTGTAGTCTGGTTGACCTTATTAAGTCATGTCAGTATTTTGCTGTTTGTCCACGTTAGACAGTCCGACCCACATAGAAATATATTAGAAATGTTAGAAGTATTTAGGTTGTTGAATTTGCTGCACGGTGCACTCCTTTCTGTTTCTCACTCTTTGCATGTATGTCACTCTGTCATTCTTCTTTCTCTCTCTTTGACCCGTCCCTCTCCTCTCATATGCTCTGCTGTCCTGAGAGAGCGGCGTGTGATCGGTGAGGGATGAGGTGTGGGCCTCTGGGTCACAGAATCATTATAGACCTGCTCAAAGTTAATGGAGTACACTCACACACGAATGTGCATGCGTGCGCACACAAGAAGAACACATGTGTGTTTCTGAAACATGCAACACATGCGGCGCACACGCAGCGAGCGTGTTCAGAGGCATGTGCACGAACACACACCATTAATCATTTTTTGCAGAGTGCCGAGGGTGTCGATCGGCACCGTGCACAGAGGCCGGGGATTCAGCCACATATGGCTCGGATAAAGTGACTGGCGTAAGTCACTGCTAATGTAACAGCTTCTTTGTAGTCTGTCTGCTGGCAGTCATAAAACCTGGCAGGGAGGGAAAGAAAGCAAGACCTGATTTACTCTGAGAGCCAGTCGCTGGTCAAAGTGTCAAAGTTTCAGCGTTTTAATGAGAAGGTGCCTCCGTACACCGGTGTGCTCCTGCCACGGCTCCAGGAGAAAATGAAGAGGGAGAGAACTTCACCACATCACAGCTAGTATACCGAGGGTCATGGTGGGGAAACGATGGGCAGCAAAGTCTGCATCCCACAAAATGTTGAATCAAACACAATCTAGAAGGTCATTATTACACAATGGAGCAATAAAATATGTCCTTCATGTATTTTGTCCAATGATCTAAACTGAAAGTGTCTGTTTTCATTACAGAAACACCCTTCAACTATCACAGGAAGACGATTGGTTGTTGTAGTTATTAGAATTAGTCTGTGTGCTAAATGGTCTGCCAATCTGTTTAGAGCAGGTACAAAGCTCAGAGTTACACTTGAACAGTTTTCTCCATCCTGGGCTGACTCTGACTCATTCTCTGTTTCCTGTTTTCCTTCTCTGCTTTCCCCCTCAGCACTTTATCCACTTTCCAGGAAAAAAAGAAAGAAAATCCTTGTAGTCTTCAAACTGGGAAATAGCTTGTTACATGTTTGGTAAGTCAAAATTACAGAGGGCCATCCAAGCTGGCAAAGTAGTACTTACTGCAGATTCAGTTCAACTCATTTTTATTTATACAGCGCCAAATCACAACAACAGTCACCTCAAGGCGCTTTATATTGTAAAGTAAAGACCCTACAGTAATACAGAGAAAACCCCAACAATCAGATGACCCCCTATAAGCAAGCACTTTGGCAACAGTGGGAAGGAAAAACTCCCTTGTAACAGGAAGAAACCTCCGGCAGAACCAGGTTCTCAGAGATCGGTTGGGGCTGAGGGGAAAAAGACAGAAAGATGACAACCCAACAATCAAAGACGGACATCGCCAAGAGGCCGTGGTACACTGGTTTTTGAAGTCTTGTTTTAAAGTGATTAGGTAGAGGACCAACAGGGGGGTCCACGGCCCTCTTGGGGAAACTCCCATAGGGCTTAAAATCTGGGACTCTCCACCACTTGCTGCTCTTAGTACTGTAGAAGCTCCTCTGATGAAACGTCTTCAAGAAACTTAAAGAAGTCCAGACGCTTTTCTTTCCAAGCTCCTTAGACCACGATGACCTGGATGATCGAGAACCTTCACAGACCTCAATTTTAGAGTTTCTTTCATTCTTTTTTCCTTTTTTTTTGGTGCAGAAGTTACCATATTTACACAAGAGGGCGGAGTTAGTTATCAACTAGCAATGGCTAGCTTGGTTAGCAAGTCTATAGGAACCAAAAAGCTTCTGTATCACAGTTTAAACCTGGGAGTCTATGTGGACTGACTCACTGCTGGAGCTTCTGGTGGACATTAGAGAACTGCAGCTTCTGGGACGCATTAGCCTTCTCTCTATCACTGTACATTCTCCTTTGCGTAAGTTTGTGCACTTACTCATTTCAAAACAAAGCATGGAAGGTCACAGTCCTCTGTCATTAGTGCAAACGCCAAAGTAAATCTTAATCTCAGCATGCCCTCTGTGCCATCTATTGATCCAGTCACTAAATCTTTAAAGACATGAATCAAATGGTTTGCAAGGGAACATGGGAAGACTCTGGGTGTTGATGTGAGTTCAGCTTTGTGGCAGGCTTCTGTGTTTATCTGATAGCATATCTGTGATCAATAAAGAGCCAGTGTGCTAAGCCTGATGGGCCCAGGAAGGAAGTGTCACTGAACATCAGCCTGCCCAAGCCTTATCATAAGTAAGTTAACATAAGTTCCACACTTCATCTTCAGCTGCATCTTCACTGCTTATATAGGAGAAAAAATCTGCTAATGAGTTTGAAGTGACAGACACTGGCAGATACATTTCATGAGTTCAGCCTGTAGAACAGCAGCAGAAGGAACCGTGTTCCTCGGTTCTGTCGGCGAGTCTTTTTTAATTGGGTCGTAGCTGAAACGGTGGAACAAGATCACACCAGTGTATGTGTGTGAACTGCAGCTTGGGCCAGTCATCCACAGCCCAGTCTCACACTGAAATGAGTAATACATACACACTTTTAATTGTCCTCACACTGCCTACTGGCTCTAAAACTTTGTCAACTGAATTGTATCTACTTTATGTGTCTGCCTTTATAAAGCTATTATTAGCCTGTACTTAGTTAAACACAGCTGTGTTGATGTGCTCAAAGACTATAGACTTAGATATCCTGTCAGTTTTTAGACTACATGCCTTGTTGGTTGTTGACAGCTTTAACAAAATGCACCACATGGACAACTTCTTTGATATGAAATTAATTTAACTGACTGCAAACACTACTGATAAATTAGATCGGGCACCCTTTGCTTGACTGGGCAAGTCTAAAGTTGTCCACAAACAATGGATCAGTCCTGGGAAGCTGTTAACACCGAGGTGCTTCCTCATTAATCTATGATTGCATCACCAGTTGGAATTTTAGCAAATGGCAGCATGTCGAGCAAAATGATGAATTCTGTCAGTGTGGCATGAACAAAACACCCTCTAAGGGAAATGTGTTGCTAGACCAGGATTATAGGACTTCATAATTTGGGCTTTGATGTGGAATTGAACGTTAAAAATTAAAATGAAAATCTTGGTTATGCTAGTTTTTGAAGCCGTGGATCAGAGCACCAGGACCTAGGCATGTTCCATGTACCTTAAGCTACTTTTGGAGTGCAGTGATGTGGAGGCTGTCGGTCAGTCTATGTTCTTACGCACACCTATGGCCACGAGCTTTGAGTGATGACTGAGAGAATGACGTCGCAGATGGAAGTGGTGAAAATGAGGTTCCTTTGCCCTTCGACTTTCTCTCCCTTAGAGAAAGGATGAGAAGCTCGGTCATTCGAGTGGGACTCTGAGGAGAGCTGCTGTTCCTCCACATCGAAAGGAGCCAGTTGAGGGGGTTCGGGTATCTTATTAGGATGCTTCTTTGACGCTTCCTAAGCTAGGGGCTTTGGGCATGTCCTACCGGGGGGAGGCCCTGGGACAGAACCATGACTCACTGGAGGGATTAGATTTTTATGGCTAGTTTAGGAAGAGCTTGTTTTCCCCCTGGATGAGCTGGAAAAGGTGGCATGGGTGAGTGAAGTCTGGGCTTCTCGGCTCAGTCTCCTGATCTGCAACCCAAACCCGGATAAGCAGCAGAAAATAGATGGACGGATTCTAGTTATGCCCAGCCAAGAAAACACAGTAATAGAAGCTGAAGCTTTGATGGGCTTAATGAGCATTCCTCCAACACATCACTCACCCTAATGTACTTTGGAAAAACTGTTGCCCAATGTAAGCAGAAATATTCCCTGCGTGGTGCAGTGTGACGAACCATTCCCACCACAGCAAAAGCCTAGAAGATGCTTTTAATTTAGGCCCACTGCCAGACCCTTATGGCGGTTAATTGGCCCACTCCCACAAACACTTCACTCAGTAAATATTAGCACATAAAGTGGGGACTGAATGCTGGAGCGACACCATAAAAAGCAGCTGGCCTCCTGTCCAGCCGTACGGTGTCGTGGTTGTAAACTGCAACACCACTTTGATGATTCGGTCTGAACCTCGTCTCACTTGCTGGGGACAGAAACTTCATCAGCATCGAGTGTTGCATGGTGGGACACGCTGAGTGATGAGTGTGCTTCACACCACCAACAAGGACAGACTAACATGGATCCTGATGATCTTTAGGTTTGGTTAAAGCGCCTCTCCTTTAGCTGACCTTTATTAGGCCATACCTGGAAACTCTTCATCGTAACAGTCATGAAGATTTACACTGCCTCTCTTGTTGAGTGTTTTCATGCAGTGCACTTCCACATGTAAACTGCGAGGAGCTGCTGATGAGAATATGGTTTCTATTATAGTGGCCATTATAGCCGTGTCTGGCCTTCATTCGGTCCCTCAAACCAGGTTTACGTGACGCTCCAGTGCAACTGGAACCACAAATGCTTTCAATTACCTGAGCAGAGAGGTGCGCATTTCAGTAACTTAGTGTTTTATAAGATGGAAAAAATGTCTCATTTTACGCTGTAAGACAGTCCAGGTGAGGAGAGTTCACAGGTCGTGTCAGTCGACTTTTATGTTGGACTATGATTTGAAACCTTGCAAACTTTAAGACATCCTGACTTTAAATGAACATTTAAAGAGTGAAACATTATAGAAGCTAGTTTGAATAAACTGATGGTGAAGCTGTGTTAAGATAAGATAAGATAAGATAACCTTTATTAGTCCCACATGTGGGAAATTTGTTTTGTTACAGCAGAAAGTGGACAGTGCAAAGTTATATAGCAAAAATTAGAAAAACGCTGGACTAGGATAAGATGATAAGAATATGATACTGTACACAATAGAATAGAATACAATAAAATACTATATACAATAGAATAAAATAGAATACAAATGCTATATACAACTCAGGGTGCTCTCATCTGGGCATGTAATGTAATGCTGTTTGTTCAGGCGCCTCCTGCGAGTACCCAGAAGGCATGCTTCAGCGTCTGTGGTCTTAAATCAGGAATGAAAAATATTAGTATCTGCATCAGCAAAATTGTTATTTGAAGCACAAGAACCAGCCCAGACTTTCATAAATAGTGCATTTTTACTTAAAATATAATAAAAGTTAAACAGTGCGTATGTGTATCAAGTGTAAACATATCTGTAGAGAGCAGATAGATATTTACAGATGTGACAGATACAGTAACAAACATCTGTACTGTGTGTGCTGCACATCCATACACTGCTTATGAATCAAGGTGTGTGTGTGTGTGTGTGTGTGTGTGTGTGTGTGTGTGCGTGCGTGTTGCTCGGGTGAAAATGACAAAGAAATAAGTTGCCACATGTAACATCTCTTCTCTCCCACGTACTCTTCTGAGGAACCAAGAGGGCAGAAAATGAGACAAAATGTTCCCTTTTTCAGCACTCACACACACACGCACGCACGCACGCACGCACGCGCACGCACACACACACACACACACACACACACACACACACACACACACACACACGCACACACGCACACACACGTATGAATGCAGACTGAGTGTGTGATATGTTGGTGGCTCTCGTTCACTCTCATCAGCCTCCTCACTTCGGCCCTCCTGCCTTCCTCCCCCCTCTGGAGAATGGCCGTGGATTGTCATTCACTAACAGTAATGAGGTGGAGGGGAGCCGCTGAAGTGCTGAGAGCTGACAGCAGAGAGGCAGAAGGCAGGGATTAAAGTCAACTCAATGGCACACTGTGCTGGAGATACAGCGGGGAGGGAAGGAGGCGGGAGGAGACAGACGGAGGGGGGTTTGGGGGTGGAAAGGAGAAGCAGGGAGGAGAGCTCAAGTAAAGGTGATCGGAAACATGGCGAAGGAACAGCTGTAATTAACTTATAATTAGGGTTTCATTATATAAATACAGCACCAGTTAACAACAAGTCATCTCAAGGTGCTTTTGACTGTAAAGACCCTGCAGTGTTACAGCGAGAACCCAACAATCAGACAATCCCTGTGAGCAGCACTTGCTAATGGTGGGAAGGAAGAACTCCTTTTTAACAGGAAGTGTTAGGATGTGAGTGGGCCATGTGACATCAGGAAGTCACCTGATGGGGTTGGGCTAGGTTTCATAATGGGCTCACCGGAAACCTTGGCTGATTTTGACCCACGGGCATTTTCACACCTTGGCTCGTGTGATTAGGTAGAGGATCAATAGGGGGTCCACGGCCCTCTTTGGGACACTCCCATAGGCCTGGGAATCTCCACCACTCGCTGCTCTTAGAACTGAAGAAGCTTCTCGGATGAAACGTCTTCAAGGAAACTTAAAGAAGTCCAGACGCTTTTCTTTCCGAGCTCCTTAGACTACGATGACCTGGATGACTGAGAACCTTCACAGACAAGACATAAGATGACATGAACAGTGCCCATTGCATCATGGGATGTTCCCCAACAGCTGAGCCTATAGCAGCATAACTAAGGGAGGGTTCAGGGTCACCCGATCCAGTCTGTCAGTACTGTCTCTGCAGCATTTTGGATGAACAGATTCTTCAGACTGACAAGAAACTACAGCGTCACTCTGAGACAGGAAGTTCAGTTAAACTATAATTATCAGATATAAAAGGCAGAATTTAAAATGGGAAATTTTAGACATGTGCTGGTTCTGAATGACTTCCTCAGGCCGGGGTGAGAGGGAGGGTCGTTCTAAAGGAACCCTCAGAGACTTTTTGTAAAACGTAAAGGAAGGTTGGAAATTGGTTTGTAATTGGCTAAAACACTCGGATTTACCGCAACCTGTGGTATGTCTGAAAGTGGCTTTCAGGCCAGAAGAAGCTCTTGCTAATATATTATGCGGTCATCGTGGAAAGAATGTGCTGCTGCACATTTCTTTCATCCACAGTTCATATTACAGCAGCACAGAACGTACCAAGGAAACATTTTGCTTTGATTCCGTCTTCTGTTCAAACCACAATAACCAGTTTAACGTCGCTAACACCGACAAACACAGCTGGCATCAAAGAATGGAAAGAAACACCTCATGATGATTAAACACAATAAAAAAAGGAGTGAGATTTGTCCAGTCATCCTATCCTACTGTATGACAAGCGTTTCCCACTAACACTCATCATAAGCCATTAGAAAGCTGCTGCTGTAGCAGGTTATTTTTCATATAGTCCATCGCCCCTCACCGCTCTCCCCTCGGCTCCCCTCTGATTGAATTAGTCTTTCTCCTGGCATTTAGCAGCTCACAGCGGGATCAGCTCAGTGATTGAAGCAGCTATTTATCTACTTATTACATACGGGCTTTTTAAAAACCTGTTTATACAAGTAATTTCATCAAGGCAGTGACATTTACAATTTTACCCCGCCACGTTTGAAATTATTGGAAACCACCAAAAATCTCCCAGAGCCATCTTCCGAGAGGCTTTTTCACTCAATCACGGATGGTGCAGGTAAGCCGGTGTCATTATTTAATCAATATTCCTCCCAGAAAACTGCCTTTCTGTTGGGGGAGGGAGTGCGCGTGATTGCGGTTATTTCAACTTAAGAGCAGAAAGAAGAAAAGACTTTGATTTGTGCTCCCTCAAAACATGTTGTCAGCTTTTGTGGCTGAACGCCGCTGGTGTGTCAGCGGAGGGCGGACAGGCAAACGTTTGGCGTGGCGAGAGATTTGCGGGCTGGAGCCGGTTGATGGGATGATCTGGCGAGGAGGCAGTGGAGGGAGGGAGCTGTAAATTCACACTGCAGCTTCATGATGGAAGCCAGGTGTGCCAGCCAAGGAAAAGGCAGGAAGTGGAGGTCACCGAGCCCACGTTTCCATGCAAACCACACAAAACACACAAACAGAGAAGGCGAGAGGGCGAGCGTGGAAACATGGCAGCCCTGACCCTGTCTTCAGAGGCGAGGGCTTCAAATGAATTCATCTAAAGTTGCATTCATTTGCATCATTAGTTCTGGTGAAGTCCCAGCTGAATTAAAAGCATTAATGCAAAACTTTGGAGCACGATGATAATTTACTGTAGGCTGAGTTAATCATCCCCTCGGTTTGCTACCCGACCACAGTGGGAATGCCACATTAGCACTGGCACGGAAAAGACTTTTCCCGGTGCAATCAGATCCATGAATTATTAATTATATCGAGTCGACATCGTGATCTTCTGCTAGCTGAGGTAAGCAGAGTGCCTGCTATTAGTCTAACACAGGCCAAATGGATTACCACGTCTGAGTAAACACAATAAAAAAAAGAACTTTTGTAAATTTACAAACCCTCGTATGATCCGAATCTGGATCATTCTCCTGCTCTGCTTTGGTGAAGGAGACAGGAAGCAGCAGCAGAGAGAACACAGAGTGATAACCAGCTTCCATTTGGGAGGCTAGGTGGGGGTGTAAAAGCCTCTAATGGTCCAGCAACAGCACTTTAGCCATCTCTCTTGACCACATAAAGTACTGGAGCCCTGCGTAGGTGGACACGCTTTAGGTCAGTGTGTTTTGGCAGCAGGAGATCCCCCAACCCTGCTGCTTCTCAGTCAGAGAGATTCTGATGACCATTAAACTGCTTCCTGTTTTATGCTAACATGTTTCCATGGGTTTCCTGTTAGGATGCTGTCATCTTTAACATGTGTTAAATGGCACAGCCGTTTTAGTGTAAAGTTTAGTCTTTAGTTTTGCGGGTGTTGTCACAGGGTCACTGAAGGCCCTAAAATTCAGCCTTTCTGTGTGTGTGTGTGTGTGTGTGTGTGTGTGTGTGTGTGTGTGTGTGTGTGTGTGTGTGTGTGTGTGTGTATCAAGTATCCACACATTTCACTGAGTGTTAATAGACGCTGCCGATAGTTCCATGACAAGAATCAACAACAAACTTCTCTCATTAACATTTAAAAATGAAGCGAGGCATCATAAAAGCTAAATATATATTCGCAGCAATAAAGGCCCGACTGAAGAACGACACCAAAACCAGCCCGACTGCTCGCATGCTTTCAACACATCTGGTCATAATGCAGATGAATGCAACCATTACAATCACTAAATCTTTGGAGTTCTTGTCTGTACTGAGTATTTTCTGTCATATTTCAGGGCAGCATATAGAACAAAGTGACTGAGTGTGCATCAGAGGTTATAGAGGGTGGTCTCTCCCAGTGCAAAAACCTAGAAACTCTTCTAATGGTCGTCAAACCATAGCTGTGTGGATATATACTGAGATGGATGCCACATTCTGCGGCATCAACATTAGCATTTTAACCACTGTGTTGTTTTTCTGGAACCACAAGTGTGCATTTCTTTATGAAAGGGAGGAAGTTATCAGCTAATGCTAGCTAGCTTGACGTTGACCTGCTAATCAGTGCTCAGTAAAATCCAAATAAAACTAGATTTTCACTCAGAAAAACTGGAGCTCAGGCTTCTTGGATGATGTGTTACTACGCTTCACCTCACAGCAGCCATCTTATTGGTCAAATAATCTCATTAAAAATTCTCCAAAAGGCTCCAACAGCACAAATTCGATCCAGAGGTCCAGTTCAAGGACTCCAGTTAGCTGAGGGGAAGCTAGCAGACAGCTAGCAGCTACAGCCGCTACATACATGTGATCCTCTGTGGTAGCCCCTTGACTGAACTGTCCAAGGATGTGTTTAAGAGCACTAAAGTGTAAAGAAAGTTGTTCCCTGGATGAATCAGAGTTTATCTCCAAACCATGACCTGAAAAATAATTCTGTGTGACTCCAGTCAGTAAAGAGGATCTTAACTGTAAACCTGTAACTTTGACCTTTGATAGTGTGAGAGGAAAAGCTTGTTGATGATATTGTGATTCATCCTCTTGGGACCAGAGGAATCTGTTAAATAACCGTTGAATACGGGGCCCAAGAGCCAGACTGCTCATTCATATCATCAGTTATGTTGAGCAGCAGCACAGGTTTTGCCTGCCATCCAACGCCTGATGTATATGTAGTGTAAAAACATTTTCCACTAAGGGGTTCACAGAAAGTGTGTCGGGTTTCCTCCTGCTTCTTCCTCCAGCCTTGCTTGTTGCTGAGATGTTGAGCCTGGCTTTGGATCCGTCTTTAAAACTTGTCTTACACGTAGAGCGTGCTCTTTAGGGAAAAACATTGTTAATGGTCTGTCAGCCTCTGTTTGTACACAGTTCATGAAATACGCTTATTCAAACACATTCATCACCAATGTCACTTACGCACTAAAATGCTCGCTCGTTTCCTTGCTCGAATGTAAAAATCATAAATAAAAGAAAGTAAATCACTCTGTCCTCGTGAGTGTGTTCGGATGCGGGGCGATGATGATGTTAAGGGCTTGACAGGTGGCATCTCTGAAATAACTGGGTCACATTAACTATATATGACGTTCATTTTCTGCAGAACAGGAGCCCATAGCACTTGTAACTGGGCTTTTGTATTGAACTAAGTGGGCCAAACACTACGGTAGCTTTCTGTAACAGATTACAGACGTGCAACACAGCTCAATGTAAAACCACATAATGGTAATAAGAGAGGAGAACTGCTGTCCTCTAACAAAGTAACAGAAAACTGTTATTAGAATCACAAACATATGTATCCGCTCTGAATATGACAACCAGAGCATCCATGTTAAACCGAAATCAGAAATCACGAAGAGTGTTGCCGTGTTTCAGCGTGGAGCCGGCTGCAGGACGCCAGATTACCAACAGGAAACCTGTTTTTGCTGTTTTTCACTTACATGGACAAAGTGGCCTCATGGCAGTTTGTGAAATAAATGCTACCTTTAATTTATTAGAACATGAATTTCCCAACATTATTTTTTGCTCTTTGCTCATTTACTGATGCTAAATCAATATTTTCCAGTCTGTTTCAGGGGTAAACCTGTTCAGGGCTGGCTGTCAAGAGCTGCGAAGGGAGATCTTATATTTATTTAAGCAAACCCAGAAGCAGACAACACGAGGAGACAGAACTAAGTTAAACAAAACGCGAGCTGTCTATTCAGGCTGAGACACAAAGGTGCAAAAATGGACAAACCAAGGCTAAATCTAAACTGGGAAAAACTAAATTAACAGCAAAGCACTGGGACTGTGGAAAAAAACTAGGAACTGGGAACACGAGAGAGACGAACAGATGACCTGACAATGAACAAAGGAAGACTGAGGACTTAAATACACAGAAGGGCAATGAGGGAAGTGGAAACACAGGGGGAACACAGCTGATACAAATCAACGTGACGGCACCGGGAAAGCAAAACTAAACACACTGAACAAGGACCACAAGACTTATCAAAATAAAACAGGAAACACAGAGACGTAGACTGACACACGAGCTTGACACAGAAGGAAAGGCAGAAGAAAGAGGGAGCGAGGGAACACGAGAGAGACATGACGGGTAGGTTGGGGAGACCAGACATCCTGACAAGACAACAGGGAAACAGAAATGTAACCCAACAATAAGGAGAACTCAATAGTCAAAAAATAGAAAATCCAAATATTACAACACAAAAAACACCATAAACTCAAAAGGCTGGATCAAATGACCCAGAACTACGACACTGGTCTCTCACCCATTTCCCACAGCAGGGTCTGATGAGCGACTGATGAGCAAACGCCTTTCCCCAAATCACATCTTTGGTGATTCTTCATCCAGACATCTACATTGCTGATGATGTGCGTCCTTCCAGGGCATGTCTTCATAAAGGTCTACACCTTTTTGAGATCTTGTTTAAATAAGACCACCTTTACTGTGGAGCTCGAAGCAATGATGAAGTTATTATTAATTAAAGTTAATTATTTTTTACTGAGAAACGTTCGACAAGAAACGAGATAATTTCGTGTTATTCACACGGGACGGTAAGCCCAGGCTACACAGTGTAGTCAGCACTGCTGTGCTGCAGTTAACAGTGATGGACTGGTGCACTGCTGCAGGACAGTTTATTAATCTCTGTCTCTCTTCCACAGCATGTCTTTATCCTGTCTTCCTTCTCTCACCCCAACCAATCACAGCAGATGGCCCCGCCCCTCCCTGAGCCTGGTTCTGCCGGAGGTTTCTTCCTGTTAAAAGGGAGTTTTTCCTCCCCACTGTCGCCAAAGTGCTTGCTCATAGGGGGTCATATGATTGTTGGCTTTTTCTCTGTATGTATTATTGTAGGCTCTACCTTGCAATATGAAGCACCTCGAGGCGACTGTTGTTGTGATTTTTTGCTGTATAAATAAAATTGAATTTAAAAAAATTGAACCTGACAACCTGCGGTCGCTGCTAGGTGAGGTCATGGGTAGCTATCTATGGGAGAATTTTAGAGCCTTTTTTTGGGGAAAATTCAGAAAACTTTGAGGTGATTTTAATAAGATTTGAGTGGTGATTTTAAACATGCATATTATAGTTAATTTAGATGCTTTTAAGTACCTGCCCAAATAAAAGTCAGGAGGCATTTCAAGAGGGTGTGCTGCTCTTCAGTCTCGCTGACAAACTCCACATTTCTATTAGCTTTATACTGGCTAAGGGTTGGAGAGCCCCACTGCACCACTACCTCAGAACTTACCAGGGGATAAAGTTGGATTTGGCAGCGTGGAGAAATAAGTCACCTCCTCGTCTGTAGCAGTAGCTAGGTGCTGAAGCACTGACTCTTCTCCTGGAAATGATGTGTTGATGGGGTAGGCAGGCCTTGGTGTCTTGGATGTCTTTATTATTATCTTATTAGTAACGAGGAAGCTTCATGCTGTCACAGAATATGAAGTCATTTGATGTTAATGTGGATTAAAGTTCCTATTAGATATAATTGCTCATAAGCTGACGGTTCCAGGAGGTTATTCTGGATCATTCTGCCCCCCTGGATCTTACTGCTCCCACACTTCTCCAATACTGACTTCAACTTAGACTTTGGACCGTGGTGTGAGTCACTGTAGTGACTCTGATTCTCTGAGGACCACCAAAGTAATAACAAATTAAGGTGTATATTTATTCCTGCAAACAGTGTAATTAACATTTAAATGATGAAAGCCTGCAGCGATTGCCTGTGTTTGAAAAGAAGTTCACCGAGAGCCTAAAAATCCCCCAGATCAATGCAACTCCACAAACAACAGTGTGCCATTTACAGTGCAGCTGCAAGTGGTGAAACCCCCGCACGCATCCAACGCATCTGCACCACTTATCTCAACAGAGGGAGAGAAGGCCTTCCTAACCATCAATAGCCATCTGAGAGAGGCTGCGTCCAAAGCTGTAGAGCGCTCTTGTGTCAGTTCTCAGACAGGCCTGTATGTGTTTGGGTGTTTGGCCAAATGAAATATTTATTTTCCAATTGCAACAGTCATTTTTAGACTGAGGCAATAGATCTTGCAAGCTGGAATTCCCAGGCAAGCAGTAAAACGTCTGGCTTGGTGGAGGAGCCGCCTTGATGGGAGAAAAAAAAAAGAAACTCAGGAGATTGGAAATTTATTGGAAGGCTTTGATGCCATTAGTCAGATCTCTGGTCCTTTCAGCGTCGTCTATCAGACCCCAAACGTTTGGCCTTTTGCTGAGAATCGTTCGACGCTGATGTGATGGACGTGAGGCACTTTGATTCCTATTAGTCGCTGATCAATACGGCACCAACTGTTTTTCAGAAGCTCCCACTGGAATTGATTTTGTGGAGACATTTACCGGATTTACTGCTGATATGCTTTGAATACATTTTCTTCTTTTTTGTCCCCTAATTCTTCCACTGCATTTCAGATCTTTAAATCTCTCAGACTAAAGGATTTTCCACCCTGATGAACGACTTCAGGAAACACCGATTACTGGAAATTAATGTGGAAATGGATAAAACTGAAGCATGGTTGGGTTTTTTTTTTTTTTTATGAAATAGACTTTTAACCTCCCTCCTCTTGACTAACAAAAAACTTTATTGTATCCAGGCATGCATGAAGTTTTTATATCCAGCATCAAAACTGCTTCCAAAAACTCAAAGTGAAAGCTTTACAGCCAGTCTGGTTTTAAAATCTTGCCTTTTTTCACCTGAATCAGAACTCGCCACATTCGAAGCGCTACAAGCTTGATCAGCAAGACAGGAGCTAACTAGTGCATTAATCATCTTCAGGCACTACATGTTCCCCAAACTCAGCGCTCTGCTTGGATATGTTGCCTCTGGTGTGATAGAAAGACACATAAACAGTGTTATTAATGGTTAATAATAACTGAATCTCATGCTTAGTTAGCTTGGCAAAAGTCGCTTACATTAATATCATAATAAAATAATTCTAACACACAGGAATACAGACTTTATTTAAACATAAATTCAAATTCTGATGAATTCAAACAACTTGAACATGTTTCCAGCGTAGGTTGCTTTTCCTCCACACGTACAAAGATGAATGAGTATAGTCAGGGGTTAAAGTGGATTCAGCAGGTGGAGGAAACCTAAACATGCCTGTAGTGGTGCAGCAGTAAGAAAAAAGTCACTCAGAAATACGTCACAATCATTTAATAAGAGTTTCAGTACGGGGGTGGTGGGACTCCAGGCCTCGAGGGCCGGTGTTCTGCAGGTTTAGATGTTTGATCCAACACAGCCGATTTAAATGGCTACATGACCTCCTCAACATGTCTTGAAGTTCTCCAGAGGCCTGGTAATGAACTAATCATTGGATTCAGGTGTGTTGGCCCAGGGTGAGATCTAAAACCTGCAGGACACCGGCCCCCGAGGCCTGGAGTGCCCAGCCCTGGTTTCAGTAGATTTTGTGTCCAGGCTGTTATCAGCTGCGCTGCTCTTTGTGGTTTTAACTGAATTCATCAAGACATCTGTTAAAAGAGACATCAAGGCTGACTTCAAATCCTTACAGCTGGTAGCGCATTTCATCACCTTAAATTCAATCTGATCTCTGCTATTCTTCATGTAGCCTAACACTGACCATGAACACCACAGCTGCTCCGCACGAGTCCAGCGCAGAGCTTCACGGTAACTTTGACTGACCTGCAGATGTTAGATAACAAAGACTTAGTATACCTCAGCTTGTTTTACAGGACATCAGCACTTCAGCAACACATCATTACATTGTACATGTAACTGGCAGCCCAGAAATGTCACTGAACAGTCGTTAGCTTAAAAATGAATCCCTCTCCTGTCCCGTTTTTCCTCCATCTTTGAGCAAACTTCTCTCACATTCTGTGAAACACAGCAGCTGGACCTTCAGCTCTGACACACTGTGTGACAAACACAGTTTGTGTGTTTGCTGGTATTTGTTGAACTGTTAGAAACGCTGCATCTGAAATGACTTGTCACTTAAAAAATGTCACTCCCTTTATGCTCGCTCCTCTTCGTTAGCGCTAGCTAGATGCTGAAGCAAGGCAACAGCAACGTATCAGCATCTGCACCCAAAACGCTGATGCTGATCATTCTGGTCCATTTTAAACTCTGAGTATAAATCATGTGTACATTTTGTGTTTTTTTGCCTAATTCATATTATTGTGTGCAATAAGCATCAGTGATGGATACACTGATAGGACTGCATTCTATGAGCTATTCTCTCCATCTAGACTCAGATCAATCTGATGTTTGAAGGCGAGCAGTGAGAGGAAATAATGACTCCCCTCAAATGTTTTACCCAAAGTAATGAGCCGAGTTTGAAATATGACAAATAAATACTCAAGTACAAGTACAGACACCTTGAAGTGCAGTAATGCAGTATTTGGACTTTGTTACGCCTGAAGTTAATATGACAGATGAAGATAAGCTTTAGTTTGTTGAAATAAATCTTTCTGTTTTTCACAACACCTTCCTTCACAATAAAAGCCTCATTTAGAAATGACTATTTTTAGCACCTTCTGGATATGAAATGATAATTTATTACCTTCTAATCATTTCCAGTTATTAGACATGAGAAACAGACGCTGAATCCACGGTGCCGTGTGAAGGTGAAGATATGATGGCTTTTAAAGTGGACGTTTTCTTCGTGTTACTCAGCAGATGATCTGGAATCCAGATTAATACATTTTAAATATGAATTTGACATCGTTGATTGTTGATTTGATTTTCTTAGCTCTTTGGGACGACATACACTTCTATAATGGCTGAATTTCAGTGGGAATGGTCTAAATGTGAAAATTTTAATTCCTCACTACCTCACAAGGTGTGGTGGCTGATATTGTGAGGTTACACAGGCAGCTGGAGGCTTCTGGATTGTTGTTAATGCAGTGATCTGACCAATAACGTGGCTGCTGTGCAGTTAGTGAATTTCTATAACCGAGCCCTGCAGGTTAAGTTCAGATCCTCTGCAGACTCCATGAGGATGCAGGTCTGAAATGTCCTCACACACCATCGTTGATTTGTCTCTCGCTGAAACTGGATCCAGTTCATCGTCTGAACTCCTCTGTTCCCCTTTCATTTGGCATCTGACAGTCCAGCGTCGGCTTTGTCTGGGTGTCACCGCTGATCAGAGCAGCGCAGTGAGCGTCAGTGTGCGAGCGTCCTCCTGCTCCACCTCGGCATTAACCCAAGCCGACAGCTGCCTGGCCTGCTCCTCCCTGACAGCGCCAGGGCAGATGTTCCCGGGCCGAGACCCCTCCTCCCTGTGTCTGTGCAGCAGAGGTGTGGATGTCATTAGGAAGCTGTGATAATAAAGCCCAGGCTAACAGGTGTGAGACTGGCAGCGGTTGCCATGGGGCTTGTTTGCCCTGCTTGACCCACCCACACACTCAGAAGAGGGCAGCATCAGGAGCGCTAAATGATTCTGCAGCACGGTGTCAAACACGAGTCCTGGGGCCAGAAGTGGCACACCAAGGGTCCAGATTGACCCAGAGGACAGCTCTGCAAAGACTGAAACAACAGCACTGCTGTGGTGAAGCTTGCATTACTCCAAACAGGGGCTGATAAACTTCATTATTAAAAAAACAAGACGTCATTTCTGAGTAATTTTTGCTCCCACAAAAATCTGCACGAAGCCTAAAAACACATTCGGGTCTCATAATGAAGGTGACACAGGCTGCTAGGTATGAATTAGTGTGTTGACATTAATAATGGATTTCATTTAAAGTCTTTCATCATATGTGAGAGCTTTATTATGACTTCCTACTGCTTTGTATTTTCCTTATAGGAGAAGGAGAAAGCATGGGGGTGCCGAGTCCTTCCTGTGGTTGTGTAAGTGGATCAAACTGAAGCCAGCCTCCTGTGATAAATAATAAAACATACAGGAGTCTCTGGAGACGTGAAAAAGGGTCACACGGCGCTCCGGAGCCACAGGTTCGAGCCCCCTGACTACACAGGAGTTAAACTTTTACACATTTAAAATACTTTTAGATCTAGAAAATCATTTAAATCATAAATGTAAAACATTAACACTGTGGGTGAGGAGGTCGAACGGGTCATCTAATAATGGTAAGGATTCGTGGTTCGATCCCTGGCTGCTCCTGAAGTGTGATTGTTAGAACAAAGTGCTTGACTGGACGCATGAGGGACCACTTCATTTCTGTTTTCTGTCAAAAATTATTTAGGAAGAAATAAAACTTTGGTTCTCTTGCAGAGTTTAAATTCAGGTTCATGATTTCAGCTTTTTAAAAATCGTAGCTCTGACCGGAGTGTTGCTCTGTGCTGGTTCGTACTGAATCTTTATTTTGAGCATGTTAAAACAGAATAACAACAACGAAAGAGAAAAAAAGAGACAAACAAATAAAACAATAATAATTCTAAATAACTTACATGTTCAAAAAGGAGCAGGAAGAAGCACGAGCTTATGTAACTCCACCCCTCTTTCCACTATTTAGTAACTAATAGTCAACACTTCCTGTTTATGCCCTGTTCATCTTGTTGTTACATATATAAACATCACTGATGTGGAAGCAGTGGGTGATACACCCAATCAGAGTCCAGCCTCCTCCCTGTACAAAAACCATATTTTTAAACCGAGTCATGCGTCGCTTCGGTTCTTCACTTCGTCTGTTCCACAGCTTCACTATTATTATTTTCCCGTTCATCTTCGTGGTCTCCCTCAGTCTTGACAACATGTTAGGACAGCTAGATGACGGATGAGGGCGGCTGGCGTTCCCAGCAAAGCTAAAGCAATAAGTCGGCCGGCTTTTGCCGCGTCTCTTTCCTTTGGCGGGACATCGACACATTGATGGTTAGTTGTCACTCAGGGCCTTTGACGTGTCGCCATCCAGCACCTGCAGGTTTGGCTTCTAATGTTTTGTTGGAAAAAGGCAGAAATCTGTAGCTCAGAGTTGTGACTCTGCATGTCTTCCTGGTTATAAGTGAGAAAATCAGCTGAGCTGCAGGCTCAGTGTGATCAATAATATACGATGGCAGCCTCATTAGTGGATCGTATGTGACATTAGCCTTACATAATAAGGATTAAAGATTCATGTGACATATGATGGGGTGCTGTTTTTTCTGCCCACTTGCTAACAGCCAACTACCAATCTGCTGCTTCCACACGCACCAGGAAATCATCGTCTGGCGATAAAGTGAAATATCGACATGCTGAACAAATACATTTGACACATGGAGTGAAACCTCCGGCTGGTGTTTGCTGGTCCCTGAAGTCTAATATTCTTCAGAGCACAGTGAAAGTGGAGAGGTCACCGTCACTTTAACCATCTCGCATCCCGAGTCCGCTCCCAGATGTGCTTGTTAGCTGCTGTGGCTGTGGATGTTGTCACAGCAGCAAAAGCACTTTACAGACTTTTACTCTGTCTTCATCTCCACGGTCAGTTAATGGAGAAAAAAAAGGTGATGCTTAAGGGATAATAAGGTACGTTTCCATGAATGTGGCCATTACGGATCCATTTGTCATGCTGACGTGCCAATCACCATCAACGCTGAAGAAACTTGGGGTTAAAAAAAGAAAAACGTGTACTGAACAAATTCTGTGAGGGGGAAACTGCACAAGCCCTCCACTGGTTTCCAAATGGCCCACGCGTTAATATTTAAGCACCGCCTGTGACAGTCACGATGGGTAACGTGCAAAGTCCATAATCAGACTGGATCTGATGGAGGCAGTGTGTGTGTGCATGTGTGAATAGAAGATGCAACCCTATGACCTTGGGCTTGCAGGTAAGTAGTAGATGTGCTGATATGATGAGAGGGGCTCTTCACTGCTTCATCCCTGCAGCCACTCAGAGATATCCACCTACTTTTTTGTGTGTACTCGAATATCTCCATCAGTGAGCATGCCTCCATCTCTCACTGCAGCCCTGCGCTCGTCCCTGTTTCCTCCAGCAGCATCGCAGTAATGTGTCCACAGCCAGAAAGTCCACCCACCCGTCTGTCTCCAACTGTTTTTACTTCTCCCTCCTCCTCCACTCGTGTTTCTCTCTCTGCCTCTCCCTGTAAGCGTTGAATGCACGGCGACACCAGCGGGACGCGAGACGCCGTTATATCAGCAGATCTGTCGTTACAGGCCACCGCGTCAGCGTCTTCACTCTGTGTGTCCTTCAATCTGGACAGAAACATTTCAATAACTGTGAATGAAAGTTGGAATTATCTGGATTTTAGTTCTGGCTAATCTGGAGAAGTTAAAGCTGTGATTAATTTAAAGCACTACGAACCGAGCTGCAGTTTGAGAACAATCCTCTCGCTGTTTTAATGAGAGGATTTCCCTGTAGGCAGGAAATGTGGAGCTTCAGAACCCGACTGAGAATCCTGATAGTCTTCATGGAGCGAATGGTATGCAGTGAAAAGGAAGACAAAACTGAAGTTAGTAACTCTGCAAGTGGGACGCATTTTGATAACAAGGTGCATCCCACATCATGACACATCAGCATCTTTGGAAATATGGTTATGACAGAGGTGACAATGTGAGCGTTACATTCATAACAATAAGAACTTTAATATGTTTGTCTGGATCAGGTCTCTCTTGTAAATGAGACACTGGGTTTCAATGGGACTACCTGTATAAATAAAGGTTAAAAAACAGACAAAAAAGAAACAGTTACAGTTAAAAGTATTTTTTAACTGCATGAAAACCTCATGACTTCTCTTTGTCTGTTAAAATTATTTGCATTTAGTGATTTTTCTAAACTGCTACATGTAGCAATGAATCTTAATAAACAAGATGACACCAATATAAGACCTCCCAGAGGAAGAAGATGATGGATGGATGGACACCAATATAAATATCATATATTCAAGTATACATTAAATACAGCAGAACTTTTGGCTTATGCAAATCAGGCAGATTAAATGTTCAAATCAAGACGGCTTCATGGACCTTAAAGTCCTTTTCTAAACTCGATCTTAAAAAAGAAAGCATGAAAACCACGATGTCATTTGTTGTTCTGTGAGATTCATGAATGAATATGTAGTTTTTTTAGATAACAGGTGACTTTTCCCATCTTTTCCACGTATAAAGTCAACTTATGTCCCTTTTACTGACCAGCTCCAGCTGTCATCGTGCTGTAAATGGGAAGAAACTGTAAAAGTTCTCACTGCTGTGGAAATGCAGAAACGCTACCTTCTAATTGTTTTAAACAGCCAGAAGACAACCATCTGTAATTCAAACTTTTTTCTGCACGCACTGATTTTCCCGGCTCTCTGTGGGTCTCTGTTGTTGAACAAATGTTTGTGCTGAAGAGTGAAAAAAGATCAGATCAGCTGACTCAGTAGGAAAAACCACCACTGCTCCAGATGTTCACGTCTGACAGTTCAATACTGACCCACCACGCGCCCACCACGTCCACCGCTGTGGCCAAGCTGCCTCAGGACATGACGGTGACCACAGGAGTTAATCACTCTGCCCTTTGAGCCCACGTCAGGAGCCTCACAAAGTCCTCTAGAAAAACATCCCATTTTCTTACTTTTACAACATATTTTAAAGGCAGACATTACATCGCCTGTGAAACAGCATCTTCGGACAATAACCTCAGTAACACAAATATAGTCATAACTGTATTTGATCTTTAAACTCTGCCCAGCACCCCAAAGCAGAACATTTCCAGTCCAGCCTCCACATTTGGTTTGAGCCTCTTCTGAAAAGCAGCCTTTGGTCTGCAGCAGACACGTCTACCATTACCGGCCCAAACAATCTTATCTCCGATTCATCTTTTCAAAGCACATTATTCCCAGAGCTCCGCTCTTTGCCTGCATGTTCACTAGCAGGCTGTAATTTTTCTCTGATGTTCTTTTTGGACAGCAAAGGCTTTTTCCAGGCGCGTCTCCCACACAGGTCATATTTGTGCAAACAGCAGCGACCCGAGTCGATGTCAGAGTTGCGGTTGTGCGAGTATTAGGCCAAACTCTTAAACTTTAATTCTTTAAAACCTTTAAACATGAGCATTGTAATGCTCAGTGCATGTTTAATAGTATTTTCACCCATGCATTTTTTAGTTTATATGAGCTAATGTTAGTTAACGAGCTGCATCCATAGACATCTACCTGCTAATTAGTTCTAAGCAACAAACAAGCAGCCATATCATTTGTCAGGTAATTGAATGAATAATGGCTCCAACAGCACAAACACAGTCCCGTTCAGGGTCCAGAGGTCGAGTTCAGGGTGAGGTGAAGTCTAGCAGACAGCTAACAGCTACAGCCGCCTCATAATTCAAACTTTAAGCTTTAAAGCTTAAAATATATACATGTTTATTTCACTGTAGAGTGCACATGCTTATTGGATAACAACTTAGATAATTCTTTATTTTGTGCTATAAAATAACCTCCAGCTTTGAATCAAAACAGGTGACTGAGCCTAAATATTCAGCAGGAAAGCCAGAAAACAGAAGGCCAGCGCTAAAGAGGACGATGAGTCTTCTGTAGGACTGAGAGTCTTATTGTAACCACAGCCATAGACTTCTGGTCAAGTTTAAGATTTTTCAGACCAGGCTTCGTTTTTCAGACCAGGCAGCTATGCCCACGTTTTATACTGTCCATTAGAGAGGCTAGCTTACTTTTAGAGTCAGCCTCAAGCAGACACTGGAGGAGCTGCAGCTTTTGGCACTTCCGGGTTGGCTTGATTTTTCCAGTTGGGGTCCTTGAAAGCTTTTTCAAAATGTGCAGTCATGTATAATCTACTTCTGCAGTGAATGCTTTCTAATATTTTGAGGGTTGTTTGAAAAATCTTTTACTTGATCCAGAGACACACACATAGGCCGTTTTTTCCTTGAGGCCTAAGACACCACATACCTCGATACCTCGATGTCAGAGGTTTAAATTAAATCCCTTCCACCTGTGTGACTCGTTATGGATTCACATTCTGACTTTGCCAAATTGAAGGTGTGAGTTTAGTTCGTGTCACTTTTTTCCCAAGATTTCTCTTCCAAAAAAAGGCTATATGGCAATAAAAGGAACTACAACTCTGGATCGTTTTCTTCATTTCTGTTATTGAGAATTTCTGGACGAAAAGTGTTTTATGCGCTTTCTTTGCTGTCCACCATATACCATTCAGAACGCTGACATTTTTGATGTATCTGTCCCAAATCCTGATTCGTTTTGATGATGAGCAAGTGAACCAGTGAAAATGTCAGGCTTTTATCTTTAATAGTTTTTTAAGACCCATTTTCCAAAAAATGGATCTTGAAAAGTCTTCGATGTAAGAAGCTAAACTTCACATCACTCATTATACATGTTCAAACTTAAAGCGTCATGTTAAAGCAAAGATGGCCGAGCAGAAAATGTTCCAGTGATTCCACGTTTGGAGAACAGGAAGTTACAACCCGTTCTCACTCCCAAATCGTAACATTTTACGCTAGGTGACAAATCGTCAACATATTACGTTTTTGGGCACCCAAGGCGTTCCTACGTCACGACATCGGAAAACTGCGGACACATGAGAACCGTTTGGACTCAATCTACACATCTTCGCTTTTTCCCTTAAAATCGCTTTAGAAAACACTATTTCACCTCATTAAAGTGCTGGTTAAGGTTAGGAATAAGGTTATGGTTAGGTTTAGCGATAAGGTTAGGTTTAGGCTTAGGTATACGGTTATGGTTAGGTTTAGGCATAAGGTTATGGTTAGGTTTAGGGATAAGGTTAGGTTTAGGCGTAGGGATACGGTTATGGTTAAGGTTAGGAATAAGGTTATGGTTAGGCATAAGGTTATGGTTAAGGTTAGGCATAAGGTTATGGTTAGGCTTAGTGATAAGGTTAAGTTTAGGGCTGCAGTACAGGGCTGGAAACCGCCGCGTACCATAACAACGTGGAAGGTCACCTTTCGCGTTCCTCAGGAACGCCGCAGGACGTGACAAAACGTCGGGATGTTACGCCTCGGGAGTGAGAACGGGCTCGAAGTTACACAGGTGGACTGACAGATGAAGGACACCGAGGCAGGAAGTAAAACCAGCCAAAACAGCCGAGGAAAGTAACAAAATAAAACGGGAAATTACTGTGAAAGAGACATGAACTGCACACACTGGGAAACCACGAGAACACGGATAAAACATATATTTTTACATGACCACAAACCCAAAATAAACACCACACACACGAATGTAGTTTAACTTATATAAAGATGATTCAGTCGACACGAGATTTGTTTTAATGGCTTTAGCTTTCTGCCATTTTTTTCCTTTTTGTTTTTGACAGGGCACAATCATCATCATCATCAATCAATCTGGCACATCCCGAGCTGTTTTCCAGCAGACGGGAATCGGGAACTCGGGCTCGTCTCTTTGATTGATTCTGACTGACACAATGAATCCCATCTGGCACAGCAGAGGTACTAAAACAAACTCTCAAACTAATCTTTCTGTAAAGATTTCAATACACGGAGCGGTTTGTACACTGACTCGTGCTCAGTGGAGCGGAGAAGAAACAGAGCAGAGATCAGAGTCAGATTCACAGCAGCATCAGCGGAACGTGCAGACGAATACTCGCACAGTGCCGACCCGACGTGACCTGAAATAAAGTGTACGTGATTGATTTCAAGTGCAACTGGATAAACATATGGTCATAAACAGATGATATTTCAGTCGTAATTTGACTGTAATGAATGATAAATTAACTCTTTAAGACTCATTTTCTGATAAAATTTTCAGTTTTTATTAAATTATTGAAAATTACATTCCCATACGACTTACCTGAGCAGCTGGGAGGAGAATCAGCACCTCCCAGGCAGAGGCTGTAGCTCTGACTCAGAAATGGGTGGTGTTCCCACTCTGGAGTTCAAGCTTCTCTGGTTATCCTGAGGGGTGAAGGACAGAGTGAACCAGAGGTCCACAGATGGATTGGTGCAGCATCTACAGTGATGTGGAGTCTGCAGGTTTGCTGTGGTGACCACAAGACCGTCACTTTACCGGTCACCTCCACGTCCTCATGTCCAAGAACCACAGGCAAGAACTGGGAATTAATCTGAGGATGATTTTTGGATTCTTCGACCTGAGAAGCATTCAAAGCATGTCCATCTGGACGGGTGGATGGATGGACAGGTGGATGAATGGACAGGTGGATGAATGGACAGGTGGATGGATGGACAGGTGGATGGATGGACAGGTGGATGGATGGATGTTTGATAGTTCTGGATCTTTACTGCGTTTTGTGTTTTTTGTTCCTCCAGTTTATCATGAATTATCTTCACTCAGGTTCTTAGTTTGGTTCTTAGTTTGGTTTAGACGTTCGCCCTCGTGTGTTCCCTGTAGTGCTTCAGTCTTGACTGTGTAGTTTAAATTACTGTTGTGTTTATTATGTTCCCTCAGTAGTTCCTGCTTTTTCCTTCTATGTCACTTCCCTGTGTTCAGGTTAGTTCTGTCTTTATTTCCCTGATAGTTATTGCTCCTGATTTCCTGATTTTTTTTATTTTGGTACCATTTTGTCTCTTGTGTTTTGTGTTTAGCTTTACTTCCTCTCCTGCATCATTGTGTTGATTGTCTACACCTGTGTTAATTTGCTCCAGCTGTTCCACATCCCCCTGTTGTGACGTCTGCTATCCTTTGTTCCTGGGTTCGTCCCCAGTGTGTCTTCTGTTTGGAGACTTTGTGGTCTGCTGCCTTTCTGGATTTCTGCTATGCCTGAATAAAACCCACTGTCTGCATTTCCATTCACATTCCTTCAGACATGATAGGATGGATGGATTCTTTCGAGGGTGGAGGGATATTTAGATGAATTTTATTAATAAGAATTACCCTCTAATCACAGTATTATGCTTATACTGAAGTGAGAGAAATGACAGTCTAATGTGAGACTGCAGTTTAGTTCTTTCAGAAAAAATATGGCAAGAAGTGACTTACATGCAACAGCACTGTTTGTACAGTTGGAGAGATTTCTGCTGTACACTGATTCTTCCCTTAGGCTGCAACACTTCCCACTCAACACTTCGGGTCTCTTGTCTGAATAAAATCCAGATCAAATATTATTTTGCTTACCAGCAGTCAGATATGACTGGCCACATTACAAATTGTATCACTGTCTACATGCAAATTAGGGTCAGATTGCTGCAGCCCGGAGGATGATGGAAGCTGTTTTGTAATCTAACTGCCGCCAATGTGAGAAGGAAAAATACGCCCAGTCTCCCCTCAGTCTTTATTGTTTGTTAGGAAAATGGGTGCAGAGGTTTCCTGAAGTACATGAACACAGACGAGAAGAGTTTGAAGTTTATCCTTCAGCACAGCCTCAGCTCTCTGAGGCATGAAGAAGCTTTACGCTGTGCATATTAATATTTATAAATGGGAATCATGAGTGCTTGGATGATTATGAAAATGCTGCATTTATTAAAACATGCAAATACAAAATACCTGGAAATATAAAATATGAGGCAAAAGTATAGTTCTCCAGGCTTCTTGAAGGACACTCAAAGCTCTTCTTTGGATGTTTCTGCCCTTTGCTCTGTTCTCTGTCAGGATGATCCCAAACTGCTTCAGTAATGCTGAGGTCCGGCTCTGGGGAAGTCGATCCATGTCCAGGTGTGCTTCACTGCACTGACAGTGTGTTTGGGATCACTGTCACGCTGCCAATCAGATGCTTTCAGATGGTATTTCATGGAGGATCAAAGTCTGGTGTTTTTTTCTGAGTTCATAATTCATCAGTTTTATCAAAGATCTTAAACACCACTGACTGACACGCAGCTCAAACCATGACAGAGCCTCCACCGTGCTTCACAGGTGGCTGCAGACTCTCACTGTTGGACCTCCTCATACATACTGACCATGACGTGGATCCATCGCTCCATCAGACCCGTTCCTCTGATCTTCAGTCCAGTTCTTGTGTCATTTTCCTCCCTGTTTCTTTTCCTAAGGAATGATGCATCTCAGGTCCTGTATCAGGTCTTTGCTGTGTGTGTGTTTGTTTTGATTGTGTGAAACTGCTGTCTTTGCCATTTTTCTTTGATTTAACTAAAGAAATGGGAATAACTGTGTTTCTGGAACAAAGAGCCTCAAATGAGTGAAAAAGCAGCCGATGTTGAAAGAAAACGTTTGAAAGACCTTCAGAAAGCCCAGAGATCTATGACAAAATTACAAGACGGTCTGTCTCCTTGGAAGCAACATATAAAGACATGAGTGTACTTAGACCACCGGCCTGTTTAATCTTCATCACAAAAACCTTTATTTTTTCTTCAACCTGCAGTTCTTTATGGATTTTTCTTTTGTGAATAAGACTAACAAGGCATAAAATGCCTTAAAGAAATCATAATTTAAAATGTAAATAAACCAGAAGAGACAGACTGAACCAGCTTTAAAGCAGCTGAAACAATCAGCACTGCTTTCCCCCGGAGACACGTGGGGTTTTCAGCAATGTGAAAATAAAGAATATCCCATTACAAAGTGATTCCACCTCCATTTTGCCACCGCACACCTGATGTCAGACATGAGCTATACCTGATCGGATTCTGGCCACTTTAAAACATTTCAGCCAATTATCACAGCCCCGCACGGGCACTCAGCTCTAATATGTTCAGCGTCCATTAGCGCCCGACTGTCACTGTTCTGTGTATTGGAAAAACTGTCAGGGCACTTATGTTTAAAGCCTGTATTGTTTGGCCCTGTACCGAGGGTGGGGTTATTTGGGAGGGGTTATTTAGCACTTTATGAAAAAGGCCTCACTGTGAATGCTCACCACATGTTTGAGGACTAAGCAGAGAAACCGCATGGATACCAACAGTGTTTACACCTGTTCTTTTCGCCCTGCAGTCGATGGCAGCCCTGCATAGCGCCACCAATGGGTCACAGTCGGTGTCGTGTTTATTCGTATGACCTTTGGATCAAGTGGAGTTCAAAGGGCTGTGCTCCAATTTCTGTCATATCAGATTTAATTTAAAACTTAAAATTTACCTGTTTTTTTTCTATTTGAAGGCGTTCATCCATCGCAGCATCTGCGCTCACTGGCCAAGCTGCACACAGGAAGTGAGGTCATATCTGCTTGAATATATGAAAACCCAACAGCATTCTTACAGAAGGAAGGGTGGGTGGAGCAGATTCCATCCACAGTCTGCAGAGACTAAAGCTGCTCCAGATCACCTTGAAACCAATAATTACAAAAGTTGTCAGAAATATTTTCAGTTTTCAAATCTGCTTGTCTCAAAAGTAGAATGGGCTGTGAAGCTGGCAAACAGAAAGTGACCACCGGGGGCGCCGCAATAAGCACCGAATATTTTAACAACAGCTGTTGCCATGGTGCACTTGGTAAACGTGTTCTTCTTGCAGCTCCCAGCCATGTTCAAATGTAGTTTTTTTGTCTTTTAATCAAAGCTCTGAATGCACTTCAGCTGCTCCGTGTGCAGTTCTTAAACACACGTTAGTGGTTGTAATTTTGCCACCACGGCCACCTTCACGTATGCGCTGCTTCCACTCAAATAACCATCTCTTTAAACTTAAGGACTCAGAGCTTCCTTCACAGTCGGACATCTCCTGATCAAAACGACTGATTGGCTGCAGCAGCAGAACGATGTTGCAGGTTGGCCTCGTGACCTCTGAGTGCACAAAATCTAGAGTGTGTTTGTGCCGGTGGCACGTGAAAAGGAAAGTCTAGAATATTCTTGTTAAAGACGTGTGTTTGATTTGCTTTTTGACTCTTTTTATGGTTCCTGCAGGAACGTACCAAGTATGTGAAGAAGGGGGGGGGGATTAGGCTGAAGTTTGAGTCCGTTTAAGAGCAGTTTCTCTACAGATGTTTCCCATTGTAACCTATTACAGGTGTCCTTTTAATAATAGAGTAAGCATCCATCCATCCATCCATCCTCTACAGCTTATCCATCCTCAGGTCGTGGAGGCAGCAGTCTAAGCAGAGACCCCACACTTCCCTCACCTCAGCCACCTCTCCCAGCTCATCCGGGGGAACGTTCCTGAGCCAGCAATTCCGCCCTGGGACCTCCTCCCGGTAGGACATGCCCGAAAACACCTCGCCTTAGAGGCGTTCAATAGGCATCTTAATCAGATACCCGAACCACCCCAACTGGCTCCTAAAATTTACAATGAAATGCTAAATCAAGTTAAACCACCTCACCAAGAGGAGCAAGTTGAGGTGGTTTAACTTAATTTAGGATTTAATTGTAATTCTAATTTCCTGGGGAGGGAGGAGCTACTGTCTGCATAGACAGGTGATGGGTGATGGCTGTGTGCCCCGCGCAGACCTGTTTCCTGCTGTATTTAGTTTTGCAACACTCTTTAAAGTTAGTTTTCATTCTTCTCTCTAGTTAGATTTTAGCATATCTCCAGCTTTTGCCAGCTTAATCTGTCCTGTAAATGCAGTGCACTCATCCACTGTGACATAAAAAAGGGAAATTAAAAAAAGGAAGATTGGACTACTGAACTGTTTAAAGGCCCTTTTATTTCCACCTCCCACACTCAGCCATCCTCCACAGTACAGTTAGTTTGGTGTGTCGGCTCTGAGCTAATCAATTCTTGCACTATATTACATATAAATACTCCCCAGGTGGATTCTGGGAGGTGTAGTAGTGTTGAAAGAATGATTAAGCAGAGCAGTGGCACCGACATGTCAGAGAGGAGAAAACCAAACTGGGAGGCGTATGACGCGCTGCACGCTCGAAGTAGCTCGCAGGCTTTGCTCCACAAAACCAAGCACTGATGTGCAGCCACTTCTGAACATAATGATGTCCTCCCAGTGAGAGAATGCTCTTTAGTTTCACACTTGTTGTGAAAGCATAATCACAAACCTCCTCCCTACCGTAAATCACTTCTTAATCCTGCGATTGATCTGGAAATGACTGCAGACTCAGAAATGATCCAAAGATCCTTCTCAGAGCCCCTGGCTCTGCTGGGCTCGGCGTCATTCTTCATCTCACAGACCGGCACCTTCGTTAGTATCTCACACACACCGTTCTTCATTCCTCTGGCCTCGGCCGCGAGTTCGCATCGATCGGGTGTAGCTGCAGAGACAGCACAGACTCCTGAGGACGTCTGCAGGGTTCAGCCTGTCTGTGTTTGTCTAATATGTTTCAGAGAATGAAAACCTGCAGAGGTTTCGACGGCTGGCTGTGTGTCTGCAGAGAAACTATCACTGTTTAAAGTTTAATGTCACGGTTTTGCTCAAATGCTTGAATTAAAGATGAAACTCTGCACTTCAGCCACTTCTAGACCGCTTCAAATACTTTTTGTGGCGAATGCAGAGACATTGGTAAAGATGGCATTTATCCACAAAAATCCGTTTGCTAAACCCAAACGGACATCAGAAAACAACAGATTTCATCAGTACAATGTATAGTAACTCCCTTTTCCCTGTAATTATAAAACCAAGTAGAATAACAATTGATACAGCTACATTGATAGATAATATATTCACAAATAAAATTGACCATGAAATAGTAGGTGGACTTCTTATAACTGATATAAGCGATCATCTTCCTGTTTTTGCAATTTTTCAAAATTATTTTGGGATTAAAACTAAAAAAAAGAATCAAACATTTGATATGATACGACATAGAACAACAAGAGCCATTGCTGCCCTCCAGGTGGACTTAAAGGAACACAATTGGAATGAGGTTTTTGCAAATGAAGATTCAAGTAGTGCATATGATGCATTCCTATCAACTGTAATTTTACTATATGAAAAACATTGTCCTTTAATGAAAATCACTAGAAAGCATCACAGATCAAATAAGCCATGGATCACAAAGGGGATAGAAGATGCATGTAAAATGAAAAATAATCTATATAAGAGATTTATAAAACTGAGGACAAAAGATGCTGAAATAAAGTACAAGTTATATAAAAATAGATTAGTAAATATTATAAGAACAAGTAAGAAAGAATATTACCACACATTATTGGAGCAAAGCAGAAGTAACACACAAGAAACATGGAGGATATTAAATAGCATAATCAAAAAGGGCTCAAAAAATAAGAATTATCCAGACTATTTTAAAAAAGATAAAGATATTGTGCTTGATAAAACTAAAGACATTGTAAATGAATTTAATGATTTCTTTGTAAATGTTGGCTTTAATTTAGCAAAAGAAATTCCAGAGTCAAGAAATAATAATGACCTAAATAAACATATTACTCAGAATGTGTCCTCCATGTTTATTGGTGCTGTAACTCATAGAGAAATAATTAACATTGTGAAGACATTTAAAAATAAAAAGTCCACCGACTGTTTTGGTATTGACATGAAATTAGTTAAGAGTATTATATATTATATAGTGCAACCTTTCGCATACATTTGTAATCTGTCCTTTCGAACTGGTGTGTTTCCCTCACAAATGAAAATAGCAAAAGTTATTCCAATCCATAAAAACGGAGAGAGATGTCAGTTTACCAATTACAGGCCAATATCACTACTCCCACAGTTCTAAAAAATTTTAGAAAAGTTATTTGTTAATAGACTTGATAAATATATGGAGAAGCATAATCTCCTAAGTGATAACCAATATGGCTTTAGAGCGAAAAGGTCCACTTTGATGGCAGTGATGGAACTTGTAGAAGGGATATCTAATGCAATAGATAATAAGGAATATACTGTTGGTGTTTTTATAGACTTACAAAAGGCATTTGATACAATTGATCATTCTATATTAATGAATAAACTAGAGAGATATGGCATAAGAGGGATAGCATATAAGTGGATGAAAAGTTACCTGGATGACAGATATCAATATGTTGAAATCAATAATGTAAAATCTAATCAGTTGAAGGTGACTTGTGGTGTTCCTCAGGGCTCTGTGCTGGGCGCTAAATTATTCATATTATATATAAATGACATATGTAGTGTTTCCAAACTGTTAAAATGTGTATTGTTTGCTGATGATACCACTCTGTATTGCTCAGGTAAAAACCTAGAACAGCTTCTGACTACAGCGGAAAAGGAGTTAAATATATTAAAAAACTGGTTTGATGTAAATAAGTTATCATTAAATATAAAGAAAACAAAATTGATTATTTTTGGCACTAGACAAATGAAAAATGTATCTAAAATCAGGGTTAATGGAATTGAAATTGAAAGAGTGTATGAAAATAAATTTCTTGGAGTGATAATTGATGATCAGCTGAGCTGGAAGTCTCATATAAATCATGTGACAACAAAAATGTCAAAAACCATTGCTATTCTCTACAAAACAAAGCATGTCCTGAACAAGAAATCATTATACACACTTTATTGTTCTCTGTTGCTTCCATATATGACTTATTGTCTGGAGATATGGGGTAATGCATATAAAACAAATACTCTTCCTATTTTCAAGTTACAAAAAAGAGCTATAAGAATTATAATTCAATCAAACTATATAGAACCAACTAACATTTTGTTTATTAATCTGAATACCCTAAAATTTTATGATTTAGTCGAATATAAAATGGCACAGATAATGTATAAAGCACAAAATAACTTGCTTTGCCGCAGTATTCAGAAGCTGTTTAAAGTCAGAGAGAGTCAATATGACTTAAGGGGAACAGATGTCTTTTAAAAAAAACAAGATAAGGACAAACATAAAGCAAAGATGTGTTTCTGTTAGAGGAGTTAACCTGTGGAATAGTTATGACAGTGATTTAAAAAGGTGTAGTTCATTTTCCTTGTTTAAAAACATGTTTAAAAATAGAGTATTAGAAAAATATATTAATCAAGAATGAAAAGAGCAAAAATAATAATTCTGAAACTCTTGATTTGTTTTGCTTTGATGTAGTTATCTAAGGTGGAAAGTTTTTTTGTTTGTTTGTTTGTTTTTGCTTTGCTTTGTTTTATTCTTTGCTTCGAGCCCTGTGTACAGGAGCTGCATGCAAAAGATTTTTTGTTAAAAGGGTTGGCGTAATAAGCAAATGCTTCAGCCAATACCTTTTGATTAGCCTTGTCTCATGATTTTTTGCTTTGTGGTAATCTTTATTTTGTATTCTGTATTCACTGAGATATTTGAATGCTAATCAATAAAATCAAAATCAAACACAAAAATCCTCATAATGAGAACAGCAGTTTTCACTGTGCAGTGGCAGATTACATGACTGTAGTTCTTATGTGGTAATATATGTTTACTCTACCTTATTTTAGCTCTGATGTGAATGATCATTTACTAAAGTTTCTTGGGGAAAGGACAGAGAGGCAGTTCTCAGGACCGCACTATTGATCGAACAGTTAATGAAAGCCTAATGTTTGGTTACTTTGTCGAGGTTTGCAGAAGAAGAAGTTGCTTTTGGTGTCCTCACTGCAGCAAAAACGAGCCCCGGAAATTTAAATGATTACAGTTTAAGATGGAAGCGTGTACTTAAGGTGAGGCTTTACGCTAACGACACTGGAGAGAACCCCAGTCAGTACCTGGCAATGGTGGGAAGGAAGAACCTCTATTTGACAGGAAGAGCCCTCTAACAGAGCCTCGATCAGGGACAAATCATGGATACAAGGGTGTGTGTGTGTGTGTCAGCCAGCTAATGGTGGTTTTGGGACTGAGGCAGGCATACCTCAGAGGGTCAGGCTTTCCAGTCATCAGTATTTCCAGCAATGAGACCCAAATGTTTGGCACGCTCTGCTCTGACATGAACTAAATGACCCAGATTTGATTTGTGGAAGCAGATAGGGAGAAGGATTCAGAGACGCAGACCAGCAGGTAGGAGAACAACCAGACAACCAAGACTAATCCACTAATGCTGGTTCTAAGACTCTGCAGATGATGGCGATGCAGGTGTGGCAGAAAGCATCATCGAACAGGAGGTCATGAAGTAAATCCCTGCATGTGATCTTCTGCATAGAACCCCAGGCTCTGGTTTCATAGGTAACCTCCTAATGTACCAACCCCTCATGCCCTTTGACCTTCCAACAGCTGCTGACAGCTGTGTCAGATTAAACTGGCACGAGCACCAGCTGTGTACAGGTGTAGAGATGCAGCTTTCGTGATGCCTTGCAGTTTGTTCTTGCTGTTGCCATTCTGTTTTGAAAGACTGTGGGCGTGTCTGACTGTTTCTGACACTTAGAAGGACAAAAGTTACAATATGGACTTCATGTTTTATTTATGATGACCCAAAATGAGCATCTTAGCTAAAAAACTCACCAGAAAAGTGTTTCGTGAGGTCAGGATTGAGGATTGAGGCCAGAAGTCTCTTTGCAACCACAGGTATTGCCCCCTGGTGGTGATTAATAACGATATAATCTTAGGGCTTCACTTCGCAGCTCCAGAAGTTGCGCCCATCTTTTACACAAAGATGACGTTAAACCTCGTTTGTCAGATCAAGCTACATTTTGTCAGATTTGTTTTGTTTTAGCCCGTTCCTGTCACTTCTCTACTCTGGCTGAACACTCAAATGCATTGGAGACAACTCAGGATTCAACACAGGATTCAGCATTCATTAATTATACTTCGACGCACTAGAGCAGCCAGGGATTGGACCGCTGACCCCTGACTGATAAACAACCTACCGAGTCACAACTGTCCCACTGAGATGAACACATTTTCTTTTTCTAAGGATGTTTGGATCTGTGAACGATGCAAAGCTCCTCTAACACTGTTTACTGTGCAGCAGGCGATCTGAAGGGTTGTTGGGTCTCTCTGCAACCATGACTGGCACTGCTGCACCTCAGCATACAACTATGATGAGGCTTTGTTTGCAAAGGTAAGACTCTATATCTGTGTGGTTTTTAGTTGGGACACAGTAGGACTGCGCATTCTTGTGCTAGGCATTTGTTTTGTGTCGACAGACGTGTCTTATTTTTAAAGTCTCTGACAGGTCACCCAAAAAGTTGATTCTGTTCATCTGTAGCTGAAAACACTACAGATGAACAGATCAACTTTTTGGGATTTCCTTACCTGGATGATTGCACATGCATCAAGACCTCAGCCTCCATATCTGTGCAAACGGTGGTCTTGCTGGCTGATAGATAATTATTGTTAGAAGTTTACTGTTTAGACTGTGGAGTCAATTCAAGTCAAACTGTTACAAGAGAAAAGAGAAAATAACTCTTTCCTAACAAAAGCTGCCGCCCTGTGTCACCTGACCGTACCACTACACTGTCTCGCATCCCAGATAAGATTGCACTTCCCTCTGTAAGGAGCAGCAGAGGGGGTGGATTCCTCCTCTGAGCACCAACAGAAAAGTCCGACCATATCAATAAACACAGATCAAAATGCCAATCAGCTGGGAGAATCAATAAGCTGGTAGTTTACAGGCTCCGCCTCGTGCTTGCTGGGAGCTAATATTACTTCATGACAAAATTAGCGTTTCTAAATGCAGAGGTAACAAAATGAGTAAAACATGGCTGTGCATCATGTAAGCAGCAGCACAAACATTTCATATCTCTGAGTCGCATCATAAAAATACACAACCAGAGCAGGGTCTGGATTTTATCAGCGATCACAAACCGAGAGCTGTTCTCTCCACAATATTCAGTCCTAACAGCAGGATTTACCAATTAATTCACCCAGCAGCAAACGGCCACCCGGCTGAACAAATAAACTCCCGTATGCTTTCTTTACATCTCGCTCTTTGCACAGTTTGGCCTTGTGTTCTCACATCTCTGTTTTTACTTCCCGCCTCTCGTCTCTTTCACTCTGTGTCTACACAACTACAGGAAACTCACTGAAAGCAGACAAAGGAACACTCCAACTGCCGAAGCGGTCGTATCTTAAATGGGTTATATTAGATACATTTAGGCAAAAAATATCTGTAAACTGATTAGCAGGCCCGAGTTACTCAATAATGTCGAGAAGATAAACGGCGTGCACTTTAGCCGCAGTTGCAGGACAAAGTCGGCCTCTCTACTTCCAGCGTTATTACAGAACGACTCTGCAGTCTTTGTTTGCCACTTTGTTTTGGTGCTAATGTCGCAGAGGATATGAACGAGGAAGCAGCTGCCTCGAGAAAACATCAGCATCGCTGCAGAAAGTTGCTCATCAAACTGGTGGATTAATCAGTTCATTTGTTACTGTGGTTATCGGCTGAAAACAAACAGAACGACTGCAGTTTCAGTTCTTATAGCAAATAAGGAGAAACACAGAATGCATGAGTCTGATTCAGGGAAATCTTTTTGTTCTGACTCACACAGAGATATCTGTGCATAAATCTGTGTGTCAGCCGCCTTGATGAATGAATTCTGCCAAAAACTGCAGTTCATCTAATGGCCCATTATTATTCGTCAGATGATGTCATTAAAAATGGCTCCAACAGCACAAACACAGTGCAGAGGTCCAGTTCAGCTAGCAGACAGCTAGCAGCTACAACCGCCTGTGTCAGTCAAAGAGGCCACGCCCCCAAAGTTTGCATTAAAATGGTAAATGGTAAATGGCCTGCATTTGTATAGCGCTTTACTTAGTCCCTAAGGACCCCAAAGCGCTTCACACTACATTCAGTCATTCACACATTCACACACTGGTGATGGCAAGCTACATTGTAGCCACAGCTGCCCTGGGGCGCACTGACAGAGGCGAGGCTGCCGGACACTGGCGCCACCGGGCCCTCTGACCACCACCAGTAGGCAAACATGGGGTTAGTATCTTGCCCAAGGATATTTGGCATGCAGCCAGGAGCAGCCTGGGATCGAACCACCGACCTTCTGGTTAGTGGCTGACCTGCTGACCTGCTCTGCCACCTGAGCTACAGCCACCCATTATCAGTGGTGCAGGTCCTCAGATTCAGAGGAGGATGCTGACCTCTGCTCGTGCCTGTACTCGTGCTGTTTTGGAGCATGTTTAATGCAAATATGTGAGCAGTGATATATATGCTCTTTTGCTTTGCTGAATGCAAATGTAATGTTGTTTATCAAGATGTTCTCAGCTTTTCTATATAAAAACAAACGTCAGCGGTGAATGTTTCCCATCGTTTTATTCATCAACACAATCAAAAGCTTCACCAGTGCTGCAGGAATCTAATCTCTCTTGTAAGCAAGATGAGACACTTTGGTGGAAAAATGTTTCCAGTCTTAGATGTCAGAGTTTCCTTGTTACTTTTATAGAAAGTATTTCTTTCATGTCTGTTTAGCTGTACAAAAATATCATTTCTACCAGGCGTCTTTGGCAGTGCTACTGTGTGTGTTTGTTTCAAGAAAACTGGCTCATAGATGAGAGTGGTCTAACTCCGCCCCTCTGCCTTTCGCACCTGTTCATTTCAACACTGCTTACAAGTCGGCGTTCAAACCCGCGTCTGAAAAATGTGCCAGGCTGGACGGCGGCGCGGTGCTAATTACAGCAAATATGTTGGATTTGTACAGAAGTGTGAAGTCGTCCGTGTGTCCTGTTAGATCACCGCCTAGTCCTCGTATGGAGTGTTTTTACTGCACGCTAGACGCTCAGAACTCTGTTGGTAAGATGTTTGTAATATTTACTTTCATTGTTGTTTTCGTTTCAGCACGGTGGAATGGCGGTTAGCACCTCACAGCAGGTAGGTCCCGAGTCCAGTTCCACCATCAGGCCGGGGTCTTTCTGTGAGGAGTTTTCATGTTCTCCCCGTGTTTGCGTGGGTTCTCTGCGGGTACTCCGGCTCCTCCCACAGTCCAAAGACAGTCTTTGGACTGTGCAGTTAGTGGGGTTAGGTTAACTCAGGGGTGGGCAATCTAAGTCCACGAGGGCCGGTGTCCCTGCAGGTTTTAGATGTGTCCTCGAACCAACACAGCTGATTTAAATGGCTAAATTAGCTCCTCAACATGTCCTGAAGTTCTCCAGAGGCCTGGTAACGAACTAATCATGTGATTCAGGTGTGTTGACCCAAGGTGAGATCTAAAACCTGCAGGGACACCGGCCCTCGTGGACTGAGATTGCCCACCCCTGGGTTAACTGGTAACTCTAAATTGCCCACAGGTGTGAATGGTTGTCTGCGACAGACTGGTGACCTGTCCAGGGTGTTCCCTGCCACTTCTGCCATGCTGTATGTCCGGTTTGGTTAGCCATCACCAGTTTCCCACAGGATCCTAGCTGGGTCGTTCTCGACCGCTCTAGGGAGCGTGTCCCATTTTGACCTCTGGACTTCCAGGCCATACTTGTCACATAGATTCCTGTATACAGTGATCCCTCATTTATCGCAGTTAGGTTCTAAAAATAAATCCGCTAAGTAGCCAGCTTTACTTTTTACAATTATTATAGATGTTTTAAGGCTGTAAAACCCCTCACTACACATTTTATACACTTTTCTCAGGCAGGCATGAACATTTTCAACTTTTCTCTCTTGTTTAAACACTCTTAAAGTTCAAATCTTCATAGAAAAATAAGTCCAGTATTATAGAATGAAACCAAAGATCAAACCCTGTTTTCAGGTCCAGAACATGAAATAGAGCCGCTGCCAGAGATTTCAACATTAATGAATCAATGGTACGGAAGTAGAGGAAGCAAGAAGAATGAGTTGAGTAAAGTTTGACTGTTTTGTTTTGCTTAATGCGCCTTATAGTCTGAAAAATACGGTAACTTCTATTTTCCTTTAGCATGTCAGGAAGTCTGACTTTCTGTGCGATGGTTAGCATCTTCCCCTGCTGTTTGGGTGCTATCGCAGGTGCCTTTGACGTCTCGTCGACATTGTTGTGTTTGTTGGGGAGAAAACGTACAAACATACAGTCCAGCACTTCAGAGTCACGCTGCTAGCGATCAAAGATTTATGTAAATTTGACGAGCTGAACGCATTCTGTACTGTACAGGAGACACGGCACGAGATTGATTGACAATGGTCTACAGCCAATCAGGACGCAGAACACAATGCGCTGTAAAAAACCAAACCAAAACCAAACAAAAAAAACATATAAAATTGCACAAAAAAAAATCAGCGAAGCAGCGAAAAGGTGAACCGCGTTATAGCGAGGGACCACTGTACTGTGGTTATGGCGTTCCATGTATGGCCTGCCAGCTAGCATCTTGCACCCCGCTGTTATGTGCTGGATTGTCTCAGGGGCATCTTTACAGAGTCCTTACCTGGTGTAGTAGACCCCAGGCAATCTCTCTATTTATTTACATATACATGTGTGTGGTTAATGCTTTTAAAAATTTAGTCTTTTCTGTAATATTTCTGCTACCGAGGAGTTATTATTAATATTGTTTCTTTATTCTGAAGAAGAGTTTTGGATTTGTAGATTAGGGTTTGCAGTTCCTAAAGCAGACGTGTGTCTGTGCTAACTCAGTGTTGCTGACACACAGTTTTCAGGTCATGTTCTCATTAAGACACTGGAGGAAGACCTCGGTGTCTTCTCCAGGGTCCTGATCGCTACGTTCACTTCATCGACTTTATTGTGTCGCTGTTGCTCTGAACAAAGAGACGACCTCCGATTAGAGAAGGAGCAAAGTTCTCCCCTGAGGGAGTATCAATAATGGAGGAGCTCCACCTCCCATCTCCCCACCTCTGTGTGTGTGTGTATTCATTGATCTGTTCACGCATGTTTGTGCTGTCTCATTTCCCTGCATGTGTAAATGCGCGTGTGTGTTTGTGCGTGTTCACATCATCCTTCTTTAGTTTCAGTGGGAAGGTTCCACTTTCCCACTGGTCAGGGGCTGAGACCTCAGTCCTCGGGGGTTAAAGGTCATTTTGGGCCTATAGCGGGACATCACGGAGGCTTAGAGAGGTCAAGAGAGGTCAGAGGCAGGAGGCTCGGACACTGACATGACAAAAGAACTGCCGATGGAAAAAGAAAAGCACATCGTGAAAGAGAAAAGGGTCGAAACAAAGAGTTAAGGCGAGAGTGCAGGAATCCAGGGACGTGTCCCTTCACTGCCGAGCTCATCTCAGCTTCTTTGCACGACTGACCGAACACATTGGAGGATAAATGCTGACAAGTATTCAGTGTTTCCCTCAGTCTGTGATGGAGAACATGCTGGGCATCATTCAGAACACGGGGCAGCTCGCTTCTTTATTAAAACCAGGAAACACTGATCCATCGTTTGTGAAGGCAGCACTGTTGACGGTCTAGATTACTAGCTGAGAGCACGTTGGTCACGGTGTTTGAAGAGTTTTGGAGTTGTAGACAATTATCAACAATTAAAAAGCTAAATTATGTCAAATACAAAAGAATGGACAAATAAACATGAGCCCTCATTCATTCAAAGGCAGTTTATTTAGACGAAGAAGCAGTAAAATGACCATTTCACGAAAATAACATCTGGGTTATGTAACTCAAACAGAAGACTTTTCATTGCTGGTGCAGATCCAGTCGTGTGCCTGCACCTTTTAGAGAGCAAGCTCGCATTTCAGGAGGTTCGAGTCCTGAACGTCGCATCAGTTCACGAGAGCTGTTTCCATTGGACGAGGATAGAACGAGATGCTGTTAACAGTAACAGTGTTTATTCCACCAATGATGTAAAATCAGTTTTTTCTTCTACAGCTGTGATGAAACTCTTCTGACAGGCTGTCTGTGCTGATTGTTGATTTGTGTCAGTGCAACTTTACTTCTGATGTCTTGTTGAGCCTCCCATCGTTTCTTGTACTCTGACTGTTTGATGGTCAACAACTAAACCACTTATTTCTAAATCCCTGCCAAACGTGTGGAGTTCCTTGGTTTTCATTTGATCTGCTAACATTTTTACGGGCTTCCTCTTCTGGCTGTTACAGTATGAGACAATAACAAGAAGGATGACACATCAAGACTATATACAGAACCGCTGGACCACAAGTGTGAATCATCTGGGAGTTTTTCCTGTGGTAGCCAGTCTCATAACCACTGAGCTGCGAGGTTCAGTTTTCCTGCTGGGAGCTTTATGGCAGGTGGACCGGCGTGTTTTTGGGATGGAAAACTGTGGAATCAAAACATACACATGCTACAGAGCTAAATTTTCTAGGTTACCAGCGTGAGGTGTCCTGATAGAAAAAGAAAGGTTTTATAGATGTGGTCAAGGTTATCTCTTCGTCTCTGGGTGGGTTTCAGGTCTGTGCTGTTTGGTCCTCTTACACCTCTGCCTCTCAGGGGAAAGCTGAATTTCTTCCATTGGGTTAAAACAGCGAACCTCAAACTTGATTGTCATTTTGTAGATGCTGATGAAGTGGCAGGAGAAGCAAGTCAGCCAGTGGTCCACTTAATAATTAAAGCATAATGTGCTAATGTGGCAGAAATTCAGAAATTCCTACTGCTTTCAGCAAATAGGCTGATGCTTCACATGGACACTGTGCATTGACGATCTGATCGTTAGGAACAAATTCATGATGCACAACCATGCTGACAATGTAGAAAAACAAGGCTATTATAGTTCTGGTCTCAGTCCTCGCCTCACACGTCACTTTGGCTTAGACTTAGATCGTCCTACGCCGTTCGGCGCATTGAGTAGAAGTCTCCGCCAGCGTAATCGGTTAGCTGCGACTGCTTCAGTCTCATGCTGCCATGTAGGTGAATTCATTCACCTCCTCCAGCGGTTGCTGTCCCATGATAATGGGATCCTGTGCCGCCACATAACCAATCCTCATGACCTTGGGCTTGTTCCCACTGATCTGCGAGCCCACTTTGGCGGCCTCTTGCTCTAACCTTGATGTCATGGTCTTCACGTTCTTTTGGACGTCAGCCAACAATCAGAGGTCATCCGCAAAGTCGAGGTATGCTGATGGCTGCCAAGGTATCCCAAAGCCATCTCGGTCCATGGCAGTCCGCATAACAAAGTCGATGGCAAGAAGGAAGAGGAAGGGAAAGAGAATGCATCTTTGCCTCACACCAGTCTCAATGGTGAAGAGAACCGTGTAGCCATCCTCTGTGCTGACGCAGCAACGATCAGTTTCGTTAAAATCAACGAAATTGATCGACAGACGCCGCTGGTATTCAAAACTCGGTTTGACGATGGCGTGCAAGATGAAGATCTGCTCTGTGCACGGCCGACCACTGGGTCTGTTTTCATCTAAAAATGCTGAAAACTGCTCATCCAAAGCCGGATTTTCAGCTTGTGTGAAGTGATGATCCTCCTCGCCAAATTCAGTCATTTTGAAAGAGAAACTGATGTGCAGAGTGTAAAAGGACCAGTCTGTCACACGCCGGTGAAACTGCTGAAACTTACAGCAGATGAAATAACTCTTAGCGACACAAAGTGGGCGGGGCCTGGTTTAAACTTATGTCAGCTCTGAGTTGAGTGACTGAAGGGGCGTCCGCTGGAAGTGACGGATGATGCCGACAGACAGATGATGTGGGGGTGAACACTTTGGAGGGTACCTGCTCCTGGAGTGTGGATTTTCCAGGACTGATCACAGCATTCACAGCCTGATGGAACATTTCAGACCATCACTCATGCATAATGTATAACCTTAATAAAACCTGAGCTCTACTGTATAAAACTAACAGGATTACATCCCGTCTAACCTGTAGGACACTGACACTCTTGTTTCTTATAAATAAATATGTAAAAATGTGTGAGTGATGTGGGCGTGTTCCTGACTGGCCCGATTGGTGGATATTTTTCGTCCTGTCATGTCACAATTAGAAATATTGATTGTGACTGGAGCTGGGCAGAAAGCAAGTTTTTCCTTTCATGAATAACTTTATTTTTTCTCCAGTTTAAAAATACACTGCAGCTGGAATACTAATCGTGTCAGCAGAAGCTTTCGTTGGACTTAAGTTTGCTTTCCATCGCTTGTTAGACAAACTGAAGAGGAGCGGCTGCAGTTTTCTTTCAGATTTACTGTGTTATTGGGCAGATGTGCCGTGGCTCCTGTTCAACCTGAGAACTGCTTTCTTTTATTGCTCTCCTTGACAATAAATGCAATCGGTCACCATAATAAACAGTTTTATAACAACATATAATCACAGTCTTTTGTAAAGACCATGAAGCTTTTTGATTACTGCTTTTCTCTGTGTCAGGGTCCTGGGACTGGGCGACCCAGGACCCCTGGGCAGTCATGGACCTATTATATTATTATGTATTTTTGGTGTTGCTCCCCCTTCTCTGTTTGTGCATATGTGTCTGTGTGTGTATGTGTCTCTGTGGGCGCCTTCAGGCCAGGTGGGTGTGGCCCTGCTGGCGGACTGGCCACACCCAAAGCCACACACCTGCTGCTGATCAGGCCTCGTCGGGGGAGCTACTTAAGAGAGTCTTGGAGCTCCCACCGACGCGGGATCATTGCGTGAGACTCCATGTTAGTCACCCAGTTTAGGTCCAGTTGTTAAGTGCATGCCTGCCATTGTTGAGTGTCCTGACAGCTGCCACTATTGTTTCCTGCAGGAGGAGCGTGGAAGGTCTGAGGAGCAGCGAGCACTGGGAGTGCAGACACGGGAGCAGAGAGCACTAGGAGAACACGACACGGGAGTCCGGGGAAAACACGGGGATTTATTGTTGTTATTTCCACCACTGTAAATAAACGCACTGTTTATACACAGAGCACCGCGCCTGGGTCCTCCTCATTCCCTACACCCCCACGGTCCGCCATGCCATACCGTGACAGAATGATCCCGCCAGACATGGACCCAGCGGTCTCTGAGGAGAGGCTCAGGAGGGAGGTATCGGACAAAGTTTACAGACTCTGTGAGTTATGGTGGGAGAAGGAGGGGTTGCGTCGCGCCGTGGAGAAGCGGCTGCAGGAGACGCTGTTTAAATTCCCCTGGCTGGTGGACTCCCTAAATTCAGTAGTCCTGGACTTCTTGCTCGCAACCCTCCACCTCCACTCTCCTCCTCAGGCTGCTCACCGGCTCGGACAGCTGGTGGATTCGCAGCCTGACACGCCGGCCCCGACGTCTACACGGAATCGACGTTCGCGCCGTCGGCGTTCCTCACCGCAGCCTAATCCACGGACATCTCAAGAGCCGGCTGTGGTGAGTAGTACGGACAACTTTCCATTTCCCTCACCATCTGTGTTTGTGTCTGCAGTGGATGAGCCGTCAGCGCAGGTACCATCGCCTCGGTCAGTGGTCTCCACACCACTTGCTGCTTCACCATCTGCAGCTGTAGGACCGCCGTCGTCTCATCTGCCTGCAGCCACCACTCCGCCATCTTCTTCACCGGCTGCTACGTCGCCACCCGGACCTGCGCTGCCCGAGCAGGAGCTCAGCGTGCCAGAGGAGCTCGCGCTGCCCGAGCAGGAGCTCAGCATGCCGGAGCAGGAACTCAGAGAGCGGGAGAAGCCCGCGCCGCTGGCTGCGGAGCCCTGCGAGCCGGAGCAGCTCAGCGAGCCGGAGCCGCCCGAGCAGGAGCTCAGCGAGCCGGAGCAGCTCAGCGAGCCGGAGCCGCCCGAGCAGGAGCTCAGCGAGCCGCAGCAGCTCAGCGAGCCGGAGCCGCCCGAGCAGGAGCTCAGCGAGCCGGAGCAGCTCAGCGAGCCGGAGCCGCCCGAGCAGGAGCTCAGCGAGCCGCAGCAGCTCAGCGAGCCGGAGCCGCCCGAGCTGGAGCTCAGCGAGCCGCAGCAGCTCAGCGAGCTGGAGCCGCCCGAGCTGGAGCTCAGCGAGCCGAAGGAGCCCGCGCCGCCAGCTGCAAAGCCCTGCGAGCCGGAGCAGGAGCTCGGAGAGCGGGAGGAGCCCACGCTGCCAGCTGAGGAGCTCAGCGAGCCGCCAGCTGACGAGCCGCCAGCTGAGGAGCAGGAGCAGCTCAGCGAGCCGCCAGCTGAGGAGCAGGAGCAGCTCAGCGAGCCGCCAGCTGAGGAGCAGGAGCAGCTCAGCGAGCCGCCAGCTGAGGAGCAGGAGCAGCTCAGCGAGCCGCCAGCTGAGGAGCAGGAGCAGCTCAGCGAGCCGCCAGCTGAGGAGCAGGAGCAGCTCAGCGAGCCGCCGGCTGGGGAGCCGCCAGCTGGGGAGCAGGAGCAGCTCAGCGAGCCGCCAGCTGAGGAGCAGGAGCCGGAGCAGCTCAGCGAGCCGCCAGCTGAGGAGCAGGAGCCGGAGCTCAGCGAGCCGGAGGAGCTCAGCGTGCCGGAGGAGCCAGCGCCGCTGCCGGAGGAGCTCAGCGTGCCGGAGAAGCCAGTGCCACTGCCGGAGGAGCTCAGCGAGCCCGAGCTGGAGCTCAGCGGGCCGGAGGTGCCAGCACCGCTGCCGGAGGAGCTCAGCGAGCCCGAGCTGGAGCTCAGCGGGCCGGAGGTGCCAGCACCGCTAGCTGAGGAGCTCGGCGAGCGGAAGGAGCAAGAGGAGCCGGAGCATGAGCAGCTCGGCGAGTGGGAGATCGGCGAGCGGGAGGAGCTCAGCGAGCCTGTTAAGCCCAAGCTGCCACCGGAGGAGTTCGGAGGTCCGGAGGGATCCGCTCAACCGGGACTGGAGGTCAGTGTGCCGGAGGGACCTCCACGTCTAGCGCGCCCTCCACGCCATCGACGTCCAGCGCGTCCACGTCAGCGACCAGCGATTCGTGGGCCACATGCCACTCCTCGCTGTTGCTCATCGGAGCAACTTCGCCGTCACTGGACCCGGGGCAAGCCGCCGGAGGAGCAGCAGCAGCGCCGCCGTCACTGGACCCGGGGCAAGCCGCCGGAAGAGCAGCAGCAGCAGCGCCGCCGCCGCCGTCACTGGACCCGGGGCAAGCCGCCGGAAAAGCAGCAGCAGCAGCGCCGCCGCCACCGTCACTGGACCCGGGGCAAGCCGCCGGAAGAGCAGCAGCAGCGCCGCCGTCACTGGACCCGGGGCAAGCCGCCGGAAGAGCAGCAGCAGCAGCGCCGCCGCCGCCGTCACTGGACCCGGGGCAAGCCGCCGGGAAAGCTGCAGCAGCAGCGCCGCCGTCACTGGACCCGGGGCAAGCCTCCGGAACCGTTTCGCCGCTGCTACCGGACCTGTGGCAGGCCACCGGAGCTGCAGCTCCGCCGCCGCTGGATCAGTGGCAGGCCCCCGGAACCGTTTTGCAGCTGCTGCCGGACCCATGGCCGTCCGCCGGAGCTGCTGTGTTTCCACCTTGGGGTTAGAGGTAGGCCACCTGAACTGTTTTGCCGCCACTGCCTAACCCACAGTAGGTCCCGCTGGTCTTGCCGTCCTCCGGGTCGGCCGCCAGAACTGTGTTTGCTGCCACCGGACCAGGGATTGGACTTTTGAACTGGGTTTTTCTTTTGTTGTTTTATGGTGGCTGTTTCACGGAGAGGTTTTGGGGCCCTCCGTCCTGGACCCCCGCCACCCGCCCTGGGTTGGTTGTGCTGTACTTTTTGGTTTTTTTTGTTTTAGGGTCGTCAGGAGCCGACCCTTAGAGGGGGGGTACTGTCAGGGTCCTGGGACTGGGCGACCCAGGACCCCTGGGCAGTCATGGACCTATTATATTATTATGTATTTTTGGTGTTGCTCCCCCTTCTCTGTTTGTGCATATGTGTCTGTGTGTGTATGTGTCTCTGTGGGCGCCTTCAGGCCAGGTGGGTGTGGCCCTGCTGGCGGACTGGCCACACCCAAAGCCACACACCTGCTGCTGATCAGGCCTCGTCGGGGGAGCTACTTAAGAGAGTCTTGGAGCTCCCACCGACGCGGGATCATTGCGTGAGACTCCATGTTAGTCACCCAGTTTAGGTCCAGTTGTTAAGTGCATGCCTGCCATTGTTGAGTGTCCTGACAGCTGCCACTATTGTTTCCCGCAGGAGGAGCGTGGAAGGTCTGAGGAGCAGCGAGCACTGGGAGTGCAGACACGGGAGCAGAGAGCACTAGGAGAACACGACACGGGAGTCCGGGGAAAACACGGGGATTTATTGTTGTTATTTCCACCACTGTAAATAAACGCACTGTTTATACACAGAGCACCGCGCCTGGGTCCTCCTCATTCCCTACACCCCCACGGTCCGCCATGCCATACCGTGACACTCTGTCACATCAGCCTAAAGACAAAGTGCAAAACACATGTAATAACAATGATGTGGCCGGAGATGTAACTTCTAGGACTGAAAAATGAGACGACTTCTGTTGACTTATTGATTATTGTCTGGTCACTCACTGACTTTATTGTAGTATCAATTTAAGGGTGTCAGCACAACATGCTAGATGTCTGCTAAACTTCCCCTCAGCTAACTGGACCTCTGGACCAAGTTTGTGCTGTTGGAGCCTTTTTAATGACATCATGCGACCAATAATAGGCTACTGTGGACTGCATGTACCATGCATTAAAAATGGTCATTTCTGGCTCATCAAGAGCTGTATGTTGGTGGCCAAAATGCTAAATCCAAAACCCAGTGGGGTCCATCTGTTACATACTGTTATATACTGTCTAGAGTCATAGTTTCCAAACTCCAGCACATGTAAGTTTGGACCTCAGTCTCACAGGCCTACAGACTGATTGACAACCCTCGGCAACCTCCAGTTACTAGGGAGTGTTAGGATTTTTATAGTCCTAACGGTGCGTTCACACCGAACGCGATTGACGCGACTAAAAAGCGCCAGACGCCTCTAGCTCATCGCGTGCACATTCGCACCTCGAAGCGCGTCCAACGTGAACTGAAAATTTGGAATTTTCACGCGCGTGAAGCGGAAATGTGGGAGGAAGTAGTGCCAGATGGTATGTTTGCAAGATGGCAGCTGTCGACCTAGTGTTTGAAGAGAGAGTCTCCCTTCTCTATTTACTGTGGAGAGCAGAGCAGCGGCGTAAAGGACGTCCTCGCCGTACCTGGGTCCATCAGGTCCTCCAGAAGCGTGAGCAGTTTGGTGAGTTTCACCACTTGCTTCCGGAGCTGCATCTGGATGACGGCTGCTTTCAGCGGTACCACCGTCTGTCCCTCGCCCAGTTTGAGGAGCTGCTGTCCCGCGTCGGTCCAAGCATCGCCCGCCTGGACACCAACTACAGGCGCTCAATCCCACCTGCAGAGAGTTTAATACGGTAGTCCTTTATTGATACCTGTGCTAATATATGCTAATCTATCCATTTATACACTGATAACATGGATGTGATATGCTAACAGTGAATGCCGTCGGTGTTTACTGATAGCAAACTGTGGTATGGAGACGACTGTGTATAATATTTCTAGTGATACTCGAAAGGTCTCATCAAGTCCCGATTTAATTAGATTTATGCTGTTATCAGTGTTAGCAATGATAGCATGGCTGTGGTGTCATATCAATGTATGCTCTCGGTGTTTGCTGATATCAAACTGGTATGAGGACCACTGTTGGTAATCTTTGTAGTGATACTCAGAAGGTCTATCTTATAAAGACATTATTTTGTTTTATTTAGACCTGGTTGAATTCTGGCCGTTGCAAGGCCTGGGTCGTGTAGCAGCCAACAACTCCTCCAGAGAGGCTGTCCTGGTGAGGGAGAAGTTCATGGCCCACTTCTCGGCGGAGGGAGCAGCGTCTTGGCAGCCAAAAGAAAAGCCTATTTGAAGTCCCAGTGACTTCCCCACACCGGCTCTGAGCCACCCACAAACCTCTAAAGAGCGTTCCTGCCTTTTCTTAATAAATGGAGCTTGCCTCCAAAATAAACTAACCTCTCTTTATTCTCTTAAATAATTGGTCTTCACTATGTTCCTATATAGTAGTATATTTTTTCATTAGTATAATATGAAATAAATTCTAAAAGGACCCAGCTTAAAGTGGAAGAGAAGGAGCTTTGGCTGGATCTGCCCCTTTGAACCAGGTCAGAGCATCACGTCACCAGGCTCCTGATTGGTTGTCGCGACTTGAAGCTGGAGTTCAGATTTTTCCCACTCGAGCGGTAGACACGACACGCGCGAATGCACAAAATGCACCACACAAACTGCAGCGCAAATCTGTTTCTGAAGTTTCGCGGGACCCCCAGTCACGCTTCATCGCGCCCCTCCATTGACTTTACAAGTAAACCTGACGCTCTGGCCACGTCTATCACGTTCGGTGTGTACGCACCGTAATGGTTTCAGCGAGGACGTATAAAGTGGCAAATGAAAGAATCTGCTGTTATTAGAATGTATTTTTAATCTTTTAATCAATATTTGGGGAAATACAAATTTAATTTAAGACTTGAAATGTCAATGGATTTGAAGATCAAGGCCAAAAACACTTGATTAAGATTCCCCCACGGTGAATTATTATTATTCCTTTTTTTCAGCTTTGATCTTTCAGTTCATTGTTCAGTCTCTGTGTGTCCAGCAGCAGGAAACTGTTCAACAATGAGCTTTAATAATTCTACGGGATGCCTCACCCACTGAGCGCCAAATGGCACACAAAATTACCAACTAGCTATCAAGAGCAGAGCCCAGCTTTTAGCCACAATGGTAGGGGGTATTTAACTAACACCATTAGCCATGTATTTAAAAGTGTGAAACCAATTCATTTCAGCGAGAGTTGTGCAACCAGCGGGCCAACTCTGTGCTGACCTTCGAGAGAACACAGAGCTGAAGAGTCCGCCAGAGAGAAGCTATCATAATAACCGTGGACCATCAGCCACTTTTAAATAACCCTGCTTTGTAAGAGGATGAAGTGCTCCAGCAGAGAGGATGCTTTCCACACTGTTATAAATGTGATAACATTTCCTGAATAAAAGTGCTAGCATACTGATCAGCCGGTGCCCAAGCTAACGGACTTACAGTTCTGTCACTGCAACGCTCAAAGACTGCATACTGTCCAAAACATCACTTTAATCTTCTGAGGTTGTGTTTTCAGATGGATTTTAACAGAAACGGTCTCAAAGACTTGTTTTTGTCTCAGTTCAAGCCTCGCAGGATCGCCCACTGACCCACGGGGACAGCATAAACCTGTGGGCTGGAAAAATGAAGCCAATGACGTGCCAAAGCCTCAAAGCCTGCAGTTCCTCTAATGTCCAGCAGAGGCAGCAGTGAGTCAGTCCCCTTACACATCCCTGTTTAAACAAACATATTTACAGCCTGATATACAAACTGTTTGATCTCTATAAATCATTTCCTCCTTCATAACACCTGTACAGTCGGGAAGATGTTTGTATAACTCACCTGTTTAAATTGTACTACGGCTTAAAGTTTGTGTTATTAGGGGCGTGGCCTCTTTGACCGACAGATGGATGATGACACAGGCGACTGCCTGCCAGCTTCACCTAAACCCGACCCCTGGACCGTGTTTGTGCTGTTGGAGCCTTATGGAGCATTTTTAATGACATCATACTGTACTAATAGACCATCCGAGAAGTCTGAGCTCCAGTTTTGCTGCACTATGAAATTCTAGGATTTTATTTGGATGTTTGCTAATGAGGCTAAGTAGCTGCTATCAGCTGATGACTTAACACCCTTTAGTCCAAATAAAACTAAGACAGTGAAAACTAAAGGGCTGAAGCTTCAAAAAGTCCAGAATGACCAGGCGACATCGTGCGGGCTATGTCCATCATTTATATACAGTCTACAGTCACTACAGTGACAATCACGGCAGATGGCCCCGCCCCTCCCTGAGCCTGGTCCTGCTGGAGGTTTCTTCCTGTTAACAAGGAGATTTTCCTTCCCACTGTCACCGAGTGCTTGCTCATAGAATACTTTATAATATAAAGTGGCTCCAGTTGACTGTTGTTGTGATTCAGCGCTATATAAATAATACTGAACTGAGTTCCGTGCTATGATTAGACATCCTTGTGATACAAAAGGTGATTCATCCTAATGATATCAACTCATTCTTAAACCTTTCTTATTATAAATGTTTGTGTTGTCACTGTGTTTCTGTTAAATAAAGATCTTTGTCTAAGTGATGTCCAGTGTGAAGTAAAAGTCCAAGAGTAACAGATGGAAACAGTCAAGAGTCTCTGCAAGACTGAAAATGCCTTAAACACTGAGTGTAAGGGCAGGGGGAACGGCGTGTTAAAACAGATTAATATTTTTGCATGCATGATAAATAGATACAGTAGTTGTCTATAATTATTATATCAAGTGAGGAAGTATGGCAGGCTCTTGGTTTTCTCTGCTCCCACACTGTCTGCCTCTCCCGTCAGCCGAGAGTCAACAACAACAGCAGAAGCTTTTATCTGCACCTGCAAATCTGCTCGACGCCTACACTCAGTACAGATGCTTTCATAAATGTCCATGTGTCTGTGTGTATATGTGTGTGTCTGTGACTGTGTGTGTGTGTATTTTCAGAGTGACTGAACGCGTGGGAGTCGACAACCAAGAGCGAAGCTACATTTCCCTGCTGCATAATGAGCCTCTCCTCTGGTCTGGGTACAAGAGGAAAAACAAAAAGGTTGTCTCCCACCTCTGACACATTTACCTAGATAGAGGCCTTACACAATCACACTCATTACCATGCTGAGATATCTTGGTTACAGAGCTGTGAGGCACCAAATAATGTCCTCAGTGCAGTCTGAATGGATTCAAAGCTTGTCCAATAACAGCCATTGCACTTTGCTGGCATTTCCCTCTGCCCTCAGAACTCATCTCTACTTCTTTCTCAATTGAGTCTGAAGAGCGTCAGACGAGATAAGTCATTTTATTTCCAGCTGTCTCCGTGCTGCTCTGAATGTTAATGACCAGCTCTGAGGTCAGACAGCTGCACACGAGAAAGTGCAGACTTTTACTGTTTGTGGAGCGCAAAGATGTCGTCGACACGTCCGTACGGTGACACGTGGACGCTTTACATGCTCCTGCAACTCACTGCATCCAAAACAGGAGGATCGCCTGCGCACAGGACAGCTGTGCATCGATTTTAACGAGATCTAACAGGACAGCCCTGGCTGACACGCAGCTCAATCCATGACCGAGCCTCCGCCGTGTTTCACAGATGGCTCTCCCTGTTGACTTTCTTTTTACATAATGCTGACGATTTGAGCAAAACAGTTAAAATTAGGATTCAACTGATTTTCATTTTCTTTCTTGTCCACTCTGTGAGGAGCTTCAGCTTCTCCCTGTTCAAAGCGCTTCTTTGGATGTTTCTGCCGTTTGTTCTGTTCTCTGTCAGGATGATCCCACACTGCTTCAGTAATGCCGAGGTCCGGCTCTGGGGAGGCCCATCCATGACTGGCAGTGTGTTTGGGATCATTGTCATGCTGCTCCCAATCAGATGCTTTCAGATGGTATTTCCCGGTGGTACCATCTGATGGTACTTTTTACGTAATTCACCAGTTTTACCAAAAATCAGCAACATCACTGGCTGAGATGGAGCCCAAACCATGACAGAACCTCCACCATGTTTCACAGACGGCTGTAAATCTGACTGTTGGACCTCCTCGTACAGACTGACCATGATGTGGATCCATCGCTCCATCAGACCTGGTCATCTGATCTTCAATCCAGTTCTTGTGTCATTTTCTTGCCTCAGCCTTTCTTCCTGTTCCCCTTCAGACTGACTGACTGAGACCGTTTCTGATGAGGCTTCAGTGAACAGCAGACGAACAGTAGGTCCTCGGTCTTTGCTTGGTTTTATTTCCCGTTTCCTGACGGACACGACTTTCAGATACTGCAACAGATTTTTTCTGGTCTCACACATCTTCTTTTGTCAAGATTCCTCCAATTTCTAAGGACACACTGCACGTCATGCAGAGATATGCTAAGTTTTCAGCTAACAGCTTTCTGAGAATCACCTTGTTGATGCAGAAATACAATTTTATGTCATCTTTTTGTAGTTTTGACTAAAGAACTTAGAACAAATCATGTGCTTTTGTGACAGGCTCCTAATAACAAAAAGCCTAAAGATACATTTTAAAATTGGTTCTTTGCTAAGTTAAAAGATTCACACATCAAAGGTAAGTGGCTTAAATGAATAAATAATAAGACTTTATAAAACATCTGAGCAGAACGGGTGATGTTGAATAAGACGGGCGACCAGGAGACCACCGTTTGTGTGCCGAGGTGCTGATGCTTCTGCTCTTTGCTTTCGGTCTCCGCTTGGAATAATTCTCATTCCCGGGATCATTATTTACGGAGGATTCCCAGATACCCATGAGGCCAGTGCACCACATGGAAGCACAAAGTAAAAGCTCTAAACACTGTTTGTCACAGTTTTTTCTACACTTGGAACTTTAGGAAGTCAAAAAGAGCAGCTATCTTTATACGGCTCCACACAGAAGCCCCGCCCAGCCACCTGGTAGCCAGCCAATCAGAAGAAAGATTTCTTATACAGAGGGTATTATCCTAAAGCTCGAGGAGGTAAAAGCTTGCTCCACACAGGGCATGAACTGAGCTATAAGATTAAAAAAGGATTATTTTGAAAAATCTGGATATTAGCTGAAAAAATGAGATGTGGCAGTTAAACCTGCTTTGCAGCATTTACAGCAAGTGACGGCTCAGTTTCTTGTGACTGAGAGCGATCGCAGACTCTCAGCTCGCTCATATCAAACTGTGCTAAAAATACTCAGTGGGTGAGACAGAGTGTGTTCAGAGGAGAAATGATCAATGGTGAGAATTTCTCCTCTTCTATCAGAGGGTGTTTGTCCCTCCTGCCTCCCCTCGGATTTACATCATTTGGTTGTGGAGCCTTTGTGGGAAGCTCTCACTGCTGCTGCTCTCATCTCTTGTTTGTGCATGTGTGGGTATGTGTGAAAGCTGAAAATACCTCTGGCTCTGTCTAATGATGAAGCAGTGCATTCATCATCCTCGCACATTACAATTGTTCAGATTCACAGAAATGATGTGAAAGTCAATATGCATTTTAAGCATTTTGTGCAGCTTTTTTTCTTCCGCAAACCTGTTTGTTTGTCTGTCTGCAAGATTACTGAATTTCATCATCTTTGGTGCAGAGGTGGAGGAAACCTTCAGATTTCTCAGCAGTTTCAAAAATATAGCATGTTTTTGTCTTAAAACTCATGCTCATCACAAGCTGCCCATCCTGTGAGGTGAAGGGATCACAAATACCAGCAGTAAATCTAATCGTTCGTGGTGGACGATGGATCCCACCGAGGCTGCCCTTTGTCACATATTCTGTTCATAACTGAGCCTGGTTCTGTCGGAGGTTTCTTCCTGTTAAAAGGGACTTTTTCCTTCCCATTGTCACCAAAGTGCTTGCTCATAGAGGGTCATATGATTGTTGGGTTTTTCTCTGTATGTATTATTGTAGGGTCTATCTTACAATATAAAGCACCTTGAGGCGACTGTTGTGGTGATTTAGGGCTGTATGAATAAAGTTGAACTGAAAATTGAATTGAATAACTGTTACGGACAGCATTTCCAGGTGTAGTGAAACAGTCGAGCGTTTCTTGTTCAGCAGGGTCAGCATCACGTCTCTGATTCTTGTAGATGATGTTGTTCATCGTGTGATGACCTACAGGTTGTGGAAATGAAAATGTTCATGTCCAAGATTCAAAGGCAGGGACTCCCCACTCCAGGTTGGGTAGGAGCTGCTGACTCAGGTGAAGGTGCGCCGTTATCTGCAATTCTGGATGCAGCAGTGGTGTGTGCACAGGCAAAGCTGTTGTTTTACCAGCTGATCCACAGTCCTACCCTCACCTGCAGCCATAGGCGAGTTTAGAGCATTTTTGGGGGTGCTGACCCCTAAACTTCATCACAGCACCTCTGAAAATAACTATAGTAAAAGCAGTTGAAATAAAAATGTATTTCAGTATTATTTCCTGACCTCGTCTCCTAATGTTAGATTTACCAACTTGTCTCCTGCAGACAGGATAGAGTGAAAGGTGCCAGGTGTTCTCGATACCTTAACCTTGCAGTGTCCTCACACAGAGGTGTTGCTGCTTCCACAGGGTGGCCTGTCACTAACCGCCTAAATAAGATAAACACATGACACATATCAGTGATTCTGATTTAATTTTACCTGAACTGTTGCAAACGTGCAAACTGTTCTGATAATGCAGGGACGTTGCTGTGACTTATAAAGTGTCTACTTATTTTTATTTGTGCGCTAAATAGCACAAACAACATTAGCTAGTGTAGCCTAGATCACTGGAGATTATCAGCTAATTTATTTATTTCAGCTTGTTAAAGATTCTGTTCTGGTCCAATGGGGCTTCAGTGTTTTTTAACAGTACGCCTCCTGTTCCAGGTGACAGGAAGTCAGAAGGATGTTACCTGTCAGTGTCCAGCAGCCTGTATTCAGTTTGAGTTTGCTATAAATTGATACGGATCAGTTTATGGCTTTTATTGGTTTGTAAATTGTGTTTCACTGCTACATTTACCTTTAAGTCTGAGAGTGCAGGATAAATACAGCATAGAGAGAAACAGGTGAGTTCAGGAACAAATTACAAAGCTGTAGCTTCTGTTTTGCCCACATTTATTGATGATGATTTCACTTTAAACTGATATAAAAATTCGACCTGCTCTAATAATAACCATCATCAGATTATATTATTGTGTAATTTTGTAGTTGTGTGTGATTTGAATGAAGGAGTGAGGAGGATGGAGAGAGGGGAGAGAGCGACGGTGCAAGAGCAGGAAGAGCCAGGTGAGTGAATGTGCAGGCGGTGACGTTAGATGGAAAAACAAGAGTTACGTATCATCAGAGAAGTCGACGTGCAGTTCATGGATGCTTTGTGTGCTTTCCACCAACATATTCATTGATATGAATAGTAGCTTTGACTCAGGACTGATAACTAAAGAGCCCACCCTAAACTGATGTATTATCTTGAAATCTGTGATTATTCATCATGAATTATTCTTAGACACTGCGATAGGTCATCCAACTATTTAAGTTGCTTTTGAAGGAAAAATTCAGCAGAAATGAGGTTTGCAAAGTTAAAGCGCTGACGACATTTGAAAGTGTATATATTGTTAATTTTAATTGTAAGGCAACTGTATGCATGACGTCGAGGGGCCCCCGCCTACAGCCACGAGCTGTGAGCGTCGAGTGAGAAACACCAAGCTTGGGTTTGTAAATGGACTTACTGTAAGCAGTACAAAGGGTTAAAGTTTGGACCTTTTTGAAGAAAATATTAAATGAATGGTGTTCGGTCGGGTGAATAAAGAGATGCTTGTGTCTTCGCTGCAGTGTGCGACCACCTCGCACTTTCTGTCAGACAGACAGACAGCACTGAAGCAGGCCACCTATCACCGTAAAAACACAGTTTACTGGCCTACTTCCTTCAAAATAGGTCAGATCAAATCACCATAGGCCGTAATCTGCATCTCCAAGCACTAATTATAAAACCCCTCCTCTCACTCCTCAGCTATTTCAGTGCAGGGCTGCTCTGCTGCAGCATGTACAAGCTGTTGCTAAATGCTTAATATATATACCAATTAAATTGTACCTCTGTGTCTAATTTAGGGGAAACTGTCGGAGCATGTGGGTGGTCTGGAACAAAATACTTCAGTAGTTCTCTCTGGGAACCTGAGGAAGGCTGTGAAGGAAAAATGAGACTGCAGATAGAGATTCACTGGGCTGTTGGTCACAGAGATAAAAATACAGTAAAGTGATTAAACAAACCCCAGACAGAAGGTGAGGAAAATGAATCAGATATAACATTTGTGTTTAGGCAGTAGGTGTGTTTCAAAGCTTCGGTTTGAAAGTGACGTTTGTGGGTTTCAGACCAAACTAAGTTGGATAAGTCACTTCAGTTAATTCTGCTTAAAGGCAGCACGAGACCAACTGCACAACATGTCATCGTTACAGTGGAGGCAGAAAAAAATTCAAACTTAGCAAAGTGTAGTAAATAAGCCATTTTACCTTATCATTTTTAGCTATGTGCCGAGTCTCATGCTTCCAGGTAATTCCAGGCCACCCCAAGATTAAAAAAGGCAGTAAATCACAGACTGTATATAAATGATGACCTGCAACCTTAATCACTGATTTCTGGAGCTCACTTGTGTTAGTCCACCTGTAGGCCCACCACTCGCAGGAGGTGCCGTAGGGTTGGGTGCAGTGTGTGCCAGGCAGCGACCAAGAATGGAGAGCCTGGCAGACCGACTGGGACGTGGAACGTCACGTCTCGGGTGTTGAAGGAGTCTGAGCTGGTGCGTGAGGTTGAGAGATACCGGCTAGAAATAGTCGAGCTCACCTCAACTCAGGAATCAGTCTCATAGAGAGGGGCTGGACTCTGTCCCAGTCGGGAGTTGTCCTTGGTGAGAGGAGGCAGGCTGGGGTCGGTATCTTGGTATTTCCTTGGCTTGCTGCCTGCAGGTTGGAGTTTATCCCGGTGGATGACAGGGTTTGTTCCCTGCACCTTCAGGTTGGGGAACAGGTCCTGATTGTTGTCTGTGTCTATTTGCTGAATGACAGCTTAGAGTACCCAGCCTTCTTGGAGTCCCTGGGTGGGGCACCAGGACACCCTAGGCCACAGGTTGCGATTTTGTAATCGTATCATCAGATCTGCAGCCGTATGTTCTGGACACTCGGGTAAAGAGAGGGGCTGAGCTGTCAACTGATTACCAACTGGTGGTGAGTTGGGGGGGGGGGGGGGGGGATGCTGGACAGACCTGGCACACATTAAACATATAGTGAGGACTTAGCCTGTGAAACTTCGGAGGCAGCTGATAGGTGCCGACAGGCCAAGCAGGATGTGGCTCGAGGACTGGCTGAAGCAAAAGCTCAGGTGTGGGAGAAGTTTGGAGAGGCCATGACACTGTATAGACACTGTATATATAGTGCAGGTGGAGCGCTGGTGACTTCAACACGTCTTCCATAGAGGAAGCAGAGTCTAGGGACAAGGGGGACAACTCGTATATCAATGGGGGTGAGGTCACTGAGGCAGTCAACAGTTTGTACTGTAGAGGTAAACATTTAAACTTAACTGCCATTCCTCACAAGTTAGAACTTGCAGAACACATTAAAGAGCTGAGTCATTTATTACATCTCAAACTCCAGAGTCACCTGCTGATCTCAGTAAATGAGCAGGATCGCAGATGTGAGTAAAAAAGGGCGACACGCTGCAGAGGGCGCTCCAAAGGAAAGCAGAAAAGTCTGTCATCAAAGCAGACCGCTCTCTGATCTCCTCTGCTGGAACATTTATTTAGTTTTTAATTGACAGTATGTTGTGCTGTTGCATTTGGGATTATTTCATGTTAAATATGGAAATGAAGAAGCACAGCTGGCCACAGTGCCAAGGGGAAGGAGGGATTTAACTGTGGCACGTTAAACTATCCAGATTGTTGTATTTGATTGAAACATCACTGAGATTGCTACAAATAGACCGCAATAATTTTTTTAGCATATGAAACCAGAGGAGTTGTACTTACATCTTATGCCATCAGTTTGTCCTCGGTCACGGTTTCCTTCCACATGTAGCTTTGCAAAAAATTGCATAAAAAGCACTTACAGCAACAAAAACACAATATTCCAGAAACACGCTTTGCCGATCCGATCAGCTGTTCATAACACTAGTTATAATAGACGTCAGCGTGAACTATGGCATGTCCGCCATTACCTGGTCGAAACCGGAAGTGATGTCATTTCACTTTTACCTTCAGGGCCTCATGAGCCTATACTGGTGTTTTTAAAAGTCATGTTTGAATTTATGCTTTTCTGTATCGTTTCTGGGATGCTTAGAACTCAAACTGCAAAGCTGGAAATATTTTATTTTGGTGCAAATGCAGGTTTTTTTTGCAAATTTGCATTATAATATTTATTTTTGTTTTCCTGCAGTATATAAAAATTGGTGTATCTTCAAAATAAAACTATGAAGAGACTCAAAATAAATTTCCTGTTGTTGGAAACTATTTTGTGCAACTTTTTTGTATTTACAGTTTTGAGGGATAAACCTCTTAAATTTCTCTAACTAGAAATATATGTTAAAAAAACAAAAACGATTTTCATTTTTTTATAGTCAATTGCACTTTTTGCAATTTATGTAGTTTCTATGGACTTAATGCATACATATTATTAAAATTTGGGCTGTAACGGTTGTATTGATGTATAGCAAATTGAAATGCTCCCAAAAATGGCACTACAGCATGTAAAAATATAAAGATAAGCTCTGGTGGACTTGGTTCTATGGTGGGTCTTAAAGGGTTAAATAAAAAATTGAAATTCTAAGCTTGTTTAGTTCATATTAATTTTATAAGCATTACACTGACAGCAGTAGTAAATAAGCCAATAAATACTATAACGGTCCTCAAAGTATACAGGATCACGGTGGTTCCTGCTTTTTTTTAGAAATCCCAGCTCGCTGACACATATTTTCAAATAACGTATATGTAATATAGCGATAGGCTAGAAGACTGACATAGGATAAACTAAACAAAGTTCAGAGACAAGGTCTAAAATGTTCACGTGTCCCTCTGAAATCTGGTGTCATGTAGTTGGGCATATTTCAAACGTACCTTTGTTAAAATGCACCTTTCAGTCTCACTTCAGCTCTGGATATCACCTCCCAATCTTCAAATTTACTTCCAACTCACGGTTAATGTGAGGTGAGCTGTGAACTGTGTTGACTTCAGCAGTGAGATGGGAGGAAATCTGGGGATTTACGTTCAGTGCTGAGGTCTTTAACAGAGTCAGTGAGTGCACACATCTATCTCTTGAAATTACAGAGTAAAAATTCATCAAATCCATCGATCTATTTATGTATCTTATTAATATTTGATGGTGTTGAGCTGCTACGTAGCTCTGAGAAACACAAAGCTGGCCAGCCTCCAGGCTACCAGACAGGCTGAGTGAGAGAAAAAGCAGAGGGAGAAGGAGGGGGAGTGAGAGAGACAGAGAGATATAGAAGTCAGACAGATGGGTGGTGGAGCTCAGCAGACAACCGAGGATGGAGTAAAACCAAACAAGATGGGATTTAGAGGAAACATGCAATAATTCCATGAACACTGTTTATGCCGAGGCTGGAAGAGCACATCCAAAACACCCCAGCAGCGCTCTGATATTTCTCCAAAATTCCAAACTGTGGTTTTTACAAAGCGATCTCAGCTCAGTCGCTGTGTGGATTCACACTGTGTACTCTCACACATGCACTGGATGTTTCTAAGGTCACGGGTGTGGTCATGTGATCACATGGGGGGATACCATTAGGAGGAGGGCACGTCATCAGTGCCAGTGATAACACAGACTGTATATAAAAGATGGTTGCAGTTACTTATAAGTCATGTTGTTTTTCTCAGGTAATATCGCTCGTTGCTTCTCTTTGACCTGAGAAACCACGTTTGCCCCATCATCTCCAGCTACGCACAATCAACTGTTAACGTGTAAGTGTGAGGGGCCCAGATGAAAGAATTTTCACATTCAAGTTGCAGCCCAGATGTTTGCCAGCTGTGGTTCTGGGTGTGGAGACCTCTGCATCAGCAGGCTAAGGCAAAGAGAAGCTGCAAGCACCCAGGGAGTAAATGAATTAAAAGGTGATGATACCGAGAGTACTGTTTAATTTTCATGTGCGGGGGATTGGTTTGTTATGTGGTTTTGTACTGGTCTGTCTGATTAAAGGGGCTGGACCTTGGCTGGAAAAGCTCTTTTGGATGAAGGTGCTCCCGTTCTCCTACGGTGGCACAAAGTTTCTGGAACAGATGGTGTACCGGGTCTGCAGGGTCTGTGGCAATCCTTCCTGCCCTTTCCCTGAGCCGGGAGTCCCGTAGTGCCTAAACGCAGGGCAGCTCACACACTCGAGCTTGATGCCACGCTCCGTTCACCGGCACACCTGTTTATCACTGCACATACGAGCTGATTTTGCATATTCCTCCTCTCTCTGACCGTAACACCACCATAAGAGCCCCTCTGACTTGCTTTGAGTTGAACGGGCTACTATTACGGTGCAGGTGTGTGCATTAGTGCGTCCGCAGTTCCAGCAGAGCATTGGTGTGGCTGCTGGTGGCTGATTTGTGTTTGTTTGGCCCGGCGCTATCCGTGGGCTCTGGGGAAAAGGAGGCAGCAGAGCAGACAAGCTGCTCGCTCTACCAGGCAGATGGTAAGAGAGAGAGAGAGAGAGGGGAGGAGTGAAGGAAGGGGCGGAGATGGAGAGAATGCAGAAAAGAGGTAAGAGGTGAGGGGTGCGGTAAATATGGATTATTAGCCTTGCAGACACTACACTGTTATCACCCTGTGAGTCTGCGTCTGAGTGCTTTTATAGGAAATGTCCTCTCGGTGTTCCGACTGGAGCAGAACTAGATTTTTAGAAGAAAAGAAGTGAGACGTAAACACACCACACACTCATCTGCTGGGACAAGAGAGGCAGGTTCTTTTAAGTAATTAGCCAAGTGGCAACAGGTGTGCTCCCTCTTAGGACCCACCGAGCCAGAATGAGGAAGGACAGGCAGAGCGGGGAGGTCGCCACACGGCTGTTTCCTCAACACATCACTGCAACGTTGGCAACTTGCAGCAAAGGGGAAAAAAAAGGAAGTAGCTTCTGAGTCAAAAAAGTGATCCCTATGGAGAAGTTCCACAGACTTGCATTCTTTTTAATGGCCACCAGGGGGGGATAGCTGTGGCCGCACAAAGTAGTAGCTTATATCCAGCGAATGCTCCTGATAATTTTGTTACTTTTTGAAATATGTAATTGGTAACTGTTCCATTTGTCGTAACAAAAGAAATAAAAACATCCAGATGCTGATCCTGGTTCTGTTAAAGGTCTCTTCCTGTTTAACGGAAGTTCTTTCTCCCTGCTGTTGAGAAATGCTGCTAATAGTCGGGTCATTTGATTGTTGGGTTTCCCTCTCTATTATCGTTGGGTCTTTAGCTTCTTGTTCTTGCAAACGTAACATAAAAACACTGAAGTGAACTGGACTTACTGGTGACCTGTCGATGGTGTGGCCCTCCTCTTGCCCAGTGACACCAGAGATTATTTTAACGTGTACGAATTTTTTAAATATTTTTGCCTGTTTGGAACACAAATGGGAAAACTCCAACAGAAAAAGTTGTAATTCCGAAATTAATTTATGAGACTTCATTGGAAAAGGAACATCTGCTAGTTTTTGAAAGTTTGCCTGTTTAGCATGTGGCTAAGCTAGGGCTGGGGATTGATAACACTTTATTGATACTAGTGAGTTTATCCAGTCTGCTTATTGATTTGGCTGTTTATCAATTGCATACGAGGAAACAAATGTACCTACACAATATGACTGCTTTATTATCTAAAGTCCGAAACAGGGTATGGCCCAATGCCAGATGTAGCATCAATTTCACCAACATCTAAATTGAAGAAAATGAAAGAATCCTTGTATTGCATTCATTTTCTGTACAGATGAGCTGCTGGGGTGGGAAACAGTATCTGGCAGGAGTTTTCAGTTCCCTAACCTCGGACAGGTCGCTGGTGACCCGGTCGATGTCAGCAGGTTAAAGTGCAAAGAAAGAATTCTTTATTTTGAGAGTGATTTAACAGCACTTTGAATTAATCATGCAGCCCTGCTTTTGGAAAACTGCCTTTGATTGCCTTTCATTGTGTTTCACTCTCTGTCAGATACAAAACAAACAATTAACACACAAAATCAATGTCAGTGATGCACTATGAGTCACGTTATTGACTCCATTTGGTCCAGATGGACCCGTGGAGTGTGTATCTTTGCACCAGCCAGAGAGGAGGCATTAATTTAAATTCAGGGTAAAGGGGCGTTCATTGTCAGCAACACTGGACCGAGCTGTCCGGTACACAGCAGCGTTACATAACAAATCTAGCAGTGTTTGTTTTCCAGCAGCTTTTTCCAATCTGAGCCAATTTGTTCTCATTTGCCAGTCAGTGGGCAGTTAGGCAGGTGGGAGAAAACATGCAGGAAATAAGCTGTAAACGAAAAACTTAACCCGCATCTGTCTGAAAACCTCCATTTACCACGAGAAGGGTGGTGAAACACAAAATCAGACCCTTAGAATTTCTTTCTCTGCTGGATTCTCTGTATCACATTTCTGACCTGATATAGGGAAAACATAAAAAAATGTTGATCACACAAAACGCAGATCCCAGGGAGAGAGGATGAAAGGTGGACGAGACAAAAAGGGAAAAAGATGGAGTTCGAATGGAGCCGATGAAGATGGTTGTGTGTGGGAGACAGGGGACTGGAGGGAATTATAGATCTCTTTGCCAACGTGAGCAGCATAGAAAGCACCCGCCACCTCCCCACCCTCCACTTTCCAGGGCTGCTGTTTGAATTCACTTCACAGATGAGGATAACAAGGAGGATTCAACTGTACCCATAAAAATAATAAAAGCAGCCAGACTCTGAACAGACTCACTGGCATTCCAGAAATTCCTTAGAAACATGTTTATATGGTCATGATGCTGCATGTGTGCATTTTGTGTACATATCGTGATGCCGACAGAATGGGTGAGGATAATTCGACTGGTATTTATCCATGACAGAAGTCACAAAATCAGAGGATTTCACCGTTTAGCCATCAGCTCTCAGAATTGGAATAATGTTACCTGTGTCATGTTTTTCCTCTCATGCCTAAGTTAGACTGCAGTTATACAGGCGTAGAAACCAGGTGATGACTGCTTAGCAACCACTGGTTGCTAGGGAAAAATGACCGATCAGTTGATGAGTGGTTGTTGGACGTTGCTGACCAAAAGGCTCCAACAGCACAAACACAGTCCAGAGGTCCAGTTCAGGGACTCCAGTTACCTGAGGTGAAGCCTAGCAGACAGCTAGCAGCTACAACCGCCTGTGTCACCGTCCACCTGTCAGTCAGAGAGGCCACGCCCCCAATAATGCAAACTTTAAGTATTAAGACAATTTAAACAGGTGAGTTATAGAAACATCTTCCCCAGTACAGATGTTATAAAGGGGAAATGATCCACAGGAACCAGTTTGTGTATCAGGCTGTAAACATGTGAGACTGTGGGGACGGACTCACTGCTGGAGCCCAGGGTGCTCCAAAGCAGTGCAGTATATAATGAAAAGGATATCCTCTAAATAGTTTTTAACACAGCATGCAACCCTCAGCAGGAAATCATCACAATCATCACCTCTTGATCTTTAACTCTAAAAAAAATAATTTCAGTGACCTTGAAATATGGCTGCGAGCTGGAGCAGCTAGGAGCTCCACATTCCAGCCTGGAAAGAAAGGAAAGGAATGATGATGAGCCCCCTTCACAACCTCACTGCTCTGGGTGAGAAACGACACGACACGCAAGGTGTTCAGCTCTCATTTAGACCAATCGCAGCCTCTCCGAGGACCTCAAAGGTGTAAAAGAAATGGAAATATTTTGCTCCACTTTTCTTCTTCATTCATGGATGTGACATTAGCACACCAGGAGGTTGTTCCTTTACTGACGCAGAGAAAAAACACAGTTCAATAACCTGAGGGAGCAGAATGCAGCGTGTCTCAGTGAGAGCAACCCCACAGGTGACTGCTATTTTCTCCAGGGTGATCAGGTAGGAGATGAGTGTCTGACTGTGCAAACATGCACCGCTGCTCTCGCTCTCACACACATACACAGCCGTGCGTGCATACACATAAATATATGGTGAGAAGAACAAAGAAATAATGTGTTTCGGTTCCCCGGTCCGGATGACATCCTCAGGCAGCAGCAGCCCATTAATAGAATAAGGTAACCTTTTGGACTGAATGAGCTGCCGAGTGGTGTGAAAAGATGAAATGAAATGTGTTGAGTGCAGCGTTAGAGTGAGGCACAGACCTCCTCGCATTTATCTATCAGTGTGCTGGAGTGTGACCGCCCGCAGTAACCCCTTATCTCCCCTGCTGTCTAACAGCTAACTGCTGGAAAGTGCAGAAAGCACTTTGACGCACTCTCACACACTGAGGCTGTCGCTGGGGAGAATTGCCATATTTGATCTGTAATAATGGGACTCCTGGAATTCAAAAATCAGAACATTTTTCTACCATGTTTGTTCCTCCAAAATGCTGCATAGTCGTTCAGTCAGTTTGTCCACACCTGCTGGCAAAGTGTGGAGTGTGCATGTGAACATACTGTACCTGTCCAAATGCAGCATCCCTGCCACTAACACAGGATCTGAAGTTTGTGCAGCCTGCAGGCTTCAAAACTAAGCAAGAGATAATAAGAGAAGTTATTTACTGTCCCAAATATTTTGAATCTGATTTATGACAAAAAGTATTTCTTAATGTTCTCCTGATGCTTAATTCAGGTAACGCAGGTAGATTAAATAAGACCAACATTTTAATTAATGTAATTTAACAGTGCCAGTTTTTGAAGACACACCATGGCAGGCCTCATACAGGCAAAATTAGCTGTATAAGATCCCAGACTAGCCATAGAAGGACTTTATGAAGTTACCCTGGGGATCCTCAGAGGTACTGATCCAAGAAGAGAAACTGCTGGCTTGTTAGAAAGACAATAATGTAGTCCCGGTGGGAAACAACATGGAGGAGAAATAGAGTGAGACTGCTGTCAGGAGATGGAACAAGGAGGAACGTTCCTTTCACGACGAGCACAAGGGTGGTGCTGCCCTTCACAACCTACAGGTTCCAAGAAACCGTCTCTCAATCAGGCCTAAGAAGGCGTGATGGCCCGTCTCAACCTGTGAACAGCAACTTCTTAACGTTCACATTACAGGATGGACATTTGACCAGCTCACCCTCTTACATATAGTGGCACAGACTCTTATGCAAAGCCATTCCATCCATTTTTTAATGCCTATCCTGGGTCGGGTCCCCAGCCACCTGATCCAGTTTATCCAGGGGAACACCGAGACGTTCCCAGGCCAGTCAAGAGGCATAATCTCGCCACTCGGTCTTGGATCTACCCTGGGGCCTCTTCCCAGTAGGATATGCATGAAACAACTCACCCAGGAAGCATCCCAGTTAGATGCCTGAACTATCTCAGCTAGCTTCTATGGATATGGAGGAACAACAGCTCTACTTTGAGCCCCTCCTGAGTGAGGTCAGCTACCCATCACAGAAAGCTTCCACTGCTTGTATCTGTGATCTCATTCTTTTGGTCAGCACCCAGAACTCGCGAATGTAGACTGACCAGTAAACTGACAGCTTTTATGCTCAGCTCTGTTTTCCCCACAGCGGACAGGTACATCACTGCAGATGCTGAACTCCCATCACTTGTGAACAAGACCCTGAGACACTTAAAGTCCTCCTCTTTGGGCAGAAACTCGTCCTGCTCCAATGTGAGCTGGAGGACACCAGCTGATGAAGCCAACTCAACCACATCATCCACAAAAGCAGAGATCCTCAGCCCACCAAACTGGAAGCATTGCCCCACATGGCTCCGCCCAGAAATTCCTCCCCTAAAAACTTATGACAAAAGTTTGTTTCTCTGTATGTTTCATTGTAGGGTCTTTAACTTACAATGTTTAGCACTAAAGTGACTAATTATTAGGGGCCCCTCCCTGAGCCTGGTTCTGCTGGAGGTTTCTTCCTGTTAAAAGGGAGTTTTTGCTTCCCACTGTCGCCAAAGTGCTTGCTTATAGGGGGTCATATGATTGTTGGGTTTCTCTGTATCTATTATTGTAGGGTCTACCTTACAATATAAAGCACCTGATTTGGTGGTGATTTGGTGGACTGAAAGGCTTGTATCTATGGGCCAATAGTATGTTTCATGTTTATGCTCTTTTTGAGCGAGGGAATCCAACAACAACAACCAAAGCAGACGTGATGCGGGACCACCACCCACTGACTCTCTCCCCCACCGATGTAGGAGCTGTGCTGAGCAGGACCTGCAGCCTTGTGGACATCCTGTCCACAAGGCTGCAGGTCCTGATGGCATCCCCGGGCGTGTTCTCAGAGCGTGTTCTGGGGAGCTTGCAGGAGTGCTGACAGACATATTCAACCTGTCCTTGGCCCACGCTGTGGTACCGGCCTGCTTCAAATCCACCTCCATCATCCCAGTACCCAAAATTTCCAACCCATCAAACCTCAACGACTACCGCCCTGTAGCACTCACCCCCGTCATCCCAAAGTGCTTAGAGCAGCTGGTCCTAGCACACTTCAAATCCTGTCTCCCCCCCACCCTGGACCCCCACCAATTTGCATACCGTCAGAACAGGAGCACAGAGGATGCAGTCTCCATCACACTGCACTCTGTCCTCTCACACCTGGACAACAACAACACCTACGCCAGAATGCTGTTTATAGACTTCAGTTCAGCGTTCAATACAATCCTCCCCTCACAACTCATCAGGAAACTGACAGACCTGGGCATCAGTTCCCTCATGTGCAAATGGTTACTGGACTTCCTGACCAACCGGCCCCAACATGTCCGGCTGGATAACCGCTGCTCATCTACAATCACGATGAACACCGGTGTACCACAAGGCTGTGTGATGAGCCCTTTCCTCTACTCCCTCTTCACCCACGACTGCAGGCCTGCCGATGGTTCCAACACCATCATTAAGTTTGCAGATGACACCACAGTGATTGGCCTCATCAATGACAACGATGAGGCCGCCTACAGGGAGGAGGTGGATCATCTGGCTGAGTGGTGCGACACAAACAACCTGCTGCTTAACACTGAGAAGACCAAGGAGCTCATTGTGGACTACAGGAGGAATGCTGACCCACATCCACCCATCTACATTAAGGGGATGGCTGTGGAGCGTGTGAGCAGCTTCAAGTTCCTGGGAGTCCACATCTCCGAGGATCTCATCTGGACGACCAGCTGCTCCAAGCTGGTCAAGAAGGCTCACCAGCTCCTCTTCTTCTTGAGGACTCTGAGGAAGAACCGCCTGTCCTCAGACATCCTGGTGAACTTCTATCGCTGCACCATCGAGAGCATCCTGACCAACTGTATAACAGTCTGGTACGGGAGCTGCTCTGCCTCGGACCGGAAGGCGCTGCAGAGGTTCGCCGGAGCACCACTTCCTGCCATAAATGACATCTACAGGAAGCGGTGTCTGAAAAGGGCTGGGAAAATCGTCAAAGACCCCAGTCACCCAGCACATGGACTCTTTACCCTCCTGCCCTCTGGGAGGCGCTACAGGAGCCTCTGGACTAAGACCACCAGGTACCGGAACAGCTTCTTTCCTACAGCTGTCAGACTCCTGAACTCTGCCCCCTGACATCTGACCCACGTTAAACTAATGGACTGAACATACACACACCCACAACCACTAGCACTTTATATAGCCTCTGTAGAAAGTAGCCACATATTTCACTTATCTTAACTGCACTACTGTATAATTCTGTATAAACAATCATTCTGTACAATACGATAATTATAATTCTACAACTGTTTACAACTGTTTATAACTTGCATATTTCTGTAGTTTCATATTTATATCCTGTTCATAGCCTGTACATAGCTTGTATACCCACTACAGCCTGTACATACTTATAGTTATAGCATATTCATAACATACCTTCATACCGTGTACATTGTAACATAATAATAGATCCATTTCTGTAATATATTTATATACCTATATTTTTGCTAATATATTTGGTAATATATCTTTATCATGGCTAAAGGACTTCTGGATGGATGCAAACTGCATTTCGTTGCCTTGTACATGTGACATGTGCAATGACAATAAAGTTGAATTCTATTCTAGCTAACTGATCTCACACCTGTGAGCCAATCACCTGCAGGTGGAGTCACATGACAGCCACAGTTTACCTCGACAGTCTGACCTCCAACTACCCAAACATGGAAAATCATCCCTGATGTAGTGATCAGTCTTCCTTTAGACAGTCTTATTAGAGAAACTTCTCATTTCACGTCATCTCATTGATCTCCTGCTCTTTTGCTTTAATTTTTCTTCTTTTGTTTTCTTTTCTTACCTGTTATCTCATAAAGTCAGTTCTTCCCTCGATTTTCCGATCTTTGGGTTTTTGTTTTGTGTGTGATTTATGATTCAACTTTAACAAGTCTTCTATGAATAAAGACGTTCTAACGATGTTATTATTTAACTGCTTAACTTTTACTTGTTCTCATGTGAAAATAAACAGGAGCTAATGTTAGCAAACTACACTGAGTTCAGTAGCTTTATGACTCCTCTCTACATGTTGCCCTTTGAACTTTTACCATCACAGTTGCCACTTATGGCTCTTGTGGTGAGCAGAAATGGCATGGGTTCCCTTTAATCTCCAATGTAAGGAGTAACCATAATGCACACATGTGTTCACTGAAAACCTTATAGGAGCAAAGCCTGCATCCTTCAGCGGCCACTTTTGTTGTAGCTGAGCTGTTTTGCTGTTACGTGTCAGTTTTCTACATCCTTCAGATGTGGTAATCACAGCACTGTTTGGGACTGCGTGGGAAACCCAAGAAGCCCCACAGAAAAGCTGTAATGCTGTCGGTTAACCAGACTATTAGTAACTGTTACAGCAGCAGCTCTCAGGCCTCAGAGAGAGGTGTGTTTCTGATCCCGAGTGATGGATGGAAACATTTTTTGCTAAAAGCAACAGTTTTGGTTATTTGAATACTCAACAATGTTGAAAATGACTGAGGAGAAAACACGCAACGCTTCACTGCCGACTTTCAAACAGAAATTGAAAAAAATCAAACAGCTTTGTGAGGTTTGGTCTCAAGCTCATCTGTGCTGTTGTTGTAAAGGGAGAATTTGTGACTTGTAGAAATAAAAGTTTAACATTTGCATAAAATACGAGGCGGAAAAGACGAAGATGATTTTTTTTCAAGTTAATTCAAATCAGTTTTATTTATATATCACCAAGCCACAGCTACGCTCTCCTTATAGTGCTAATATTAGAGAGAAAACCCCAACAATCAGACGACCTCCTATTAAGAAGAACCTGGCAACAGCAGGAAGGAAAAACTCTGTTTTAACAGGAAGAAACCTCCAGCAGAAACAGGCTCAGGGAGGGGCGGGGCATAACTGAGGCTGATGATGGCAGGACCGAACACATGCTATAATGTTATTAATAATAACTAATGATTAAATACAGAGAGGTGTATAAACACAGAGTGAGTGAAGAAGAAACACCCAGTGCATCATGGGAATCCCCCAGCAGCCTATTGCAGCATAACTAAGGGAGGATTCAGGGTCACCTGGTCCAGCCCTAACTATATGCTTTAGCAAAAAGGAAAGTTTGAATCTTAAAAGTAGAGATAGTGTCTGTCTCCTGAACCCAAACTGGAAGCTGGTTCCACAGAAGAGGGGCCTGAAAACTGAAGGCTCTGCCTCCCATTCTACTTTTAAATACTCTGGGATGAAGATAAGGAGCCTGATTATTTAACACCCTGTGTGTGAAGGATACAAGTTTCAAGATTCACTGAATGTGATTCTGGATTTATGAATTATGGTTCCATTTACTGTAAAACAGGAAATAATAACACATAATAATAATAATAATAATAACACATAATAATAATAATAATAACAACAACAATAATAATAATGATAAATAAAGCGGGTGTATTTTCGTGTTCCAGCATGTGATATCTGTTTGTGACGTCTGGTTTTTAAAAAAGTAAGATGGTGATGGTGCTGAGTCACTGACACAGTAACCCTCAGTTTGTGGAGACACATGCACATCCCTGTGGTTTATGAGGGGTTCCAACATTTTTCCAGAGCTTCCGCTGGCTTTATCTCACAGATGTTATCTGCAGCAGCAGCAGGTTTAGACCTGCTGATGTGAAACATTAACATCCCGGGACTGAGCCCCTTGAAATACCTTCAGATTGGGCGAGGCTGTGGTCCTGAGCGTGGCAGATGTCCTTCAGCTTTGGGCTGGTGGCTCCTGTTTTTCACGGTCTGCAGACTGAGCTGTGACAGGATCACACACACCGCTTCCAGCAGATGCAGCAGCAGGTAACCGGCACACACATGCTGCTTAGAAGCACATAATACACGTGATAGGAGTTTTTAGCCCTTGAGTCCTTCCTGCTTGATTTGGAGCTCTGGTTTCTTCAGTGTCTCCTAAACTGGAGTGTCGGACTGTGTTATGTATTCATTACTGCAGCTGATGGTTACACTTGAAGTGATTGCTCTGTCACACATACAGCAGAGGAAGAAACACTCCTGTTTCTATTCACAGTGCAGCCAAACAAACTGCCGGCCGTGAGGCTCGACTGTGGAATAAATCCAGCAGAAAGACAACAAGCGACAAACTGTTCTCATTTCTCTCTCAGTCAGAAAGAAAAGAAATGTACACTGCATTGTGTGCAATTCAAAAACAGTGCATGCAATACTGTGTTAAACCCTCGAATTAAAGCTGAAAGTCGACACTTCAGTTATATCTTGATTATTTGATTTGAAATCCACTGTCTGGTGTACAGAGCCAAAATTACAAAAAATGTGTAAGTGTGCAAAAACGTATGCAGCCAATAATATTTGGCTTCCTCTTTGAAAGCGAGTTTTACCTCCAGCAGGACGTCGTTATATTTTACCTGCTTGTAAAACTGTTAATTCCCTGTGAGACCTCAGTGCAGGGTTTTTTAAATATAGTCATATACGTGAAAAGTCGGCATATACTGCCACACACTTCGATGTCTATGCAGAGGACAGCGCCGTCATTAATAAATCTGCCATGACTTAATAGGTGCACTCATAAACATCCCTGCTGAGCATCGTCATCAAACCTGTGGATGGATGAATAATGTGCCTGGCCCACTGCCACTGAAATCAGGAAAGACTGACTGTCATTCACCCAACAGCATCATCCCTCCACCATCTGTTCACGTAGGCTGCTTCTAGCAGGACTGCTGGCACTCCATTCATATGCATGTCTCCAGTAGATAATGAGCACGCAGCTCAAGGAGGCGTTCTCTTCATGTGAAATGGTTTGTTAGGAAGAGTTTCTGTTTATGTGCTGTGGAGGTAATAAAGGAAAAAATAAAACTAAAACATCATCAGAGCCGGGTCACTGTAGGCTGATACAAATATGGAAACAGGTGCTATTTTATGGTTAGCACATAAAGAAAAACAGATTAATGTTTAGATTAGACCAATTAATTCCCTATATAACCAAAAGTATTTGCTTGTGTGTCTTCACACACATATGAATGTGAGTGACATCCCATTCTTTATCCATAGAGTTTAACATGATGTGTTATTGGAAGGCTTTCCATAGGTTTAGGAGTGTTTATGGGAATCATTGACCGTTATTCCAGGAGCACGTTTGTGAGGTCGGCACTGATGTTGGACGAGGTCTGGCTCTCAGTCTCCATCCCAGAGGGCTGAGGTCAGGACTCTGTGCGGGACAGTCAACTTCTTCCACACCAGTCTGGCTCATCCATGTCTTTATGGACCTGCTTTGTGCACTGGTGCGCAGCCATGTTGGAACTGTTCCCATGAAATTGTCCAAAATGTCCCATGAACAGTTCCTTTCACAGCACAGTGCAGTCAGACAAGCACAAGCTCTCCTGGCAACCTCCAAACTCCTCCGTCGGACTGGCAGATGGAGGAGTGTGATTCATACTCCAGAGAACGCGTCTCCACTGCTCTAGAGTCCAGTGGCGGCGTGCTTTACACCACTGCATGCGACGCAGTGGATTGTGCTTGGTGATGGAAGGATTGAAACCCACTCCATGAAGCTCTCTGCACTCTGTTCCTGAGCTAAGCTGAAGGCCACGTGAAGTCTTGATTATTTAACTTTAGCTCATTATTTAATTCTGGTCATGTTTAAGATGAACATCCACCACCGGAACAGGAGGTAGAATAAACTTTCCCAAACTGTGCTGCTCTCAACCACACATGCAGAGTTACTCCTGCTGGCCGTGAGAGGAACTGCAGGTTTTGGTGCTTTCATTTGAAGCTTGACCTGAAGGAGCATGAACTTGCTAATATTTTGTGTGCACCTATTTAACCCGACGTCTCGTCTTTTCCTCAACAGCACTGAAGCAGAAGATTGATGGGCTCTGCTTGGCTCACAATAAGACCTTTGAGAAGAGATCTGCTGGGTCAGGGCACAAAGGGACAGAGAGTCCTCCACGCCTTGTGACTCTCTGCCCCCACCTCATGACCCCCCCACCCATTTGAATTGCTGCTGCTTTGTGCTTGTGTGGACGCTGATTGAGCGGAGCAGCGGTGGCCGTGAGAAGGGCCAGTTCATCACAGGGTGTTTCTGTTGTGTTCCTGCACTGACAAATCTATAAAAATCCTCAATCTATAATCAATAGTGAGCCCGAGGTAACCGTGCACGAGGGACAGAGCAGAGGGAAGTGATGTTTGCTGCTTTTTTAACTCAGTTTCAGTAAAAACACACGTTTCCTTCCTCCTTTACTCTTTCCTTCTTTGTCCTTGTTTCTTTATTTATTTCCTTGTCAGTTTCCTTGTTGTCCTCCTTCCCTTCCTTCTTTGTTGAAATTTTTACTTCCTTCTGTCAAACCTTCCTTCATCCATCCTTCCCCCTGTCACGTTTCCTTTACCTCATTCATGCTTACTTTTTCTTCATTTCCTCCTTCCTTCCTCCTTTCTTTCCTTGTTTCTTTCCTTCTTTTTGTCATCGTTAGTTTTCCTCCTCCCTTCTCTCCTTCAGCCTAAATCTTCCTCTCCGTCTTTTATAATTCCTTCTTTTTTCCTTCTTCAGTTCCTTCATCCTTCTTTCCTTTATCTTTTGCACTCCTCCTCTGTCCTCCTTTCTTCCTTCATCTTTTTTCTTTTGCTTTTTACTTCATGTTACTTCATCTTAATTATTTCTCTCTTCTTCCCTTGCTCTTTTCCTTCTTTCCTTCACTTTTATAACTTCCTTCCTTTCCTTCTGTCTATTTTTTATTCATTCATCCTTTCCCACATCTGTACTCCCCATACATTCTTCTTTTTCTTTACTTTCATTCTCTCCTTTCTTCATAGCTTTACTCCCTTTTTCTTTCTTCTTTATATCCATCCTTCCGTCCTTTCTTTCCTTAATCCCGTTCCTTCCTTCCTTTCCTTTACCCTCTGTTCTTTACGTCATTTTGATATTTTCCTTCCTTTCCTTATTTTTCCTTCTCAGCATTCTTCATTTACTTCTTCCTTCATCTCCTCTCACCTTAGCACACCTTTCCTCAGGTACAAATATGAAAGTATAAATCCAGAATCCTGCAGCCGTCATGGAATTACTGTATTTGTGAGATTGTGTTACTGTGATGAGATAGATGATGATGAAGATGAGGATGATGTAAACAGAGCGCACCACCTTCCTCACTGACAGTTAACAGCATCAGGAAATTTAAACCTAATGAGCCTCTGCCAGCCCCGTGCTCACGTTTATCTGGAGGAGGATTTTTTGTTATAAAAGTCGTGTGTGTGCGTGTGTGTGTGTGTGTGTGTGTGCGCGTGTGTGTGTGTGTGTGTGTGTGTGTGCGTGCGTAGGGGCAGGGGGGGCATCCCGGGGCCCCAGCACTCAGTGTAATTCGATGAAATGGCCGGTGATAAGTCAGCCGCGCTGCCTCGTCTCTCCTCTGGAAGCTGAAATTCAGGTCAGTTTCCTAACAGAGAGCCTGGCAGTGGGCTGAGTGAGTCACCGCTGACGAACAGAAAGCCGCTTCATTCACATCCACACAGGGAAACATGAGACTGAAAGAGACGGCATGCAGAATGTGTTTAAGCTGCGGTATCTGAAGGAGAAACAAAAACGTCTTATCGGGATGAAACAGCAGCGTCCACAGAGTCGAGAGATTCTTCACGGCGAGAGAACGTAGCGTTACGGAAACATCCAACACTTCGTGTCGTTAACTTCAAAGCCTTCTTCTCACAAACTCTTTCATGATAAATGATGAAGAGACGGAGAAACCTTCAGAAGATCTAAACATCTTCGCTCAGCTCTCCTGTCTGCCTCTGCTAAAGACCCGCCTTCCCTCACCTGGAGCAGGTGACTCCTTTATTTTGCTTCTTTTTTTTTCTTATCCGTCGTTGCTCCCTTCATGCTTCCTTTGTCCATATTTTCCATTCCTTCTTTTCTCCTTCCTTCCTTCGTTCTTCTGTCCCTTCTTCCTTAATCCATTTCACTCTAATCGGCGACATCTGCATCCAGCAAGGGTCGCCCCCTACTGGATGCATGAAGGAGGATGCCGGTTACACCTCTGTGCTTCAGAACTGGAAGTAATGTCCATTGCTTGTGTACAGTCTATGCTGTTTCCACTTTTCCATAGGGATGTTCGTGGTCACATGACCTTGTGTAGCCTGAAAGTGTCGCATAAGGCTGGTGAGGAGTTTCCTCAGCTGGACGGGACAGGTTAATAATAAAAACAATGAAAATTAAATGCATTAAAAATAAATAAACACATAAAAAACCAAAGCAGAGGAGATGTGAGGAGGCATTATTTTTTTTCAGATATTATTTATTTATTTTTCTAACACAGATCTGTCTTCAAATTGTGTCTTTTTGGTTGTGAAGCAGCTTCACTAGAATCGTTTTTCAGTTTGTTTTCTTCTTTGTGGCTTCTTCACAAAGCCATGAGATCCCAAATAGTGAGTATGAGGAAGTCCTGTAAAATAAATAACAGGATCACACAGAACATATAGTCCACAGGCATAAATATTGAACAGATTATTAATAAAAACTTACTGCGAGTGATAATATGCCAGTAGTAATCAGTTTTGGGGATTCCTTACTTGATTAAATGCTACACAACTATTTCCACCTGAGCAAACATGAAGGGGCCCAAACCCTGACGGCCCATCATTACAGGAGTTCATCGTCAGCATCGGGAGAGGTTCAGAGCAGACCTGCTGCTCTTCCTTGTTGGTGGAGGTCAGTTAAGGTGGTTTAATATCTCACCGAGATGCCTCCGCATGCCTCCTACGTGAGGTGTCCAACTGGAAGGAGACCCCCTGCAGACCCAGGACATGATGGAGACTGGCCCTGGAGAGGAAGGTCTGGTTATTACCACTATAAGAGAATACCAGCTCCACCCTCCAAGTTTTTAGGTTAAATATAATAATAAATCCATTTCAGCTGTTGATAAAAAAAGGAAGTAATGTGGAGTCTGTGTGTATCTAAAGAGCAGCTCAAAGCCAGTGTAAATCCAGGAAGGGCTCCCGCTAAAATATGTTTACTTTTACTCTTCCACAGCTGTCAGCTCTCAGATATGCTGTGTGATTAGTTGGTGTCTTTTGTGGGTCACTGTGCAGCTGACTGCGGTCTCAAATACCCGACAGATCCGAGAAATGAACGCCGTGGTTATTCTACTGTACTGCCTGAAATGAAACAAGTTCCTCTGTGCTTCATTCTGAACTAATCAATGTTTGTATTTAAGGACAACTAGTTTTCAAAATTTGCTACATTGTAGCTATAATACATGCTTTATGCTATGTTACCAAAAAGTAACATTTCTCATTATAAAAACAAACAAACAAAAACTAGTTTTGTGTGTCGCACATTTTCACAATCCGACAATGATAGCATCGTCACGTTAAGGTTAGCCGTGCTCGTACCTCACGACAACCCTGCAGGAGTCATTAATGAGCCTCGCTCATGGTGGGCTGTTAATAACTAAACCTTTCCACTGTTCTCATCCACACAAACACTGAAACCACATCACACACTCGCACCAATCAGCTGTAAACACAACACAACTCCAATAATGATCACCACACTGCTGAATTAAGGATTCCAGTTAAATGCTAACAGACTTGTGAGTCCTGCATCCAAACTGGGAGCGAGTTCCACAGAAGAAGCCTGAAACCTGAGAGCCGCACAGCCAAAACCTCATTAAAAAAATGAACTGAAATACATCAAATCCAACGTTTATTTGTTTATTCATTCTTTAATTGATCATTTAAGAAAAGGTGCTTGGTTTAAACTGAGTGTCTACCGATCAGCTGACATTCTCTTGACCTGATTGGATGAATTTTAACCTGTCACATTGTGCTTTTGTAACAAAAGCCTGTAGTCTGACAACGGCAGTCTTCAGGATAAGCTGAGCCTGATTATTGAGAGCTCTATATGTGAGGGAAGGATTTTAAATTCAGTTCTAATCTGAAGAAAACTAAAATAAATGTAATAAATGTTCAATTATAAATACAACTTCACAGAATTTTTCAGTTATTTTTAATTACATGAAGTATCTATAAAATAACAAAGTAGACATAGTGTAAAATAATGTCCTCTAAAAATACTTTAAATGTCTGTGTTTTTACCTGATGGCATGTTTCTGTTATTAACAGTTTATCACAGGTTGTTTTCCCTCTCAGTGAGGAAGCCAGTGAAGAGATGCTAATATGGAAGAACTCTGCCCTCTCTTTCTCGCCGCTGTCGGCACTCTTACTGCAGCGTTTTAGATCAACTGAAGGCTTTTCTGGCAACTTTTAGAAGAATTACAGTATTTCAGCCTAACAAATGCAGACTGTTTCTAATGATATTACTGTAGCAGAAGAAGCATCTGAGGCAAACAGCTTGAGTTTAACCCCCACGAACATCGTTTCTACCAGCTCTGTGTACAACTGGGTTGGCCGTGGTGGTAAACACCACTCTTCTTCCGGCGGCTGAAGCCGACGCTGCCTGACCTGCTGCTGTTATTTGCAGACACGCTGCTACGATAAAGAGCCTCGCCTCGGCCTTTGCGAATAGATCTGTATTTACCAGAATAACACAAACAGGAAACATCCATTTACATGGCAGCTACCTCCAGCTAATCCATGACTCCTTCCTTTTTTATGCTCCATCTGGATATGATTTGGGGGGGTGGGGGGGTGGGGGCAGACATGCTGCCCTTACCATGCTGAGCCAAGAAATACTTTTCCTATTCGCTTTACTTCCTTGAGCAAATATTAGGAGCCTTAAAGTTTACAGGGGAGGGAGAGTGGAGAATAAGGATAAGAATAAGTAAAAACCTAGAAAAATCTGGATTTTATAGATTCAGAACGCGAAGCGAGAGATGCTGAAATGAATAAAATATCTGAGCGTTCGATGCTGAAGCGCTCTTCAAATGTTGCCTGTAAGCTCTTCTAGGAGAAAGGTGAGAGGAGCAAAGGACAAGAGTGAAAAAAATAAGAGGAAAAGCAGAAATTTGGAAGCAAAGAGAAGCATGTGGTTATGATTTGCATGGAGAGGTATCTCCTCTGCTTCCCTCCCACGGTATTGTGCTTTTTCTCTGACAGACTAAAAGAGCTGCAGGAGGTGAGCGCTGCCAGGAAAAATAAAAGTACAGGCAGGAGGAGGAGGGGCAGGAGGAGGAGAGGGGTTGGGGTCGCGGGTGGTGGTGGTGGTGGTGGTGGGTTACTGTGAACAAAGGAAGTCAGTCAGGCCAGCTGCAGAGGGCTAGAGTAACATATAGGGTGAACAGGCCTTAAAATAAACACAGGATCCAGAGATGGATGTCTGGCTGGCGCGCTCTCTGGGACCCACATCTGGAGGTTTAACTAGTTTCTATCATTAGACATCATTACTGCTGCTCCTCCTTTAGCTCGGCACGCTGAAGCCTCCACGGTCGGGGACGGCTACATCAAATTGAGTCTCCGTCTGCGTTTCAGGCTGTTCCTTTCTGATAATATTTTGTGCTTGTTAGCGACATGTTGTAGCCCTGCTCATTAGCCACAGACAAGCCCCGGCATTTGGGAGTGAATCCAGAGGCCGTCGGACCGGTTTCCTACCCAGGCCAATTTGTATTCTGTTTTCCTCGACTGCTTTTGCATCCATATCTGAGTGTTATTCGTGTCATCATTAGCTGGAGACTCACGACAGGAGACTTTGGCTTTTTTTTTTAATGATGCATAAAAGTGATATGAGGTAACTGTGGTGTTATTGAAGCCCCAAATTATGCTCAGAATATCCAAAGTAATGCGACTTATGCACAGCGATGTGCTGAAGGTTTGAGGTGACTCAAAATGCACTTCATTTCTGCTGCTCACTACTTCATGCCACCTCTGTGTAATGGGTATCATTTCCTGGATGCAGCAAGCTGCAAACTGTGGAGGGATCTATCTGCAGTCGACAGACACGCCCACTTAACGAGTGTTGTAGTGTCATGGGAAACCTGATTCACAGCACACGTGCAAAAAAAAAGAAATAAACAATAATCATGTTTCTTGCTTTTATAAAAATGCAGAAATCTCTTGAAGGAATTCACAGCAAACTTTAGGATTTTTCTTTACTAGTCCTGAACAGTAACCCCTGGTTTTGGACTCTGCATTCAGCTAATGCTAGCAAGCTTGGTTAGCTAGTTTCATCAATGAACTGTGCAGATGATAATTAGTGCTCTGGAGCTTAGACATGTTGGACGGTCTGTTAGTACAGTAACCTCACAGCAGCCATATTATTGGTCAGACAGTGTCATTAAAAATACAAGCAAACAGAGGCCACGCCCCTAATCATGCAAACTTTAAGCCTTAATCTAATTTAAACAGGAAACATCTTCTCCCCTGTACAGCTGTTATGAAGGAGGATATTGTCTATAGAACAAATCAGTTTGTGTATCAGGCTGTAAACATGTTTATTTCTGCTGTAAAGCTTTAACATGGGAGTCTATGGGGACTGACTCACTGCTGCCTCTGCTGGACGGCAGAGGAACTGCAGCTTTGGCTCCTTCGCTTCAGTCCTGTAGGTTGGTGTTCATTCAGGAACTGTACCACAACAAATGAAAGCAAAATGTTGAGCGATGGCGTACGTTGGCTCAAAGAAGCTGATAACCTAAAGCAAAAAACACAGAGCCAATAGAAAGAGCCAGAACTCACACAGTCAGAGAAAACCAGCACGAGGAGAAGACAAACCAACACAAAAGCAGTGAAAAACCTTGAGTGTATAACAGATAGCAGAGATAATTATGAAGACCACGACAGCGATCATTTTGCTCTCAGCAGGAAAACGTCGTACATGTACGGCGTGATGTCCCCGGGACATGAATATTATCCACGTTTGTCGACTTCCTCCTTCCCTTCATCTGTCTCTCCACTCAGCCGTTAAATAGTGAAAGGATGTATTTAGCAGACAAGGTTCTCGCAGGCACACAATAATAAAGGAAACAGGCTTTCTCTCCTGCTGACACGTACAGCAGCTTCAAGCAGTCACAGCTTACAATACAGCCGACATATTTCTACTGCAGGGGGAAAAATCTCAGCTCTTCTGCTCAGGACGGCGCTCGAACAGCTGAAACTGCACTCTGGGTTTTAGGATAGCCACTTGCATTGGGGACGTGGTTTTCCTGGTTTTCTTTAATTCCACCTGTTTTAATGGTGAATATTCATATTAAACATGGTCAAACTTACAAATGATGAGGTCATCGTATGTACAGCTCATTCCTGTAAGCCAAAAGTTGCTCTAAATCTTCAGTTGCATCAATTTGTTCCTATTTTTGAATGTCAACAAGAGGGGATAACCCTAGAATGGTCATCACAGAAGCCCCACCCACTTCCTGATTAAACATTTTGATCATCTAGAGGTGAAAATTTTACATACTGTAACTAAGAGCTGCCTGTAGCTGCATGCTCGTCAATGAAGGCAAAGAAATGTCCTGAAGGACATGTGGACGGGGTGAAGCTCCATCGGTCTACTTAAAACTGGATTTGCTGGAGGTGCTATGAAAAACACAGCAGCCTTAGTCTGACTCGAGGCTCTGCTGCCTGCCCACCCGCCCGGCCACGCTTCCATCACCTCTCAGTCTGCTCGGCCATCACCATCATGAAAAATGCTCAGCTTGTCAGTTTGGGGATTTTATTTTGCATAATTTTAACTCAAGGGGTCCATAGACTGTATAACAAAGATGTACAAAGGAACCTTGACATCACCAGCTGGTTTCTGAACTCTGGATTTTCAAGCCTCGGTGTTTTTAGCTGCTACCATTGTGGCTTATTTAGCCAGAATCTAATGCTAGTAAGCTAGGCTAGTGAGCTGTATGAATAGAATAGAAAAGAAAAAAATCAAACACATTTACTGATTAATGACAGACTAATCCAGATGTTCACGCAGTAAAACAGGTTTGTACACAACAGTAACCTTTAATAAAGTTTTACAGAATCCTCTGGGCTAACGAGACGTGGACGCACATTCAGAGCGGAGGTAAACGATGGGCACTCACCACAGATCAGCAGCAGAGTTTTTGAAGTGACTCAAAAGAAACGTAAAATACCACAAAATGTTTGATTGACACATATCCATTTTTTATTGCTAAATGTTGACATTATTCAAATACGTTAGACTATAAGGCACACAGGTAAACAGTAGTAGAAACACATCTGCCAGCCGTGGCCATCATGGGCTACAATCTAAATGTAGTACTTTATATGTCTTGCCTGTCTAAAACTGTCTGGGATTACACACTTAAAATCTGGGAGGGGTAAGAAAACAGAACTCAGTAGATTGAAATTTTACATACTGTAACTAGGAGCTGAAACTATAACAAAACCCACTAAAGTCCACAGAGGCCAAACGTTGGGTGTCTGTGGGGACTGACTCGCTTTTGGAGCCAGCCTCTAGTGGCCGTGCAGAGGAACTGCGGTTTTTCCTCCCTGGAGGATGCTGTATTAAAATAACCAGGAGACAATGGTTGGTTATTACTCTGACAGCTGCCCAACCGTCTCAGGCAGACAAGGATTAAAAAGTTCAGCACGTTTCAGAAGATGTTTTCACCTCGAACTTGTTGTCTGCAGGCAGAGTTTATTCCAGGTTGGACTCTGTCACTCTGCGTGACTCACGCTGCAGTAGGACTTTTGGTTTTTGAATAAGAGATCACCAATCAAAAGTTTAATGCTTTAAAATTAAACAAAGCTGTGAAAATACCACCGCTCTGTGGTTCCACTTTGCTGCTTTACCTTTCAGTACCTCTGATGATTTAGAGGTTTGAGCTGTTGGTGGGACAAAGCGGCATTGTGCCGGTGTCACTTTGAGCTGTGAGAATATTTTGTGAATCTAAAGCGTTCCTTTTAAATCGGCTGGAGCTGAAACATTCATGCTTTCAATCAAAGCTGTAAAATTGCAGCTCAGAGGTTTTTCAGTTGTATTTAGCTTCCTGTCAGCAGAAACATTTAAGAAGAAACTCAACCCCTGCACAACTTTTCCAGTGAGCATCATCAGTTGTCACTAAGGACATGAAATGATTAGTTATTCCAGATTAAAACTGCTGCTAAGTTTGGAATAAACTGACATCACATGCTGAGATCAACCCCGCGATGACTGCAGGGATAAGAACGGGAAGGAAGAAGGTCGGAATGGAGAGCTCTGTCTTCTTGGGAAGGTTTTGGCACTGCTCTGCATCCTGTTCTGCTGTCAGACATTGTGAAGCATTTATGGAGCATGAAATATCCAGTTGAATCTTTCATGCTGTTTATGCAGTGGTTTAAGTGGTCCTAATGTTTTGACCTTCAGGTATACAGATTAATGAGAACCTGACAGTGTTTATAGTCAGGCCAGTCTTTATTTTCTCTGGGAAAATCACATTGCTCTGTGCGGTGACTTGCACGAAAGCTTAAGTCACTCTTAAGTGAAAGGAAAAGAGAAACGTATGCATGACCTGTAATTAATATGCGCGTGTTTTGAAACCTGCCAGGTGAAGCCTAGCCAGCGACTTCCAGCACATAAACAATGGAAAAATTCATCCAGACTGTGCAGATCATAAATGAAGCTTTGCATCATCGAAGGCAGAAAATATCAGTCACCCACTTTAGCCGATAACCAGTCGACAGAAACAAAGACCAATCAGGTTGGCCGCTTCCAGCCGGGTGGTCCATTCGAGCTTTCAGCTCTTCATCCGTCCCCCATTGGTTTGTACCTGCCGCATGTGGCTGCCGGCTCTGTCGCTGCCTGTCGTCACTAAGATTTTGGCTAAAGCGGGGCTGTTCCTAATGAATTTACCATCTGTGTATGAAGACGTAATTAAGTTTTCACCGGGATGAAATGACTCATAGCATCAAAGTTTCACAATACCTGACAAAATGTTACTCAAGCAACAAATGTGCTGTTAGGTGCTGCCGTCAGACTGCTGTGGTTCAATCATCTCACGCTTTCACAAAGACTGGTGCGCCTCTTTATTTGCACCACAGTAGTTAAGATTTAATCAAGATGGAAACTCCCAGGACTGACAAAATGAGGCCAGCACCAAAACCTGCAGTTCTTCTAACATCCAGCAGAGGCTCCAGCAGTGAGCCAGTCCCCACAGACCGATGTGTCCAACTTCACAGCACAAATAAACATTTCTGCAACCTGATCTATAGATCATTTAACCTTCATAACAAGGGACCTTTTATCATTTAGCTGTTGGTTCTTATCTCCATCATCAAGCAAGCTTAATCAGTGACTTCTCTCATCAACATCCAAACATGATCTCAGATGGTTCCTGCGCCGTCCTGAGGGCTCCGACGGTTCCTTTAAACCAGGTATCTCAAACTTGATTGAGTTGAAAAAACCAAACAAACAAGCAAGAAAACAGCCACAAATATTTCCGAAAATGTTTTGTTTGCTTTTTAAATTTAAAATATTGTGTAACAAGACAAAACTGGAAACGTGAACACAATTTATTTCCTCACGCTTCACTAACTGAAGCCTTTCGTTGAACTACTGAATAAACACACTGGTCAGACACTCCTGCGTATTTAACAAAATAAAAATGCAGACATGAGTGTACACACTAGTTTTGACTGTCTCACTGAACTAACACAGCCAATCCCTCAGCATGTTTGTGCTCTTTGCTCATGTTGTTTCATTTTAAATCATTTTGTTCTTTTTAAAGAACTTATTTTAACATTGCACTCAACAACAAACAAATCCTCCCTAATAAAAAAGTCACTTCAAATTACATTATATTTCTTCACGCAAGTAGGGGCGACGTGTGCCGCAGGTGGCCACGAGTTTGAGACCCCTGCATGAAGTGAGATGGACTTTTGCTCAAAGATCCAGTTTGGTTTTGTTCTGAAGTGTTTCTGTTTTCACCAGTTTGACATCTCAGAAAAACTCAAATACAGAGAAACTGTAAAACGTTCTGACATGAACCAAGTTGTCCAGAAAATGTCTTTTGACCTTTGCTTTTTTTTTTTGTCTTTGCTGAAAGCAAACCAAGAGATCTGTAAACCAGCTGAGATTCTGTTCAGGAACCGGATGAACAGCATGAGCATGCTGTCTCGTTTGCTCACAGACAAACACACATGAGATAATTAGCGAGAGAGGAAACAGCTGGAGAAACGAGACACAGGTGAACTGAATCTAAGTAATCAGACAAGGAAACGAAACTAAAGTGCACAAGAGATAAAAGACTAGCAAAATAAAACCAAACAGAGATGGAAACTTGACAACAAGACAAAAAGGACACAGGGGAGGCAACTGAAAAAGGCCAGAGAGGATAAAGACTAAACACAGACAGAAAAGCACGAAACAATATCAAGAATATCAAGACTAAACACTGAGAGCTAATAACTCACACGCCAAAATATTAAAATCAGGAGCCCGACGCACGGACCTTTGGATCAAAGACCCAGGACGACAGCAGTACGGCTTGTTCCACTTTGTTTTTGAGTCCAGTTTCTTCTCCATCTTCAATTCAGTTTTATTTATACAGCGCCAGATCACAACAACAGTCGCCTCAAGGTGCTTCATACTGTAAGGTAGAGCCTACAATAATAGATACAGAGAAAAACCCAACAATCATATGACCCCCTATGAGCAGCACTTTGGCGACAGTGGGAAGGAAAAACTCCCTTTTAACAGGAAGAAACCTCCGACAGAACCAGGCTCAGGGAGGGGCGGGGCCATCTGCTGCGACTAGGTGGGGTGAGAGAAGGAAGACAGGATAAAGACATGCTGTGGAAGAGAGACAGAGATTAATAACAGATATGATTCAATGCAGAGAGGTCTATTAACACATAGTGAGTGAAGAAGAAACACCCAGTGCATCATGGGAATCCCCGGCAGCCTACACCTATTGCAGCATAACTAAGGGAGGATTCAGGGTCACCTGGTCCAACCCTAACTATATGCTTTAGCAAAGAGGAAAGTTTGAAGCCTAATCTTAAAAGTAGAGATAGTGTCTCTACTTCTGTTTCATTTTTCTTTTCCAGAAAGGTTCTGGTTCTAAAACTGGTTTTTTTTGTGGGAACCATCTGTCACATTATCATCTTTTCCTTCATTGTGAAATGCAGTGAATGTCAAAGACAAAAAAGGATTGCGGACCTTCACCTGCTTCATGTACCATACTGCAAATGTTCAGTCCAGTCCACTGATATAATTTCAGTCTTCATTGGTTTTTCCCTTTTTCTCTATATGAACATCTTGTTATCAGGATTTGTTCTTTGGGTTTTTGTATTTTGTGTTTCCCAACAAGATTCAATGTTTTTGCTCTTTTCTGGGTAGAAACCCATTTAGAAACCAAAAGAGGATCACAAAACAGAAATGTTCATCCTTTTTTCACTTGGAAACAATAAAAATTGAGATTTATCCTTTAGATCTTTGGACATGCTGTAGAAATCTTATCTTTTGGCCAGCTCCTCCATATCTCCCAGAGGAGCTGGAGGAGGTTTGAGCATCTCTGCTTAGAGTGCAGGCTGAGTGATAGAAAAGGCTAAATGGATAGATGGATGGATCAGAACTATTTTCAAACAACATCACAGATGAAAACCACATGTTTGGTTTGTCAAATGAACATCTGGTCGACATCCCCACTTCTGCTTCTGTGGGATTTTGTTCGGCCCGTTCCCACGGGTCAAGTCAGGTAAGACGAAACGAGAGGATGACGGATCGGTGCAGGGTGAGTGATGCGGTGTGTAGTGGCTGAAACGTGGACTTCTGGCAGTTTTATAGCTGAGAAAGCAGAGTTTTGCAGAATAATGCGGCGTTCTGTTTGGTGAGTCAGAACCAGTCTCCCCACTGCCAGCCACCAGCTGTCAGGTAGACTTCATCTGAGACTACACAGACAGGAAGGGCATTTATCACAGCCCTGCGGCTCAGCTGGGCCATTAATCAAATGCATATTATTCCAATCTGCTTGAAGACAGTTTGATTTCATCTTCTTTATTAATCCTCTAAAGAAGGCAGAGTTCTGTTTCCTGCCTCGAGCTCTTTTTGGGTCAGTGGCCGACACCTCTGCAGGAGCAAGGCTGCACTAAGAGCAGCACAGCGCTGTCAGGTGGGGGCTCTGCCAGCCTCATTAACCAGCAGACGAGACAGCAGCACATGAAGACCATCAATAAAGCGATCTGTCACACTTTACATATCCACTGGGACGTCTCCGCTGGCTGCACGGTGAAGGTGAATAAGCAGCGAGAACACCTGGGCGTCCTCAGCACAGGCCGAGATCGAGTCGCTCGAGTAATATCCCGTCTAAAAATGGAGTTTCAATTCATATTAATACAAGTACTCACCAAAGCAGTCAAATAATCACAAGTTTCCAAGCTAATGCAATTTGTTTCAAGAGTGTTCTTCCTTGCAGTGGTCTCCTGATACTGCTGGAGAGGTCTGCCAAGCATTTGATGAAATATCTGGACCAGGCAGACAGCGGAGCACTCGTAAACGAGAGCTTTGACTTCACTTTCAGTTCTTTAAGTTATTTACACGTGCAGAGCTCGCAGCGGAAAAGACGTGTTTTTTTATCGGCGTTCGTTTCATTGTCACAGGAACAAAACACAACAGGCGGGTCGTTAGCGGCGCTAACAGGCGCTAACAGGCGGGCACAGCGACGTTTTGGTAGAAACGTGAAACGTAGTCCGTGACACTTTTTCCACACATCACACGCACTCTGGTCATCGTGGAGGTTTAAACACAAACACAGGTTTACGGTGTGAAATTGGAAAATTGGTGGAGCAGGTGGGCGGATGAGCAGTGAAGGCGTTCCTTTGACTGGTGAGTAGCACTGGAGGTTTCTACAAGCAACAGGTGAACAGGCTCAGAGCAGGTAACGAGACAACTGGGTTAGCACCAACAGGTGTTTGCAAACAGGCGGAGCAGGAGGAAGCAGCCGGCACAGAAACTCCACCTGGGGCTTCAAAACAAGGACAGAGACATTTATTATTAAGAGCAACTTCACTCCTGCTTTTATTCCCCGTCGGCTGCCAGTGACTTTAAAACAACAGCATCACTCTCTGAGCTTTAATATGCTGATTGAACTCACTGACCTTATTCAAATTTACTGAACGCTTTGAATTATGTTTTAATTTTGCCCACCTGCGTCACAGTACAGGTTCCTGGTCTCGTTTGAAGCCAGCTTACCGAAACCATCCGGTGTGTTTTTCTGCTGCACGTTGCAGAAACGTTCATGAACTGTTAATGAAGCTCCTAAAACTCTGTGACAAACACATTTTCTTTCCTCTGCTGTGGAAACATTTAGATATAAAGGAGCAGCAGCAGGAAAGGTTCAGCCCACATCAGCATGTGCTTAAACGCAGATGGAAAGGATCCGAACGCACCAGCGGGGACTCAGGTGTGAGGGTAAACCACGACGAGTCAGGTAACAGGAAGTGGAGCACAGAGAGACCCGGCACACAAACAGACGCCTGTCTGGGCTTCGGCGATGGTTAAATGACCGAGGACGAGACTTGGCTTGGTTTTATGACACCGCAGTGAAAATGCTTTACATCAGCAGGCCCACACCTGTGGGAAAACTCAGTGTGATTCAATTAATACCACGTTCATGGATAATGCTCGCTTCCTAGATAGAAATCAGATATTTTATTCTGTACTCTTAGAGGTGGGCTTCTTACAGGTAAATGCATGTTTGCTGTCATTTAACAACAGCTCAGGAAGATGTCACTCAAAATGACGCTGCCATCGTAGTTTGTGTTCATCCACAGACGTCGGTGTTAATGGTTCTCTGTGCTCAAAATTCAGGCCAAACAAACCCAGAGTGACCTGAGCAGGCGCTCTTCTAACCAGCAAGAGACGATGAAGCTGTAATATTTGTCAAAACAAAAGTGCACACTGAGAAATCACAGGGTGGTTCCGTGAAACTGTGGGTGAATTAGGCTCTGTGGACACCACTTTAACTTCACAGGATATCCAGAGCAATGACAAAATCTTTCTTCTCCCTTTTCAAGCCAGTGATGCCCCAGGAGGCCACCTAGTTAGCCGGTGCCAAACCCTGCCGTGCTGGCTCTCCCGGCTTGCGGTTCCTGTGTCTTAGATCAAGCCCAGACCCCTCCACTCCCACCGCAGCCCCTGCATGAGTTCACTGTTCTGACTGCGGCTGGAATGCAGGTCAGACCGGGATCTGCTTTCAAAGTTAAAGACAGGGTGCCGTTCCTGATAATTTGCCAACATCCAGCCCATGTTGCTGTTTCAGTGTGTGTGTGTGTGTGTGTGTGTGTGTGTGTGTGTGTGTGTGTGTGTGTGTGTGTGTGCGTGTGCGTGTGTGTGGGTTCAAGTTTTAATTTGCTGTGTCAGGACTACAGGATGCAGGGCACAAAGACTGGTTTGTGTTACTGTGGATGGTGTGGGGAGGACACGCTTACATAAAGCTAGCCTGAGGCGGACGGGCCCATGAATAGTCCATTCTGTAGTCGACGTGTAGACAGGTCAAAGATTTCAGTCTAAGCTGCAGTGATGAGCTCGAGCCAGCAGGGAGCAGAATCGGCTGACCGCGTGTGGTTTCATCACACGGCTTTGAAGTAAATCACATAATTTATGACACTGAGATTGTTGCAAAGGTTTAAGAAACAATATCTGTTAAAGAAAGTGTTGCAATGATCAGGAAATATGTGCCAGATGTGCAGAAGTGACTGCGTGAAGCGTGTTTGACATGCTGTCATAGAGAGGGAGGTCATAAAATGAATGAAGCTTACCAAACCCCCCCTTGGCTCATCTTCTTCCTATAATGCATCGTGCTGCTGTCTCTACCCCAGGAAAACAACGCAGAAAGACCTGGCCGTAAAAAATATAGGAAACAAGTTTCATCCAACCACGTCGCCTTCTTCGATTGGTCAGAGCCTTATGTAGAGCCTTGGCTAGGCGGCTAGTTTTTCGAGGTAGACGGGGGCTAGCATGGGCTCTCTGAGCAGCGTGCAGCTACAAACACAGCAAACACCGACGCCCTGTGTGACCGTGAACCTGCAGGTTTGTTCTACATGAGTCCACCCACAGGATCAGATAAGTGGAGTCGGTCGTGTCCATGTTGCCGGGTCATTGGTTGACCCAGAAGCTCCTTTGGTCACTGCAAACGCCACATGCCAGTAGGACCCCCCAAGTCTGGCTATACTGCAGATGTTCGGACCAGTCAGAGCCTCAGCTTCAAGTACCGACTGTTCTCTCGCTGCTCGGCAGGTAGCGCTGTGATGACATAATGTTACTGACTTTGCCTGTTCAGTGGTGAGGCTGAACACAGGAGCTGTAGTAGAATCTGCTTTATTATTTCAGCCCATAAAAGCCAGGTACAGTAGAAACATCACAGAGTTTTAGAGCTTCAGAGAATCTGCCAACATTTAAAACTACTTTTGATTCAGTTTTTATTTTTCTTTATTAAATTATTTTTGATGTTTATTGTGTTATATTCAAACGTTTACATCATCTTTTTTATGCTTTTTGTCAGATAAATTGTCACATTTTATTTAATTTGATGAAGTTATTTTACTTTTTTTTAGCGTGTTATTAATATTTTTTAATGATCTTCTGGGATAAATAAAGTCCTTTTTTCTTTTACAGTCAGTACACACGTACCAACTGCAGACGACTGTGCTGCACTACAAGTAACTCCATCACATTAAACAGAGTTTGAAAATGTAATTTACTGCTGGGTGGGTTTATTTTGTGTTCACTTTATTTATCAAATTGAGTAAATGTCAGTTCACCAAACTGCTATTCCTTATATTTAAAATGAATTACCTGCTGCTGAAAGTTTACCTTAATGAGTTGATCGAGTAACTCAGCTGTTTAATGACCAGTTTCCAATTAATGAAATGTCAATAACTTTTGAATAATGAAATCCACTCAGATGAAGTGCTTTGTTCTGCCTGCTGTTCATCCAGTGAGAGTGACAGAGACAGACTGTCTGTGATGCTGATGTTTAATCAATGCTGAGTAATTAAGACGTCCAGCTGTTATTGCGCCTTTACATCTTCAACAGGCTTCTAGTTTCCAATTAAGCTAATTCACGTCAGCTACGACAAACAAGCCGGACAGCTGAAGCTCGGGAGGAGGCCCGCCCTACCAGCACGTTACAGAGTCGAGCGCGTTGATCCGGTTCTGCTTTGAGTCGCCTCCTGTTTGTTGGTGTTTTTCTACCTGCTAATCTACGTCTTTGTCACTTTGACTTTGTGACAGAGAACGTACTCGTTGAGCACAGACCACCATATTTACAGAGCTTCCTGTGGGCTCAATGCTGAAAAGTTGTTTGTAAGAAGAGTTTGTGTATTAAACAAATTTAAAAGAGCTCAAGCTAAAGTGTTACAAGCTGCAGTTCCTCTGATGTCCAGCAGAGGCAGCAGTGAGTCAGTCCCCATAGACTCCCATGTTGAAGCTTTACAGCAGAAATAAACATGTTTACGGCCTGATACACAAACTGTTTGGTCTCTAGATAATTTCACCATAATACAAACTGTGCAGGGGAAAATGTTTTGATAACTCACCTGTTTAAATTGTAATTGTATAGGCCTAAATTAAATAAGCATTGTTAGGGGTGTGGCCTCTTTGACTGGAGGTGGCTGCCGCTGCTAACTGTCTGCTAAGCTTCGCCTCAGCAAACGGAGGAAATGTGGGAGGTGGTTTGACCAAAGTAGTCCAACCGTATTTCACTGATGAATATCAGAGAAAAGAGTTAAACTTTAAATAATCTCCAGTCTTCTGAACTGGATCCATGAGCTTTCATCTCATTTTGGAGCAACTTATAGGGGCCAGAAATTACTATTATTATTATTATTATTATTTATGTTTCACTTCAAGCAGAGCCGGGACACTGGGGTACGCTGGAAGAGCTGGAGAAGGAGGCTGTGCAAAGAAGTGGTAACAAACAGAAGGATGAAAATGCAAAAATAAAATATCTTTCCCACCTTTTCTGCACCCTGATTTTCCTTTGTTGTTGGGAGGATTTAGTTTTTCAAGCTCCCTTTTAGCTAATCATGTTAGTCAACCTTCAACAACCAGACAGGCACTATTTCTGGTGGGGGTAGCTGGCAGTCAATAACCAGACTATCACCTTCTCCCTCACATTCCAAGCGCTCCCACGGGCACCTTTACCTGTTCCCCCCGTCCTATGTGGGCTAGAGGATCCAGTCTCTGCACCACTGAAGTTACTGTGGCGAATGTAGGAAGATAATGAGCAGCAATTAGCAGAGCTGTCGAATCAGCTCCTGCTAATAGATCTGCTCTCTAACCCGCCCTGACAGAGCGGGCCCTGGGGTGCTGCAGTGTTTACCTACACTGCTCCGTCTTCCTCCACCTCTTCCTCCGTCAGCTCTCTGCTTCAGCGTGTGGATGGCTCTGTGTTGTCAGTGCTGCACTGTACATCGCAGCTACATGCATGGTGCAGCCAAGAAGAGCAGGAGGTTTAAGGAGGTCAGAGCGAAGACGGAGGAGAGCGCCGTCAGGATGATCTGAATAAACGCCGCCGGGGGAGGAAATGCTGCCGTACTCATCCTTGCCGGCATTTCTGATAAGGATTCAAGTCCTGCATGTTTGAACCCCACCTGTCTGGCTTTGTTCCTCCTCTCTGGGGTGTGTGCTTCATTCCTGTGACTGTGAGTCTGTGTGTGTCTCTCATTCATGATCAGCATCAGATATCTGTTTAATCTCGCTGCCAGAGAGCAATCAGACGAGCCAGACATGACATAAATAATAAGAACGCTGCTCAGAGTTGGACTCAGATGATCCTGCGAATGCATTTCAGAGCCTCTGAGCACGTCAGGCTTTCATTCATGATTTTACATCTATGCACCGCAGTGTGTGTGTGTGTGTGTGTGTTTAGAGGAGTCCATGTCCTGCAACACATGCAGTTTCCCATCAAGTCAATAAACGTCATGATAATAACAGAAGTGAAGTGAGAGAAAACAGAGAGGAAGAGAGACCCCGCCCCAGAGAAGTCTACAGCACAGGACTGCTGCAGTAAGACAAAACACATACAAACACACACACACACACACACACACACACACACACACACACACACACACACACAGAAGACACAGAGCAGTGAGAGTGGGAGAGGGTCCCCACCCCTGTCTGTCTTCATTGCAGCAGTGCTGCAGTCAGACAAAGAGGAACACAAAGGTTTCATAACAGGGCGACAGCCAGTGTTACAGCCCCCCCTAGTGGTCAAGACAAGTGGTTCACAACACCAATAACAACCATAAACACATTATCATGACCACAGGCCTGCACACAAATCTGCCACACCTACCTGCTCAAGCAGAGAGTACAACGCACTGCACGTACTAATGTAACCTCTTATTTTTAATTTACATTACTGCTGTTTCTTATATTCCATACAACCGATTCATCTTCACCCAAATAAAAGCATTTTTTGGAGAAAAATCATTGATCAAATTTTAAAGTCCAACTCAGACATTCATCAGCCACAAGTGACAGGGTGACCACATGTCCGTCTTTATGTGGACACAGCGTTGTTCTTCCTGTTTTCTAACATTTTCACTGGTTTTGCAGGACTGAGTTTAACCCAGTGCACATGAAGGGAAGCTTTCCTATCACAGCCATAAGAAGGTCACTGTCTGTCTAACACCATAATCATCAGGGAAAGTTATAAATCACCAAAAGTCACAATCTTTGCAGATTTTGTTGGATATGATGGAAATCAGCACACAGACTATCACCTGCTATTTTGAGAAATACAGTTTTTGTCTTTGCTGTTAGAATCAGGGTGGTGTGAAGTGACACAGTACACACGGTGTTGGGGAGTAACGGAATACATGTACCGCCGTTACGTATTTAGAATACAAAATATGAGTAACTGTATTCCGTTACAGTTACCGTTTAAAAAGGTGGTATTCAGAATACAGTTACTTTGTTGAAGTAAATGGATTACACGGCGGTATTTTCCTGTTTCATATTGTCGCGGGTCAGGACTGTTTGGCTTTGTTTGACAGCTACGCTCTGTTGTTCCAGGCGGCAGCGTTACGGTTGCCATGGTTACAGGGTGACGCTCTCTCTCTGCGTGTTTCCTGGGTGAGAGAGCGCCTTTTTGTTGTTGTTGTGCTAAGCTAAAAGGCAGAATGCTACAGGCATGGCCCTAAAGAATGTAGCCTGATGGGCAGTGTAGTCCGTGCTGCAGGGAGAATGGACTGCCATACACGTTATGTGTCTGTGAGCGAGGGAGGGAGAAAAAGGAAAAGTCCGAGCTGTCACCGAGCAGAAACGGGAGCTGGAAGCATGTAAATATAATAATAACCACTGCAGCCAAGAAGAGTGCCTGACGAGCCCATTTGTAAGTAAGCTATTAAGACTCAACTGTACACTGTGTTCATGTTTTCCTCCGAAACAATAAGTTCCGTTGGAGCAGCCTTTCAACGCCTCTCTCTGTCTCTCGCTAGCAAAGTTGACCCAGACAACAAAGTAAAGCTAGTTTTCAGCTACGAGCCCGACACGAACCCGACGTATTAGCCAGAGGTCCCTTTACTACGGTTCGGAGCCGCGGACCTTCAGTAATAGTAATAAATCACATTCATGTAGTTGTAAACAGCATGATAATATATTAAGTAATCCAAAGTATTCAGAATACGTTACTCTCATTGAGTAACGTAACGGAATACGTTACAAAATACATTTTGGGGCATGTAATCTGTAATCTGTAGTGGAATACATTTTAAAAGTAACCTTCCCAACACTGAGAACACAGCATGTGTGTGTCATAATAATCAAAATAAAAATTGCTAATATTGACAGAAATGGCTCAAAAAAGGTATGAAACCCCAAAACTGTTACTGGGCAGACGAGCAGCTGAAATATGAGTGAAACAAAAGAGAGTACAGGCGTGGATGAGACTGTAAGAAGAAACTTCAGCCTTCCTTGATGTATTTATTAGCAATCGAATTTAAAATATATATGTGGCCTGTATGTGCTATGGGACAGTCTGGTAACGTGCACAAGTTATAGTATGTTTATTATTGAATTAGCTGTCCCTTTTCAAAATAAAATAAAAACAGCTTCATTTTCACTGCGAGGTGTAAAAACGCCAACACACACTCGCACACAGGCTCTCTTTGAGGAATACAACAGAACCCATGAACACGCTTTCCTGGTGATATTCCACCAATCAGGGCCTTTCACCTCTGGCATGAAACCCAAATAATCACCTACATTTAACTGAACACACAGAGGACATGATGCCTCTCAGCAGTGTTGCTGTGTCCCAGTCTGTCCCACATTTGCTTTGTTGGGATGTGGTCACCCTGTGAGTGACGCATGACGAGTCTCCATTATCCTGACTTCATTTCTAACATCATGAACATTTACAACAGGGACTACTTACTTTGGCAGGAAGCATGAGTTCAATTTTATTTATAGAGCACCAAATCACAACAACAGTGGCTTCAATGTGCTTTATTATAAATGTTTTATGTTATTTTTATTTAAGGTAAAGACCCTACAATAACCCCCTGTGAGCAAGCGCTGGCAACAGTGGGGAGGAAAAACTCCCTTTTAAAAGGAAGAAACCTTGGGCAGAACCAGCAGCATTGAGTGTATGCACAGAAACCGCTGGATCTACAATCAGACACCTTTGTCCTGCACAGGAAGAGGGCGGAGACTAATGAGTGCAAAAAGGCTCGACTCCAAAAATGCTGCTCGTGGACGTCACCTCAAAAAGAGTTTATTATTAATTTATTATTAACTTCTCATCTATAGACTAGAGTGTTCCAGCTTTTGCCCTGAAAGGAAAAAGGAGACATTTTTTCCACTTCTCTAATTCAGGGTCACGGGGGGAGCTGGAGCCCGTCCCAGCTGTGCATAAATATATCAAAATATCGCTCCCAACACAGCCCTGAACAAGCGTGATGCTGCTTCACGTTACGGATCCGGTAAGAACGTTTTCTGCGATGATGTACGGATATACCCGCCGCAGCTCAAACTGCTGTGAATCTGTACAAAAACATGACTGGCTGGAAGATCGGGACGATCGCCATCTCTGGCATTATGGCCTTCTTCCACTGATTTCCATCCAGGATTTTATGAGCTCCATGCCTTTTTTCCTCACATCTCTTTTCAGTCGGCATCTTTAAAAGTTTTTCTGAGACCTTAAGCTGTCCCTTGTTGAGTAGCTGACACACAAACATAAATTGTGGTCAGTAAATACTGCAAAGAATGGCTGAAATCAAAACGACTTTAGATCAGTTCCCTTGGAGAAACAGGCTGTGGAATTACAGACCCAGACTGGTAAATCGTTTATGCATAAAACTGATGAATTCTTCCTTTAATTAATGCTGTATCAGGGATCATTATTTCACCGTGCAGATTTATGACTTTGGTTAAAGTTGCTGTTCGTTCGTCCAGCATCTGCTAATTAATTTTTCCTGAATATGCAGGAATATACTCGACAGCCGCTTCTAATTTTGGCCAGAATCACGGGATGCATGATGAGCAATGTGCTGCCCAACTTTTCTTTGGCAGCTGTTATAAACTAATTGTACACTGCTAGATAACACACACACACACACACACACACACACACACACACACACACACACACACACACACACACACACACACACAGCAATCAGAGACTATCAGCAAATGGTTCAAATTAGTAAAATCACTGGGGAGTCCCATTCAAACACATGGGATTCTTTGTGCCTTTTGATGTTTGTGTGTTGAAGACTCATCGTCATCTGGTCGGGGGGGGGAGTGAAGAATAACAGAGACTGATGTGCACGATTATCCTGATGTGGGTAACAGGGTCAAGTGTCTGACTAAGAGCGGAGAGGATCAGGAGGAGAGGGAGGACGGACGGGCTTTAAGAGCTGACAGCGGCTCGATGAGACTTTGAAGGAGAAGCAGAATGCACATGAGGGCAGGAGGGGGCGGGGTCACTGCTGGGGGGTCACTCGAGTGCTGCATGTGTCTGAAAACACACAAAAACACTCCAGAAAGAAATCGTTACCGTCCGACGTCAGCAGCCATGAACATATTAGATTTAGCAGCAGTGTATTAGGAAAAAAGGAAAGATGTTTTATTTTACCGTGTAACAGTTTCATAAGCACTTACTCTGTAACAAAGATCCAGGTAAAGCACCAGAACTGGAGCGCCGCCTTCTTGGACGGTCTGTTAGTACAGTGACCCAACAGCAGCCATATTATTGGTCACATGATGTCATTAAAAATGCTCCAAAAAGCTCCAACAGCACAAACACGGTGCAGAGGTCCAGTTCAGGGCTTCACCTGTAAGTCACAGAGGCCACACCCACTAATAATCCAAATTTTAATCCAGGTTAATTATAAAAACCACGTGAGCTATCTTTCCCCGTACAGGTGTTATGAAGGAGGTAATTATCTACAGAGGCCAATGAGTTTGGATATCAGTCTGTAAACATGCTTATTTTAACATGGGAGTCTATGGGGACTGACTCACTGCTGCCTCTGCTGGCCGTCAGAGGAACTGCAGGTCTTGGCTTCTTTTTATTGGTCCTGAAGGATGACGCAAAAGTGCGCAGGAACCTTGACACAACAAGGCGTTTGCTGTGTAACAGTCACACCAGCAGCAGAAGACTTAAAGTTAGTGATCTGCCGATACTGCAATCACAAAACTGAATCGAGTGTTTTGCAGAATAAAGCAGACTGTATATTTGGGGATTCTGAGCTGCAGAATAATGCGGTGCATTATGAGCTGACTTTTCTGGCTATTTGGGAAAAAAAGATATCAACAGTGCTGCAAGAGGATTGTGTTTCTGTGGTTGAGCTGAAAACAAACGCTATCCTTTCCTTTCATCAGATCCTGCTACATACACGGCAAAAAGAAAAAGAAACACAAATGTGGTGGGAATTGATAATATTCACTGTTGGCTTTAAGGTGTTTAATGAGATTAGGTGGCATTAATCGCTGAGCCGGCACCTCACTCATCACCCTAATTTAGGAAGATGGGAGGTTTGAAAGGATGAACCTTCTGCTCAAACAGATATAGTTTGGCTGCAGGGCTTTGACTTTAAGCTCGTCATGCTGGAACAGTGGGGCCTTGGCGAGTGGCACACACTCTTTCAGGACCTTAATCCACATTACAGTTGGCTGCCGCTCTCCTTCTGCTCTGTGATCAGACTGCATGACAGACAGAAACACAGAGACGGGGTAAGCCTTCCTTCCTCCATATGTTTGACTGTCTGTTAGGTGGCAGGAAGACAAGCACGTAGCGAGTTAGCTAGGTTTACAAAGGCTCCCAAATATTTAACACAGCTTTCTTTAGAAGTTTAGATACTTTACATGTACCTGGAACAAAACAGAGGTGCTTTTAACAGCTTTGCCTTTTTAACTGGTGAGGAATTTCAAGTCACATTATATTATGAACATTTGTATTTTCTATGTTTTAAAAAAAGGAAATAACAGCTCATAATAAATGCAAAGCACTGTTATTCTTTTTCACGAATAGGAAAGCTAAAAGCTAATTTCTCTCATTTAAAATTCTGTCCATGCCAAGCTTAATCCAGTTTTATTCATTTAGAGCCAAATCATAATCAGATCTTCTCAGGGCACTTTTACTACTAAGGTCAAGACCTGATATCAAGCCATCGAGTCCCTGTTGAACAGCACTTGTCGACAGCGGGGAAGAAAAACACAATCAGACCAACCATAGAGGAGAACAGCTGAGCTTTAAGAAGGAAATATGAAGCAGTTTCTGAATCCAAACTGCAGCGTGAGAGTGAAGTGCTCTACTGGGGTCACTGAGATAAGATTGGGCCTGATTATTCAAGTTTAGTTCAGTTCTGGCATCACTCTGAGGCAGGATGTCTCTGATCGTAGTGATACTGTGCATATGAAAGAGGGCAGTCCTAAACATTCGTTTAATGTGTGCGTTGTAGTACAGGTCCCAGCACAGAGCCCTGCGGAACGCCATCCGTCACTTTGTGTTTGCGGATGAATCCGATTCAGAGCTCGAGCGTGCCATTACCGCCATCGACGGCGGGCGTTACTCCCAGCTCACGCCACTGGCGGCTCGAGCTGCACGACTATAGATCATTTAGGTGAATTTCTGACTGAGAACCTTCCTACTGGCATAAAACAGGAAATCATCCTGATCCTGATGATCCGCCTTTACAAAGAGAACATGACTCAGTGCATTCCTGCTTCCTAAATGTGCGAGTGGACAGCTCTGAAGACAAGATAATTATTTTAATACATCATCGTTAAGAGTCATTAATGAGAGCTGAGATTGTTTGACTGTCTTCACGAGATTTAATCAGCTGTGTCTGCTGACATGAACACTATTATCTGATATGTGAAACATATGAAGCAGAAGGAAAAAGAAGCAGAAATGACATCGCTGAGCTCTTCATCTGTGATATGAGTGTGTGATTATACAGGTTCTCACTGTTTTCCTTCTCTCACCCCAACCAATCACAGCAGATGGCCCCGCCCCTCCCTGAGCCTGGTTCTGCCGGAGGTTTCTTCCTGTTAAAAGGGAGTTTTTCCTTCCCACTGTCACCAAAGTGCTTGCTCATAGGGGGTCATATGATTGTTGGGTTTTTCTCTGTATGTATTATTGTAGGGTCTACCTTACAGTATGAAGCACCTTGAGGCGACTGTTGTTGTGATTTGGCGCTGTATAAATAAAATTGAATTGAATTGTAATGCACCCATGAGACTGCCGCACTTTATCTCAGCAGCGTCTTATGTTGATCTTTTATGTTCCACCTGTTAAATCACAAAATAAGAAACACAGCCACACGTTTTCTGCGGTGGAGATGAATCAATGAGCCACAATGTAAAGAGATCAAACGTGGGCACCTCAGACCTCCTCCTCCTCCTCCTCCTCCTCCCTGAGTTCTGTCGCTCGCTCAGAAGGCGGTGGAAAGATGAGAGAGTTCACGGCGAGTTCATCTACGCTCGCCTCCGACTCCCTCGGCTCTCTTTCATGTCTCCACGGCGAGGCGGCTGCAGTAAATGCAGTCTGTTTGAATATGTCGGGATCTTCTGTCTGCATAACGAGCTTTTTATGCTGACTTCTCTTAAATAAATATTCAGTTACATTTCAGTCAGAGTGGATTTCAACCCATCCTTCCAGCTCTTATCCAGCTCTCGACAGCTCAGTGTTTTTTAACTTTGCTATTAAATGCAAATTTATTTAGAAGATTAATTTAAAGTGACGTGCTTGTGTAGAGAATGTTTACATGGGATGTATGTGGATGTAAGAAACAGGCACAGGGCTGAGTGTGAGCCACCAGAAGCTCTCTGTTGCCCCTCGGTGGTGCAGTGATGGTGAAGGAACTGCAGTGATGGAAAAGTACGCATCATATTCTTCATTTCTGTAGAAGCACAGATGGCTCTGTTTGCTGCTGCCTGCATTCTAGATGAATGAGAAAAGAGTAGAAAGTACAGATATATATATATATATATATATATATTTTTTTTTTTTAGCAAAGTAAGCACAGTCAAGTAAAGTACAGGTACCTGGATATTCTACTGAAGTACAGTAATAAAGTATTTGTACTTTGCTACTTCTCACCTCTGAGGAAATGTGAATAAGATTTTTTTCTGTTGCTTGGGCAGAAGAAGAGTCAGCACTTTGCTAACACTGGCTCAAAAGGCAGGAACAGGTAAAGCTCTCAGGTAAAACACACCTTTCATGCCACAGAAATAAATGACGTAAGCTCGCCGCCCAATCAGAGCTGACCCGGACGCTGTCAACAAACGCAGTCAGTGAGAGCTACTAATGCATTTATTGTTTCATCTTTACAACCAGGAAAATTTTCACTGAGATTAAAAATCATTTTGAAATGAATGAAGTGCTGAATCAGAAAGGCAGCTATTCACAGACTTTGTGCTTTTCACACTCACTGGCCAACATCCTGTCACTGACAAGACTTTGGCTGATAAGCATACCTGCCCCACCCCCATAATTTACTAAATAAGCATCACGTTCAGCTAAAAAAAGGCTTGAAATACACGACTGAGACAATAAACTCATTTGAAACAAGTTTGCTGAACCCACAGAGCAAAGTAACAGGAGTCGCCCCCTGCTGGCCATAAAAAAGAAATGCGTTTTAAAGCAGTTCATTCAAGGCTTCACTTCCAGATCCTGAAGCTGCAGAGTTAGGAGGATGGATCTGGTGCTCTCCTCTACCGCGTATCAAAAGAAAGTGACCATAACCTCAAACCTGACGTGTGATTTGTGAGTACAGTTCAGGCACGAAGCTGGATGCAGAACAAATCTCTTCTTCTTTTCACGTCTCCTTCAAAGAGCCGTGATACAAGCTGATGGTTCATCCAATCGCCTGCCAGGACTTTTTCTAAAGTGCCCGCCCTCACATAAACACTCAAATGGTTCAGGCAGCGACTTCTAAGCTACTCGATAAACAGGTATGGTTCCTTTTTTAGATGTTTTTTTTTCAGTGAGTTTTAGGGACTTTATGGCATCTTCCATTTTTATTTGGGGCATGAAGCGCGCAGGCTCCTGATGACATCATCATTTGTGCTTTTGTCTTATTTTATCTCCATCCACTCCTCTTCATTTGCTGACCTGAGGCCAGCGTCTCTACTCTGAGGTTAACAGGAAGCAGAACAGGTTACCTTAACTGTAGATCTGGTCATCAGCTTACTTCCCAAACCATTGGCTGACATCACTGTGGCCACGCCCACCTCTTTATACAGTCTTTGAGAGATACTGTGTGTAATTAAAGTTTGTGTTTGATAAATTGCTCCTTTAAAACCTGCACCGTGTCCCATATAATATCTCATTCCCTGAGTGTGAGTGTGTGTTTGCAGGAACAGAGTGGATAATTGCCGTGTTTTGACTCTTAAAGTGTTGCATTCACTCGGTTTTGATATATTTGTGACAGCAGCAAAAACAGACCACCCGTCCGCACAGACGCATCACAGTTATTAGGCAGCCTGGAAGCTCTCAGCGCTGTCACACCGGCTGGGACTGCAGAGCCGAGTCCAGACTGACTTGTACTTTCCTGCTGTTCTGTCTTCACTGTGTTTGGTTAAATCTTTTACAACCAATTTATCTTCATTTGAGCAGGCCTGCAGCACAGGCCGCTGCCTCGGGCTCAGCGTAATTGGACTGCAGTCTTTATAATGAAGCCTTCCCAACAGGAGAGCAGCACACAGACTCGGCTGGAGCTGGGCTTCACTCACTGATGTAAGTGTCTGCCATCAGAGCGCTAAACCGAGGCAGCATCATGACTGTGGTGTGAGCTGAGGTCAGCTGAGTTTGTGTTTTAATAGCAGGTAAACCCACAAAGATGATCAAACAGATTAATTATGCCTACATGGCTCAAGGTTTCTCTCATCAATCAGCGGATCTGGATCAAGCAGCAGCCTCTGCAGGTGAAAAATGACAAACACTGAGCAGCAGGGGCTTCAGCAGTTACATGCACGTCCATCCAGAACTAACAGCAGAGCTCCAACGCGCCCTATGAAAGGTTGGTGATACAGTTTTTGCTCCTGTTGCCATCCAAGCTTTTCCAAGGTTTGAAAGTGTTTCTCCTTTTGAATATAAATGTGCGCTGAGCTCAGGTTATCATTTACCTAACAGATTTTTATTGAAAAATAGAGAAAATATCAGATTTGCAAACTGAGAAATTGGTTTTTTTTTTAAATTGAAGGATAAATGATCAGTGTGAATTTCATAAATGTTTCCAAAACGTTGTTACAGGGGAAAAATAATCAGGAAGAAAAGGAACCTTCACATCGACTTCCTCCACTTCTGCACAGCACATGTACACAAACCCCACAGAAAAGGAAAAAATATGTATAAAGACAGATAGAAATTGTGTTTTCCACTAGACTGTTATTTATTGTCACCACCAGAAATTTTATATGGAAGACATAACATTTTAACTCCAGCAACTTTTCTACATTTCACTGATACAGAAGTTATTGTATGAAGGAAAGTGAAGTTCTTAACTTTTCCTAGGTTTCTGTTGCATTAGCCAACTGATTTTTTTAACTAACCTGGTGTTGATTTCTCTCATTTTGAAATGCTCTACTCCATACTTGATTTCAAACCGATGACACCACACGGGGGCGTCAAATACTCAAATTCTAGTTGGGTGTTTGCGCTGTTCAGATTTGTTATTTACACGAGAAATGAGACCGAGGCCTTTGTAAGAGCCTTCACGAGCAGTTTCAACGCCTGCAGCACTACAGGACATTTTCTTCCCAACCTCATGAAGGAGGTATTTATTCATCATTCAAGCTTAAAGACACAAGTACTTCCACTCTGATCACAGATACTCACGCTGTGGTATCCTGACACCTGTGGCGGTCAGGGGCTCACCTGTCCACAGCAGCTCTGCATGTTTGATTTGGCACATTTACACCAGTTTAAAGCTGTTTATGTGGAGTCACCACACATCTGATACTGGACGGACTCTGAAGCACCACATGACGACAGTCAGCTGATCCGATAATTTGGTCCTTAATTTGCATTTTAATCTGATGTGCACAAACAGGCGGAGTCTGCTGAGCTGCTGCTTTAAATCTGTAACATGCAGGTTTTTGTTTTTATTAAAAGTACTTCGATGTTCAAACTGAGCCACAGACGCTCAGCTGACAGCCTCACTTATCCAGACAGACATTGACAGGAGTTTAAAGCGGTTTGTTCTGGAAGTGTCCTCGTTACTGCAGAGTGTTTCTCTGCACGGATCACCAACCCTGCGAGACCACAGGCACTGGCAGGAAGCTCGGAATTCCGAGTTTCCCTTTCCAACCTTTTTGTATTTCGGATACAGCAAAACTCCCCGTGTTAACGTCACTCGATCAATAAAGGATAAATACTAAAATTTAAACTCTACATATTCATCTCGACTTTGGCTCAAAGGTGCTGAAAACCCGACCTTCCATCACAGACGCTGAAACGCTGCCGACATCTTTTTATTTAAACTGGGAGAAGAAGGAAAAATGGTCCAAGTCCTTTTTTTTTTTTTTTAAACCTTTATTTTTTTAGAACAGTGTCCTGTTCACTCAGATGGGCACTCAACTTTGCCGCTGTTGATGTCATCGATGACATCATGGGGATGGCGGCCATCGATGGTGCATCCCACAGACTGAGCGGTTCCCAGGATCTCCTTGATGGTTCCTGATGAGGAATAAATAAAATGATCATGAGCCAGAGTAGAAACACATTAAAGAATAACAGATATTTTAAGATCAGGGAGCAGGTTTAGAAACGACACTTAAGGCTCCTTTCCCAGAGACGGGTTTCTAACATTGAGCCTGGACGGCGCCGAGAGTCGGCCATCTTTGATTTACTTTAGTTCGTGTTCCAGACTTTTCGGCACAGAGCGGTCCATTGGTTTTTGGGCCGCCCTGTTTCCTAAAGCCGGGTCAATCTGAGCCTCCACTGGATTATACTCAGTCACTGGGACAGACGGGCATAGTGGCGGGAGGCTGAGCAGACGGTCAGGGAGAGAAGCCAATCAACAGCCCTGAAAAATCCAGGTTTCCCTGTGAGGTCTTACCGGAGAGCTCCCGGGCGATGGAGCGAGGCCTCATGACGCGAGCGATGCCCACGATCTCATCGAAGGTCACGCTGCCGCTGTGCTTAACTGGAAGATTGAAAAGAGTGTGTGGTGAGCAAAAAGCAGCTGAGCGAGCCGAGCGCGTTCAGTCGTGCGTTCAGAGACACTCACTGTTCTTGACCTTCTTCCTGTCACGAGGAGGCTCCTTCAGGGCTTTGATGATCAGAGCCGACGCAGAGGGAACCACCTCGATCTGTTCAACACAAACGGCATCCACTGAAACTTTAAACCCACACACACACACACACACCCCAATCACCACAGATACCCACACGAGGCCCGTGCGTCTGTAGGTGGCGCTGGTGTACTCACCGCTGCCTGCCTGTTCTGGATGGTCAGCTTCACGGTGATCCTCAGGCCCTTCCAGTCACCGGTGGCCTTGGCGATGTCGTCACCCACTTTCTTGGGAGACTGGAGTGGAGGGAGAGAGAGAGGGCGCTCTGTAAATCACTCGGGTACGACAGAGGGGACTTCCTGTCTTAAAACGGTCCTTTGTGGGAGGCGACTGCAAATATTGACAGTTGTGCACACATCTTTAAAGCCGTGATTTTTTCATTCTGCATTTTCCTGTTACTGACAGATGTATTTGACCATCTAAACAAATAAACAAAACAAACACTTAAGTGCTGTCACAGTCATGCTGAAAGCAATAAAAACCAAACTGAAATGATCAAACATGCTGAGAACAGGAACAGAGTCTCAGTTTGTGTTCCAGACTTTTCGGCACAGAGCGGTCCATCGGTTTTGGGCCGCCCTGTTTCCTAAAGCCGGGTCAATCTGAGCCTCCTCTGGATTATACTCAGTCACTGGGACAGACGGGCATAGTGGCGGGAGGCTGCTTTGATCCAAATCAGACATTTTCTGACACTCACCAGACCCAGAGGTCCGATTTTGGGGGCCAGGGCTGAGGTGGCTCCGACTTCTCCTCCTGTGCACCTCATGTACACTGAAAGAAATGACAGACTCGATTAAAGCCTTTGCGCACAGACAGAAAACGGTCATTTCTGAAGCTTCAGAATAAAACCGCTAACAAAAGCTACGTGTTAAGAAACCACCCGTGCTGATTAAATGAAGCCGATCTCAGTTTGTGGACTTCTGCCTGTCCGGAAATGTTAGTTTAATCATTTTGGAGCCACTTGGTGATCATTTTGAATCCATGACAGAAGACTTTCCAAGACAGAAAATGGTCTTGGATCTTTGGAAGAAGTTGGTCTTTCAGCATGGCCAGTCTTTAAAACACCAGTAAATGAGCAGAAGCCCTAAAAATGATCATTTTAAAACGAGGCACAGACAGAGCTCTGAAACCAGGATTTGGCTCAGAAGCTGATATTCAGCACGCCAGTGAACTGAAAGAAAAAAGGTCAACACTGTAAATACTGACTCTACGTGGTTTTTTTGGCCAATAAATGCCAAACACTTATGAAGTGACTGATTGTTCTTCACTGCATCACAGAAATCTCAAACATGACCTAAACAAAAACATGACATGATAGTGACCAAACTGGTGAATTCCTGCAGTTCTGTGCTGACTAAACTCACAGCAGCTGCGCTTGTACTTCAAACATCTCATTTCAGGTGGGCTGAAACCTTTACAGGAGCAACTGATGTGCATTTATTAGTCAGATATCTGCACAACACTCTAAAGAATCTGTTCTTAGCACTAAAGCTTTCTGGTTTTAGGTTTGTAGTTAACGCAGTAGTGATGGATCACATTTGGCTGTCATAGTCTGTATAAAGGGTAAGACAGGAACCGACTGGCCAAAATGCACTCCTGCATTCACAGCCCGACTGTAAGCGATGACCTCAACCCAAGTCCTGAGCCAGATTGCTGTATCTGAAGCTGTGAAACAGCTGTTCTCCTAGAGGTTAAGTGATCAGACAACACCTGATGCTTCCCCAAAGTTCTCATCTAATGAGGATTAACAGGAGCTGAAACATCTGTACAAACACAGCCAGCTGACCCTCACACTCCCTCCATTTTCCTTTGCCCGCATGTCGCTGGCAAACATACGCAACACTCAACATAAAAAGCCTAGATATAACAATATTTTGAATTACACAACATGTTAACAAATTACACTACTTTCCAAACCTTCACCTGCTTTAGCCAACCTAGTGTTTGCAGATCAGGAATTTGAAAGGAATAAACAGCAGCTGGACCTTTAAGAGTCCCATCATAAGTAACCTCCATCAACCATAAGTGTCAATTTAGCAGTTCCTGTATCTTTGACGTGTTTTAGGATGCTTTTTACCCCACTGAAACCCTTGGGGTGGGGGCACATTAGGAAAAAAAATTAGCTCCATATTGTGCCACGTTGATCAAACTACACTTTCTACTGGAGAAGTGTAGTTTTAAGGTTTAAAAGACTACAAGTTTACATGCTATAATAGCAATACATGCTCTCACGTACAAAAGGATTTAACCGCAGCATTGCGTCAAGTGTTTGACGCAATCCCAAAATTAGCATCATAACAATTGTTATAACTACGTCATTATTCATCGCTAAAAGCTGTCCAAACATGGTCTCCATACTGCATAAAGACCCTTTAGAAGATTAACGGTTTCCTCATAAATGTACTTCAGTTCTTCGCTTTGTAAGGTAATTAACTGTGGCTAACGTTAGCATTAGTTGCTACATTAGCATTAGCAGCACGTGGGTCAGCACGTTACCCACTACACTACCCTCTACACCTGCCTCCGATCTGACATATTTTACTCAATTGGCATCATTAATTCTACAAACATCAACAAAAGCCTAAACTGAGTTTCTTCGTCGCGTTTCGTGTCCCATCTTTACCATTTTGTGAGCGCCGTGTGCAGGCCGCCAGGCAGGCGGAGGCAGACGGCAGAGAGCGACTCCATCCCGGCTGTGAAAAAGCGTCTGCTTTTATTACATTCAAAACATACCAATTTTAATCTCGTTGGGGTCGAATTTGGGCGGCATTTTGCTGCTGTGGAGGTTGAGCTCAGTTCAGCTTGGTTGGTGAGGGTGTCGGATGAACCCGGCTTCGGGACGACCGATAACTGTTGCACCTTCACCTCTAAAGGGGAGAAAGAGAAAGGAAGAGTGGCGGCTGCGGAGGAGTTTATACTTCAGCCAGTCCCGCGAGAACATGTGTCGCAGTTCGCGTTGAGACGTATGACGGAACGCCTTGTGGGCGTGGTTTAAGACTTCAGCCAATAATTAAATTGCTAAAATCATTTCTAAAACTTTAGTGGATTTATTTGAACAATAAATAAATAAAAATACATCTGAAAAGACGAGCGTACTCCATGAAATTTGAATTAATATAGTTTCAAATAATAAATGCATAAATTACATTCATGATATATATTATATTTAACTGTATTTTACTAGAAAAAAAATTACATTGGGCGTAAATACATTTACACCGGAAGCTCTTTCTGATGTGACCTGCTCCCAGTCTCAGCCTGAGGATCTTTCATAAAGAGAATTTTTGTAAACAGCACAGAGACAGAAATACACACCGTCTGTTGTATGAAGGAAAATGAAAGGCTACTCATGGCAAATTTAAATGCTAATTTACATCATGGAGCCAGGGTTGCCACGTTTTTAACAATCAAATAAGGCACACAGTGGCATGCCAGAAGCACAATACACAGCCAGTTTATCGTGCAAATATACACTGTATGTTCATGTTCTTACAATAAAAACGAAGTAAAATTTTGGTATTCAGTTTAATCAATACTTCATCTAAAACAGTAAAGACAAATACAGTAAATGATGACAGAAATCAGATGGGATTTCCTTTAAAAACAAGCAAAGAAATGTTTAAATAACAACAATAACCCAGGTTATTATCCTATGCAGACCAAACGGCACCTTATTTTTACGAATCACACGTTACTCCTCACATCTGGAGTGTGTGACAGGATATAACTTACAATGCTGTGATTGCAGCCATTCCCCACGGTACTCATGGCCATTGATGAATGTCTTTGATCAATGGCCATGAAAATTTGCATATTAACGATCAAGGAACTGATCTCACAGCCCATTGTTCATTCAGTGGGCTGGTTTCAGTCATTGTGCAAATGTACTGTTTATAAGGTTGGAAACCTGCAGTCAGCTGAGACTGAAGACATCACCTGGATGATGACGAAACGTTTCTAACACTGAAAACGTCCAGATGAACAGAATCAACTTTCTGGGACTTTTACTTCCCTGGATGACTGAGCATGCATCAAGACAGAAACGGACATACTTTTCAGAAGCCTGACATTTCTGTTTGAAATATCCTTTATTCATTCACTTTCTGAAATAAGTGACAAAAATATTTAACTCTTTCACAGTATTCTAATTTTTGAGATGTATCGGTAATATATAACCTGCAGATATCTGCTGTGTGGGAGCCAGAAGATGTCTGACTTCCCCAGACATCTTCTGGCTTCCAGTAAATACTGACAGTTCCTGATTATATTTCAAAGTGGGTGGAGGACGTCTCTGAGAAAACCAAATCCACAGACGACAGGAGTTGATGCTAAACATGCATTAAAAAACAAACTTTAAGTACTTTTTTTCTTAAATCCAGTCTCACAGACAGCTACATCTATGTCAGTTTTTGAGAGCAGGGCTCCATGATGTAAATTAGCTTATTTGATGATCGGGCCTGTTTTAAAGTGATGCATGTGCAGCATGGTTGACTATACAGTAATAATACAAAGCTTCGAGGAACAGAAAGAGAAACGGGTACCATGAGTGCCTTTGATGGAAGCACTACAATGCAGAGTGTCGTGTTTGATGGATTCCGAGGCACTGAGAGTTTAGTCGGTCGTGGGAAGTTATTTTCTGACCTGCTCGTGACCTCGGACGAGGCCAAAGTGCCGCTCGTGGGCGCTGAGTGGACGAGCATCCTTTGCAGCGGGCTGAAGGGCCTGTGTGCGGCTGCAGCATGAAAGCGTTGTGTCGGTGCTGCAGGTCTCTGCTTCGTCTTCCAGGTTGCTGCCGGCTGTTTCATCACGACACGAGTTGCATGAAAACAGCGTTTTTCCTGTTTGATTCCTGCAGGACTTTTTGACTCAGAGCTGCGCTACAGGAATAGCAACAGAACACAAGAGGGAGTAAGTGGGTGAGAAGCAGAGATCATCACTGCTGGGCTGCTTAATATGCATCATGAAAATCTGTGAGAAGAGTCAGAAATTCACAAGTAGCAAGATAAAAAGAGTGTTTTCAGAAATCCTCGACAGTTATAGCAAATGTCACATTTAAATAATCATTCTGATGTTTTTGAGCTCCACCAGTGCTGCAGAAAGCTGCTGCTCTGAAGCTCAACAACATTTTTATCCTGCTTAATATTATTTCCATATCAACTACATGTTTGATAATGAGGATAAATAGGGAGGAAGAGGGTGTCTGAAGATGCATGGTTGCTGAGGTTATTCTAAAAGCTGAGAATAATTGATCAAAATAAGAATAAAACTGAATATTAGCTGCGTACTTCTTATAAATTATGAATCGTAACTCGGGTCATTTTACAGTAATGTAACACTACACCAGCGTGAAGCGTGAAGGAGTCCAGTTTCAGCTCCGTTTCTATGCTGCTGTTTCTCTGTGTGTTCTTCTCGTATTGTGTGAACATCGGTTTAAACAGACTCAGCTCTCCTTTACATGCACAAAAAGTCGTCACAGACAGAAACAGCAAATGTTAGGCGCAGACTGGGTTTATGGTCCGCAGGAAATGTATGTTAATGTAATACTGTGTCCTTTGAAGTGATGGAAACACGCCTGTTTGTGTGAGAACACACACACATTTACAGCATGAAGGCAACGCGCCAGCTGTTATTTCTGCACAAACTGTGAGCCTTCATGATTGCAACAAATGCTGGCCTTTTGTATAATAACGAGGATGCTCAGTGATATAAGATCCTTCCTCCCAGGTGATGGAAGTACACTGAAGTGCACTTCACTCATGTGCATTAAGCAGCTTAGCAAACTTAGCTGAGGCTTCTGGCCTGGACGATATTTCTGGTCATGTTATGAATGTCTGCGTTCAGCAGCTTGCAGGTGACAGTTTTTAATATTTTCACCTCCCTTTGGATTATGCTGTTCTCCTTTAAATCTGTCATCAGCGTACCTCTTCCACAGAACGTGACCAGCTTCAGTGACTGGGGACCCAGAGCTCTTATCCCCACAGTGAGCAAGTTTTTTAGGGGCTGGTTGAATCCATCATCTGCTCCACGATCCCTCCTGCAGAACAGAGGCAATGGAAGGGAGGGTCACCTACATGAGGACTGAGGATGCTCTTTGTGGACGAGCTCTCTATGTTGGTCAGTAAGTTTGGGGATCTCAGTCTAAACCAGGACCAGCAAGGCAAGCAGTGTTTGACTTCTCAAACCTAAAAATAAATAAAAACATACCAAAGAAAATCAATCTCTCTGCTCCTCAAACTCAGACAGCACTGTTTTGGAGTCAGCTGTTGTCGCTGAAAGCACTTCTTGTTTCGCACCCATAGGAAACTGTACCTGTCTCCATTTTAAGGGTGTATCTGTCTCCCATTAACAGTGACTGGAGCTGGGTAAGCACAGAGGCCGGCAGCTTTCCTTGTGCTTGCCGTTTTGTAAAAGTCACTGCACACCATTGGTCTAATCTCTGTCTTTTATGACTAGATCACAGAGGTTCTGACTGGGCATCTTCAAGAAGTAAGATGGACAGCATACATCTTCTTCACTAATAGTCAGAATGGGTGTACCAGTCCCTTTCTGCACTCGATCTGTACCCATGGCTGCATGGCAAACAAGGCCAATAAGGTCACTGCGAAGTTTGCAGATTGCACAGCACTTGTGGGAGTGATTGATTTCGCAGGGAAGATGTGACTACCCTGGAAAAATCACGTAAAACAGGTTTGAATGTTGGCAAGACAAAAGCGATTATAGTAGACCACAGGAAAGGGGGAGGGGTCACTCCTCTGCCAGTGATCATAAATAGTTGTGGAAAAAGGTGGATAGCTTTAGTCCACCTACACAAATACTTGACTCGAGCTGCTCATACATTCAGCTGCTGTTGTTCAAAAGGCAAACTAATTCTACTATGGCCTCAGGTTAAAAGAGCTTTGGTCTGACACCTCAGGTCCTCAGAGACTTTTACCAAAGACAGACTGATTTGTGGATTCACCACTTGTTAGGGTAACTGCACCGGTAAAGATGAAAATGGTGCACGCAGCTCAACACATCAATGGATGTAAGCTGCCCCTAAAACAAGGATGATCCAAACACTGATGCTTTTAGGAATAGAAGGTAAGAGATGCAGGGCCAACAAATTACACACTGACAAACTAGTGCATGTAACCTCTGTGCATTCCTTTCTAGGACACATGATGTCTTTAAAATGCCCCTAAAGGCTCCAACAGCACAAACACAGTCCAGAGGTCCAGTTCAGTGACTCGACAGCTGAGGTGAAGCCTCAGACAGGTAGCAGATACCTGTGTCACCATCCACCTATCAGTCAAAACAGACCACGCCCATAATAGTATAAACTTTAATCCAGGTGAGGTATAAAACATTTTCCCTCCATACAGGTGTTATAAAGGAGGAAGTTACCTATAGAGTCCAAACCGTGTGTGTATGAGGCTGTGAACACGTTTGTATTAGCTGTAAAGTTTTAACATGGGAGTCTATGAGGACTGACTCACTGCTGCCTCTTCTGGACGTTAGAGAAACTGCAGGTTTTGCTAAAACCCAATCCTAGACTGCCAAGTTTTTCTTTGTCAGTTCAAACCATAAATGATGCACTAATCATAATATTTTAGATTTACTGGATGAATCCATTTGGTCTTTGGAGGCTTTCTCTGTATTATGCAGAACGTGTACTGTGTCTAGTTCATTGGCTAATTTTTAGATCGGCTTTCCTGGTCATCAGGAAGTGATCTTTTGTGTGACTATATAAAAATATTATTTACGCTTCACTGTTATTATTGTTATTACTGAGATAAGCTCTGGAGACATATTTCTGCTTTCTGTTTTATTATGTACTTGAGCCAAAGAGATTAGATGTAAGCAACACGAGGTGAGGCAGGTGGGCTGTTTTAACTTTTAGATGTTTAAACATGCCAAATCTGTGGACTTAATTGTGGCCAGACTTATTTAAAAAGACACATTTAGTGAAGAACTGGAGGTCACTGCTGTGAGCAGTTAGTGTGATGGGTGTAGAGGAATGAACTACTGTACGTTCAACTATTGGAAGTCACCAACAAAAGAAGGAAAGTGTGATTTTGGACACAGCAATTAAAACTCTATAAGACTTTAATCATGACTTTATTGTGCACCGAATGAAGTGGAGATGAAAGTTCTTACAAACCCGGTCAGTGTGAAAGAAGGTCAGACGTGCTCGTGTGGTGAGCGAGCTCGCCAACTGAAACGATCGAGGAGCCAAAACACAATTTCTTCTCCTCGTTTGAGTTCAGTTAAAAGAGATGGGCTGTGTGCTTTGGCCCGACTCCCTCGACTGTAGCCGCCCTCCAAAAAATCAATGGAGGAAATTATAAAGCAGAGAAAATTAGACTGAAGACGAGAGGAGCAGAGGGAGAGAGACTGATTGGAAAACACGGGGAAAAGGTCGAGTAGGAGACGGAGGAGAGGAAATCAGATCATTCCCCCCGAGTTTAACAAATGAGCTGTCCAACGGTGTGTGTGCTCGTATGTCTGTCTTTGTGAGGACCGTCAGGATGGAAAGCAGGGACATTATGCTTGGTCATTTCTTTTAGGGAGGAACTTCACAGAGCTGTTTGAGATTCAGGTCAGAATCAGGTTCAGGTGAGAGGTAGGACAACCCAGGTAAAAGTTTTGTTGTTTTTTTTCCTGCCTGTCCCGTTTGGTTCTTTTGCCATCAGAATTATTGTCTAAAGGCAAAGAAAGATGCCCAATGGATTTACTTTACCAAATGGACCATCCCGGCCTTGCCGTATTGGTCTATTTGATTGACCTTTGTTTTTATTGTTTATTTAATTTTATTTTCACTTGCTACACACGGGACAGACTTGACTGAGTGAAAGAAAATGGAGAAAGAAAGAGAGGTAGGGAAAGAAAAAGAGCGGGGAAGAGGGACGGTGATAAAGGGCAAAAAACAAAAACCAACAAAACAAACAGACAAAAAATACATATATCAATCACCTGGATCACCTGTTGAGAAAGAAAAAAGAAAAAACAAGCAAAAAAAAGAGAGCAATATAATAAACAACATCATCACGATGATCTATGGGAATATAACAGTAAATACTAAATGTTAAACATTATTGTGCAGCACGTAAGATCGACAGCGCACAGTGTGCTTTGAGGTAGGAGCCAAAAAGGGTGTAGTTTGTGTGTGTGATCACCCGTGTGTACACCTGTGAGCATGAGCGCGCTTGTATTTTTAAAAGGTTCCTTAATGTAATGATCTGCTAGAGAGTGTGGGGGGGTCACTGCCCCGTCCTCCAGGGCATGAAGCAGGTGTGGAGGAGATCAAAACTCCAGACATCCAGAGGCCCCCAGAACACAAGAGACCAAGGAAGACCAACAGAGGGGCAGCCGCGCCACTGTCCCAGAAAGAGCTGAGGAGAGTCCCAGATGAGGGGTCACTCAGCAGCCGCGGAGCAGAAGCCAGGGGGGGTTGCAGTGACGTGCCCGTGAGTTCCGCCGGCAGCCAGCTGTGCCAGAGTGACCGAGCCCCAGGCTGAGAGGCCGAGGGCACCCCACCCCCGAAGTGGCCCGAGCGAGCCCCAGGCTCCAGGCCCCGACAAGCAGCCACCAAGGAGTGAGCCGGTGCGTATCTGGATGCCCACCCCTGGACACCAAGAACCACCAACGCACCGATGTCTGAGGGCATCTGCCACTGGCAGGGGGAGTGGTGGGGGGAGACAGGCCTCCATACCTTGGAGGGCCTGAGATGTCCCCAGAGAGGTGGCGTCTGATACCCAACCTGACATATAGACACAGACATACAGGCACACACAGATACAAACATCCATTCCCTCCCTCATGCTCTCATATGCAATTACTCAACACTCACCCAACGTGGAGACAGACATAAAGAGACGCTGTACACACAATCACACTCCCCAAGCGTACTCTAAGAACCGGGTCTAGGTACCCTTGCCCCCGGAGGGGGAAACTGCACCCAGACCCAGGTGGTGTTACCCTTTTGCCTGCGGTGGGGAGAAGCAGACCGCCCCGACTCCGCAGCAGCAGGGAGGCCCCACATTCCAGACCCCAGTCGGACGCCCAACTCCTCCTCCTAGCCCCCCCGCTCCAACAGGCAACAGAGAACGGGGGTGTGAGAAGACTCCAAACCTCCCTCCACCCGCTCATATGTAGTGTTGATGCATGTGTGTTCTAAGGTGCCTTTAAAACCCAGGAGGGCATGGAGCTACCTGCCAGAGAGCAGCAGGTAAGCGCATAGCCCCTCCTGATAGCCCTCAATGTCTACGTGTATTTAAAATTGAGAGGTGGGCAACGACGCCAGGGGTGAGGTTGTACACCCTGATGGTCATCTGGATGTCGTGTCTTCTGGATGCCATAACACATACACATAGGACCCCCAAGGTGGCCCCTCCCTGGGGCCAGCTCCCCCGCTGACCCCACCAGGCACCCCCACAGTCTGCAACCCACCAGGTCAAGGGGACCCAGGCCCATCCGAACCGGTGCCCACAGCAGCAGCACCGCCCCGCCCCACAGAGCCCAGGGCAGCCCACCCGGCCCCACCACAAAGAAAACTGCACCCACCCCACAAGCACAATAGACGCCCAGGCTGAGTTCTTCCTCCACCTCTCCTATATCTCCCCCTCCTGCAGAGTCAGTTCCTGAAGAGAGGAGACCTCCTGCAAGAATTAACAGCCTCCCCACCAGTTGAAGAGCCCCCCAGGTGGCTCAATGCACCGGCGGCACCCCGCGCCAGGGCTGAGCCCCTTATACCCACCCGACCACAACCCAGGCGACACACCAACCAGGTAACCCACCTGGTAACCCACGTCCATCAGCACAGACCCTCCCCTAGCCCCGCTGCACGCAGCCATGAGGAAACTATCACCTAAGAGCCAACAGAGCCCCTAATTGGCCATGACCGCAACCCCGGGTTGAGCCCTCCAAGGAAGACACTCTTGGGGAATCTCCCGACACCCCAAGCCTGTCCCTACCCCGACACCAATCACAACAGCGAAGGTGGGACCAAACTATGACCCCCACTAGGTGATGGAGCTGATCAAAGGAGCCCAGAGCAATTGATCTGATGTGGTGGCAGAGGCTGTATCAAGACTAATGTAATCTAATAGATAATTTCTATATTGGTTAGAATTAAGATTATTTTTATTTTTCCAGTTCATGAGGACTGTTTTCTTGGCAACTCAGGTAAAAGTTAACTTTAAGAAACAAAGCGTGGCCAAACGACATGGCAACACTACAACATCCTTATCCCCCTCCTGCATTCACCGGAAAAGGACGACTGTGAAACAGGGAATTTATTTTTTATAAACACCTTTAAATCAAAGCTATTCTGTTCATCTCCTCTGATTTCAGCACCATATTTTGTTATTTTAGCACTACAGCAGCTTTGCATGATTAACAGCTGAAAATAATCCTTCTGTATCTTAATCTGGGCTTCAGTGCTCCTCAGTTCATCCTCCTTTAAAGCTCTCTCCCTCCACACAACTTTCTTCTAATTAACTTCCCCTCATAAACATAAAGTTTGGACAGCGGGTGGGCGGGGCATCTGTGCTGATATGTTACTGTGAAGTATGCGACACACACACATGCATTATTATTATAATAATAATGCACCGTGACAGCTCGTTCCGGTCCAGCCAGCCTCCCGCTCGACTCTGCCGTCGCTATGTAGACACACAGAAGGAAGACACTCATGACACAATCACCACCACCTGTGGTTCACCTGCCTCCCGGTACCACCCCCCTGACCTCACCGCTCCACCCCTCCCCTGCAGCTACGCCAGGGACCACACCTCCGCCACAGTTACCATAGCACAACAGTGTTGTAATGCAGCTGATCTAAGATGCCTCCTGCATTTCACCAGGACATTCGAGGTGTTTTTGGAGATAAAAGTAATGGGGAAACGCTTGAGCTGACAGAGGTCCTACACAGTGTGAGTTAGAAAGGCTGCAAGGCTGGAGAACCACATGGTGTAATTTGCAGGTTTATGAGGCAGGAGAACCTGGTTTATGTTTGCTGGGACCTCTCTGTTCCACTTCCTGTTTAATTTCATGTAACTTGCTGCAAATGTGTCAGGGCATAGATGCAAAAGGATCCCTTAACGCTGCTTTAACAAAATAGCATGTCCATGAGTAGAGAAACTGTAACACTGAGCCTTTAGAGCACATCCACAGTTTGAACATGAGAAATAGCAGAACAGCAGAGTAACTCTCGATTATTAGGATTTGATTTTTATCAGAACACAAACAGCAAAGGAGAAAATACAACGAACGTTATAAACCAAATGGAGTAATTTAAAAGTGATGTGTGTTAGTCAGCGACGTCAGTGCTGTGCATGTGGATGTGTGGGCGGGCTGAGGTGGAGGTGCTGTGGAGTGGAAACCAAACAAAGCAAAAGATAGTGATGCTGTCAGAGATCGAGAGAAAAGAGCGAACCTGAAGCTTTTATACGGGTCGAGCACCGGGCCCGGGGGCTGCAGGTCCAGCTCAAAGACAGGTAGACACACACACCACAGCTGTGGGAGGCATCGCAATGTGTGCTTCCCATCGACCTGTTTACAGGGAGAACACAGAGCATTAATGGAAAACGGCGCTACATTTCAGCACGTTACCAGCTGCACACGCAGCCACGTGAATCCGCCAGAGCTGCTCGGGTTTGTGGGGAACAGCACGTCATCTCTTGTGGACAAACAGTGAGAGGCACCAAATCCCCCACCACATTTTTATTAGAAGCTTTCATTAAAAGTGTGGTCACATATTTGAGAATCTGCACACCATGCAGCACCATGAGAACAGAAACGGTTGTCTGGATCGCTAAAGAAAAGAAGCATAAAGATGGATTTAGAGAAACGTCTCCCACTGAGATGTTACCTTTTTAAAAATATACTTTTCATTTTGGAAAATTGTTTGTTGGACTAAATATAATAACATCACAACGTTAAACAGAGCTCTCTGTTTTGGGGCCTAGCTAAGTTTAGCCTGGTTGGCCCAGCTCAGAGGTAACTGAGGCAATACTGCTTATGTAATATATGTGGAGTGGTCCTTTAAATGTGAGGCAGTACAGCAGCTCAGTGGTTATCACTGCTGCAGGAGAGCGCTCTAACCATCAAACCACCAGGCAACAAAGAAAAGCATGTTTCATTTTAAAAAATCATTAAATAAAGTTATTTTGATTCTTTTAGTTCTGATGATGTCGTGTGATGGACTGTCAAGGGAGTATCCTGCCTCCTGCCCTGTGTCAGCTGGGATAGGCTGAAATAATGGAAGGGTCTGATGACGGCCATCACCTCCCAGCCTTCACAAAGAGCTGAACCAGTGAACTAAACGAGCTCACAGAGACCCTCGCTGCTGATCTTTGTGGCTGTTTGTTGCACGCTAAACAGCCACATATCTCTAACACCTGAAAATATACTATAAACAAAGATTTTGATGCCCTTTTTGGAATAGTGTTTACAGAAATCTAACTTTAATTTGTCTTCTTTAAAATAATTTTCGGATTGTAATTGTGTTTACAACCTTCTGTGAGGTTGGTTGTGTTTAAATAGAGATCTTTAATTGTCTTTATACTGAAAAATGAACCGACAGTGAGTGAAAATGTTTGAAGAGCAAAACCAGAGCACACACTGATTGGGTTCAGAGGGTTAATCTCCAGAGTTTCACTTCCGATTAAATAACAGTTAAAAAAAACAAAACAATGAAACGAGATGAGCGTTGACGTCTGTGAACCCTGAGCTCCCACAACACAACGATACTCGAAATTATTCATTCGTCACACTCAGCCCGGATCTGTCGTCTCTGCTAGAACTAGAAATCTTTCTATTGGCTCATTTATCCCTTTTTTAAAATATGATTTTTAACAATTTCTTTATATAGTTTTTACATCACTGACGAGAGACGTCTGGCACTTTAAAGTAACCTAATACATCATGTAGAGTTTTACTTTAACTACAGGTTAGATGGTTCGTTTAACGGTTGCAGGCGTTAACTGCAATAATCAATGAAAATTCAATGCAATCAGAAAACCTGAATCAAACATTAACCCTGATCTATCTGATCCTGATCTACTCACTGGCCCTGGAGGTTTTGTGAAGCATGTCTGGAGAGAGACAAGAACAACCACCACAAATATCATGTGACTGTCTAAAAACTCATCATTCACTTCACGCCAGTTTTTCTTTGATTAAATATACAATCATTGCATTTAGGTTTTTTAAAATCTGCTTGAAATTCACCCTCTTCTACAGTTTCCTCTATATTACCCAATTTCCTTCCGGGTCAACCTTCAGGATCAATAAAGTTTTATTGAATTGAATTGAATGTAAATACTAATTGATTTAACATTAACACAGTTATTTATATTTCTGCTCCGAAGCCTCGAGTTGATTCTTTTGGCTCTCATGTAGTTTTTGTCTCAACGCAGACATGAATGAAATCACCCTGTGTTTTATCACTGCACATAGAACTACAAGGTGAAAATACTTCTGTAATAAATAACTCTTCAAACTAGTGACTGAGCGCTCAAGTGAAAAAATGCTATACAAGAACCTCCCCTACCTCGGATGCAGCCAACGCTCCCTAAGCCTGGACCTACTGGAGGTTTTTTCATAGGGATGGGAATCGATAGGAATTTAGCAATTTTGATTCCATTATCAATATCACTTATTGATTTGATTCCTTACAGATTCTCTCATCGAGTCACCACCATCACGAAACAGCATCACTTTGCATCTGTGCAGAATAACTGCATGCTGCACCCTCAAATGTTTGTGTATGTTGGAGGTGTTTCCGTTATTTTGCTAATTATTACATATATATGTATGTATATGTTATAAATATTACATAAAAATTAATTTTCTTAAAAATAATGCACTACCTTGGTTAATTACTCCCAGGAGAAAGTAATTCATTATATTACTCTACATTATTTTCATGTTACTGTAAAATAGCTGAAACTCACTGACTCGTAATCACGATGTAACAGTATAAACTGAGGCTACAGTCACACACCAACTCAAACCCGTGTCCTAATGAGCACACGTAGAATCTTTGTCTTAGTATTTAGGTATGAACACAAAACTGAAAGCACGTAACAAAGATGGAAACCAGCACAAACAGCGTTTAAAGTGGTCGCCATGGTGATTCTACTGTAGAAACATGAACAGGTAGAAACGAGGCCGCAGCCTGTCTGCTCATCAGTTCGTTACTTGTTGAAGTTCAGGGTCAGTGTGGCTGGGTCGGGGTCAGCAATCACTCAGCAGTGCTTGTTCATAGTGGGTCGACTGATTGTTGGGTTTTCTCTGAATTATTGTCGGTCTTTACTTTGTGATTTGGTCCTACGCGTAATATGTTTGATTGATTGATTTTCCATTTACACTCACTGTTTCGTATACTTCTACATGATATAATGCTTGTTCAAGGCACATACTGGTATATGCACATTAACAATGAGGAGTAATACAAACACAACGTGCATAGAGGATTCTCCGATCTTTAACATGAATGAGTTGAGCTCCACCCAGCATTGGTTTGAAATCCCTGCTGTTACTCCAGTTTCCACCTTTCTTTATTCGATTCCTTCTGTTATTATAAAGATTTGTCGATGCTTGTGATTATAGTGAGATGGAAAATGTGGATAAAGAGGGCATGACATGTGGCAGAAGGTCCAGTCAGCTGGGAATCAAACTGGGGGGCTCTGTATCTTAGGTCTCGTCCTAACTCAGCCATGAGATGTCCCAGTTCCCTCATTTTTTTGTCTGTGGAGGAATGGGTGGTCTTTTCATCACCAGCGGTCACTTGACTGGAGCTATAGTGGCAATCTTGGCCTCTGACGGCGGGTGAAGTCGACGGGGGGTTGTAAGTGGCTGTGTTGCTCTGCGTGTGTGACATGAAGTGATTGACAATGATTGGTTGGTTTCATCTGAAGCAGCCTATGTTCTGAGTGATTGCAGCAACAGCCGGACTCAGAGACCTGAATTTTGCCACAGCAGACTGGACCTGCACGACTACGGCGAGCATTTCACATGAGGTCACGTATATGACTTTACATATAACACACTCAGTTTGTCGTGTATGGTTATCCTGCCTCATCATAAGCTTTGGACATTTTCCATTGTTCTAAAAAAAGGAAAAGAAAAGAAAGAAAGCGTGGGAATGTACTGCGACTAAAATAACACGAAGACCTTTCTCCTACAAACATCCCCAGAGCTGCTGGTCATTCCTGTGTGTTTATGACATGTCGACAGTTCCTGCTGCTCAGGTAGAAAACAGGACGTCACTGCCAGTTCATCACACCAGCAGCAGCACGCTCATGAAGGGATGGGAGCTCCAGGTGGAAAGGGTTAATGTTGGGGTCAAAGTTGAATCTGAATCAGTTTGGGGGGGGGGGGGTGTAAAATAATGAGCAAGGCTCAAATGCACCAACAGAAAGCGTGTGGGCAGCTACCAAAGATGACAGGAAGTACAGGTGTTTATATACCTGCTGTGTTCATACACGAACATGACAGACAGTTAACCTCTTACTGTGACACACACACATGATTACCCATGTTCCTTAGCAGCAGAACATCATGTGACTGCACTGACGAATTCGTCATGTCTGTGAACATGTGATCTGATAATCATGTTCATGGTAATACAGGTGGTTAAATAAATATAAGAAATATATACAAATAAAAGGAACACTTTAAATCCAGCATCGAGTCAGTGGAACTTCTTGGACATTGATCTGCTCAGTTAAGTAGCAGACGGGGCTGTTAGTCAGGATCAGCTGCTTTGGTGGTAATGAAAGCAACGACAGGTGTGTGAGCGGGGCAACAATGAGACACCCCAAAGCAGGGATGATCTCACAGGTGACTGTTTTTCACTAGTTTTGCATTTGTCCGGGGTCAGTGTCACTACTGGTAGCATGAGGTGATACCTGGACCCTACAGAGGCGGCACTCGGGCTCGACGCCGACTAGTGGACCCTGCGCTCACTGCCCAGCACCGTGGAGCCTGATTGGCATTTGCCAAATAATACCAGAATCAGCAGGTCTACCACTGGCACCCTGTGCTTTCCAGAGACGAGAGCAGGTTCATCCTGAACTCATGTGACAGACGTGAAATGGTCTGGAGACAACATGGAGGACGTCATGCTGCCTGTAACATCATTCGGCACGACTGGTTCAGTGTTGGTCAGTGATGGTCTGGGTGGCATATCCATGGAGGGACACATGACCTCTATGGGCAACGACACCCTACAGCCATCAGGTATCAGGATGAAACCCTTGGACTCACTGTCAGACTCTCGGCTGGTGGAGTCGCTCCTGGGTTCCCGCTGGAGCACGACGATGCCCAGCCTCAGGTGGAGAGAGTATGGTCCATTAATTCCCCCCCCCCCCATCATGCATCATTTTGATCTACGTGGTCTTTGAATTCAGCCTCTGGTTGGGATAACCAGTATTATTATTTTTCCCTATTAAGATGCTGGCTGGCTGGGTGGATGGATGGACGGAGCGTTAACTTTAGCATTCTGTGTTAAATCTGGATGGTCTGTTGGTGCAATGACATGTATAGAAGGAGGAACTATCCATGGAGACCAAAACAGGTTTTCTATCGGCCTGTAAGCACGTGTACTTCTGCTGTAAAGTCGGGCGTTTTAACACGGGAGTCAATGGCAGTGGTCTCCAACCTTTTTTGCGCCACGGACCGGTTTATGCCCGACAATATTTTCACGGACCGGCCTTTAAGGTGTCGCGGATAAATACAACAAAATAAAACTAGTACCGGTACCGAAAAAAAGAAGATCTATTCATAACACACGCGAAAAGACACAGGAAAACTGTGTTAACGATAAAAAACGATAACAAAATAACGCTGAAAACCGATAAAAACCCTGAAAACCATACATTTCACACCCGAGCCTCAACTCTCGCAGCCCGGTACTAAACGACTCACGGACCGGTACCGGTCCGAGGCCCGGGGGTTGGGGACCGCTGGTCTATGGGGACTGACTCGCTGAGGGAGCCTCTGGTGGTTGCTAGAGGAACTGCAGGGTTTTGGCACTGTCACATTGACTTCACTTTTAAGAAGCAGAAGCTCCATCAATGTTTCATACAGTCTGTATAAATAGGAGCAAATATTAAAAAATACTGACCCATTTCTTGACTTGCCCTGGTTCCAAATCAGTGAATAGGAGACACGACGAGGAACCCCTGCAGTGTGTCTGTAACCGAGCTCCCCTCAGTTTGTGTGAATTTCATGTTTAATAATGTGATTTTTCTCCTTTATGGTGACTTTATATTGGGGTAAAAAACCACGATGTTATGTCCGTGTGCACTGAGAGCGGGCGAGGCAGGAACGTAAACAGAGTCCAGACTTTAAATGAGCTCCATTATTCTTTAAAACATTCTGTCCTTGTTCTGCTGTTTCTCCGAGCGTGACTCAGCTCCATTTATCTCTGACAGCTCTGGGACATTTCAAACCGTTGCTGTCCCAGAAGATCACCTTTATCCCACCATGCATCTCATCCCAACAGATAACAACGTTGTCCAGTGTGGTGCTACCTGAGAGCGAGGCCCTAATGGCCCACTAATACTCGGATTCTGTTCATGGACTGAACCGATGGTTTACGCGTCTGTGCTTCCTGCCACTGATACACAGCACTGTAATGTGGGTCTATTCTTTTCATTTCAAACAACATATTTTTATAGTTTGACTCCAGAGGAGCTTTGCATTATTCATGATTTTTAAAAAATGTTTTTCTATGTTATACAGGGCCTTTATGCAGACCCCAGTCATCCCTTCTGTGTAATAAGCTGTTTTAAGGCAACTTTTTTTCTGATTGGCTGCCCCTTGTAAACAAAAGATTTGAACAACAGGTGAGAAGGACTTCTGTGATAAGCCTCACCATCAGACGATTTCTAAAAAGCAGAATCAGACTGTTGTGAGGAGCGCTGTGAGGTGTACTGGCCTTTCAAACAGGTTGACTACAGCTGCGCTAAATGTTCCAGATTCTGGGAGAAGGTTCACTGACTTCAGCCTGCCGTGATCCGGATGATGGCTGAGACGGTCAGAATAACGTAGCGTATGATCCTCCTCCCTCTCTGAATTGTGGGGAGCATAAAGTGAAGTACAAAAAACTCCTTTTTAGTATAAAGTTTTGATAAGATCCTTAAACATATGCTTAAAGTTAAGCTTCCTCCCACAATCCAAAGACATGCAGATGCTGGGTTGGATTGGCCACCTGTCCACGGTGTACCCTGCACCTCGACAGCTGGGATAGGCTCCACCCACACCACGATTGGATGAGTGGAAGAGAATGGATGGAACTTAAGAAGTTAGATTATACTAGCTCTTCTTTATTTTAAGTGTGAGTGGTTAAGAAGCATACGTTACGTTATAGCAAACTATGAACTCCATTAATAACTTCATGATAAATGAATTTTTTTTTTGTGCAAACTCCGCACAGTTAGCTGAACATCAGAGGGTCGGGGAAGTCGGGCTGGTTGACTGAGCTACAGAACTATGATGAGGCTAACATAAGCTCATTAGCACGGGGAAGATGGAGAACAACGACTGACTGTTTTTCAGTAGAAGTTCGTGTTGAGGGCAGAGACAGACGCCACAGCAGGAGGAAGACACTGAAAATGGAGTAAACTTTAGTTTGCTGCCTGGTTTTAATTACTCGCTCAGAAAGTCCTGATCCTGAGCTTGACTGTGAGTCTTTTGATAACTGCTTAAATATGAGTGTAGGGGCTTTAGTTACACTTTAGTTTTTTAAAACTGTTGGTCATGGACAGAGCTGATAAAAAGCTGGAGATGACTCGTGACTGATGATGAACAAGGCAAGGCAGCACGTTGAAGGCACACGAGCCTCAGCCAACGCTGGAAACACAAGCCCAGGTCAGATTTCTATTCTGTACCATGTTTCTCTCTTATAAATTGTTTGTAATGTATCTGGGATTTAAACAGCCATTCAAACCTTTAACATATAAAACCAAACCTACCATTAGGAAGAGCTGGAACTGAGCTAATGTTAAAGCTGTTAGGTCAAACGTCACCGGCTTAACAAGCAGCCCTCTGGTTACTGACTTTAGGGCAGCTAGTCTGTAACAGTAAAAGGACACCTGGCCCATATAATCTGATTCATTTCTGAGGGTTTCCTGCATAGACGCTCCACAGACTTCCTCTCTTTCTTCATTCCATTATGAGAAACAGGAGACTGACAGGGAGCGGTTCAACTACAGCCCGAATGCTCGCTGAAGCATCGCTCACACCAACATGTCATATTAATGAAACGCAGTTCAGCTGCGTTCTGAATCAAGGACAAGCCTTTACAAGTAGACGTTGGAAGGCCTGATAAGGGTTTGGAGGCAGAAGCTAATTAACGAGTGTTTGAGAGGACTGTTTGTGCAGAATCAAGGGTGGGTTATCAGTTGCCCTGGTGAGCAGGTCCCCTGGCGATTCGCCACAAATTGAGAAAGCGGAGCAATTCCCCAGGAGTTTGGTTTAATTTCTTCTGTCGGAGCGATTCCACTGAACTCCGTTAAGCCTCGACACCATCAGCAAATTAAGTTGCAAAAGAAGCTTAAGGTTTCCAAGCAAGACAAAATGAAAGGCTGGCTCAAATCTTTGACATTGCAAACATTTAAATGAGCTGCAAGGAGTCAAAACAGGGGAGAGCCCCAGTATACATCCATGTCCAACACAGAGGAGGTTCCTCTCCCCCCTCTGATATAACAAACCTGCCACAGGAGATAATAAACCCGGAATAAACTGGAACAAAGGCCCGGAAACTAATCTTAAAACTGGACTTAATGTTTAATCCATTGATAAACCTACTGACTTTGTAGAGGGGGGGTCAGAAGGGGCCCAACATTTGCCTTGGGGCATTTCAGGAGGTTAATCCGGCCGTGCCCGGCAGTCTCTTTGTGTCCCAGTGCGCTCTCTAGTTTTCCTTCCCCCCGCCCCGTTTCTGCTCGTGGATTATCATGTAATCCCTGATATTCATCAGCCGGGCAGGTTCAAGGTCATTTCAGTACAGTTCTCCGACTTTGCTCTCTGTGGCTGGATTCTGCAGTTCGACATGAGAAGGTCTGAATATGAGAAGGTTTTACCTAAAATACCACGTCACACTGACCAAAGAGATCAATACCAACAAAATAAAAGCATTATTTAATAAAAACAACTGTAAACATTGCAAAGAAAACCCAGTCACGACGCCTGCATGTTCACTGCAGTACCTCCACCTCCTTCATTTAAAACACTTGCTGTCATCGACTGTTTTAGCAGAATTCCTCAGGGTACAGAGGAATTGTTCCACACAGGTTTAAAACACATCTGGAGTGTTTTCAACACAGTCGTGCTCATTAAGTGGAGAAAACTCAAGTGTTTGATGGCCGTTAATTACCAGTCTGCTCACCCTTCCATTCCTAAAACTGTCACGTAAACTCCTGTCCTCCTGCTGACTTCCTGCCCGAGGCAAAGTCTTCAGTGTCACAAAGGCGCCTCTTTTTTAACCCAGGTAGATCGCTATAGTAACCTGTTGTGCACACCTGATCTGCTTCGTGGCAGGTTATGTTCAGAGTTTGGATTTCAATCAGCTCCGAGCTGATACATTTCTAACTGTTTTTTCCCCTGATGATATTTTAAGAACAGTGTAACACATTTTCATGACTCTAATGTGCAGCTATGAGAAAGTGCACTGAAAAATACTGACTCACAAATGTGAAGAGTTTCTGCATCATTTCTCTCTTACTTTATTTGCACCACCAGTGTGGTTTTTTTTAACTTATTCAAAGAAGTAACTAAAGCAGACATGAAAAAATAAAGATGAGCTTTATAAAAGCACCGGGGACAAACTTGAAGACACAAAAACCAAAGCAACAAAGACGGAGGAGCAGGTGAGACACAGGTGGAAATGTGAAGATGGAGACAGAAGAACACCGACCACAGGGGAACACAGAACTGCAGATGCAGGCATCACCTGCTGGTTTGCAGAGTCGGGGTTCTGACCCTCGAGCGAGCGTTTCTCTCATCGTCATCTTTGGATTTTCAGATGAGATTCATTGTCGTCGTAATCACGAGCATACAGAGAAGAAGCACTGCTGAACTTGGTGCTGACAAACAGACACAATCAGTCAAAGAACAATAAAAAAGAATAGCTCCTATTTTATCATAAATAAATGGGCAATATTCATAATGATAGCAGCTTTAAGTAGTGGAATAGATGACATAACAGAGGTTTTTCAGACTGTTGCACTGCACTTACTTAGATGTTGCACAGGTTTCAGCAACGATGCGCGCTCATGCGCTCGTGACTCGTCAGTCACTTAGTAGCTCTGCCGTAAAACATCAGCTGAAAATGAACATCATGTTTTATTCAGTGAGACTTTAAACTAGTGACTGAGACCATAAGCTCACGAGGAAAGTGTTTCAAATCTGCCTCTTTATAAGCTTCCTGTATACATATGACTGAATTTCTTTTCCTTGTCTACAGTTTCATCTTTTTTATGATGTAACCAGTACTCTGTGTAAAGTGTTACAAAGTAACATGTTACTGTTACATATAACTGTATTGGATACAGTTACTAGGCAAACAATTATGTCTTTATGTTCTTTCTTCTGCAGGATGTGGAAGTTTGACTAAAGATGAACCCATATTTATTCCTGCACTCACACTACAATCAGCTGACTTCAGTTTCCGAGGGGGAAATGAAGGCGTGGCCTGCTGTATCAGAGGAGTGGAGATATGAACATTACTCTGATTTCTATTGTTCAAGAGGACAAGAAGACAAATTGCAAACAGGACACAGACTCTTAGAAAGCGTCTTCAGAGACAGCAGGCCGACACAAGGCGAAGACGTGCGATGTTAACGCTGAGCAGCGAGAGCCTTCAACATGTAACCAAAGCAGCGATGAGCATCAGACCTGCAGCGCTGTGGCCTCCAGTTCTACAGCAGAACAGCTGTCCAGAGCTCTGCGAGTGTTACTGTTGTGTTCAAAGTCAAACAGTAAAAGAAAGCGTGTGTGTGTGTGTGTGTGTGTGTGTGTGTCTTCTTTAGAATAAAGATTTGTGTCAGTGTGTAACCTCACACTTGTATTGCTTGTTATGGCGTAATTTGAAAGTAATGTAAGAAGTAGGGTAGCTAAATGCTGCGGGGAGGTAATGTGCTGTGGTGGCAACATTTTCTTGACATCATTTATTTGACCTGCTGTTTTTGGACTTTTAGGTTAATTTGAATCTCATTTTAATAATTTGATAATTAGTCTGCTTAGGAAAATCTGTCAAATCAAATATGGAGGGAGCCACCGGGGTGACCCTTGAGAATCTTCAGGAGCTGAAAGCAGCTTAAATGACTTTTCACCATATGCTGTTTGCTTTGTTTTATTACAGTTTTATGATTTTGCTTCTCAGTCATCTGTGAAGCACTTTGAGCTGCAGTCACCTGCATGAAAAGTGAAATACAAATAAAATTAGAATGATTGACTGATCGATTTTTGTTTTTCCCACAGTCTACATGCGAGCACATGAGTCGCCCCCTGGTGGTCATCAGCAACAATGCAGGTTTATGGGACTTCTGCACCTCACTACAGCTAGCCACATGCCCATCTTTTATATACAGTCTAGGCAGCATTCAGTTGGACTTTGTTGGGAAAAAACCTCCAAAGGTTTTGTTGAGGCCCTGACTTTGCTGAACTGCTGCTGTTGTACATGCAGGTTTGTGTGTCTTCTCCCTCCGCGTGTTTTTACAGTGCACAGCTGCTTGCATACTTGCTCGTGGCTCTTCTGTATAAACTGGATTTTACTGAAAAGCTTTTGTTTAAGTGCAGTGAAAGCCTGATTGTTAAAGTTTGTGCAGGCTGGCGTCCAAACGCAGAGAGGATTAATAAAATAGACAGAAGATAAAACACAGAGCCTTAGTGTGTGTGTGTGTGTGTGTGTGTGTGTGTGTCACAAACACAGTCACACACACAGGGAAACACACACTATTATGTCATTGATGATTTGCATTGCTGCTTTACAAGAAGCAGGTGGTTTCAGTCCAGATCTAATAACCAGAGCAACAGGCGCTCTGAAGGTGACATGCACGCTGCTATAATGTGACCGCTGTGTAATAAACGATTGGTACGTTTGAGGAACGAGGCTCCCAATCAGCACTGAGCTACTGGTTATACGGTTTAAAAGTAAAAACCAAAAAATAGCTTTATTTCTGCCTCACCCCTCCCTTTCACCCTGGGGGGAGGGGGGTGTCTTTCTCTAAGGCAGGGCCAGACTGAACCTATTATCATAACATAACCTTTGTTTTGGGTCTTTATTGATGGACACAGTGGAAATACAGGAAGCACACCCGGGCAGATGAGTGGACTGGCAATAGCACGCATGTGTTACCCTCCTTTAATATCTGGTTGAACAGATTGCTCCGGCAACCTTTTGTAGGAGGTGACAGAGCTGTCGCATTGTACACACACACACACAAACCTGTAGTTTTTCACCACAGGTTTGTGTGTAGGAGCTCTGTCACGGCTGTTTTCAGCAAACTAAAAAGCAACCCTGACTTTAAAACATGACATTTTTACACAGCCTAACTGCAAATTATATCTGCAGGGAACATATTTTCTCTCTTTCTAATATATTTACTGTTGAAGGGACCGACAGAGTTCACCTAAGCAGGTAGGTGAGGTTGAAAAAAATATACTCGACAGGCTTTTTATCCAGTAGATTAAGGCTCCCCTGGTTTCTTTTAAATTTGTCTTTTTTTGACTTTCATTTTCATTTGTTGTCTTCAGGTTTAGAAGAAGAAAAAAATGTTTCACAGCATTGTTGGTTTGTTTTTTTCCACAAACCATTAAATTAATATATAATGTACACACACATGAGTAACACAAACTGTGTGAGTGCATGTAATCTCTGTGCATTCCCTTTTAGATCAGATGATGTCATAAAAAGGTTCAGACAGCACAAACATGGTCCAGAGGTCCAGTTCAGCGACTCCAGTTAGCTGAGGTGAAGCCTTGCAGACAGCTACCAGCTACAGCCACGAAGAGGCCACGCCCCTTACAATGCTAACTTTAAGCCTTAAAGCAATTTAAACAGGTGAGTCATGAACACATCCTCCCCCTGTACAGGTGTTATGAAGGAGGAAATGATCCACACAGAGCAAACAGTTTGTGTATCAGGCTGTAAACATGTTTATTTCTGCTGGAAAGCTTTAACGTGGGAGTCTATGGGGACTGACTCACTGCTGCCTCTGCTGGTCGTTAGAGGAACCGCAGCTTTTCATCATTTGTTTTTTACCACCTGGAATTTGTGACATTTAGTTTTGAGTATCTGAACAAAAACAGGGACTAACTCTGCGTATGTCCCTCCAGGAACAGAAAATAAGAACATACTCGTCTGTGGTGTCAGTCATCAGGCGTCTAATCAAGCTTTATATTATTTTCTAGAAGGCCTGCAGAACGCACGTACAGTAGGGTCCAGTTGTAGTGCAGCAGCACCAAATTGGAGTCTACAGAGTGTGTACATGAAATTGAATCCACTTGCACGTAGATGTGAGAAGCACAGCTCTGGCTAATAAAGAGGCTGTGCAGTAGACCCGCTGCTCTGATCAGAATGGATGCAGCGCGCTTTCTTTTTTCTCTTGGTTACATCAGACTTACTGTTGCAGCTCAGAGTTTTTGCAAACTGCTTCTGTTCCATCAGTGTTTGTGATTTGTGCCAGAGGGCTGCACGCTCTCATTCTGACCTGTGATGGAGTCACACAGACTTGCTGTAAGTTTAAATCCTGCAGCGTGAATTATCCGGTCCGACCTCAGAGCTGTGGAGCTGTTAGTGACTCAACAAGATCCTGAAGATTAAATGGTTAAACTTTTACACGCGTCTCTTTCTTTTGCCTCTTCGTGTCTCTCACATCAGACAAAACCGCCCCAAACTTCTTCCAGCACATTCATCCTGTCTGTGTTTTACAGTGCATCGGCGAGAAGGGCTGGAGAAGGGAGGGTGTGAGAGGAGGAAGAGGAGGATGAGGGGGAGGGAGGAGGAGGAGGACGGTCCTGCTGTCAAACACAGATGAAAATCCAGCGGCAGGTTTCAGGAGGACACCGCCGTTAGGTAATCGCATTTATCGTCTCCTCGGAAGCGGCGGGGGGCGGGGGTCAGCGGACACCGAGCGCCGAGCTGCGCACAAAGAAATCCGTTTCATTCCGTTCCCTCCAACTCCGGAGCTGCTGGAGAGGCGACGTGTGCGTGCAGCCCCGTGACGGTGCACGGACACACACCGAGCCCAAACTTCAGACTGGATTCAGAAACTGGAGCCGGAGCAGCGCCTGTGCCTCGTAATTGGCGCAGTTACGCGGACGGTTGTGCGCCAGTCTCAGTGGCCGAGGAGCGTCTTCTAGAGAACATGAGCGGGACACGTTAGAGAGCCGAGGCGGCTCGTCTCCGCGCTGAAAGGTGAGTGAGTCACACCTGGCCTGTACGGAACTTTGGCCGGGGTGTAGTTCAGGGTCCGTCCCTCATTTCTGTGTCAAGTTCAGGCTGAACTTTAATTTCAAAAATTGAGTTTGAATCTCAGATCTTAAGCGAGAAAGTGGCTCAGCTCGCATTTTAATAAAAATATGAGCTGACAGCTGGTTTCAGGTCGGAGAGGCTGAGGAAAGCTTTAGACTGTAGCTAAAAGATGGAGGACTCTACAGTCACATCAGCCCCTGGTATCTGGCCTCAACATTATAAACAAAACTTGGACTGCAACCATGATGTTTTTGATTATCTTATTTACATATAGCTTTTTTTAAAATTAATTTATGTCTTTCTTTCTTTTCTTTGGAGTGCTAGCTAGTTTGGTTCAGGCATCACACAGACACAGATGTCTGGTAATTACTGCTGAGTAAGAATTAAAATCAAACCCAAAAACCAGAGCTCAACCTTCTTGGATGGTCTGTTAGTGCAGTGACCTCACAGCAGCCATATTATTGATCACATGATGTCAAAATGCTCCAACAGCAAAAAAAAAAAGGTCCAGAGGTTCAGTTCAGGTGAAGCTAGCAAACAGCTAGCAGCTACAGCCGCCTGTGTCACCGTCCACCTGTCATTTCAAGAAGCCACGCCCCTAATAATGCAAACTTTAAGCCTTAATAAGCTTTAAACAGGTGAGTTATAAAAATGTTCTCCCCTGTACAGGTGTTATGAAGGAGGAAATGATCTTTTGAGACAAAACAATTTTTGTAGTTTTGCTTTTAACATGGCCTCACTCCTGAAACCTCTTGCTGATATTAGAGGCGCTACATTAGCACAGCACAGCATACTCATAAATGAAAACTGGGCTGGCCTTCGTGCAGACATGCTGAACGCTTTGAAACATGTTCAGCTTCTGCAGGAGTGTACAGAGGATCTGTTTGCACTCATGCAACCATTAAATGTCAGTTTTTCACCAAATTATGTTTTTAAATAAACCTCCTGTTCATTAGACTGAAACACACACACACACACACACACACACACACACACACACACTGCACTGTTTTGTAGATCTAACGGTAAACGGATTAAAATGACTTTCTCCCTCCGTCACTCTATACTTAAACAAGTTTTAATGATTTTTCCCAATTTTATATTTCTTAATTATAAAGTATTGAGATTTTCTGCTGCGGCTCCAAATTGAGCTGCGTGCATCATGCTCCCTTTAATAATCCCTGACGTGTGCCTGAAATTGGGATCATAGATCATAGAGAGCAACATGGCACTCAAGCAGAATCTAGGACAGAATTCAGCAACAGGACAGAGCCATCAGCAACCCAAACCAGGAAGTGGACTGGCTCTACTCTACCTGATCACCGAGTGCCTTACACACCACGTCTTATACATCCATTCACACACGCACGTTTTTCCTTTGTGTAACTGCTTTGTGTCTAACAAGAAAGCTTCAGAGGTGGCTGCTTTTGCAGGAACGATGTAGACAAGAGTCCATAATGGGAGTCAGCATTTTATTTGAAACTACAGCATTATATTTACTTACAAATATTTAAAGGTACATACACTAAAATAAGGAGGTAACAAGTCGGATTTTTACAGTAAACGAAAGAAATGTGATGTAAATAAACTTTAGTACTGTGTAAGTGATTTAAAGTGGTTTCAGTCATTAAGTAATTTCATGGGAATTCTGCAGAAAATTAAAGAATATTCTCTGATCTTGTGTCGTAAATATGGGGTAATTTTTGGGACATTGTATTATTAAACTGTCCTTTTATTTAAACACTATAAATATTTTCCTATATTAACTTGTATGAAAAAATAAATATCTAAATCTGTAGCACAGCATGCTTACAACATGAAAGGGGAAATTTTGTTTGTTTTGCTTCACAATTACCACAAAAATGATGCAGTACTTAAACGACTCCTCCTGTCCTGTAAAATATATAAAACTTTAAATTATTCATGCATTACTTAAATGTACTTACAGCATGACTTAGTGGTTCGCTGTCACGAGAAGTGAGGATCTCAGTCTTTTATAGCTCACACTGACCGACCTGTCAAACCCACGTTGGTTTCATACGAGCAGATTCTATATTCATCTTGTCGACATCAGGCCGAGGTGAAACTACTTTCTGCTCGAACCTGTAGAGCTGAAGGAGCTTCTTTGGTGATTCTCAGGCATTTTCTACTCTCTGGGTTCGTTCACGCCATCACTGTGTCTCACCGTCGAGTCACACGAATCGAGGCGTGAACTGGTGTGAAGAAACTGTGCAGGGTGTCGAGGCTAAAATGGGGAGTGTTGAGAGCTTCTTCCCCTTTCAGTCAATTTTCTATTTTACTGAAAAAGACACACGAACTAATGTAGACTCATTGATTTGTTCTTTAATGACTGGCATGGAAGAATTATTAGAGCTGGATATATTGTCAGCTTTGACACCTGAAGTCCAGATAGTTTAATACAGCACATCAGGATCAGTGTCTGATTTATTTAACAAAAAGCTTCATTTTTTTATCATTGTCCTCGTTGTCTTGTTTCATCTGCAGGGTGGCTCAGCCTCTGGTCTAAATGATCATATAACACGGAAGAGTAGAAAACAATCATATGGAAACTGAATGAGCTGTTCTTATAGGGTTTCAGGGTTAGCAAAATTCTTATCTTAGCTACGTCTAGGTAAGCATGGTAATGTAAATGGTAAATGGCCTGTATTTGTATAGTACTTTTACTTAGTCCCCAAGGACCCAAAGCGCTTTACTCTACAATCAGTCATTCACCCATTCACACACTGGTGATGGCAAGCTACATTGTAGCCACAGCTGCCCTGGGGCGCACTGACAGCACATTATAGTCTTCAATGAATCTATAGTCACAAGCTGCTCTGCATCCAGGTCTAACTCCTCAGTATTGCCCATTATCAATGGAATCCGGTCTTTAAGTCTGGCGTCATTAACTGTTTCTCTGCTTCAGGTCCCAAAGTCAAGCGAACACTGCGGCATCACTGTGAGTTACAAATTGTCTAAATTCTTTAATCTGTAATAAAATAATCAGTGTGGCTGCTCTACCAGGTGTAACATCCAGACATCCACGAAAACAGAATTTTTTTAATTTAACAGAGTTAGAAGTTAGCAGGAAGTTAGCTCGCTAGTTTCCACCTAAACATGATATAGCATGTTCTGACTGAGAGGTTTCTGAAACAATTCAAATGTACAGCTCTGCTATCACTTCCAACATAAATGAAGACAGAAAACTAAACAGCAGTGACGTTTGTAGAGTCACTGAAGTTGGGCTAGCTGGTATATAATGATGTGCTACGTGATCGCTAGCAACACAGCTATGTTAGCATAATATAAACACAGTGAAGCTGGAGGATGAACGCTAACTTTGTTCCACTCTGTAAAAGTTAACGTGAGGGTTCCTGATGGTTAGGAACAAATGCAATCGCATGGCAGGATGCTGTAAACGGACCAAACTTCAGTCAGGAGAACAACTGAGATAATCCATCCACAATACGAGGTTAGTCATTAATATACTGCTGCATGGGCTGGGCTGGAGTTACATCGTAAGGTTTTAAACACTGAGCTTTAAAATGAACAGTGGTAACAAAAACTGAGAGAGGCCGACAGTGATCACTGACTGTTTTTAGGGGCTTGTTGAGATTAAAAAGAACAAGATACAAAGAATTAAAACATGTTAAAATCACAACAGCTTTAATAAACAGAGAGTAGTTTGTACCTGGAAGCAGCGTTCATCACGTCATCACTTAAAAACCGGATAGCTTTGTCTTTTAGCATTAGCCTAGCTGAAAATCCTGCTTCGTATTTGACTTGAGAGTCCACTTTAGGTTTTCAGCTGTTGTTGATCCAAACTCTGCATTCTTTCTAAAGAACAGAAAAAACCTTTAATACTGAATAAAGAAAGAAAACTTTGTCACCCTGCTAACCTCGCTCCCGAGTGGAGAATAAACGTTCGGACACAGCAGGTGGGTGGGGTTTTTGACCATATTTGGGATATCCCCTCACCAGCATCATCAGAGAAGCTCCTAGAATAGAAGGAATTGTCTGAATCCAGGTATTTATTTGTACATACACATTTCATTATTTGAAACTCAGTTTTTAATATGACTGTTCATCGGAACAGGCGATATGACAGGAAATAAGAAAAAAAACAGAATAAGTTCACTTCAGAATCCATCACCAAATTCGTAGCAGACTAATAATGACTGCCACTGAGTCTGAGATTCAGTATTTTAGAAGATACGCATCAAATTGGGTGATATTCATGGTCCTGTGCTTCACTGAGGGTTGTTGTTCTCCTGGCAGCGACTGCAGTGATCCGAACTCTTTTTCCTGGCACGCTGCTTTGTTTTGATCAGACTCATTACAGAAGATGAGGCTTCGCACAAATATGCGAGAGGCCTCATCTTCTCTCTCCGTGTTTCGGGCTGCATTGCTGCTGTGGCTCAATATGTCTGTTCAGTGTTGTCTGTGATTAAACACATCAGAAACCGGCGTCCTGCTCACATCCCATTTACTGCTCTTTGTTTCTTGATGGTATCTGACAGGTTATGACAGCGAGAGCTCGCTTTGAAAACTGCAATACTGACTCTGATGTCACGTCAAGCTTCAAGCCAAAACTTCTTAATCATTCTGAATTTGGATGTTTAACACAGATGAAGCTCAGAAGCCTGTAGCAGTTAATTGAATGTGTCAGACAACATTTCCTAATAGTTTTATGTTGTGGGGACGAGTGGGGAACATTAAGGAAGATATTTCAGTCTTCTCTGCAAAAAAGGATGATTGAGTTGGAGTAACTTTAAAACATGAACATGAAAAGGCTCGATAAGTGACGTAAAAGGACTTGGATTTGATATCAGAACAGTAGGAGGTCTGGGACACTTCCTTCACTCCATGTTGGTCCCTATTGAGACCCTTGGAGACAAACAAGTTTGAATTAATGGAAGATTTCAACAGACTGAATCTGTCTTTTTGCCTCCCTACAGTTTCCGTGGAGCTTCCGTAAAACTCCGGTCAGTCGGACATAATAAAATCTCATCCATCCCGTCACACATCCAGCTGCCAGCATGCCCATCATCAGCAATGCCAACCACGACTTCAGCACCTACTCCATCAGCAGCGACGACAGCAGCCTCGACCGCTTCTTCACCGAGATCCCGGAGACCGAGACCCTCAAAGGCGTTTACTTCCAGCGTGCCCAGCTGCTGCGCGACCCGAAGGCCTCGTACGTGGTCGACCGCACCCTGCAGGTTCTGGTCAATGTCGGCGGTAACCGCTACACCTTCCCCTGGAGCACCCTGGAGCAGTTTCCTCAGAGTCGTCTGGGTCGCCTGCGCTTCTGCACCACCCCCGAGGAGATCGCACGACTCTGCGACGACTACGACGAGACCTGCCAGGAGTTCTTCTTCGACCGAAACCCAACAGCCTTTAGGGTCATCCTCAACTTCCTGGCGGCAGGCAAACTGCGTCTGCTCCGGGAGTTATGTGCCGTTTCGCTGCACGACGAGCTCGACTACTGGGGCGTGGACCCCGGCCATATGGAGCGCTGCTGCCGCCGTCGCATGATGGCCCGGGTGGAGGAGGTGGCGGAGCGGGAGCGTAAGGAGGAAGAGTGGAGGCAGAAGAGGATGATGCTGAAGAAGAACAGCACACAGACGGAAAAGGGCTATCGCAGACTGATCGTGGTGCTGCGCGATATGGTGGAAAACCCTCACTCCGGCCTGGCCGGGAAGATGTTCGCCTGCCTCTCCATCGTCATGGTGATGGTCACCGTCATCAGTCTGTGCATCAGCACCATGCCGGACCTCCGAGATGAGGAGACGAAGGTGGGTACAGAGCTTACAGAATTTATAAAACAGCCTGTGGAATCAGTTTGAAATTCATAAAACGTTTTAAATATGGGTTTAAATAAGAAAGAAATTTCTGGGATCTGGCTGAATGTTGAACCTGACGTCTGCATCTGGGGCCACTGTGTCACGGTCCTGGGTCGTTTAACCCAGTGTTATTGTGTTTCATTGTATTTTGATATTCATTGTTTATGTTTTGGTTCTTTTAGTCTTCTTTAGCTCCTAGGTTGCGTAGTTATAGTTCTGTGCTCATTTAGACTCCTTGTGTCATCTTCCCCCGTTCCCCTACACTGAAAAAAAGGCCATGTTGGATTTACTTAATTCAGTAGTGGACTTTGGTTGCACACAAATGTTTTGCTTTGGCAGAAACTTAAACAACTGAGTTAAATCAGCACAACTTTTTCATATTCAATAAACCTGTGCGTTTTGTCTTCATAAAACGTGATTGAAACATGTTTAGATGAAGTAAGTTGAGCTCTTGGAATATTTGAATTCTTCACAATTTTGTCATTTTATTTCAACACTATTCAATAACTTTTACCCCAATACTACTTGGTCACTTAAATACTACATGTTGTCTTTATGTTACATAATGTTCAACAAAGTCTGAGTCTGGTTACCATAAAAATCGAATAGATCTACAACAACTACGGTCCTCCTATCTTTATCCTGGATGCAGGGAAATACCCCTGAAGTGATAGGTTACGAGGCAGGGTACAGCCTGGACAGCTCACCAGTCTATCACATAGAGACAAACAACCATTTGCACTCACATTCACGGTAATTTAGAATCACCAATTAACCTAACTCTATTAACTGCATGACTTTTAACTGTGGGAGGAAACCAGAATACCCAGAGAGAAACCAGTGCAAACTAGCCAGATTGTGGATTTGAACCCAGGACCTTCTAGCTGTGAAGCAACAGCACTAGCAAATATGCCACCAATCCAGCTATGATTTCAAGGCTTGATGCAGAATTTTTTTGTTTTTGTCCTTGACAGGTTAAACCACAATAAATAGCAACAGCATACACGTGGTGTGTATGTCGTTGTCTGCCTCCTATAACTCCAGTGATTTTCCTGCAGTTTGACATCTCGTGCGATCTTGTGAATTTCATGAGTTCAGCAACTAACCACTCGCACTAGATTGTATCAGGTCATCTCAACAAGAACAAATTAAGTTGTTGAATTTGGTACAGATCCTTCATGATTTAATTACGTTCAAGTTGGAAACATGAAATTATTATAAGTTAGACTTTTTTAATGTAACAACCACCCAATTTACTATTTTTGGTATACCAAAAAAAACTAGAGGCGGCTGCTCAACTTGACTGAGATGGATGCCTTCCTCAAACCACGATCCAAAGCGTGCGAGACTGAAATCCCGTGCGGTGTCGCGGGATTTAACATTGCTATATTATTGACTTACTTCACTCGATATGAACAATTTAATCGAGCCTCTCTGCATATCATGTCGTTTCTACACTATATAGTTACACTTAACTTTAAAGCATGAGGCACTTGTGTTAAATACACACAAGATGCTTACGTAAATCCAAGAGCTGGACAATTCCTTTTTTTCAGTGTAGTTTTCCCTTGTTGTTGGGTGTGTCTTACCTGTCATGTTATGTCTGCATGGTTCCTGTTGTCAACTTCAGGTCACATCTGAATCCCATCATGTTTCCTATTTATTTTGAAGGTCTTGTTGTCTTCCCTTGTGGCGTCATTATGATTTGTTTGTGTCAGCTGTTTCCCAGTGTGTGGCCACTTCCCTTGATCACCCTTGTTTGTATTGAGTCTGTGTTTCCGTTCAGTCAGTGTCAGGTTGTCTGTATGTACCCCCATGTCATCCTAGCCAAGGTTACAGTCATAGTTTAAAGTCATATGTGTGGTATCCACGGAAACCTCTGAATCTCAGCTAAAATCTCATGTAAACGATTTCTAAAACCACCAAACAAAGCGAAGACGCCAAACAGTTACGTGATTTTCTGGACTTAAATGTGACCCAGAGCATATTTTCAAAGGTGTTATTTGCTATAAAACACTTTAAGAAATTAGGCGAGGGAAATAAAAAATCAAACTTTTCTATGTTTGAGTCACAGTAACTTTGAAATATCAACATCTGCAGCACTACTTACACCTCTGATGAGTGTTAGCTTTATTTTGATACCAAGATTGGTTACACAGAATTTATAATTGCAGAGAAATACAATGAATTTCCTTTTTGAGCAGGAAACTCAGAAAACCGCTTAACAGGTTAAACACATGGAAGAGTGTAAGACTTTATTCTTTCTAACGGTCAGCAGCATCACAGACTCACCCAGTTTGTTCCTCTTCACACATTCGGGTTAATTGCAGAGTTCAGCAGTGCACAGCAATGCTAGCTCACACTCTGATATAGCACTTAGCACCGTAGCAGCTGGAATACACGCTGCACTCACCGCTAAACTGGATCAAGTCTGAAAGGGGATTTTTCTGAAATATCTAAATTAAAACATGTAAATATTATTCAGGACTGTAACCACACAGGTGCCAATAAACCAGGAAAGGTTATAGGAAAGAGGGAAACTGACCCCGGGGTCATCTGGCTGACCAGTAGAGGCATTTTAAAGGGAAGATTCATGGATGTAAAGCAGGAGGGCGCGCAGAGGGTTGGCGTGACAGAGGATGCTGGGATAGGGTGAGATAGAGCCAGGTGATATGTTTTGGTGACCTCTGCAGGAAGCAGGTGACAGAATAAGTTTGTGTGAATGTGTAAATGTTGTGATGTGTGATCGTGTTGCCAACTCTCTACAGAGCTGCACACGGCGCATAACTGCTTTCTGTTCCCCGCCAAAGAGTCTTTGCATCTAAACTTAACAACTAAAGCTTTCAGATGGTCCAAGAAAAGCGTGTACTCCGGCGGTGGTACAGTTTGTGCGCTCGTGTGGACAGTAAACAGTCCTACATGATGATTTTCATAGTACATTGTTAGTTTATGATGACTGCTTTGTTGGAGGACGTCTTGTAAAAAAGATGATCTAATGCAGGAAATGGTGCTGAAGAGGGGACCTGGTGATGCTGGTTAGAGCGGGCTGTTGCTATAAAGCTCTTGTTTACTTCCTGACTTACAGTTTTGTGTGTTGCAGAGATGAAGACATCATTTCTGCTGTAGTTGGCTCTCTGGGTCGTTCCCCTCAGCGGCGGAGCCGTTACTGACGGATGATTTTTAGCTGGAAATTTAATGAAAGTAATGAAAACTTCACAGAGCAGACTGTGTGTTCACTGAGAAACATTTCCACCACAACACTAAATATTTCATCCTATTAACGTCGGCTCACGTAGCTGTGATGTAAAGTGGGGCTGATGGTGATTAACTGACAGGTAAACTGATGCAGACAGTGCTGCAGATTTTGTTCGCTCTCACTGTGATATTTACAGACGGAAGCTGTTTCTAGAAAAAACAAGAAAGCTCGAAGTGATAAACACGCTGCACGGTACCTGCACCCAGCAACAGACAGGAGAGAGGAAATGTGACTACAGATGAACGTGCGATGTGTAGGCTGGATGTGTAAAAGCAGCTCTTAGCTAACACATTCATCACATCACAGTAATATAACAGAGTATTTACATGTACAGTCTAACTGCACATTTAATCTCTGAGATATTTTAATATAAGAAAAAGAACAGATTCAACAGTTTAGCCCAGAGTTTCAGTGATACAGAAACGCTGATTTAATTTGAAATTGTTATAAATAATTGTTTGTGCAGAAAATCCTGTGATTCTAAGACTTACATTTTTTTTAATTAACAGAATATGTCTGGGTTTTTTTTACTATGACCCTACTGTAAAAATATACATTTCTATGGCAGATAATTAAAAAAGCTTTCTGATATATCGTTTATCTGTTAGTTGTTTGTTTTGCTGTGGTCTGAATGGCCATGGAGATTTTTATATCATCAGGAAAAGCTGTAAAACTTATGAAAATATAGCTTAAAGTGGAACATTTTTGTCCTTTACATTTTCCAAATCCATCCAGTGGGCCTGATTCTGGCCCCTGGGCCTTATGTTTGCCAACCCGACTCAGTATGAGACAAACAGGCATCCACAGAAGAGTCCAAGAATAAAGATATGGAGAATAAATCCTCTGTAATTACAAATAGGTGCGGTTATAAATCAGTGTAACTTCACTGATTGAAAGAGCGATGACAGTAAAAAGACAAATTAAAGCATATTAATGGGGCTCAGGCGTGGATTGAAAAGCAGCTTTTGTCAGCGTGACTGTTTGCTGGTTGTTTTCTGCCGGCGGTCTGAGGTAACCAAAGGAGACAGCGTGCAGAGCTGACTGCTGTTGTCAGTGTAAAGAGTCTGAATTTGGCTTTTGTGAGCTGGAGACAATAAATCGATTCCTCCCGAACGTTTTTGCAGCCGGTCGGACTAATTGAGCCGACAGAAAATCAAAGTGTGGACGTGAGCGCCAAAAGAAGCTGAAAGTTCTGAATCTGGCCGACCTGTAAGGTGGACGGTGCTGCTGCAGATATAATCCTGCTAACATTAGCTTACAGAAAATACAGTGTTTTTATTTAATGTTAATTATCAGGAGTCATGGTTTGAGAAAAAAATAAGATCTGACGGATTTGCTTTTACAAACGTTCAAAAACAAAATTTCACCTTATATCTCTACAACTAATCAGCGCAGGCCAAATTCTAAAGACACCGCTCAATTAAATGAGTAAATTCGCATAAAGCACTATGTTGACACAGTTTACAGCAGCCCCATATTTTATCCTTTGACTCCACCAGAGAGGTTTTGTATGATTTACAGATAGAGATAGCCCTTATTTAGCTCCTCCCACTTCAACGCCACCCTTTAAGACCACTTTCTTTTCATTGGATACTCTCTATGACATCATGTAGAACCAGAAGTAGAAAAAAACTGTGGTAAACTAAGTGATTCTGGCTCACATGGATTACTTGTGCATACACTGTCCTCATTATTAGAACGTCTGGTCATGTTTGTCATGCACATCATGGCTGGAACAGGATCGTAGGAGGTCTGATGGAGTAAAACAGGAGGAAGCAGAATGGAAGCAGGAAAATCATTTTTATTATTCAGCTTTCACCGAGTACCAGGCAGAAAGTTCAGGTGAGGTTCACCATCCTTTCCCGAATATTACCTCCCTCACAAATAATTCACCTGTTTCCAGGAGTCGTATTTTATCAGGGAACACAGAGTTCTAGATTAAAATTATAAATTTTAATGCTTGATGGAAGCTGCCCGACGGCGTCTTCTCGTCAGAAGTAGTTCACATTATGTGCAGTTAGAAAAGCCCATGTTCTTCCAGGTTGTAATTTTCACTTTTCTTTTTGTCACTCTGGTATTTGTGGACACCGTTCTTCATTCAGTCGTCTTTCTTTCTCATTTCTTTGTCATCATTCTGTCATCTGTTAAAATCACACTGGAATAAAAATGGATTTTTATACTTCTTATTACAACAGACACTTTTTTTAGCATTCACCTCCAGAGAAATCAATGTAAGTGCTCTGCAGCTTTTAAATGTTTTCCAATTTCTCGCTTTGTGCAGACAGACGTGGAATTAAAGTGATGGTAAGGAAAACCGAGAGGCCGTTTGCCCTCGGCACGGCGAGAGGCAGCGGGCCTCGCAGGTCACTGTTTTCCGAGGCTATCTGAGCATCATGTGTGAAATCGATGGAGCGGCACTTTATATTTGCTCCGTGTTTCTGTCCCCGTCTGCAGGGCGAGTGCTCCCAGAAGTGTCACAACATGTTCGTGGTGGAGTCCATCTGCGTGGCCTGGTTCACCTTGGAGTTTGTGCTGCGATTTATCAACGCCCAGAGCAAGCTGGCCTTCGCCCGCGGCCCGCTCAACATCATCGACGCCGTTGCCATCCTGCCGTACTACGTGTCCCTGGTGGTCGACATTAAAGACGAGTCGCACGAGGATGTCATCATGGGGGCCGGCAGAGGCTACCTGGACAAACTGAGCCTGATCCTTCGCCTGCTGCGAGCCCTGCGGATCCTCTACGTGATGCGGCTGGCTCGCCACTCTCTGGGCCTGCAGACGCTCGGGGTGACCATGCAGCGCAGCATGAGAGAGTTCGGCCTGCTGCTGCTGTTCGTCTGCGTGGCCGTGACCCTCTTCTCACCTCTGGTTCATCTAGCCGAGAGCGAGCTGGCGCCGTTTGCCGCCACGCACCCCCACCACAGCTTCAGCAGCATCCCGGCCTCTTACTGGTGGGCCATCATCTCCATGACCACCGTGGGCTACGGCGACATGGTGCCGCGCAGCATCCCCGGACAGATAGTGGCGCTGACCAGCATCCTGAGCGGCATCCTCATCATGGCGTTCCCGGCCACCTCCATCTTCCACACCTTCTCCCGCTCATATCAGGAGCTGAAGCAGGAGTACAAGCGGGTGTGGAAGGAGGAGCGGGACGAGGAAATAGCCGCCGAGTCAGGGAAGAGCTGCACCAAGGATGATTCTTCACTAGATGAGCTCAAATCCGTGTCGAAGAACGGGAACGATGGGATGAAGTCGAGCAAGACTCCCACGCTTCCGTCTGCAGCGTTCTGATGGAGGTCATGTGACACTTTTGGTTCATTATGTGTTAAAAACTTTCTCCTTCCCGTACATTAAAACTCTGGAGCACTTGTACGATGAACAAAATAATGTTCCACGCTCTAGATTCATGTTTCCTTAAAAGTGTGTCCACAACTTATCAGGTTATAGTCGCCTCTTAACTTCCACCAGGTCACTGAGGTTTGTTTACATCAATCTGATCTTGATCCTGATTTTGGCTTCACACATTTAAATGGATTTGATCACGTAATATTAAAAATGCACGCTCCTCCAATAAAAAGGAAATCGAGCACTCCCTAAATCAGCATCTGACCACCTGCCTGCGTGAGCCAATCGCAGCTGTCCCCTGCACTGTGCCGCCGTCTCCACTGATTAACCAAGAAGATGTTATGCAAAGAGTGCAGGAGAGCTGCGTCTGCACCATAAAGCAACACAAATAACCCGAGAACACCCAGAACTGTAGAGTAACAATCATCCAACATCAGCTCAGACGTCCATGACAGCGAGGCCGTGCAGCGCGTCATCCACTCACAGAGAAACACTCAAATCTCATTTCACGTGGTCAAAGATAAGTGCCGACTAACCGCGGTGAGTAATGAAAGCTTCGGGAAAATGGTCAGCTTACTGGCAAAACATCTGTTGTTACCTCATGCAGTTATTTTTCAAAGCAGCAAAACGTCACTCGTGCAGGAACAACAAACACAGAGAAAGACTTTAGATCTTCCTTCTAGGAGATGAACGAACACTTGATTCATCTGCAGATATTCATTTATAAAGAATAACTACAGGAATGTTGCATTATGTAAAAGTGGAAGCAGCAACCTGCCGATTTAAATTTCTGCAAAGTTTTGCGAAAACATTTTATGAATTTATTTTATTTTGGTGCAAATATTTGTACAGATGTGAAACCATCGAAAAATCCGTGAACGATTGTAACAAATAATCAAAATAACGGCTTAAACCGTGCAGCCGTGCTGAACATTCATCCCTTTTTATGGAGTTTTAAAAGTTTTAGGGAAAAAACAATACAAAAGGAATATAACATCTCCTGGTTTTTCCTGCAGCTGAAACAAAGTCCGTCTGTAACTCTGCACACGTCACTGCTGACCTGGTGGATGTTAGAGGTCAAAGTGTCCTGTTTCCTGTCCCAGCCGTGTTTGTTTTTAATGACGAGCTCGGCGTTTGTAAAGTAATCCCTGCGCACCGCTGTGCTCTACACGCTCCGTTTATCGCAGGTTTTTCTATCGTTGGCTCTCTGTGATGTCAAGTGGATCTCCTTATATGGTCATCTCCAGTCCACAGCCCTGGCTGTGAGTGCAGAACCACCCCATGTTCAAATCTTTGTGTCTGTGAGCCACTCAGAAGATTGCTTTAAAAGGGGGAGGAGCTATAAGAGTTTGTGTTCAATGCTCAGTAAGATATGAAAGAATTGTTTGGTATCGTGAGTCAGAGCAAAAGCACGGAGCTGGAAATGAGTCGCTCCCAAAGCCTTTCCCGAACGTTGAATTCTCCCATTGTTTTCTGAGGAGCTCCAAACTGTGGTCTTAATAATCTTACTCCTCTCTGTGGCTGCTAGGAGACACTGTGTCTGTAGTAATACACTATTTTTGTACACACTTACACACACAGTGCACCAATCCAATTACAGTATGATTGTCTGGAGAGCATCAGTGTAATGGAAGATCACATTTCTTCCTCTTGGTTCTTTCGGTTTTAATCAGATAACTGAAAGAAGATTCTCCAGCATCTTCTTTTCTTCCCGTTTGCTTTTGGACTGGGACGCTGACCCGGCTCTCGAGTTTCGGGATGTTGGAGTGTCCTCGAATGGACCATCGGCGCTCGCAGAAGCCGGTGATGAAAACTTCACTGTGATGGATTGCACAGCACAGACGGCGTCACGTCTCAGAGAGGATTTTTCAGAGGGAGTCGATGGCTGCCTGGAGGGAAGAAAGTCGTTTAAAAACCAATCAGCGGAGGTGTCGGAGCATTTTTGAGAACCACCAACTCGGTCCTTTAATGTGCACAGAAATTTGTGTCCTTCATTCTTTAACCGCTCACGTCTTTCTGGCATTTTTAAAATAAAATAACACTTGGATTCATTTGCTGTGATGAATGCTTTAGATTGTTTTATTGCACTCGAAGCTCCCGAGCAGTTTTAATGACTACACGACAGAAAAATGTGACTTAAAAAGAGGCCTTAGAGAAGGAGATGGTGGGCTTCACTGTATTGAATGGAAGGGCTAGTTAGTAATGAGAAAAATGCAACACTGCAGTCAGCAGCGATGAATTACACACTGTGGTAACGACTTCCTGTGGAGCTTTATTATAATAATTCTTATTATAATACCAGAAATGACCGTAAAACCTGCAGTGCCTCTACCGTCCAGCAGAGGCAGCAGTGAGTCAGTCCCCATAGACTCCCATGTTAAAGCTTTACAGCAGAAACAAACATGTTTACAGCCTGATACACAAACTGTTTTTCTCCTAACATAACACCTGTTTTATAACTCACCTGGATTAAAGTTTGTATTATAGGGGCGTGGCGTCACTGACTGACAGGTGGATGGTGACACAGGTGGCTGTAGCTGCTAGCTCTCTGCTAGGCTTCACCTCAGCTAACTGGAGTCCCTGAACTGGACCTGTGGACTGAGATGTTATGTATCTGTGTCTGTGTGATCCTCTCGTTCACTCTGTCGATGGCCTTCTTTTCCCAGCTTAAAACAAATCTAGAACATTTAAAAAAATAAATCTAAATAAATAAATAAAAGTGGAGCCTCCTGATGGCGTCTAAGTCTTGGACAGAATTATTCACACCTCTGCTGATAGAAATGTAATGTCAGATCAAATATGGCCCTCACTGTAAGACGGGCAGGCAGACTGATGATGCTGAAATTTGGCAGAAAATCAGCTCCAGATGGCTAATTTCTGTGTTTCCTTTCAGTAAAACAGAAAAGTTTCAGTTGAGAAATCTGCAGGGAGTTTGTGCTTTTTGCCCTGAATTACATTCATTTGTGCGGCTCATACACATTAAACAGGCTGAAATAAACTGGAGCGACCCTTGAATAAGCTGCTGTAACTCTGCCGTCACAGCTTCATGCACATTTCTACTCTGAACAAAAACCAAAAGGTCTGACTTTGATGTATCTCATTATTATATTTTGTCATCAGTTTAAATTCAGCTGCACTTTTCCTCCAAATGATTTGTGCTGAAAGCCGGACGGATCATTTCTGTGTTTGCTGCGTTTGTGTGCATGGCTGTCTTCAGATGTGTCGTCACGCTGACATCTGCTGTTATCGTTCGTGTCCGAGACGCAGATGGAGGCTGTGCGAGAGCCTCTTTCTGTCTCTGCAGAACTTGTTTGACACTTGTTGGCACGACGGCTTCGGTTTAAATTACAAACAATGGGAACATTGAAGTCCAACAGGCACTCGTTCTTCTCTTCTATCCCTTCTTGTTTTCCTCCAACCCGCACGGCCTGCTGTCCTCACAGGAGACGAGGCTAACGGTGTGACACTCACGTGTCCTCCACCCTCTGCATCTTCTCCTTCATCATCCTTTGTCTGATATATCCAATATATCCACTTTCTCCCGTCTGCACATGTGCAAACCATCTCAGCCTCGCTCTTCTAACTTTAACTCCAAACCTCAAAATATTCTAAACAGCAGCACATGAGCGGTCCTAGGTTTTATGAGCCCCGCCCCCCGAACCATGTACTCCTAGCAACAGTCTCAAGCTTAGACGGTTGAATCAGGAAGGACGTAAATTCATAATATCCAAATCAAACATGCAGATCATCAGGTGCGCTAATAATGAAATAAACAAACTGATTCATAATAATAAATAAAGTTCACAGAGAAGTGGACTCCACAGTTTTGACTTTATTGAAAAGAGCTGTAGCGGTGCTTTGGCGCTCCCTGCTGGTGATATATGGTCCACCATAAAGAACATATTATGGATCCAAAAAGGATGCTCTTCAATCTCAGAGTCTAAACAAGTAACAGAATGTGGAGGAGACGTCAGAGCTGGACCCTGGTGGAGAGTTAAATGCCTGGGAAGAAGCTTCTCAGATGAGAGGTGGAACAAAGAAGTCCAGTCGCTTTTCTTTCCAAGCTCCTTAGACTGGAAAGACTTTAAACTTTGCACAAGAACTTAGACAAGCTCTAAATATTCACAGAATCCAAACGCTTTAAAAGCACAAAGGTCCTGGGACCATGCAGCCTCAGGGCCATATCTGCTCCTTTGTGCAGGGAGAACAGATCAGTTACACGTTTGGGACCAAACCTTCAGAAACAAGCTCTACGAGGGGCGGCGTGAGGGAACTGGCAGGTCGCCACTAGTGACCCGATCCCGTCACAGATGAGATCAGGTTCACAGTGGGTACACGTGACAGACACGAGTCTGGAGGTGCCGTGGCGAGCATTATGCTGCCTGAAACATCATCTGTGAAGGGACAATGGGCCGATGGAAGAAAACGCTGAACGAGCTGCAGGGCGCTGGGCGGTGAGGGCAGGTCGGAATAAAAGATGTCAATAAAATTAGAGAGAAATCAGTCAGGAGGGACAAGCAGAGAGCACCAGCTGCTAAACTGCTGCCTGTTTGGTTGTCTTGTTGTTTCCTCGCCAGTGCAGGTGAACTGCACACAGCGATGTCCCTGAACGCTGTGAGGATCACGTGTTAACACGTTTTAACATTATTCACAATAAACATGGAAAAGCTGGACTGAACTCGCTGCTTACACATGAACCCACACATGGAATGGAAAACCAAAGCCTGAGGCTACATTTCCTGATTGGACTGGAACTTTTTAAAGGTTAATAATTTCTGCATCTGCAGCTCTCGGATGTTCTTCTCATTTTGTGATCATGTCTGACGTTTTCTGTTTGTCTGCTCTTAACTGTACACTGGCCTCAAGAACAGAGATCTCAATCTGTAATAACCAGCTCAAATAAAGCATCTAATAATAAAAAGGAAACCAAGTCAATCACAGCTCACCCAGTCCTTTATACAGGACATGCCTGTAGTTTAACCAATAATCTTTGTAGTCTAAGGAGCTTGGAAAGAAAAGCGTCTGAACTTCTTTAAGTTGCTTGAAGACGTTTCACCTCTCATCCGAGAAGCTTCTTCAGTTCTAAGGTCAAATGGCCGAGAGTCCCAGATTTAAACCCAGTGGGAGTATCCCCCCAAAGAGGGACAAAGGACCCCCTGGTGATCCTCTAATCACATGAGCCAAGGTGTGAAAGCGGGTGTGGGACCTAATCAGCCAGGGTTTCCGGTGAGCTCATTGTGAAACCTGGCCCCACCCTATCATGTGAATTCCTGAGGTCAGATGGCCCAGAATGTGAGTGGGCGTTAAGGCGTCTGGGGAGGGATCTCAAAACTGGATTATAGATGGCAGACAGTTGGTGTCGTAAACCACCGCCTCTGTTCAAAGATGGTCGCTCACAGTGGACATAGATGGCCTCTTTCACTCCTCTTTCAAATGGTTTGAAAGAGGAGTGAAAGATGGTCGCTCACAGTGGACATAGATGGCCTCTTTCACTCCTCTTTCAAACCATTTGAAAGAGGAGTGAAAGAGGCCATCTATGTCCATGTGAGCGACCATCTTTGAACAGAGGCGGTGGTTTACGACACCAACTGTCTGCCATCTATAATCCAGTTTTGAGTTCCCTTCCCAGATGCCTTAACGCCCACTCACATTCTGGGCCATCTGACCTCAGGAATTCACATGATAGGGTGGGGCCAGGTTTCACAATGAGCTCACCCGAAACCCTGGCTGATTAGGTCCCACACCCGCTTTCACACCTTGGCTCATGTGATTAGAGGATCACCAGGGGGTCCTTTGTCCCTCTTTGGGGGGATACTCCCACTGGGTTTAAATCTGGGACTCTCGGCCATTTGACCTTAGAACTGAAGAAGCTTCTCAGATGAGAGGTGAAACGTCTTCAAGCAACTTTAAGAAGTCCAGACGCTTTTCTTTCCAAGCTCCTTAGACTACGATGACCTGGATGACTGAGAACCTTCACAGACAATAATCTTTGTAGTTTGTTTCATAAATAAATATCGCTGTAGGAGCCTCGATGCAGTTTATGGAGTTTAGATGTTTAACATAATTTGGCTTAATGATTAAAACTATAAAGTTATGGCTCACTTGCTTAGAGTTGTATTATATTGGAAGGAATACTTACAGACTGACATATTAAGAATAATGGAATAAGTTCTTAGCTTGATTTCTTGTGCTTAAAATGTATGCTTTTATTTTGATAGGGGACAGGAAGGGGTTTTTTAACCTCTCAGTGTCTCTGCATCTGTTTGAACTTTGTCTTTGATAATTCTGGACTGAGTCACCGTGTACCTGAGAGGGACAACGTGGAGCGTCGAGCTTCTGGAAAGCTACAATTGCTCTTTATTGTCTCCACTGAAATGTCTCATAATATTACCTAAGAACAGCACGTATAATGTGACAAGCTTGTGGAACTCCATGACTAACCTTTGTGTGTGAGGAAGACATCCAACTCTGATTCAAACTCCAAAATAAATTGCAGAGAATACTTAAGTTCAAAAGTCTTTTATTCTGAAAGGTTCAGGTGTACTACTTGGTATTATCTCAGTTTAAAAAAAACAACACATGAAACGTTTAAATAATTAAGTTTTCTTTGAAATCATCAGAAATTTTGGGTTTAAGTTCTGTAACAGTTCAAACATGAACATGAACACCGAGCTGTAAAAATCATTGATGTCTGACGAACACGCCCACAAAGGAACAACGTGTTAAACTTTCGGGGCTCCTGACTGCTGGGGTTTCTTCTTAAATTCTTTCAGATGCATCTGCGCGTGTTTCCATTCAGGGTCGAAGCAGAACTTCCTTTTGGCCTCAGTGATGACTCTGTAAGAAACACACAATGCACACTGTAAGGACCACGCACAGCGCCAGTGATGAAGCTGAAAGACGCAAAATACCCGAATACACGTAAAAATGTTTCATTCAAAATCATTAAAAAAAAGTGGAACGGATGATGAACCCGGTGAGAACGATCACATGAAGCAGATTTACAGGTCTAATGATTTACACTCATACTGGTGGAGACCAAAAATGGAGCAAAGAGACTGAAACTAAAGCTGTAGCTGAGCAGCTGATCAGTGAGCCACAATAACACAAACGAGTAATTATTCCAGCTGCAAAACGGAAAACTTCAAATTAGATGACATGAATGTTCAAACACCTGTCACATGACTTTCTGTGTTTACTCACATGATTGCTTCGGGACTGCAGCCGCTGGTCATCGTCACGTTCGTCACCTTTATCACTGGTATGTGGGTTTTATTAGTGACGGCCTCGCAGCATCCGTCTTTCTTTATCACCGTGTTGTTGTCGTTGTTTATCACCATGTTGTTCTTGTTGTTTATCACTATGTCTATAGCGGCTGGCGCTGTGAACACACACACACAGAGTTAATACGAGTGCAGCTCAGACTCACGGTGCTCAGAGGTCAGAGGTCAGCGGTACTCACTGGCAGAGCTGTGCTTCAGGAAGCAGATGAGCGTCAGGACTGTGAGAGCCAGCAGAGTCTTCATGGTTCCCGACACAGACAGATGTTCTTCTGTTTGAATGTGCAGGGCTGATGTGCTCTGACCTGCTCTCTGCTCCCTTTATATCCACCTCCAACGTCCACATTCATGGCTCAGTGTGTTCTAAGAAGTCGCGGTTCCCCTTTGGTTCCACTTCTCCTTTCTCCTTTCTTTAATACAGAGAAACAAAAAAACTTTTTGTGCTGCATTCTCTGAAGAAGTTTAAAAGCTCTGTTTTTAAAACCTGAGGTTTATCTGAAAATTACACCCTCAGCGGTTTTTATTGTGTGTGGTGAGCAGCTGTGTACACCATAAACCACACAGAGCTTTCTCAGAGTGTCACAGTGACAAAACGTCCACTTAGCTTCCATTAAAACGTCCAAATCCAAATCCAGAGTCCGCTTTATTTACCCGCAGTCGTGATCGATGGCAGCGTGACGTGACGATGTTTAATGAAAGCTGCATCGTGGTGCTCAGGATGCATTCCTGAACACCACGATGCTGTTTAAATGCATTCCACACATCAGCTCTCTGCAGGAGCCTCAACATAATCCTCGGTGAAGCCGATCCATCCGCCATGGACTCTGCAGTTCAATGATTTAATGCCACATGAAGGTCTTTCTTCTTCTTTCTTTTTGGTGCGCACTTTTCTAATGTAAACATCTATCTGTTTTCTTTACTGCTATTCCAGATCAGGGCTGTAGGGGTGCTCAAGCCCAGCCCAGCCCATTGGGCGAGAGGCAGGTACATCCTGAGCAGGTCGCCGTCTGTCACAGGGCTGACTCAGAGAGACAGACAGCAATTCACACCTATGACCAATCATGAATCGCCTGTTAGTCTAATGTACTGCAGACAGCGGGAAAAAGCCAGAAAGAACCCACATGCAGAAAGGCGAGAGTGATGTAATATCGATGAGAAGAGAAAAAATTTGTAGTAAAACGTAATTAAAGGGGACTTATTTTCATTTTCAGCTCCATATTTTAGTTACGGGACACTAGGGTAGCTTTGCACGATGCAAAGATCAAAATAATCCTTCTTTGTCTGATACAAAGAAGGATTATTCAGAGACTACACCCTCCCATTGCCTGAGTGTGTAGTTCCTGAAATGCACTGCACCTGCAGCTCTGTCTGGGACCCTTGGAGTCAAACTGGGAGCGTTTCACACCTATGTTTAGTCTGCACAAGGTCTTTTATTTTGAAAAATGACAGGCTGCTGTGTGCCATCCCCGAGTCTGACTTCCTGCCCTGCTCATCTGCTCTCTGCAGCTTCACATGCCGTCCTTAAGAAATTAACCTGGAGCTAATTTTAGATCCGGGAGCAGAGGGGCAGCTCTGAGGCGCTTCTGAAAACACACTGAGGTGACTTTCATCAGCACAGCGTGGCCCACGGCCCCCGGGTGGGCTGTGATGGTACTGCATATGGAAAGGCATAATTATGAGCTGTTAAGCTGCAGACTCACATAGAATCGTTTGTTATGAAGGTGTCATTAAAGGGAAATAACTCATTAAAGTCTGTTATGTTAATAAGGTTTGTGATTAGAGTTTTGGGGTCAGATCAGACCTCATCGATGCTTCGAAAGGACCGATCTGTACGACAGGCACAGAGGACATCATCACTGGTTAGCTCCAGTTCTTGCGCCATCACCGAGGCGTGATTTTGGAACCTCTGAATGAGTTTTATGAATGATGTTTCAGTCGGTTCACCCTGAACTATCCCTGAGACTCACAGCCCACACACCACAGAACCAGCACGTACCAGAGAGGACGAGTGCAGTCACAGAACAATAAATCAAAGTGAAGTGACTGGAACAGCGATGCTAACACTGCGTACAGCACTTTGTCTTTTAATCAAAACAGCATTAGCAATAATGAATTTAAAACTTAGTGTTGGCAGATGAATGAAGGTGAATTAAAGAGGACAGAACAGAAATGCTTCCTGTTTTACTTCCACTTCCTCTTTCTGCTCCCATGAATTTTTCTGCTGATTAATTCTTCTAAACATGTCAAAATATGTCACAGTGAAGAAGTTGTGGTTTTACGCTAAACTTCTGCTGATTAAGATTTATTTTCTTTCGTTTACTGAATTCACTAAAGTTATTTTATGTGTGAAGCAGACCACAGAAAAGCCAGAACGCTGGAAGTGAACATGCCTCTGTGAGACATGAGAAAACTTTTCTTTTTCATGGAGCACATATAAATCCACCTAAAGCTCAATACAGAACCTCAAACGGTCTTTTGAAACATGTATAGCACATTTAATATGAAGAAGTTCAAAGATGTAGGCAGGTGCTTGTCCTTGAAGAGCTCTATAAGTCAGTACCAGAATCTTGAAGTGGACTCTGACTTCGACGGGGATCCAGTGCAGGTGTGTTAGCAACGGTGCCACATGCGAGTACTTCGATGTTTTGGTCAGAAGTCTTGCTGCAGCGTTTTGAACAGTCTGTAGATGCTTCAAGGAGTTTTTGTTTAAACATGTGAACAGTGAATTACAGTAGTCCAGTCTTCATTAAATGAATGCATGAATGACCTTTTCCAGTTCAGTATGAGATACAATAGGACTTAGTTTGGAAATGTTTCTTAAGTGATAAAAGCAGGACCGAACCAAAGATTTGACATGAACATCCATAGTGAGAGCCGGGTCAAAGGTCACCCCGAGGTTCCTGATAGACGATTTTACAAATGTTGAAAGAGGACCGAGAGCATTCATAATCGTAGGTACATGTCTGTCAGGAGCACATACAAGGACTTGAGTCTTTACTTCTTTAAGTTGGAGGAAGTTGTCAGCCATCCAACCTTTAACAGATTCTAAGCACTCATTCAAAATCTGCAGCTTAGAAACATCTTGGGGCTTGAAAGAAATGTATAACTGGATATCGTCTGTGTAGCAGTGCTAGCAGATGTCCTCAAAGGAGCTCAAAACATGCTGGAGGTGAAAGTATATAAAAGATATATTAGGAACGATAAAGGCCCCAGCACAGAGCCATGTGGCACACCATAGGACAGGGACGTGGAAGATGACCTGTACTTAGGCTACGTTCACACTGCAGGTCTTAATGCTCAATTATGATTTTTTGATCAAATCCGATTTTTTTGTCTGCTTGTTCACACTACAAATAAAATGCGACAGCAAACACGCTCTAGTGTGAACCCTCAAAGCGGCCCGCATGCGCAAAAGAAGACGTCACACACAACGCGCTCTGTTTAGACCCAGAACAGTATTGTTTGACTGATGGCCTTAATATAAAGACTTGTTCCAGACTTTACGTTTCCCAATTTTGCTTTAAGTTATAAAGTTATTGTGTTATTTACATTTGGCCTAATAATGATCCTTATTGCTGTTTTAGAGGAGCGGTGCTTCAAAGGATAGCTGCAGATTTCTGTCAGACTCTGCAGATTATACAGTACAAATAAAATGTTCACGTTTCTCCAACGTTGTCTTCCCAACAGTTTAACTGGACGGCCAGGGTGTATAGCAGCATTTTAAAATAAGCTGGGACTTTACCAGATATCAGTGAGGTGTTAATTATGGTGAGCACACAGGGACCAATAGAATGGAAGACATTTTGAATAATGATGCAGGCAAACAGTGAAGTGAGCAGGACGATGCTTTGCTTGAGCTAACTATTGTTCCAGCTCCTGTGATAAAAAGGGTAGAAACGTTCTAAAATAACAGGCCGAACATTTTCTGTTATTTTATTTCACTTCTGAAGTCTGAAGCAGAAACACGTCTGAGTCTAGACACTCGCAGCCTGGGTCGCACTTCCACCAGAAAAAAGACGCTTCTGAGAATCTGTTTTCACACTTTTAGGACCTTCAGAAAGAGTTTCACAGTAAATGTTTGGTATTTTTGGCACATCGAGAAAAGGGAAGAAGAGAAAGAAAGCCAGTTTGCTTTTCCTTCCTTTCACCTCTGCTCCTGTTCCTGCAATCCTCACTGCACACATGCATGTGTTAGCACATGTATGCACATCAACCCTGATCGAAATTATAACGGCAAACATCCAAAAGAATATAAAGGTATAAATTCAACCTTTGACTCAACTGTGACTAAAATTTGATCTGATCACAGCATCAATTACAGCAGGAAGAAAATTAAATTGTGTTATTTACTTTATTTCATTTAAAAAGGCAGAAGTGCCTTTTTAAGGTGCTTCACTGACTGTGTGACCTGCAGGTGACACTAAAGAAAAGGATGAAGTACGTTTCAGGCCTGAGTCGGACTTCTGCGGGGAATCTTTGTAGCTTCTGCGACGTAACCCCGAAAGTGGCCGACCAAAGAGTGATTTCATGTATTTCCCTCCAAAAATGACTAGTTACATTTTCTGAGAGGCTGTCAGGTTACCCCATGGGTTAGCGTGTTTTAGAGGGTTCCCAGTTAGCCAACTGCTGATTTTTTTGTGTTTCTGGTGCGCTGAGCTTCTGCCTGGGGGACTTATGCAGCTTTTCAAACATATAAGTGTTTCCTAAATCTGGATCCAGCAGTACTGCAGATATTCTTTCCCTTTAGTTGGTATTAGCTGGCCAAAGTTCATTTGATTATATTATTCTGACCCCTCCATCCACCCCAGCCTCCACCCAGAGTCTGTGGGTCTCAGGAAAAAGGAAATATTTGTCAGGAAGTATTTCATTCTGAACCCAAATTTTACTGTATGGCAGCACAAAAAAAGCACACCAAAGTTGGAGGACTCATCATGTCGAGGTTGTGAAAAAAAACATGATGCTGATCTTTCCATTGGTTAAAATATCTCTGGAGCTAAACTGTCAGGCAGCCACTTTTAGCTTGATTTGACTTTTTGGATTATTTTGATGTTTGAATTCAGTTATTTGAACATAGTTGGATCATTTGCTTCTCATAACAAAGTCACATTCTTCTGGTAAGACCTTGTTGACTGTAGCAGTGAAAGTTCATCAAAAACCAAACCCAGCTGTGTTGCATTGGTGCAGAAGACATAATGTAGAGATTGGTGCTGGTTTTACGAAAGAGACAAAACAGGCTTCTTTAATTCTGCATATGAATTTAAAATTACTCACACATTGACTGACGAGGAAGTGGAAATTGGGGAAAAAGTACAGAGGAACACATTTTTTAACCAATGCTGCTGTTTATGAAGTTGTAATTATTAGAAAGTCATCCTGAGCTTTTTCCTCTCTGAGGACAGTTAAAGAGTTTAACTGTGCCAACAAATGGGCTCATGTTTTCATTATAAAACTAAAATAAAGGAAACTACAATTATTATTGTGCAAGAGGTGAATTTCCCTTCAGCTCATCATCCATAAATAAAGAGCATTATTGTAAATGATGCAGGATAAAGAAGATCCATAAACACTCATTAAACAGTTGCCTGCACACACTGTGTTACACCTTCATGACCACTCTACCTGCTTTGTCACGAAATGAGGCGGGTCCTGACAGGACACACCTGTCGTCACCTGGCCAGCTGTTTAACTTCCTGACATCTGGGGTGGGGGGGTTAGAGGAGAAACCTACAGGAGGCAGTAATGCAACATCCTGATGTTAAACACTGAAGAAGAAGAGCTTCTTCCAGCAGAGGGATTTCGTCTTATCCAGGTGACTTCAGGGCTAACTCTGAGTTTTCTGTACTATAAAAGTTGTTATCTGGATAAGTCACCGTGGTAACCTATGCTGGGAATGTGACCTGCTCCAGAGCAGGACACCTGCTCAACCCATCAAATTAATTTCAGGGATTTCCGGGTCTGCTTCATGAGGCTGTGGGACAGTAAACTGTCACATTTACATGGATCAAGATTCAAGTCTCAGAGCTTTGACGTGAAGCCGTCACCTTAGAAATAAACCACAGCACTGAGACAATCTTTGATTTACTGCTGTGTGCTGACTCACCAGATTAATGATTCATCTCTTCTCATCCTACTGTTATAGTTTCTATTTTTGTTAATAGACTTTTAATCACCATTTGATAGCGAAGAAGAGCCACAACGAGTGAAACGCACCTTACACACACACACACACACACACACACACACACACACACACACACACACACACACACACACACACACACACAGGCCATTTGATAATATATCAATCAGAACACCTGTCTGTACTTTTGGACGTTGAGTCAAAGGTAGACAAAACCGACATTTAAAGTTTTGAGTTAGTTCTTGGCAACATATGGACGCCATGTTCAGTTCATACCACTAGGTGGCACCATATGACCGGTCATTAGTATGACTGTACTAAGACGACAGCTTTAGGTGAACAGAGTTACTTCTTTGTGTGCAAGCTTATCTCTGCTGTGTGACGGATATTGTTATTTTCCTCCTGATAACCAGCCTATTCATTAATGTCCTCTGTATTATGGACATTTGTTTGTGGTTTGTATCTTTTGACTTATTTAAGCTACCTTATTAAGTCCTGATGTACAGAGGACATCCTTTGTTGATTTATTTATTTATTTTTTTGCCTGTCCCGTTTGGTTATTTAGCCATCAAAATTATTGTCTGAAGGCCAAGAAAGATGTCCAATGGATTTACTTTACCAAGTGGATCATCATGGCCTTGCAATATTGGTTCATTTGATTGACCTTTATTATTATTATTATTTATTTTGTTTTATTTTATTTTCAGTTGTTACAGAAATAATTGGGGGATAGGACAGGGAGAAAGAAAGAAAGAAAGAGAGGGAGGGGAAGAAAAACAGAAGAGAAAACAAGCAAAAAAGAGCAACATAATAAAAACAACACCATCACAATAATCTAGCTAACAGTAAGTAACAGTAAATACTAAATATGGGATGTTGTTCGACAGCGCTCAATGAGGTAGCAGTCAAGAAAGGTGTAGTTTGTGTCTGTGAACACCCGTGTGCACACCCATAGCTGGACTGGTGATGGTGATTTTTCGTTTTTATGGGCCGACGTTTTTGTTTGTTCATTAAACAATGAGAGGTGGTGGATCGGCCAGATGCTGGCAGATGTGTAAAAATAACTCAGTTGTTTGGTGGTGGCTATGGCGGAGCTCCCACTGAGGCCAGCAGGTGGATGAGGGAAAGGGGAGGCAGGAGGAGCAGAGACCCGAGGCGGCCGCCGGTCCGAGTGTCAGTTGAACTGAACTTCAGGTAAGAAGTTATGACCTGCAGTCTATCTGGTCAGATATAAACCAAGTTTAGGTGGAGTTTATTTTTGTTGTGCTGACTTTTTACAGTCAGTTACAATAACTCGTACTGCGTACTAGCTAGCATGACGGAGTTTCTATACAGCTGGGTGGGTGCTGTGATGTTACTGATAGTGAACTTTATTTTATTCATAAGGTTAGTTAGTAGAGTTGCCAACCGCACCTTAAAAAAATGGAATGGTCCCTCATTCAGAGAAAATATTAGCATTTTGTATTGAGCTGAGAAGGAACACAGTTTGTCCCGAACTTCAGCTAGAATGAAAAAGACACAAAGGTGGATTTATTCTGTCTTTGCTGCACAGCTGCCTCTTCTTCTCTCATTCTCCCCCCTCCCTCTCCTGTTCCTACTTCAATCATGAAACTGATCAATGATCAGCTGATGGGCTTTTCTCTCTTGTTTGTTTATCGCCCACTTTGCACCACAAAGAGGAAACCAGCGGATGCTAAACAACAGCAGCACGTTTAAGCTTGATCAGCTGTTGTTAGAATTTATTTAATATTTAGTATCAGCTGATGTTTGCTGGAGCCACAGCTGTAAAGCTGCTGGTCATGATATCAGTTTGGATATGTGGTGAGAGGGAAACATGAAGATGAAACCAGGAGATGTCCTTACTGAATCATCAGAGCTGAACAGGTGATGGAGAAACAGGTTTACCTTTTAGGTGACATGAATGAGTTGAAGGGAAGTTATGAGCTGTTTCTGAGAGACAAATAACACCAGGATCCTTTTCTGTGTAGCTGACAGCTGGTAACTGTGCAGGGGCGGATCTAGCAAAGTGTTGCCAGGGGGGCCATGTAGGGCATTAACAGGGAAAGGGGGGCACAAAGAAATACTTTTCTTTCTTATTCTCATTTAAAATGTCTCGCTTTTAATAAATAATAATCTGAATCTTACAACCAAAGTTTTCATCTGATGTACAATGTATAGAAATCATACATATATCAACAAAACAGTGTACATCACTGTCACAACAGCGTCTGTTTTCATTCATTCTTTCATTCTATAATTCCTGGTCTCCAGTCAAAATGCCCGGGCTGATTTTTTGTCCCAGTCCAGCCCTGTGTACACCTGTGAACATGAACACGCTTGTATTCAAAAGGTTGCTCCATGTAACGGTCTGCTCGAGGGTGTAGGGAGCCATGGCCCCGTCCCCCAGGGCATAAAGCATGCATGGTGTCAGGATTCCTGGGTCATTGACCCAGCGTTTTCAGTTCCTGTTCTGTTTTCACCACTCCTGCCATTTCCTGTTTCATTATGTTCAGCTGTGTATTCGCCTGTGTCCAATTATCGTCATCATCCAGTCTGTGTATTTAAATTCCTCAGTTTTACCACTTCGCGGTCGTGTCATTGATGTTCTGGTGATGTTCTTGTGATGTTATGTTGTCGTTTCCGCCTGCGTTCAGTCAGTCAGCCATTTCCTACCTCTGTTCTGTTTGTTCACTCCATCGGCAATAAACACCAGCCTTCACCTACCTACCTGTGAGTCCAGCGTTTGGGTCCTCCTTCTCTCATCCACGACACAAATCCTGACACATGGAGGAGATCCAGGCCCCAGACATCCAGAGGCCTCAGAGTGTGAGAGCCCAAGGACCACCGGAGGGACATCTGTGCCACCCTTCTGGGAGGAGCTGAGGAGAGCCCCAGATGAGGGGTCACCCAGCAGCCACGGAGCAGAAGCCAGAGGGGGCTGCAGTGGCTTGTTGATTTTGCGTTGTTGATTTATAGATTGCACCAGTAGCAGTTTTTGATATGGGCGACATGGGCGGCATCATAGTGGGGGCGGCATCACGGGCATCAGCAAAAAAAAAGTCGCTCGTACTCACACTGCCCCGACATCATGCCAGCGCATTTTGGGTTTTCTATCGCCCATTTGCTGGGAGTAAGGGCACCGTCCGTTTGGGAGGAGAGGGCGGGGCGGCGGGGGATTCTCTGGCTGGCTGCATCGGCATCTAATAACCAACTCGCAAAATAAAACAAAATAAAAACAAACCAACAAACACGAAAACACTGGAAATTGTGATACAAACTTATAATTTGCAGCGATGTTTTTTCGAAATTCTATATGCGAAAAGTGAGCGCGAGAGCCCTCGGTGCGCCTGCTCGCTGCTGAAGTCAAAGTAAACTTTATTGTCATCTCCGCTACATACAGTCCAGTATATAGAGAGACGAGACGACGAGGCTTCAGTTACAGCAGTGCAAGTAAACGAACAATAAATATAAGAAGAGTAAGAAAATAAATATACACTTTTGGACCAGGGGTAAAGGGATCAATAACAATTTAAAATTTATAATTTACAGTTTGATGATTTAAAGTCTCACACACAACCTGTGGAAAGGCGAGGGGTGCCGGGGGATGGGTGTTCATACTGGAGTAATACTAATACATACAGATCACTCAATTATAAATATCAAGGATTAACAGAGAGGATTATAAAAAGAGTATTCCAGAGTAGAAAAGAGTGTGTGTAAAAAGGGTGTAACTATTGCAGTGTTCACAGTGTGTTAGATGGAGGAGTTGTACGAGGAGATGGCCACGGGCAGGAATGATTTCCTGTGTCAGTCAGTGGTGCTTTTCGGTAATCTCAGTCTCTCACTGAACGTGTCCCTGTGAGTAGTCAGTACGCCATGGAGTGGGTGGGAGGTATTAACCATGATTGTCCTTATCTTGGACAACATCTGCCGCTCAGACACCACCCTAACGAAGTTCAGCTCCATCCCCACAACATTACTGGCCTTGTGGATCAGTTAATTTAGTCTGTTGGCATCTGTGACCCTCAACCTGCTGCCCCAGCATGCAACAGCATAGAGGATAGCACTGACCACAACAGAGATACAACAAGAAAACATTAATTAGTAGGGATAGTGAAAACTTCTGTTTATGTTTGTTAGTCCCTTGGCTATGATAGTAAACAGGACCGCCACTGGATCGCACACACCTACCTGCTTACAAGCCTGCAATAAATGAGCATGAAGGGATAAGCGAGTCTCGATTCTTGTGTCCTGACCGACGCTCAGCGGCGAGCATCACACAGCCGCCTGTGCAAACACAGGCTCACCTACACAGGATGATGTGACAGATGTTGGATGGATGAGAATGTAACTTTTCTTTGCTAAAGGTTCAGATTAGTAAATGTTGTGTCACCCTGACTGGTTTCAGCATAATGACCAACAATTCATCCATTTATTTTTCTCATCCAATCACATGTTAAGAAAAATGTGTTTATTGCTCAAACTTCTGACTCAGACTTGCCCTCCTTAACACAACCTGACACACACACACACACACACACACACACACACACACACACACACACACACACACACACACACACACATTTACCTCGTATATGTTTGAAATGAAATGACTTTGGTTTGATTAAACCTGTTTTTGACTGAAACCACTTTCTCACAATCATCATCACTGATACCATCTATGACCCTTTGATTTGTTCTTAGTGGTTTTACCCAGAAACCCTCACTGCCTGCACGCCAAACAGGCCAACATCCAATCAGACACTGACATGTAGAAGTCTCCGATTCTTCTTTCTAACACAGTAAAACCACAGCACCCGTGAATATTACCCCCAAACGTGACATTTTCACACCCACGCTCATTAACCTGCTGCTGTCAGGCTTCAGTTTGGCTGTAAGGACGAGGCTTTCGAACTTGTTCTTTCCATTCACGTCCGAGCTCCTGTTAACTCCACTCTGACAGTAAAATCATGTATAATTTATGCCACTGTGATCATTTCACTGCACATAATGATTTACATTTAACGCATTAAGTAAAAAAAAAAAATCAGAAATATTCGTAAAAACACAGAAATAGCAGTAAAATATGAAGCTGAAGTTTTTTACATACAGCGTGTTCTAAACTGCAGCTACACTTCACCAAAAAACGATTAAAAAAACAAATAAATGTAATGAAGTAAAAACAACAGATAACAAAACAAACAAAGAAGACACTTTCAGCTGTTTTCAGTTGTTTAACAGTTATGACAGACATTTAATTAATTTATTAAACAGGAGACAAATTAAATTCATATTGAACATAATCATCACTTTCAGGCTGAACAGTCGTCAGCAGTGAAATGCTGCAGAAAGACCGAAGCATCAGTAAATAATAGTTTTTAAAAAATGAACAGGGAGCACCAAATACGAAAAAGCTTTTATTCTGAAAGTGAAGCAATGATAAACATAAGTGTTACGTTTTCTCCTCAAAGCAGAATCAAATAAGACAAAGCATTAAAAAACTCTGTGTAATCATCACGAATCATCAGTTAAAGTTTTGCTGCAGGTTAAAGCCGACATCAACACTTTGTTTAAAAAAAAAGAATTATTTGTCATGATTATTGATTTTGATTATTGATCAGTGATCATTTCTTCTCCCTTCCTTTTCATGAATTCTTCCACATGCATCTTTGCATGTTTCCACTCAGGATCAAGGCAGAACTTCTTTTTATTCACAGTGGTGACTCTGTAAGAAACGCATGATGTCGAGTATAAATGCTCATGCAACAGCATTCAAACACACGTCACATGACTTTCTGTGTTTACTCACATGATTGCTTTAAGTTCGCAGTCGCTGGTCATCGTCACGCTCGTCACCTTTATCACTGGTATGTGGATTTTATTAGTGACGGCCTCGCAGCATCCGTCATTGTTTATCAACATGTCTATAGGGACTGGTACTGTGAACACACACACACAGAGTTAATACGAGTGCAGCTCAGACTCACGGCGCTCAGAGGTCAGAGGTCAGCGGTACTCACTGGCAGAGCTGTGCTTCAGGAAGCAGATGAGCGTCAGGACTGTGAGAGCCAGCAGAGTCTTCATGGTTCCCGACACAGACAGATGTTCTTCTGTTTGAATGCTCTCTGCTCCCTTTATATCCACCTCCGATATCCATGAAAACAAACCACACTTCCCCTTTTTGTCCCTGTGCTATTTTCATAGGCTGAAAATCAGAACATCATCAGTTTTCATGAGCTGGACTCATCATGTTCTTCTGTTTACACAAGAGAAAAGTAAAAGAAACAAATTCAAAGACAAATAAATTGTAGGATCAAACTGTGGGGAGGAAACAGACACAGTCGTGGTAGAAAGTTTAAATTCTACAATTTTACAAATCAAGACACCACGAGAATGATCTAGTCCTTACCAGATGTTAATGTTAGATATGTACAATCTCAGGTGTTATGTCCTACGTCATTATTTAACTGGGATTAAACAAAAATGCAAAGGCATTGTGTGAAAATCCACCTTCAAATCCTTCAGCAGGAGTGACGGGGCCGAGGAGAAGAGATTTAAAAACAGACGGAGAAGAGGCCTTGTTACGGTCACTGGGGGGACAAACGCAGGACTCCTTGCTCAAAGGAAGAACAGAGAGTTTTATTCACAAACACCAGGTGAAATGTGTGACAGTGACAAGCGTGCAGGGATCAGGGCTCCAGGGAATCCATGGGGAAAAGCAGAGGAACACTCTCACTCCTCTTCAGTCTGTCTTGGCGTCTCACCAGTCATTCACTCCTCTCTCGCACCAGAAACTCCGTAGGGAACAAGGGCAGGTCCAGGGGGTCTGTACACAGGAAACAAAAGTGTTAACACAAGAAGCTGAAACGCGGGAACTAGACTGTAGTGTCCAAGCCGGGATTTCACTGACACAGGTCAAGCAACGATCCAGTGAAGAACAGTCTCACTGTTCTTCACTTTAGTAGAGGCCAGTTAATGAGGCGCAGGTGTTGATCATCTCCCAGGTATGTAGGCCAAAGGCGGAGCCCACAAGAACTCCGCCCAGGTGACAGAGAGAGAGAGGGAGAGAAAAAGAACCAAAACAGAACTTCTCAGGCAGATCTACTGGACCGTGACAGGCCTAACAAGATCTCTGTCTAAATAAATACATTTGTTTTGAACGCCGGCATTTTTGCTTGTCGACTCTCCGCTGCTGTATTCAGAATCAGAATACTTTATTAATCCCTGACGAAATTATTGCCAGATGGTAAACATACCACATGGTGACTCTGGTTATTTATGCCTATATTCAGTCATTTACATCACTGTATTGACACCAATAAACTATACCAATATGACCTCATAGAGCTCAACCTTGCCAAGCTAAGTATTTGATGGAACCTACAATCTTCAATAATCCACACCTTGCTTCATCTTGTTTTCTGGCAACAGATGAAGAAAGCTGTGAAGCTACAGTGTTCCTATTTTGAGCACAGATGTTCATGGCATGGATATGTAACTGACTTCTTGCACGTCCTGAGAACCTGAAGCTCGCTTCTGCACTACTATAAACTTAGGATCAGGTTCTGCAGGCTTTGTGCAGGTGATGATGTCTGAATTTGAATTTGAATAATCTAAATATGTCCTTGCATTCTCACTTGCTCATTTGCCTGACTGTTGCCCTCACCATATGACCCACACAAACCAAATACAGACCAGTTCGGTGTTCTGACAGCGTGTGCTTGCATGCACAATTATTTTTGTTGTTTTTTATGTCTGTTACCTGGTCATCCATGCCTCCTGTGCAGCCTTACTCGGTGCTTTCTGTCCCTCTCTTTAGTTATCTGACCCACTGTCACCTCCTCCTTTCTCTTGCCCAAGTACTACACCTCCTCTGTTCCCTTCTTCTGTCTCTCCTTTTTCAATTGCTGCACCTCCTCTGTCACCACCTTCACTCTCCTCTGCCCCTCCTCTTTTGCCTCCTCTCTCTCTCTCTGAACTGGTCTTCCTCTGTCGCTTGCTCTCTCGCTCATCTCTGCTTCCTTGTGTCCCTCTTTGCCCCTCTTGTGGGGTGGCTGTAGCTCAGGCGGTAGAGCAGGTCATCTCCTGATCCGGAGGTTGGTGGGTCGATTCCTGGCTTCCCCTAGTCTGCATGCCAAATATCCTTGGGCAAGATACTAACCCCAAATTGCTCCCCGATGCATCCATTGGAGTGTGAATGTTAGTCAGAAAGCACTTAGAAAAAAGTGCTTGGGTGAATGCACAAGTTGTATGAAGTGCTCAGAAGAGTAGAACCAGTCCACTCTTTGATCACCCGTTCTGCAAATGTCTTGAAAAAGCTCAGTTAATTTTTAAATGGTTTGAGAGAGGTGGGATATTCACATCAGTTTTGGAGAACGCATGTTCCCTTACCAAGAAGTTGGAAAGCATTCAAAACACCTTTTGCCCTCTTATTAGCATATTAAGATATTTTTTAGATGTTTTTTCAGTGTTTCCCACAAAAGTTTACTGTAATACAGTAACATTTATACTACGTTCTTTTTACAGTTTTACATACGTGTACTTATAACATGTACATAACATTCCTCTATTGTTTGACCTGCCTTTCTCTCCCCTCACGTCAATATACAGCACAATGTGCACCACCCAACACACACACACACACACACACACACACACACACACACACACACACACACACACACACACACACACACACACACACACACACATATGTCACTGCAATCACTAGTTAGCCCATTCCACACATGCACAAAGCACACTGCCAACCCCCCTCCACCCAACTGCATCATCAGTAAACCTCCTCCCCACAAATACAGCACAGTGTTGATCATCAAAGTTTGCATTTATGGTGGTAGACATCAACAAATAGGGCAAATAGTAAGTAAGTAAGTAAGTAAAATTTTATTTATATAGCACATTTCTAGATAAAAAAAAATGACAAAGTGCTTCACAAGGTATAAAACAAAAACAGACAAAAGTTAACAAAATGCAATTCTAAAACGATTTCAGTAGTAGTTCCCTTTTTCCTTACACGGCAATTATTTTACATTCAGTATTTCAGATTTTTTGCAGACAAGCTAAAGAACAGCTAACCAGAAGTTTCTGTTAATCCTCAACTCAGCGTTTCAGTCATAGACTACATCTTTTTGTATCTAACGTGCCTACAAACATGCACTGTTATTCACAACACATCTGTACAGACGTGTTGTGAATAACAATTACTCCCTATGCTCTGAACTAACCATCAGCAGGTAGCTGTCAATGACAGAGTTAAGCAGGAGGGATGGCAGATAGCTAAACGATGCTAACACATGTGACTGTATTGTAGCAAACAGCTACTTAAGTTACAATTCAGTGAAACTGACGTTGATCCTAGACAGTCGGCTACATCACTGGCAGCCTCTGGCTTTTCCTCACAGGAGACACACTCCCGTCAACAAATCATCACCTAACTTAACAACACGGGTATTTGCCTCCTTTTGGTCAGGACTTTTTTACTTTTTGAAAGCAGTTTGTCTGGACCAACAATTACAAAGTGTTGTCTGTTTTAAGAGGTCAGGGTCTGCAGGATAAAAAACACAGTTGCATCTGAGCAGAGCTGAAATCCTTCCTGTCTAACTTTCACTGCCTCTTTCTGCAAGATGTCAAAACGTGAAGAAGTGAAAAAGAAGTTGAGGTTTTAAATAACTTGTGTTTTTTCATCTTCCAGATACAACAACAAACAAACATAATAACAGCTTTAAGTCTTTAAATCAAAGAAATGTTTTATTTGTTCAATTAGATTTTTGGGGGGGTGATTCCATTCACTGAAGTTGATCTACATTTGAATTCTGGGCAGAAACTTTAGTCCAAGGATATGTCATCAAAATGTGAGAAACCAGAGTTTGGTTAAAGAAAAGCTGAACGTGCGCAAAGCTACTGGTCTGGACGGGATCCCCGGCTGCGTCCTCAAGTCATGCACAGCTCAGCTGGCTGGAGTGTTTACACACATCTTCAGCCTTTCCCTCTCTCTGTCTGCAGCTCAGCATTCAATACCATCGATCCCTCGAACCTGGACAGGAAACTGCAGGATCTAGGACCGAGCAGCTCTCTCTGCAGCGGGATCCTTCACTTCCTGTCTGACAGATGCCAAGTGGTCAGGCTGGGCAGCATCACCTCATCGCCCATCATAGTGAACTGGACGGCCACTAGCCACTCCAACGTCATTGTGAAGTTTGCGGACAACACTACAGTAGTGGGTCTTATCACTAAAGGTGATGACGGCTTACAGGAAGGAGGTCAGCGCCCTGACCCACTGGTGCTGAGGGAACCATCTCACCCTCAACGTCACAAAGACAAAGGAGCTGATAGTGGACTTCTGGAGGTGCAGAGAAGCACACACCCCCATCACCATCAACAGACTGAGCAGCTTCCGTTTCCTCACTGGATGCATCACCACCTGGTACGGCCACAGCACCGCCTACAACCGTAAAGCTCTCCAGAGAGGGGTGCGGTGTGTGGGAAGGACAATTGGAGGTGAGCTTCCCTCCCTCCAGGACATCTGCAGGAAGCGGTGCCTGAGGAAACCGGGGAGGATCATCAAAGATTCCAGTCACCCCAGCCACAAACTGGTCAGACTATTTCCATCAGGCAGGAGGTACAGCAGTATCAGGAGGTACTGCAGTATCCGGTCCCGAACCAGCAGACTGATGAACACTTCACAGACACGTCACCTTCACTTACCAGAACTGTACATAAATGCCACTTGTTTTGCACAATATCCAACTGCTGACCTCTTTATATTTTATTTTATTTAATTTTATATATGTGTACACACACACACACACACACACACACACACACACGTATGTATATATACATATTTAGTATACATATTCAGTAATGCGCATACCTTCTATATTTGTACATATATTTATTCTTTTAATTCTCAGATTCCCATTCTTATATTTCTTATTCTAATATTATTGTATTGTGCACACCTCTGTTGCTTGTGAAGCTTGCACACAGGAATTTCCCTCACATGTGCTGTACCAGTGTACCTGCACATGTGTGACAATAAAAGTGATTTGATTTGATTTGAAAACCAAAGTGAAAACAAAGATGCTCAAAATCACACAAAGTCCAACAGGAAGCACACAAAGCGCTCTGACTCCTCCCCTCAGTGTCATCTTCTTAAAGCTGCTAAAGTTCACATCAGAGCGCGTTCATGACGTGATCATCTCAGATACTTCAGCCTATTATTTGATGGGAATCATCTCGCCACCGATTTCAGGCTCTCTGGGCCCGGAGTCAGAGTCGATCCATCGCTGCCCTGCAGCGACAGACAGAACTGATGCAAACTCAGTGATGGGAACCCCTGCGCTCACTTTCATCACATTAATTAAGACAACTGATTTAAAATTATAATAAAATATTATATTATTGTATATTATTATCAGGGTTACTTTACACATTTAAAAAAACAGCTGCGTGAACACAAACTGAAAACATTTCTGTGCATCACATCATCTCTGTATTTATAACGATACGACAAAAGTGCCCAAATGTATTAAAATGTATGTTTTCAAACAACTAAACATGCGAGCCAGCAGTGAGCTACAAATTATATGTCAGCGTTTGTTATTACTCAGCAGCCAATCAGCTGATAAAGTTTGTCCAGTCTGGAGTTTAGTGATATTCCTGACACGGAGGCTGTCCCGGTAATGAGTCAGGGAAGAGTTCAAATAACTTTTAACTTTTTACACTTTCCACTAATTTCAGTAACTTATGAATAATTTTGGTTTTAGGCCCAGTTGGAAGAATTTGCTTTTTGTTGTTCTGTGTTATTTTATTTCACTTAAAATGTGTTGAAAAACACGATAAATACAGCGTCTAAAACACGTATTGGACCACCACCCAGTGCCAGTTTTATGCCAAACTAACAGTACAGGTGATTACCAGAAAGGCTTTTTATGTTTCTACTTAATTCTATCTGTTCGCACTGAGTTTGTGAAAAGAGCTTTCAGATTCGCAGCTCCTTCCTCCTGAGATCATGAACTCGTCTCACTCAGTGAATTTAAGACAGTTTTAAAGGACATGAAGCAGATCCTTCAGGCTGCCATTAGATACGTATTTTACAAAGTCTTCATTCTTTATTGATCCTGAAGTTTATACATGTTGGTCGTCTCTGTGTTTAATTTTCAGTCTCTGACTGTACAGGAGCAGACTGTGTGAACTTGGAATGAAACTGTAATTTAACAAAAGGTGAGGCGTTTATTTGTGTCTGGGAAAAGGCACAAAACAAAAGGCAGACGCACACTGAGGCAAAATTAACTAGAACAAACTCGATGCCCAAGCACGACAGACAGAGAACAAAACCTGGAAGCATGGAAACATGAAGAGAACTCAACAGACAGCAGACACTGAACAAAGGAAGACAGAGGACTTAAGGACAAACAGGAGGTGATCAGGGAAACGTGGAGAATCAGCTGACTGGAATGAACAGAATGAACAATAACGGAGCAACAGAACCAAAACAGAAATGAGACTTAAACATAAACAGTGAATATCAAAGTATCAGCAAACTCAAAACAGTGGGTCAAACCACAACCTGTGTATGAATGTGTTGTAATTGTATGTATGTGTATGTGCTGTTATTTTATCCATCTTATGATCTGTATCTATGATTCATGGTACTACTATCCTTCTTGGTCGCATCACTTTGGTAAGACAGATTTTCAATTCAATTTTATTTACACAGCACCAAATCACAACAACAGTCGCCTCAAGGCGCTTTATACTGTAAGGTAAACCCAACAATAATACATACATTATTGTAGGGTTTACCTTGCAATATAAAGGTAAACCCTACTGTCGCACTTTGGCGACAGTGGGAAGGATACACTCCTTTTTAACTGGAAGAAACCTCCGGCAGAACCAGGCTCAGGGAGGGGCGACCAGTTGGGGTGAGAGAAGGAAGACAGGATAAAGACATGCTGTGGAAGAGAGACAGAGATTAATAACAAGTATGATTCAATGCAGAGAGGTCTATTAACACATAGTGAGTGAGAAAGGTGACTGGAGAAGAATCAATGCATCATGGGAATCCCCGGCAGCCTACGTCTATTGCAGCATAACTAAGGGAGGATTCAGGGTCACCTGGTCCAGCCCTAACTATATGCTTTAGCAAAAAGGAAAGTTTGAAGCCTAATCTTAAAAGTAGAGATAGTGTCTGTCTCCTGAATCCAAACTGGAAGCTGGTTCCACAGAAGAGGGGACTGAAAACTGAAGGCTCTGCCTTTCAGTCTCAGAAGGGCTTTTTTTTTTCTGGTTAAATAAAATTAAAATATATAAATTTAAAACAAAATCCACCAGTATGTGCAAACACTTTAATCCATTAACATTTTAATGATAAAAATAAAATTTTTCTTGTTATCCATTAATTTAAATTAATTTTTTTTTTTACAAAAGTTAGTAAACAATATTACACCACATCATAATTTTTTGATTAAGATGCCAAATATCAGTTATTTACTTGTTTTCATGAACAGAAACATGTTTTAGTGTTTGATCGACTAATTTCTGACCTGTTGGATGAAATTTGGGTCTGAATGTGTGAATTCAGTTTACTTGCTGAATAAACATCATCATAATTTGTAGTTTTTGACAGATTTCTAAATTAAAACTTTGTCTGTGGCACATGTCCAGATATGTTTGGCAGTGCAGAGCTGCGACGCTGCCAGCAGCATCGCGCAGTTTTCACTTCCTCCAACTGAAAAAGGTTTCTGAGAACAGCTGGTGTCCACGCACACAGCCCGAAGACAGACCATAAATGTTTTTGTTCTTCATTGTTCTGCTTAGAAAAGGATTTAAAGAACGTGAAATGACATCACTTTCTTTTTCCTTATTTAGGTCCCGTTCTTGTTCCTGTAAAAAAATCACCTTTAACACAGTTTCAGGCTCTTTTTCTCCTCTGGTGAAATCAATAAAGATGAATAAAAACACGATGCAGACCCACAGGTTTGAAATTTGGTGTCGTTTCAGCAGCTGTTACTAATGTTAGCGTGAGGTTTACATCTGATTGCAGCATCATTTGTGCCACAAACACAAAATAACATCTCTCTGTAGTCGTTCAACAACACACAGCTTTCAGCCAAAGTTGTGCGTGAGTGCTGAGGGGTTTACTTTTGTGCCCCTCACAGGGTTTTGGTTGTGAAGGTGAGCGTGGGGAGGACTCTGATCTCTGACTTCTCTCATGCTTATCCTGCTGCAGCAGTTTTCATACCACAGATAAATGTTGTCGGTCATTCTCTGTCACTGACCGGTGACATGTCCATGTTTTCAGTTACAGTCATATGTTGTCTCCTCCCCACACACGGGACAATGAGCTGGGAGCAAACCACACGCTGCACAGACTCAGCATTAGAAATGACAGCTGAGACCTCACAGTGAGCAGTAAAGCTTTTTCTTCTGCTGGAGGCTGTTTCAAAGAAGAGGAATCTTTAGACCGAAAGAGAAAAGCTGATGAAAACGAGCTGTGAGATCCGGTGTGGCTGGGAGGAATATGAGCGTCTTTTCCTCTTTGACTAAATTTAAAATTCGGAAGTTTTTGAAAGTTTTCCAAGTATTTTTCCGTGAGCTGTGCAGCAAGGATGCAGAGGACAGACGAGGAAGTGAAAGCATGAAAAGAAAAGTAGACACACACTTTTACACCAGCTTTAATTAAGGTTGTGTCACTCGTGGATTTCCGGGTACTTTGGGGCTTTTAATGAGTTCTGTGAACTGTTCTGTTTCCAGGGTGGATAATGGCTTCAAAAAACAAGAATTAGGTGGACAAGATTTAATTTATGTTGGACTCTCTCTAATCCTCACAGTGTCAAAAGGCTCAAATATATATACAAGTACAAAATATATCCAAAGTCCACACCTTCGGGCTATAATGAAATTCGTGGCTTCCCACAGGGGCGAGCCAGTCGCCTTCTGGAGAAAAGTTTTATGGTCAGCTGAGACAAAGATTGAGCTGTTTGGCAACAATAACCAGTTTATGTTAGCAGGAGTAAAGGTGAGACTTTCAAACCTGAGGCGGTGGCGGTAGCATCGTGCTCTGGGGCTTTTTTTTTACTGCCAGTGGTGATGGTACGCTGCACAAAGTGGGAATAATGAAGGAGGACTTCATCACCAGTTGAACTGAATTCTAACCAGTCAGTCAAATATTCAGCCAGAATTACGCCAGAAGCTTGTTGATGGTTTACCAAAAGCATCTGGTCGAGGTGCAACTTGCTACGGGACATTTAAGCTTCATGCCCATGATGGCTGGATGTGATCCTCTGACCACAGCTGCACATATGTTTTTATTGTGCTAGAAAATAAAAGCATGACATGATTTCTTAAGACCATGAAACCGGGCATGAACTGAAGCACTATCAAACCCTCACTATCCTGCAACACCGGCCTCTAGAACCGTCCTTATACAACAAAAACAGAATCAACTTTTAGGGATTTGCTTACCTATAACTAAACTACTACATCTATCTGCATTTTGTTGTATTTTTGCACCACGATGCCTTTTCTTCTCTTAGATAATGTAAAATAGCACCTAAAGAAGCTTCGATGAACACATGGATCTACAGTGCCAGAGGATTGTATAAAGAGGCTGGTAGATAACGTACCCCGAAGTCACTGCCTGCACGTTTGTCACATGAAACAGGCCATCGTGGAGTTCAGGAATGCATCCTGAGCACCACGATGCAGCTTTCATTAAACATCGTCACGTCACGCTGCCATCGATCACGACTGCGGGTAAATAAAGCGGACTCTGTATTTGGATTTGGACGTTTTAATGGAAGTTAAGTGGACGTTTTGTCACTGTGACACTCTGAGAAAGCTCTGTGTGGTTTATGGTGTACACAGCTGCTCACCACACATAATAAAAACCGCTGAGGGTGTAATTTTCAGATAAACCTCAGGCTTTAAAGACAGAGCTGTTAAACTTCTTCAGAGAATGCAGCACAAAAACGTTTTTTTGTTTCTCTGTATTAAAGAAAGGAGAAAGGAGAAGTGGAACCAAAGGGGAACCGTGACTTCTTAGAACACACTGAGCCATGAATGTGGACGTCGGAGGTGGATATAAAGGGAGCAGAGAGCAGGTCAGAGCACATCAGCCCTGCACATTCAAACAGAAGAACATCTGTCTGTGTCGGGAACCATGAAGACTCTGCTGGCTCTCACAGTCCTGACGCTCATCTGCTTCCTGAAGCACAGCTCTGCCAGTGAGTACCGCTGACCTCTGACCTCTGAGCACCGTGAGTCTGAGCTGCACTCGTATTAACTCTGTGTGTGTGTGTTCACAGCACCAGTCGGTGTAAACATGGTGATAAATGATGTTGAATGCTGCGAGGCCGTCACTAATAAAATCCACATACCAGTGAAGAAGGTGACACATGTGATGAAGACCAGCTGCAACCTTGAAGCAATCATGTGAGTATCCACAGGAGGTCATGCAGCTGCTGTTTGAGTGTTATTGTCACAGTCTTTATCCCGACTGTTTTACTTTGTAATTTACAGTTTTTGTTCAGTTTTGTAGCAGTTTAAATTCTCACTGTGAACAACTGATTTTTAAATTCTATTAAATATTTCTCATCCAACAAACTGTGAGCTGTGACAAAATTTGTGCCGAGGATAATTAATGTTCTTGTTGTAAAATGGTTTTATGAAATAGGGATGAACCAATCTGCCGCCCCTTCTATGTCATGTAGATTTCTAATTATAAGTGTTTATAAGTTTTCCTGTTGCCACATGTTAAATGTAGCCATTACAACAACAGCATGGTCCGTGAGCTCAGGACTGTAAACTGTAAAATAATAATAATGTTGAGGAGAAAATCAGGTTAAGCTAAGTAAATGCAGTGAAATCTGCCTCCAAAAAGATGTTTTTAGTTCTCGGGTCCTGGCTCGTGGCTGTTCGGATCAGCTTCACTGATCTGTCAGGATCAACTGCCATAAATGAAAACTCAAGTCTTTGCTCTCGTTCGGAGTCCCGATTGATCTGAATCAGTTCGACAGTAAAGAAGTGCGATTTCTATCAGTGGCTTCTGGTAATAACTAAATGAAATGTTTATTACTTCTAATCAAGTCTTTGCAACGTATATTCCAGCTTCTTCCCGACAGTGAAACTGCACATGTGTGTTTAAAATGTGTATCATGTGTTTCTTGCAGAGTCACCACTGAGACTGGGAGGAAGTTCTGCCTTGATGCTAAATGGAAACATGCACAGATGCATCTGGAAGAATTCAAGAAAAAATCCTGAGCCCAGAAACCCCGAGAGTGATGAAGGAGATCTGAAAACAGCAGAAAGTAGTCCCTCTGTGCTTCTGTGCACAAACTGACGTTATGTGTGATTGTGTTTGACTGTATTTGATTGTGTTTGACTGTGTTTGATTGTGTTTGACTGCGTTTGACTGTGTTTGATTGTGTTTGACTGTGTTTGACTGTGTTTGATTGTGTTTGACTGTGTTTGACTGTGTTTGATTGTGTTTGACTGTGTTTGATTGTGTTTGACTGTGTTTGATTGTGTTTTTGTGAGAACACGGTGTACGTGTACGTTTTGATCTGCTGCAGAACTTTATCTGTGGTCGACTGTGATCGCACAGAAAGGTTTTCAGTTTAAACCTTTGAAAGTTTATTTTTCTCTGATGTCCTGAGCTAAACCATGTAGTGCGACTGAACTCGTGTCATTGTATTTAAAAGGCTTAATAATTAATGCTTCACCTTAACTTAACTTAAAGTATTTTTAAAAGTGCTTTTTAAAAAAAAAAAAAACTTTAAGTACTATTGAAGGGAATTAGATTTTGCATCACTCCATAGTCTCTACTCTTCGCTGGTTTCAGCTTATTTAAGCCATTGTGCAGAGGTCTGGGGCAGTAACTATAAACTACAGTGTGCATCATTTTCAGTGTTATTCATACAAACTATTATTCTTAAAATGCTGAGGTTTGCAAATCTAATTGAAATAAAAGTATAACAGAAAGAGTCAAAGCATGTGTTTTTGTTTGTTTGTTTCAAGGTAAAAGCTTTTGTGTTTCTCTGTTTGGAGTCAAACTGTGGAGCACTGCGCAGACATAAAGCTATTCAAAAAAAGAGGCATAAAGATCATAATGAGATCATAAAAATGGTGAATATTAGCGAAAGTCTCGGTTTAGTTAGCAACCACTTTGTCCTTATTCACATCGTACAGCAAACGTTCCAACACAGAGTATTTATTTGGCTTTGATGTGTGCAGGCTGCAAGAACAGGATGATATGATGATAATTTGTATTTTACGTAGAGGCTTATTAGAAAAATGTTGTTATTGAGGTTTATATCAGTAAGGAAGCTGGATAAATGTCAACTGATAATTTTTGGAGAACAGGTGGAATCAGATCAGCGTGCACGTCCTCCCACTCCTTTTCGAGGGCGAGCCGAATCAGAACAGCTGGAGTGAATTTGATTTATTTTTCTAAATGAGCTTTCTTTGTATTGTTTACATGATCAAAATAAATTAAACAGAACAAAGCAAAAACCAAAAAATAAAAGTCATCATGCTCAGTGAAATGATCACAGAGGGACCAATGAAATATGATTTTACTGTTACAGTGAAGCTTGAAGAAAATCCACTTGGAAAATCATTGACTCGTCCTTACAGCGTTGTTATTGCTCAAAATCCAAACAAAGAAGAGCTGAAGCAGCAGATTAATGAGCTGGAAATGTAAGTGTCCCGTGTGGGTGTAATAATAAGTCAAATTAGACATATTCTGCCTCTCTGAGATAATTTGTCCTCACTTGTCCACATAATTTTGTCCAGTTGGTGGCGATGTCTGCTTATCTTAGTCTGCCGGGCAGTAACACAAGTTCACAACAATCCCTGAATGAGGCGCAGCTCTGAAGTAAAAATACTCCAATCCAAAAATACTCCTTGTACTGGAGTATTTTTGGATTTGGATTGGAGACATATTTTCCCGGTCATCCTGTGCCTCCTCTCTGAACTCTGAGCAACATTTGTCCTTCTTTAACTTCCACCACTTAATCCTTGCCTCTGCCTTCGCTTGCTTCCTCCTTAAAGCCATCCTACAGACTCCCCTGACACCGCCTTGCACCTTCTACAGCCATTTCCATGTTTTACAGAAGATGCTGTACTTCAGCATTTCTCTCCTTAATACCATAGCCACCCAACACCTCTGCACCACCTTTGTTCCCTACACGTCCACTGCAGTCGTTACATTTACAGTCTGTGCTCTTCCACACTCCTTACCTTTTCTCTCACTGCCTTCTAACATGCCATCCCCCATTGTTAACCTGGAGCTTAACTGATCATGCACGGGAATCTCATTCTGTAGAATCCACGTTTTATTTGAGAAAGATTCCCGATGTGGCGCTCCCCATTTATCCCTGTCATGATGGAAGGACGGGAAGCATGAAGATGACAGATCATACCATCTTGGATTTCTGAACTGGTTCAGAAGATAGATTCCCTGGTGTCTTAACGCAAAGAACCCAAAACTGGTCATGCTGACCCTATGCAACATAGCGCCCCCATGTGACAGATAAAAGAAACTGCTGCATGTAGACACTTGTGAGGACTTACAGAAAAGACACAAAAGGACAAATCATAGAAAGAAATTCATTTATTGGCAGTAAAATAGTTATAAAGTGTTCTTTTAAACAGATTTTGAACCGTTTTAAGGTGAGACGATCAGCCGCACAGGAGTCAGGGAGGATTTCACGAGTGTAAATGAAATAAACACGGCTTCATGTCAGAGCACACCCGGTTCGCTTTTTCTAAACTCTCCTGAAGTGATAACTTAAAGATTACAAAAATAAAAACAAAGCTTTGACGGTACATTTATAACACAAATTAAAGCAAAAAGTCACTCCTTGTGCTTCTTTGCCAGGGCACTCTCGTAAAAGAAAGTTTCATCTCAAGAGTTTTAATTTTCCTGGTTAAATAAATAAAAATACAATTTTAAAGTTCACAGGTGTCTTTATATCAGGGGTGTCAAACACGAGGCTCGGGGGGCCAAAAGTAGCCCAGCAAAGACTCTAATTCGGCCGGTGGAACAAATGAAGGAAGGCATAAATTTTGCCCTTTTAACTGTATTTCCATAAGTTTACAGCTTTTCTTACTGATGAAGACCTCCACCATCCACATTCATACTATAACACAGAAATAAAATAATAGAAAATCAGTTTGATGGCAGAAAAGTTCTTTTTTTAAATGGTAAATGAACTGATTCTTATAGAGCGCTTTTCTACTCTCTCGGAGTACTCAAAGCGCTCTATACAACATGCCACATTCACCCAATCACACCCATTCTCACAAGCACTTTATCTATACTTAGTGCTATCTAACTACATTCACACACATTCATACTCCGATGGATGCATCAGAGAGCAACTTGGGGTTAGTATCTTGCCCAAGGATACTTGACATGCAGACTGGAGGAGCCAGGGATCAAACCACCAACCTTCCGATCAGTAGGTGACAGCTCTACCTCCTGAGCTACAGCCACCCTTTAATAATGAGACTACAGTAAAAGTTTTCTGTGAATTAACAAAAACTTGGTGTTTTATAATTACAGTGTGAGGAATGAGCTCTCTGAACATTTGTCTTACATTTAAGCCCAAAGAGTCACGCTGACGATTTCTTTCTTTCCTGCAGCTGCATTTATTTATCACGTAGAAAAACTGAGCTGTACTGTGCAGACTGCCCTTCTTGGTCTTATATGAACACATGTCAGGGATTAAATATGTACTTAAGCTTCTTTACACTGACAGAAAGGGCACTTTGACTGGTCCGGGCCTTTTAACATAGAGGGGGCTGTATGTGGCCACAATGCAAAATGAGTCTGACACCCCTGCTTTACACCTTTAGCCAGCAGAAACTGACAGTTTGACAAAAACAGCTTTAAAAATCTCTTCAAAGGGATCAAATCTGCATTATTACCTCACAACAAAAATATGAATAAATAAAAACATGAACAATATCTCAAAGAAATATAGTGAAACTCACAAAAACACTTCTTCACATTCATTCTCCTCTCTTCACACCTTCATTACTTTTTAGTCTCTTTAAAGCTAATTAATGTGCAGCTTCTTCATATTGTGCATGTGCCCAATACTGTCCTGTTTTGCATAGTTTAACATTTGATTCATTCACAGATTGAGGGGGTCGGACCGCTCTCACATCGCTCTGCTAAATGTGGAGCCATGAAGCTGTTAGCTTAGCTGAGCACGAAGCCTCGAGTTTTAATGTAACGATGAGTCCAAGGAAACATTTTAGTATGTTTAATTTACCCAAAAGAAGCAGAGAGACAGTCAGCTGATCGACTGTTTCACGGTCAGTAACAGCATCATGTAAATGCACTGAGTTTACTAAGAGTCCATAATTACTGTCAGGACTTCAAATAAATATGTTTTTAATGTGACCAATGTTGTTGTCAGATGGAGCAGTAAAAAGCTGGTGAGGTCTCTGACCTGCAGCAGAGTAAAAGTCAGGATGCTCGAGCTCGGAACAAGTGGGTGAAAATCCTCTAAAGTTGACTTGGTTTGGATCCTGGCAGAAACGCTGTGAGCCTTTACAGAGACGGACCTTTTTCTGCTCAGCTAAGCAAACGTCTCCTGGCCTCAAATTTGCCCAAATGTTGAACTATTCATCTTCTGTTCACGCCGAGCTTCCAGCCGCTCTGGCATCAAGTGAAGCTACAGCGGCACTCTGCTTTAGTGGTATTTCACATTAATCTGCATGTGCAAACTACTCAAAAAATAAAATAAAATAAATACTAAAGTGTGAAAGCACATCCTCGTGTCTTTGGTGAAGTCTCCGTGCTTCAGAGGTAACCTGCAGGTCTCACAGTTTTAACCGTGTGAGGAAAAAGAGACTTTTTTAATTTAAAAAAAGAAAGAAGAAAGAAATCTCACTTTCTTTGGAGTTTCTGGTCTGTTGGTTGGACGGTTACTGAAAGGTGGAAACATGCTGCTTTCAGACGAGTTATTCCATGAAATAATCAAAAAACCTGACTGACTGCAGTCCTGCCTGATTTAAGTCACTCCTTAAACTCTACAGAGCAGACTGATGCTCAGACGGATGATGGATCCGTCTTCATCACAACTCAGTTTTAAACAAAAAGAAATCTCCACCAGTTTTTCACTTGCAAGTAATGTCCGAATGAGGAAGGAAAGTTACAGGTAGTTGGAGATAAAGTGCTATATTAAATAAGCTTGATATGTATTTGCACAAAGCAGCGCAGCAGCTGTAATAGTGTTCTGTTAGCAAACGACAGGAAAGGTCTGAGACTCTTTGAGGACGTGAAGCCTCTGAGTCTGTCTGCGGTTTAGTGTTGGTCCTGTTTATGATTAAGACTCCAGAATGACCGATCACGGTTAGTTTCTCTTAACTATCCAGGCCAAAACGGGCCTGGATAGTTGCTGAGATATTGTGGTGTGGACCGGCAGCTTCAGGACAGAAAATCTACCCTCTGGCTGACAGAAGGTCCGACTTACAGAAAACATTTTCACATGCAGGCAGAAAGCTGTGATAAATATTCTTATAGTGTAAGTGAAGGTGCTGCACAGCTATAAAATGGCCTTCAGTGTGAGTAAAGCTTAGTTTCTCAGATCACTTAGTAATTTTGGGCCTTACACAAGTGCAGCCCACCGGGACTTCGATACGCATCTTCTGGACTTGATATGTGTTTGCATCCTTACACTTGGTCTTTATCAGGACCAACATCGGAGCCAAAACCTCCACAGAGTTGTAGTCGTTCACTTCACGCCCGTCGATGATGCATCCCTTACAAAGGCACTCGGCAAAGATGATGTCACGTGGTTGCCTGCTGTCGTTTCGGTCTATGCTGGAGACACAGACAGACAGAAAAGACCTCAACGCGTGCAGGAGACAGTGGACACACAGCAGATTCAGTCAGGACAATACGCGGCTTCTCAAATTAAAGCTCGTTTAATATTAAAGCTGGTAGCTTTCATCGGCTCGCTGGTTCCAGGTTGAACTTCCTGAACCAGCTCAGGATCTGTCCATCCATTTCTACTCTGCAATAATCCAGCCTGCTCTCTGCACATCCAAACTTTGGATCAGCCACCACACAGGGCGAGAACAGACTACACCGGAAAGTCAGGACTGCACAGAAAATCACTGCTGCTGACGTGCCCTCCATTCAGGACTTGTACAAATCCAGAATCAGGAAACAGGCAGGCAACGCCACTGCAGACCATCACACCCTGGACACAACCTGTTCCCACTCCTGCCCTCTAGTAGGCGCTACAGAGCACTGTACACCAACAGACAGTGCAGCTTCCTCCACAGGCCGTCACTCTGATGAAATCTTACTTACTATCAAAAACATCCACCATACCTGCTGCTGAACCAAAGCATGATGTATATACTCTCAAATGCATCTACATCTCAGCTACAGTCACATTTTCTGGTAAAACACTGCACCAGCAATGACATCTGTAGTTAACCTTAAACACTGATTAGAATTAGTTTTTTTAGTCTGCAGCTGACACCTGCAACACACCTGTGCGCTACATAAACACAGACCTGTTTTGTCACATTCTATTTCACTGAACTCTTACTTCACTAAGCTGCCATTTCATTTTGTTATTTATTTTTTTAGCGTTTCTTGATAACATACAAATTTTCCAAATCCTCCATATATATGCAGTAAATTCATTTTTTTATGCTAGTAAAACAGGGCTGTGAAGGAGCCTACTTCATGTACATTTGGCTGCAAGTATTTGTTTACAGTACTTTAGTTAATGATAGTGGTGTATGAATCAGGAATTAATATTAATCTAAAATAACACATTTAACTCATTGGTGTGCTACATGCAGGTTTATTGTGGAGAAAAGTTAAACTAAATAATTTTAGTGTACTTTGAATGAATGTCTTAATGTGAGTAATAAAACGGTAAAACTTCTGCTTTTAACATAAATAGTTACTTTAACTATGTAATTCATTAACCACAGAGCAGCACATGCCATCTGATGAGATAACGTTCATTTATCCACAAAGCTGAGTGATTCCTTTGGGTTTTGTTAAATACAGAGAAAAAAAAGATGTGAGCTACATATACATATAACCTTACATATGTACACAGAGAGGCAGATATACAGGCACCTGCCAGCTTATTACTAGTATTATTAACACATCATCATTTCAAATGTAACCAAATAATTTTCCAAATATGAGCTACACAAATGATTTCTCATTCCCACCATCATCTAAACTGGCTTCAATAAGTAGAATGGTAAAAAAATCATTAAAATAACATTTTAAACAAATGTTAATCATTTTAAATAAATTACATTTATAATCAAGTAAAAATGTGTCGAACCTGCTCCCCGAAGCGCGCTTTAAATGCTGAGGATGAGGCAAAGAACAGGTTTATTTGTTGTCTGAGCGTTTTTGTCCCTCTGTGGGTTCCATACTTACTAGTAACGCCACGGGGACAGCGCGCGGCCGTTGAGCTCGTGCATTTGCTGGGCAGACTGTTCGCAGGTGGTCAGCTCCTGGTTCTCGCGGGCGTCGCGCTGAAGGTCGAGCTTCTTCAGGTTAACGTCAAACTTTCGCACGCGGGCCTCCACCTTCTCGGCGCTGAGACACGTGGAGTTGGAGGCGGCGGCGCAGAGCCCGTGGAGGATCAGCAGAGAGATCTGCAAAGTGGCAGAAACACGCGTGAGAGTCAGAGAGAGCTGCCCGCGAGCCCGGGGCGCTAGTGTGATGTGATTTACCAACTGCAGGAAGCTCGCGACCATCTTGACTTCGGACGGCTGAGACTGGCGGCCGCTCCATTGAAGCTGCTTTAAATACAATAGCGGAGCTCCTATCGCTGCCTCGTTGCCATGGGGATCTTCTCAAAATCAACATTTCCTCATGAGAAACAGTTCGCGTGCGGCCCCGCCCCTCTGCTGGCTGTGCGCTGTGTTTGTGACCGGTGTTCTGGGAGTCCATCCTACCTCAAAAAGACATCCTACCCAATGTTTCTGCGCAGACGCGGCGCATGCGCACAACACCGAAGCCAAATTAACTTTTTCTCTCACCCATCCGGAATACTTCTTAAGGTTATGGTTAGGGGTAAGGTTAGGTTTAGTCACAAGTCACCGTCAAATTATAATACAGGTAGGACGATTTGTCAGAGTAGGATGGTTTCTCAGAACAACGGACAGCATCGTACCCCTAGCAAACTCCACTGTGAGCTCATTTTAAACATTTCACATGTTTCATTGTTGGTTTGTTCCTTTTTAAAGGTAGACACAGATGTTTATGTTTTACAGAAAAAGGTTTCATTGCCTGAAACGTGAATATTGTCAGGTTTTCTGCAACTGCTGTCATTCTGATCCTCAACAGTACATCTCAGTGTTTACACATCAGTCACAAAAGCTTCTGTCGGCTTCTTTTTCTGAGAGAAGAAAAACTCAAAAGTTTTCAAAATGTCAACACGGCGCCATGAAACACTCTGTATTATCATATAAAATATAAATGTGAAATAAAAGATCTAACACATGAGGTATTTAAAAATAAAACGTGAGGTCATTCCTGACTCTTCACATGGAAAAAATCCTCTTGAAGCCTTAACATGAAATTTCCCTTTGTGGGACTAATAAAGCTATATCAATCAAGTCACACCGCTGCTGTAAAGTCCCTCAGTGCTCCCATTTTTCTGTAGAAAAATGTGGAAACTTTGTCACGTGGACTATCAGCATCAGGAACAGCAGGCTACAGAAAAATTACTTTACAGCAGTGGGGTGATTCATGATGTGTGTTCTCACAATGTGATTTCAGTATTTGCATGAATCAGATTGTGATCTTACTTTTTTGTCTTCAACAGAATTTCACTGTTTTTAGCCTGTGAGCTCTCTGTGGTCTCAGCTCTATTTTTTGTGCATGATGAGGAGGGATATTAGGCCCCTTATGTCAAACTGAGTGATTTATGGCCCTCAATAAAATATTCATGAGCTCAGAAAGTAAAGGAAGTAATAAAGTAATAAAGGAAGTAATAAAAATATGATATTCATAAAAATATGATTTTCATAAAAATTATGATATTCATCCAAAATATGCTAGTTCATAGCTCATTGCTTTTCTTCCCCCTAAAAAGAACTAATTGATTATTTAGAAAGATTTTTTTTTATATCAAATAGTATTCTTTTATTTTTAAGCTATTAAAAAAAGTTTTTACTTTTTTATGCTTAAAAAACGCCGTCTGCTGGTGGGTCAGCGCGTGAGCGCGCACCGCGTGCGCGCCCCCCGCGCCTGTGTGTCTAGGCGCGCCCGTGCGCGCGCCTCTCTCGGCATCGTGCCTATGTCTCCGGGGGACCGTGCTTTTGTGTGTGTGAAAACATGTTAAACCAGTATAAATGTGCTTAGTTAAACTTGTGCTTTGTAACGTTCAGTATGGCTAGACATACAGGGTGCATGCCTTGGGGGAAAACTTTATTTCAATTTATATGCATTTGTTTAATCCGAACAAGGAGATTTAAAATCAAACTCAGAATCGCAAAAAACTCTCGCAATCCCCGTTGCTCCAACCCCCAGCATAAACGCACCGCTGCTCCCAACATAAAAAAACTTTCTGAAAAAACTCTTTTCTCCAAAAAACACCTGAAACAAAATCCTTAGTCCTTTTTCTCAAATTCAGCGCCCCGCGGCTCCCCCCCGATCATTAGGCAAAATAAGCAGGAAACCTCCTGAAAAAACCCTCCTTCTTTCTCCAAAACCCCTAGAATAACTTTTAGGGAACCCACCCCCGTATACCCAAAACCTTATATTCGATAACAGGGGAAATCCTGAAAAACCCTTAGTCTTTTTTTCTTCAAATCAGCCCTCTACTAGCTCCGTCTCAAATTCCGCGCAGACTCTAAGTCCTAGCTCTTACTCGCACCGAACCGCGCTCAGCGCACAATTTTTCCTACTTGTTCGTTCCCTGGCTCAGCAAGCGAATGCTCCATTGCCTAGTTTCAAAATTTGCGCCCCAGACCAACTCCGCCTCCCAGGTGTACCTAACTGCCCCGCTGCCAATCACATAACAAAGGGGCGGCTCCACTCGCACCCCGGTTTGGCCAATAGCGCTCAGCTTGGATTTACCTTCTCAACGATAGGCTCACTGGCTGGCTTTCACTCAGGATAAATAATCTAACATTTCAGCTTAAATGTAACTGTTTTTTCTCTCAGAAAAACAAACAAACAACTTTTCTCTTTTTCCGCAAACAACATGGCCTCCAGACCTAACAACCTCACTGTGGTATCTCAGACCCCCGTAACCAGCTACAGAGCCTCCGCCACGCCGGCAGAACTCAGACGATTGCATCTTTGCAGGGTCCAGCCTGCAACTTCTATCCCGCTGGAGGAAAGATTCCCTCTCAACACTGGTGGGTTTTGGGGGTATGCTTTCAGCCTCCCAGAGAGTGAAATCTATTTCTACCAGCTAAAAGCGGGTGAAAGTTTTGGTCCGCTCACACCGCGGATCGCCTTTACTTTATCTAATTGGGGTGTTTTGAGCCTCATCGCGACGCCCCGAAGTGCAGAAGAGCCTGCGGGAAACGAGCTCGCAACAACTGCGAACCAGGGGTCAACAACAACTGCCGTTGCTTTCCTGCAAATTCTCTGAACAGGCAGCCATGAAGCAACCATATTTTTCTTAAGATTAATTCAATTTAATATTATTTGTATGGCCATATCACAACAACATCATAGCCTTAAACCAGGTTTGGAGTAAAGAGAAATGGACATATAGTTGCTTTTTTGGGTTACTTTGATGTCAAGAAAGTTAATTTGTTTAGAACTGTGATCAAGGATAACACGTAAAACGTTGAAAGTGTCAGTATAAAAACTGCACAAACTCCAGAAAAGTGGCAACTGAGGTGGCAAAAGTGCAGGCAATTTTTACTTAAGTAGAAGTACAGCTGCTAGTGTCAAAAACACTCGAGTAAAGGTTTGACAAAGTATCGGTTGACAAAAATGTGCTCAAAGTAAGAAAGTCAAAATAGTAACCTAACTGAACCTTGTGCTATAATAAAATAATATTAGTAGATAGGTCTACAAACTTAGTCTGGTGGTAAGAGGCACATTTGGCCTTGAAGGCACATTTGGCAGCCAGGGTTAGAGCTCAGACACCTGGGGCCTGGGGGGTTGGGGCTAACAACACTGACTGGTAAAGGAATCTAACATCCCAGTGTTACATGGTGAATGCAGCTGATAAAAAAGCCATAAACTACTTCCATTTGTTTAGTGGTGATTGCCAGTTTGGTTGGGTTTTTTTGAGACACAGAGAGTGAGAGATCCTGTCCTACATTACTTGAAAAAAAAGAAGATATTTTCAGAGCTGTTGATATATGAAGCAGTGTTCATAGAAACATGGATCAACTCTGTTTTAGGCATTGAGTGTTGCATTGTGAGAGTTTCAATAAAAAGGCTGCAAATTATTGCATTTATACTGGAGAGCAAAGAAAAATTAAATTCTACTTGTACTATGGAAAATCAGTTTCATAAAAGCTACATAAACAGACCTGAAGAAGACTGTGTTTGCAAAAACTAGCGGTAACGTCTGAGAACTATAAGACAGACTGTTTCTGCTGTCGAAACAATTTGTGTTGTTAATCCTGAATGATTCATGGTGACAACATCATAAGAAGAAGGTCATTTTACTCCACACACACACACACACACACACACACTTTTGGAAAATCACATAGTTTGACCATAAAAATTCCCAGAATAATTAGTATTTGAGATTGCTGAAGCAACATCACTAAAGAAAAATATCCTTGCATGTCACTTTGCTTTCATTTGAAAATCTAAAGTTGTTTTTTTTATGTAAAACATAAAAACAACAAAAACTTTAGATGTTAGAGATGTCCTGATGAAATTTGTGAATATCTAGATCAATGGTGTTTCCATGTGAGAGTCTATAGGGCATAGACTGAGGCGGGGTTTTAGAAATACATGATGGTAACATGAGACATGTTAACTTTGAGAACACTAACATCTAGATTAAGGTGTGAGAAGTAAATGCATCACAGAAGCTGAAAATAAACTGATTTGAACAGGTTTGATGCATTATACAAATAAAAGGTTCATGCAATAGTTCACATGATCTAAGTAAGAGTCACTCGGAATCTCAAATGTTAAAGTACACTTACTGATTGTACTTTTACTACATGAGCTAATGTAGATGCTCTAAAAGCACGCTGACTGAAAAAGAAGCACACATTTGGAGAAACTGTGCTGTAACTTCTCATACTGTTTTCTGACAAAAGTGAATTGAAAACTTCTGCTGTACAGCTTACTAAGGGGTCCTTTGATGGGCCATGTGCAGTTACACAAAAGAACAAGTTAAATTTCACCATAACACTGACTGGAGAAAAGCCAGTTTGGGATCCTAATTGAGATTACAACTGTAATCAGTAAAATCAGTGCTGTGATAGTTAGTTTAAGATCAAAACCTGATTTAAAACACAGTGTAACATCAACATTCTTGCCCCTGAAAAATAGGCCAGGATGGCCGAAAAATGTACTTTAAAATGAGATTTTCTTTTTGTTTCATTGGAACAGTAAAGTACCATAACAAAGAAATGAGTACACCTTTGTAGATATCACTGATATGGAGTTTTTCATGTTTTACATAAAGACTTAGGGCTGCTAGTTTCCTAGTGGCATTTTCTCATTTAAACCATGGTGCCTTAAAAGTTTAGCAGCAAGACACTTGTTTCCTTTGTTCCATCAAACATTTCTTTCAGCCATCTGTGTTTATCAGAGCGATATGTGACTAATACGGAAAGCAACGGCAGTTGTTGTTGACCCCTGGTTCGCAGTTGTTGCGAGCTCGTTTCCCGCAGGCTCTTCTGCACTTCGGGGCGTCGCGATGAGGCTCAAAACACCCCAATTAGATAAAGTAAAGGCGATCCGCGGTGTGAGCGGACCAAAACTTTCACCCGCTTTTAGCTGGTAGAAATAGATTTCACTCTCTGGGAGGCTGAAAGCATACCCCCAAAACCCACCAGTGTTGAGAGGGAATCTTTCCTCCAGCGGGATAGAAGTTGCAGGCTGGACCCTGCAAAGATGCAATCGTCTGAGTTCTGCCGGCGTGGCGGAGGCTCTGTAGCTGGTTACGGGGTCTGAGATACCACAGTGAGGTTGTTAGGTCTGGAGGCCATGTTGTTTGCGGAAAAAGAGAAAAGTTGTTTGTTTGTTTTTCTGAGAGAAAAAACAGTTACATTTAAGATGAAATGTTAGATTATTTATCCTGAGTGAAAGCCAGCCAGTGAGCCTATCGTTGAGAAGGTAAATCCAAGCTGAGCGCTATTGGCCAAACCGGGGTGCGAGTGGAGCCGCCCCTTTGTTATGTGATTGGCAGCGGGGCAGTTAGGTACACCTGGGAGGCGGAGTTGGTCTGGGGCGCAAATTTTGAAACTAGGCAATGGAGCATTCGCTTGCTGAGCCAGGGAACGAACAAGTAGGAAAAATTGTGCGCTGAGCGCGGTTCGGTGCGAGTAAGAGCTAGGACTTAGAGTCTGCGCGGAATTTGAGACGGAGCTAGTAGAGGGCTGATTTGAAGAAAAAAAGACTAAGGGTTTTTCAGGATTTCCCCTGTTATCGAATATAAGGTTTTGGGTATACGGGGGTGGGTTCCCTAAAAGTTATTCTAGGGGTTTTGGAGAAAGAAGGAGGGTTTTTTCAGGAGGTTTCCTGCTTATTTTGCCTAATGATCGGGGGGGAGCCGCGGGGCGCTGAATTTGAGAAAAAGGACTAAGGATTTTGTTTCAGGTGTTTTTTGGAGAAAAGAGTTTTTTCAGAAAGTTTTTTATGTTGGGAGCAGCGGTGCGTTTATGCTCGGGGTTGGAGCAACGGGGATTGCGAGAGTTTTTTGCGATTCTGAGTTTGATTTTAAATCTCCTTGTTCGGATTAAACAAATGCATATAAATTGAAATAAAGTTTTCCCCCAAGGCATGCACCCTGTATGTCTAGCCATACTGAACGTTACAAAGCACAAGTTTAACTAAGCACATTTATACTGGTTTAACATGTTTTCACACACACAAAAGCACGGTCCCCCGGAGACATAGGCACGATGCCGAGAGAGGCGCGCGCACGGGCGCGCCTAGACACACAGGCGCGGGGGGCGCGCACGCGGTGCGCGCTCACGCGCTGACCCACCAGCAGACGGCGTTTTTTAAGCATAAAAAAGTAAAAACTTTTTTTAATAGCTTAAAATAAAAGAATACTATTTGATATAAAAAAAATCTTTCTAAATAATCAATTAGTTCTTTTTAGGGGGAAGAAAAGCAATGAGCTATGAACTAGCATATTTTGGATGAATATCATAATTTTTATGAAAATCATATTTTTATGAATATCATATTTTTATGAATATCATATTTTTATTACTTCCTTTATTACTTTATTACCTCCTTTACTTCCTGAGCTCATGAATATTTTATTGGGGGCCATAAATCACTCAGTTTGACATAAGGGGCCTAATATCCCTCCTATGATGACATGATATGACATCAGTTCTCAGGCACTGAGTTTCATCCCTGTTAATCCACCCACCCCGGCCCATCCTCCTGCTGGACCACCATCAGGAATATGGAGCCCTCGCAGCTCCCTCATAATTTAATCACAGCACTTGTGTGTGCCGCACCCTGTAGTTACCCTGTCACTCCACAGATGTGTCCTGGTGATGCAATGACACACTCGAGCTGACTCAAGCGTCAGACTACATTCACTTCCTGCTGCTGGAGTGAGGTTCTGAGGTCAGCAAAAGTCAAAGGAGGAAATAAACACAAAACATTTAGTGTTTGTTTTTAAATACATTTTAAATATTTATTTTGGAGGGTTGATGAATTTGAAGTCATGTGGAGCAGGATGAGGAAAACTGAGTGAAGCAACAAAGGCGAGCCTTTATTTCATCTGATGAAACCTCCATAAAGGTCACCAGCAGAGTGAACACCATCCAAAGTTGGTTAGGAGCATGCAGGGACGATTAAAAATGCAGACGTATTTAGCTGACAAGCTAAAACAGGAAGTGAGAGGCAGTAACTAAGCAGGAAAATACAGACACATGAATTACTTTCACTCGGGGAGTTTGTGAGGAAAGACATAAACTCTTAATACAAAGGAACTAACCTAAAAATGACGGACTCAGCCGCTGTAGTAACTTTGATAAGACAAATGTAGGAAGTATGATCACGCACAGGAAGTGGGGCTACTTACCGGTTCCTCCTGCTGCCCCTCCCCTTAGCCCAGTGAGGAAAACCCTAAGATCCATCATACGGGAAACATGACAGCTCAGAATAACTCACGAGAATGTGTGCTGCGTTCAGGCTGAGAGAAGCCGGGCTGATAACCTGCAGGGCCCTGACCGCGGGCCTCATCACGTAGGTCATATAGCCTTCAAATACTTCCTGCAAGTGCTTAGCCAAGTGAAACATGTGCTGCTAACATACAGAGCTGTTTTTAACTTCTTACCTTTTAAAAATGCATCTCAAACGCAAACTGTAGGTATGTCCCAATTCATAGGCTGCATTCCTCGGAGGCCGCATTTGTAGACCGATTACATCACAGCCAGGCGACAAACGCCGTCCCGATTTGAAGGCTGCTCCAAATGCAGCCAACAAATGCGTCCTTTTTTTCCCCGGATTTGAAGGATGGGTCGGGTGTATCCTTCATGGCCCAACCTATCCCAGAATTCATAGCGCTGCCCAGCCGATTCCTGTTTCCAACAATGGCGGCAGCTACTTAGTTAGAATTTCACTTAAACTATAATTTTACTCTTATTACTCTTTCTGTGTCACACGAGAATGTAGCTGTATATACTTCAAATATCTGCTCGGTTTATCAAGATATCGCATATTTGCAAAAGTGCTCCAACGTTTTCAGAGACGTCTGTTACCCACCAGCTCGATAGCTGACCGGGGCGAGAACAGCGAACTCCCCGCATATCGTTTTCAAACCCCCCGCCCCGCGGTCTTTGGCTACTCAGGTTAAACATGACATATAAGTCACTTAGATAACTTAGATAGCTTCGAAGGACCCGGCCCACGTAGACCGCGAAGGGCGGGTCCTCAGGAGGATGCGCCCTATGAATTGGGACATAGCTTGTGCCTCTGTGGCGCAGCTAGCATATGGGGATAACTTTCAGAACTACTGTGAGGCTCCACGGTCCACCACTGCAGTACAACGTAGTCCATTAGAGTGAACTGAGATGATGTGACTCTTCCATTCAGCAGCTCTGAACTCCCGCTGTAACTCGGTAACCATGGATACCACAGGGCAGCCTAAACGTGTGCAGCTCGAGTGTCCTGGTGTTTGTCCAGGACTCTCTGAAAATCTCTGATTAAGACTTTGTTTACTCACATGCAGAACATTACACACACCAAGTCACTGTGCAATGCATGAATTTTGAGTGTCGCCTCAGATCAAACACAGCAAACTAAGACTGCAGGGTTTGACTGTGCTGGACGCGCTCACTGCCCCTCACCCCTGAATGTGTGTGGACTGCATTTATATTACAGCACAGACTGTAAGTACATGGTAGACTGTAGACAACCTGATGGACGCATATGACTGACAGTTTGTTGGCTATCCTGGTTTACTGGCCTTTTAAATTAATGCAGCTTGTGGAGTGAGCTAACTGGAGTTAGCTGGTAACTTAGCACGCCAGCCTGTCATCCAAGTGTGGTCACGTCTGGCTTCAAAAGTCTAAGGTGGCAGCAGTCACACTGCTAATGTTCATGTGTCCGACTGCAGAGTCCAAAATCAGTTGTTGACTAAAGATTGTGCCTAATTCCATCCTTTACATACATGCTGTGTCCAAATTCAGGGGCCGCATCCTCCTGAGGACCCGGCCTTCGCGGTCTACGTGGGCCGGGTCCTTCGAAGATCGAGAAAGCCAGAAGTGTGAGGCTGTGAAATGGGACGGTCTGGCCTTCAGATTTGCGTCACCGCTGTCTCTGTAGAGTTGAATAAACTCAGCCGTCTGCTCCTTGCTTCCTCAATATAACAGGACATTGGAGTAAACTCTCGACCATCTCACACTTCTGTTTATTCAGCTTTCTGTTTGACGTTTATTCAGCTGTGTGAAAACTAGAACTTTAATCTCAGCCAAACAGATTTACTCAGGAACAAATAAAACACAGAAAAAAGCCAAACAATAACATGTTTAAGTTATCTGAGTGACTTATATATCATGTTTAACCTGAGTAGCAAAAGACCGCGAGGGTCTGAAAACAATGTGCCGGGAGTTCGCTGTTATCGTCGGCTCTAGTGAGCCTTGACCTCGTGGTCAGCTCCGAGCTGGTGGGTAACAGACGTCTCAAATATGCGATGTCTTGATAAACCGAGCTGATATTTGAAGTTTACACAGCTACATTCTCGCCTGAAAATATCTTAAAAGTTTATTTTATTTTGTGACCCAGAAAGAGTAATAAGAGTAATATTAAAATTAAGTAGCTGCCGCCATTGTTGGAAGCTGGAATTGGCTGGGCCGCGCTATGAATTATGGGATATGGTGGGCTACGAAGGACACACCCGACCCATCCTTCAGATCTGGGGAAAAGGAGGACGCATTTGTTGGAGTCTGCGAATTTGGACAGCCTTCGTCCTGTCGCTGTGACGTAGTCGGTCTACAAATGCGGCCTCTGAAGGATGCGGGGTAATGTGGGGTAAAAATCAGGGCAAACAAAACTTGCAAACTTTCAGCTTAAAATGTCTTTAAGATCCTTCTGGGATTCTTTATTAAGGTAAACGTACAGGGTACAGACCTTCAGCTGAATGACTGAAAGTGAAACTGTAACAGTGCTTTTACAAGTTACTGATTAAATCCAGCCTCTGTTATCACAATAAGTATTATGCTAGAGTTTCCTTGTTTACTCTGTGTGGAGTTTATGCTCTTCGTGTTTTTGACGGTGCTTTTTGGCACAGAAACCAGCGAGGTGACGCAATGCCGCCGCAGTCTCCTCCCTCTCACTATAAAGCCTTGCTGCCTGTATTTAGAAGCAGAGCTCACCTGCTGGATCAGCCTGTCAGACATCCTAACTTTAAGTTTAAAACGAACTTGAAACAAGTTTGTTTGTGCTTTGCGCCCTCGTGTTACGATTCTAAAAGTCTTAAATCTTAAAAAACACAGGCAGTAGCTAATAGTTCACCTCAGCCTGCTGTCAAAGCCTGGATGCCTTCACACAAAACCAGTCTAACAATTAACAATTACGCTTTATAAAAAACAAATAATTTCAGCAGCTTCCTCCACTGATTCTATAAATAACTTGTGTGTCAAACCTGTTGGTTACATCACTGTCCCACAGAGGAAAGATGATATGTGTCTGATTAGAATTAACAGGCTGATTCTTCCTGCTTCTTTGAACCCTTTCACTCCCATTGACTGACTTCCTCTCTGTGAGTGACAAGGAAACCAGGGCATGTAATACCGCGGGCACGACGGGTTTTCCACACTTACATCATCGTTCGGGCACCTGCAATGATTCAGGATGATTGATTCTCACTGTCATTGTTTTGGGTTTTGGATCTAATCCTCAGATTTTTTTAAATATTCCTTTCTGTTGTTTTTGATGCTAACATGTCAGAAATGTTGTAATCTCACACTCAGTAATCCTGCACGTGTCTGATACAGTCGGTGTTTCCACACAGAGACCAACACGAGGCCCTTTGTCTGTCGGCGGGACGTCAGTGCCTCGGAAATCTGATGAGTTTTTATTATAGTGTCATTTTAGTCGGTGTATTTGGCAGCAAGTCTACAGCTCCTTTAGACTTTTTCATATGTTATCTGTGGCGACCTCGTAAATCCTGATCTGTCTCATGAAAATCATCCTTTGTACATGAAACTCATAGAAAATGCACCAAAAATAAAGTATGCATTTTTTTTTATCATGCACACAATTATGGAACATAAGTATAACCTTTAAACATTTATGTATGCCCCAGTGGATACTCGTGAATCTCTGAGGCAGGAATTTACTCTTATAAAGCACCTAACCTCCCAGGCGTACTGCTTACCTGGTGTCGGTGGAAAAGGAAGAGGAACAGGCAAAATTTACCGAAATAATGTAACGGTGATGGAAGCTTCAGATGTGTGTAAAAGGCTGTTTAGTGTCAGCAATTTTAGGTCTGTCTATAATTCAGCGTTTCAGACAAACAGAGTCTTAACCGCTATGATTCATGAAAAGCACAAACTGTGGATAAAACAAAGAAGAGCTGTTTGGGATTCTTTGCATATTTACATACTTTAAATATGTAATGATATTGAGGCATTTCTGCAGATTTTCCCTCATGTGCATGCAGCATACTGCATGCACACTATGACGCAGTGATGCAAACATGAACAACCTTCTGTTGTTTCAGTCGGGCTGATGTACGTACAGGAATGTGACGTGGGACTTTCTGCAAAATATCCAGCCAAGGTGGCAGAGTTTCAGGGGCATTCCAGTCAACACCTGCGGCACCATCTTCCTGTACTACAGCATCAAAGGGTGAAGTTTGTGAAGAGGGCTGGGAGGTGACATTAAAGTGTCCAAGAAATTAAGAATGACGTGTGAATAATCGAGTAATGCAGACATTTTGTTCATTTTCAGTAAGCTGTGATTTACAGAATGAGTGAAATGTTACTGTGCACTGACATAAATCCAATGGAAAATAACCTAATCTGAGGTCACAGATAAAGGAAGCAGCAGGCTCAGTTTCTTATTGACGTCCAAATAACACAGGTCTGCAAACATAACACTGCACAGGATGTTTTGACTGTTTCTTATAGATTTTTACTCACAGAAACTGTGAAAAATATTCTAAAAGTTCCACCTCATCAGGTTTTCTTGCAAAACTCATGTTTTTACTGTAATTAACCTTTTTAAATCTGGTATCCTATAATTGAATCAAAAAACCATATCCAATGAGGATTCCTTACATTAATTTAATGTTTCTAAGAGCGAGACATACAACTAGAAAATGTGAGGAATTGAGGGGGGTCAGTAGGAGGGGGGAGGGTACGGTGGGTTTGCCGGTGTGAGGAGCTCAGATGATCGTGTCCCAAAAAGTTTATTTTGTTCATAGCCAAAGCTTCTCAGAAAAAGCGTGCATAGTTAATTGTAATAAATTATTGATATTTTTCATCGCTGTTGTGCTTTTTTTAATGTAAACTCCTCGTGTTTTGCATAAAAACTGAACATGATGGAAGGAAATGGAGATCATTTTTAGATTGAGCACCCTAAAAAACATACAATTTACCCAAAATATCCCATGCAGCTGAAAATTTTGTTTTGTTTTGTTTTTTGGAGACTAGTGTAATCTGACTCTTTGCAGCAGTGGACTCGCCCCCTGCTGGGCATTAGAGAGAATACAGGTTTGAAGACAAGAAGGAAGTTTTTGCATTAGGCCGTCAGGAGTTAGTTAATTCAAACTACACTAAAAGAACAAATTTAAATAAAATAGAAAAATAACTGACAGGATTTTTTTAAACTTGTAAATCTAAGTAAAATGGAAATATGAATAAAACTCCCCTCTCACCCCTGCGGGTGGTCTATCCTTCAAGCTTGTTTCCTCTACCAGAGGCCTGGGAGCTTGAGGGTCCTGCGCAGTATCTTTGCTGTTCCTAGGACTGCGCTCTTCTGGACAGAGATCTCCAATGTTGTTCCTGGGATCTGCTGCCACTCGCCCAGTTTGGGAGTCCCTACCACTGGGACCACTGTTACCTTCACCCTCCACATCTTCTCGAGCTCTTCTCTGAGCCCTTGGTCCTTCTCAAGCTTCTTGTGTTCCTTCTTCCTGATGTTGCTGTCATTCAGTATCACTGCATCGATCACTACGGCCGTCTTCCTCTGCTTGTCTTCCACCACTATGTCCGGTCGGTTAGCCATCACCATTTTGTCCGTCTGTATCTGTCCCACAGGATCTTTGCTTGGTCATTCTCAACCACCCCAGGGGGCGTGTCCCATTTTAAAGTGAAGTTTGTTATCCTTAAAGTTCTTTCAAAAGACTCCAGCTAATCCAAACTGCCAGTGATAGACCTCACAGTACCATATCGCCCTATTAGAGCACGTTGCTCTCACACTGCAGGCGTACTTGTTCTTCCTAGAGTATTTAAAAGTAGAATGGGAGGCAGAGCCTTCAACTTCGTCCCCTCTTTAGGAGACAGACACTGTCTCTATTTTGAAGGCTGCAGTACTGCATGTCCTTAAGTTTTGTCTTCTCTCTGTCGTAGGGTGTAAGCAGACAGCTGCCCTTCCCTAAGTCTGGTCCCGATGAAGCCTGTTGGAGAAAAAGTGGTGCAGTGTGCCTGCTGTTATGGAAGGGGAAATTATCTTTAGAGACTGAAACAGTTTTTATAGCTGTGTTACGTCCCCACATGACATGTTTATTTCTGCTGTAAATTTGGACATTTGAACACGAGAGTCTGGGGGACTGATTCACTGCTGGGAAAGTGTTCGGTTTGTTTTTTCTGTTTAGACGATCTTTCAGTTTCACAGCTTCACATTTCTCTGAGTCAGTCAAGCTGAAATAGGCTGATAGCAGCAGTCTGGTTCATTTGGATCTTTGGTATCTCAGCTCTGTGGAAATTATTAAATTATTAAAATGAAACAAAATCATGGCGAGTTTGTTGTTTTCATGCTGCACAAAATGAAAACTGTGAAATGAAACTGGCTTTGATGACACCTTTTATGCTAGTCAACAATTGAAAGTCTTACTTTGTCTGACTCTGGAGTGCAGCAGAGATCGGTGCACACAGCTCAGTATTAAATCATTAAGATAAGCGTCTACATCAGCCGTTTTTGTCTACAGTTTGTTTTGTTTTTTAAAGAAAGTAGAAGAAGTTTGATTTGTACCTGTTCACTTTTTATGCAAGAAATGCAAACTTTATGTATGTGTTGCTTAAAATTACAAGTGACAGATTTGATCATTCTTACTCTTTACTGCAACTGTTGCACAATAACTTACCGGGGGGGGGGGGGGGGGGGGGGGGTCACACAGTCTTGTCTGCAGGAATTACACAGAGATGAAAAGTTTCTGTTTCACATTGAGGAAAAACGGGACTTGCCAGTTTTCCTAGCAAAACTGCTGCTTATCTCTTTACAAAGATAAGAGTGAAAATTAAATGAATGTAGCTGCAGGAAAATGACACTGACTGCTTAAAGATGCAGATCTGGTTGGTTTTCCTCATGGATCTGACGCACTGACTCACTCTATTCTGCGCTAAATTATTTACTTTCTGCTTTCCTGGCAGACTCACATCCCTTTAGTCACCACTGGAAGGAAGGAATTTCCTTTTGTTATGGCTTGGATATCGTCACTAATGCAACCAGTGAATTCTGGGTGACTCAACACCTTAGCAACCGGGACACAGCTTTTAGGGTGTTGGCTTCAGCGAGCCTGGCTGCGATCCAATCAAAGCAAGCAACAGTCCAGTTTTTTCAGAAAAAACTTTCTGACGCACAATGTGAGATGGGGCGGAATCACCTGCGTGTGTGACATTTAGCGGGACCGGTCCCTTTGTCCTCTTCTGTTTAGTGAGTTGATTGCAGCACTGATAGGCTCAGACTAAAAGAAAGGAATCTGCTTGTTGCACCAAAATGCTGGCCTGCAGGCCATGTGTTTGTTTCCCTCACTATGGAGAGACTGTAGATCATATTTGAAGTCTGCCGGTGCACCTTTCAGCAGGGATATTCCAAACATTTCACATAATGTACTGTCCCAAACTCAAACTCGGATTTATTAAAAAGCACATTTAAACACACAGGTGCAATATTAACATGTGCATTATTAAATATATGGAGCCATGACCCAAAAGGCATCAGAAACACAAAGAGAATCAGACACAGTGTCAAACACCAGTGAGGAAAAATACGTTTTCTAGTTTTAAACGAGTCGATGTGTCACAGCAAGCAGAGGTTTATTTAAGTAAATGAATCAATGTATGACACAATAAAAATACCAAAATAAAATGAGATCAAATAAAACACGAAGCACATTATTTTGAAAATCCAAACAAATATAAAATAATGAATAAGACAAATAAAATTCCCTCTGAAGTTAAATGAACACATTTAAGCTGATGATGAAAGTCAACAAGAGGAAATACGCTTGTTTTTCTTTCACTTCTCTCCTTTTGCCTCCTAAATGAGCTCACCACAACGAGGAAGTAGAAACACTAAATTGCACACAGTCACAATAAATGTGCGGGTTTTCTCAAAGTGTGAAAACAGATTCACAGAAACCTTTTTCTGGTGGAAGTGGACGAGGAAGTGAAAACCGCCACACAACTCACAATGCCACCCCACAGCGCTGCAGTCCGGCCTGTGAGTACCTGGACAGGTGCGCGTGCTTTATGTTTCAGACTCAACACGCTGAAAATGAAAGAAAATAACAGAGATCTGTAATCTGTGCTGACGGTCTGGAGTACTGTGACTTTGTTCTGCTAATACTACCAGTATTACTGTTCATTACAACAGTATTACTACCATTACTACTGCACTACAACTTGTACTATATGTGCTTTATAAAATTAAATTCATATCAAGCATATTAAACATAGCTACTATGATCATTTCTACTCATTCCTCTGCATCTACCAGCAGTGTCGAGGCTCTGCGGTCAGAGGGTCCCAGAGGAAACGAAGTGACTGTTTTTAGTGTTTCTAATGAAACGGTGGAAGGACTTTATTTTTATTTATTTAAAATGAGAAATCCCAGCAGCTTGTGGCAGATGGCCCCGCCCCTCTCTGAGCCTGGTATTTCTTCCTGTTAAAAGCGAGTTTTTCCTTCCTACTGTCACCAGAGTACTTACTCAAACAGGGTCATGTCATTGTTGTTGTTTCCTCAGTTCTCTTTGTGTCATGTTAGAGTCTTCTGTCACTGTGGGTTAGTGGATGTGTAGGAATCGGATGAGTTCTGCCAATACAGACCGATCAGTTTGCAATTTTCACATAAAGCTCTGCCGGCATTTCAGAGTTTATTTCTCTGATTTATTGACAACAAATCAGAGAAATAAGAAAAATGAGAAATAGATCAAATGTATGCAAAGACAGATTTTTGCACCAGTTAAAAGTAAAATGAGATTTCGTTGCAGTTTCTTTGGGGGTTTGAGCATCATTTAAAAAAAGAAATCCTCTGTAAAGGGTTTCTCTGAATCCTGTCAGAAAGGAGAAGTGGAACCAAAGGGGAACCGTGACTTCTTAGAACACACTGAGCCATGAATGTGGACGTTGGAGGTGGATATAAAGGGAGCAGAGAGCAGGTCAGAGCACATCAGCCCTGCACATTCAAACAGAAGAACATCTGTCTGCGTCGGGAACCATGAAGACTCTGCTGGCTCTCACAGTCCTGACGCTCATCTGCTTCCTGAAGCACAGCTCTGCCAGTGAGTACCGCTGACCTCTGACCTCTGAGTGCCGTGAGTCTGAGCTGCACTCGTATTAACTCTGTGTGTGTGTGTTCACAGTACCAGTCGGTGTAAACATGGTGATAAACAACGACAACAACATGGTGATAAATGGATGCTGCAAGGCCGTCACTAATAAAATCCACATACCAGTGATAAAGGTGACGAACGTGACGATGACCAGCGGCTGCAGTCCTGAAGCAATCATGTGAGTACATGAAAGGCAGGTTACAGGTGTTGCAGGTCTCTGTCCAGATGCAGTGCAGCTGAAATATTTCCAAGTTCAGGTTTTAGCCAAATGAACTCTTTTCAACATGGACCAGAAACCAGGCTGAAATGTAGACTGCTGCTAACCTGTGTTAAATATTTTCGATGTTTTAGTTCAATTAGGAGGCATCGAATTTGGAGGAGTTACACTTAAAGAGGATTTTAGAACTTTTTGACTTTAGAGGTAAAATAAAAATCTCAGTCTTCTGATTGAGACAGTTGTAGACTATTATTGTGAAATCATGAAATAGGCTTACACAAATGCAGTTAGAACTGGGAGGCTCTTATTATGAAAAATCAGCGTTCACTCTCTTTTGGCTCCATGTTTGGGCTCCACCAGTCTGAAACTCAGTAAATTTGATCGTCTTCTGTGTGTTCATCATCAACTGGTAAAACTAAGTACTAAGAAAAATTAAACTGGCTGCTGTGTGACTTATTTTTCAGCTTCTTTCCATCAGTGGCCCTGTTTGCGATGTTGTGACGTGTGCGTTGACAATGTGTGTCATGTGTTTCTTACAGCGTCACTACTCTGAAGAGGAGCTTCTGCCTTGATCCTGAATGGAAACATGCACAGATGCATCTGGAAGAATTCAAGAAAAGATCAGCGCCCACCACTCTGGAACCTGAAACCACTAAAGAAATGAAGAAAAACTTCTCGTCCAACACTCTGAAACCTGAAACCACTAAAGAAATGAAGAAAAACTTCTCGTCCAACACTCTGAAACCTGAAACCACTAAAGAAATGAAGAAAAACTTCTCGTCCAACACTCTGAAACCTGAAACCACTAAAGAAATGAAGAAAAACTTCTCGTCCACCACTCTGAAGCCCACAACCACCTGAGTCTGGATCCCAGAAATGATCAAAATGCTTCTTTTCTACATTATTAATCTGATGAAGCTGTTTGTTGCTCTCATGTGTTTTGAACTGTTGCAGAACTTTGATTATTAATGATGATTACACAGAAATGTTTCTAGTTTAAAACCTTTAAAGTTTTTCTTTCTTGGATGTTTTTTATGAGAGAAACCAAGTACTGAAAGTTTCAAATGTCTGTTCATTATTGCTCCACCTTTCACAATAAAAGCTTTATTTTTGTACTCTTTAAAGCCCACTGAGTCCTTGTTTGAGTGTCTGAGCTTGTTGGTGTTACCACGACTGCTTTATTTAATGCAGCTGTGAGTCATGAAGACATACACCCATTTTATAATAATATTATGTTATAATAATAATCACAAACATCACCTTCATAAAGACCCAAAGCTGGAATAAACCAGTGTTTGCTGTATACTTTTGGGACCTTTGCGTCTGCGCCGTCAGCAGCTGCATCTTCTAACATTTATTTTTAATTATGAAAGATGGATTTTATTATTTCGCTGTTTTTGCACATTTTTGTCAAAGTAAAAGATTTGATTTGTCGTTCTGCAGAGTTTTAACTGAAAGCTGTCGACACGAGTGATGAAAACAAAGACGAGCAGCGTCGCTTCAGCGGCTTTCAGAGATCTGATGTTATTTAGAGAAAGAGGAACTTTGGTTTGTTTACTCCCGAGTATCCTTAAAATTCAGAGAAAGGACGCAGACGTTAGACGAGGAAGTGAAACCAGAAGAATAAACACAGTTTTACACAGATTGATCATGAATTAGTTTTAGGTGGTTAAGTCATCAAGTCAAGTCAAGTCATCTTTATTTATATAGCACATTTAAAAGACATCAAGTGTCGGCCAAAGTGCTGAACAGAGGGATAATATAATAAATGAATTAGAGTAAAAAAAAAAACATTTTAATTTAAGACATGTAAGAGTATATAGCATATAATGTACATGCAAATATGCACATACATATACAAAACTGTACACATTCACACACAAGCACACATATGTGAACATAACATATATACACATGCAACATCATCCAATAAGATGAGAGACCAAATAGACAGAATAAAAAGAGATATCAAAGAGATCCGAAAGCCTTGGAAAATAGGTAGGTCTTGAGATTCGATTTGAAGACTTCCAAGGATGAAGAGGATTTTATGAAGGGGGGAAGACTATTCCAGAGACTCGGGGCGGCAATGGAAAAAGCCCTGTCACCTCTAGATTTGAGCTGGGAGCGTGGAACTGATAAGTGACAAATGCCTGAGTAGAGAGAGTTACAATAGTCAAGACGTGACGATATGAAAACATGGATAACAGTTTCCAGGTCTTTAGATGACAGGATGTTTTTGAGTTTAGAAATGCTCCTGAGTTGGAAAAAAGTGCCATGAACAACTGAATTTATTTGCTTGTCCAGCTTGAGAGTGGAATCAAAAATGAAACCAAGATTTTTTACATGGGGATGTACATTAGCTGATAATGGGCCCAAATTGTTTCTTATGAGACTAATAGAGTCCTGCTTACCGAAGATTATAATGTCGGTTTTGTCATAAAAGTGTTTTATATGTTTCTGTTGTAGATTTTGTGTGTATTTCACATTTTTTGGAAATAATTACAAATGTCTTAAATAATGATGTTAGTTTGTAGATAACGTTGTTTACGTGCTTGACAGTACGTAGACAGTTTTTTTGTGCTAGCTTGAGAGTGTTTATGGATGCTAACATGAGAAAGTTTGAAACATCTGAGATGTTTATGCTCTAAACTTTTATGCATTTTCTTTACTTTTCACAGTGAAGAGAGAGAAACATAAAGTCGCTGCTATAGTTACTAATTTAAATGGTAACTGGCCTGTATTTGTATAACGCTTTACACAACCAGTCATTCACACACACTGGTGATGGCAGCTACATTGTAGCCACAGCTGCCCTGGGGCGCACTGACGGAGGCGAGGCTGCTGGACACTGGCGCCACCGGGCCCTCTGACCACCACCAGTAGGCAACAGGTGAAGTGTCTCGCCCAAGGACACAACGACTGAGACTGTCCAAGCCGGGGCTTGAACCGGCAACCTTCCGATTACAAGGTGAACTCCCAACTCTTGAGCCACGATCGCCCCGCTTAATATAGGAAGAAGAATTTGATCATTCCAAAAGAAGAAAGTAAAAGCATTTAAAGTGACATTAAAGAGTTAAAATGCTCTGTGAAAAGGTAAAATAATAAAAATAATAAGTGAGTGAAGAGGAGTCGCTGAGTTCAGCACTTTGAATTTTCAAACTTCTTTGCTTTCGTAGAAGTCGGTAACCACATTCTCACACCCTCACTCAGATATCGAGTGTCTGGTTCCTGATTCGAGCCGCTAATACCAAGTATGAGAACTCAGCACGCAGACGTGCTTCCATGAACTTTCATGTGTCCCTGGTCGGTTTTACCCAGAAATCACTGCGGCAACTTCATCACACGGAAGAGCTCATTGCACTTTGTGCAGCATAAAATGTCACGATTAGAAACTGTAAACAGGAAGTGAAAACTACTAAATGAATGAATGTTCTGCAATAAAGTGACTGAAAGTATCAAAGGTTAAAATCACAACACAAGTAATAAATGACACCAAACAAAAAGAAACTACACTTCCTCCTAAAGCGTTCCACAGCAACTCTTTACAATCAGATTTCACTAAAACCAAGGAGCAAAGAGTCAAAGCTCAGTCATCATCACGCCTGTTTCAAACAACAAGTTTGAACAGAGATTATTTTGTGCGTATCATCAGCGCGACGTTAGGATCATCCTCGGTGCTGTGAGAATCCTTCCTCGCTTCTGTGGGGGGGGGGTTCTGGATATTTGTTACACGTGCACGCTCCAGACCATCAAACAAATCTTAATATTAGTTAAAGATAACCTGAGTAAACACAAAATACACTTTTAATCGATCATTTCATTCATTCAGGGAAACAAAAGCTGTCTGAAATTACACCGCTCTGTGCAGATCCGTGATTTTCTGCAGCATCAATCTCGTCTCATTTGTAACAATGTTGCAGTTTTTCTTTGTTTTTTGTCGCTGTTGTGTCATCTGTTAACACCTCGATTGGAAGCGACACTCATGGGGATCATTTTGTGCTGAAGAGTCACATGACCCCCTGTTTGCATCAAATAACACACACAGTTTGAAGAAATAAGGAAGGTGCCCAGGCTTTATTTTTGGCTTTTTATTGGTTAGGTCATCCAGCTACCTTACCGTCAAATAATTCATTTTTTTAAATATCATCTTCAAAGAAGAAAGCACAACTGAAAGCAAAAGTCATTCACTCGTCACTTTTAAAAGCTGGAAACAATCAATAATAATAATAATAAATCAAGGTTCCTACTAAAACACTCAAATCACAACATCAAACAAAGAGTAACTGAAATGTGACACACTGGATCTGTAAAGAGGAGGTGAGACATGAGCCGGGACAAGCACGCCGGAGTCTCCCAATGCGTATCCGTGTCTGTTCCAGTCTCTGAATTTCCCTCGCTGTCTCCCAGGGGCCAAGTGAGGGCTGTGATTGGATGTGGGTGGGTGTCAGGAGAGGCAGCTTTTATTTTCCTCTAAAAGCCAAAGGTGTTCTCCCCGCTATAGGCCACGTATAAAAAGCCGTCCTCATCCTTCTCCTTCTCGTACAGCTGCCCCATCGTGATGCTGAAACATGGAGGGAGACGCAACGTCGTCACTGAACACCAAATAAGAAAACAATCCACCGCAGAAAAGACACGACAAATCCGCCTGATTAGCATTTTTTCATAAATAACACCAGAAATCTGTGAACATTTGGAGGAGTGACGCACACTAGTACATAAAGAGCGGACGTTCCTCATATGGTCACCTGAGGCGGTTTGTTTGTGAGAAGCAGCCAATCAGAATAATGATTACATAAAGAGGGAGGAGCTAATGCAGACGGACTGAGGGGCTGCTGTGTAAGACAAAAGGTGGATTATTGTGAGCTGTGAATCATGCAAAGCCACTCTGGTAAACACAGAGCCAGGAATTATGCAGAGTCCAATGACAGTTTAAAATAACCAGTAATCATAAAACAGGTGAGTGACCAGATGTTCAAAGGAGTCCCAGGAGACGCTCACCTCCCTACCTAGGGCTGGGCGATATGACCTAAAATTCCTATCGCGATATAATTTGAAGCATGTGCGGTAACGATATATATCGCGATATATTCTTTTCTTCTGTATAACGTATTTTCCACACTATAAGGCACATTTAAAATTCTTTAATTTTCTCAAAAATCGAGAGTGTGCCTTATGTATGAATTCTGGTTGTGCTTACTGACCTCGAACCGATTTGGGCGTGCAGAAATCTGTTAAAAAATGTTTTAGTACAACTTTGGTAAGCCGCACTGCTTGATGGATTGTCAGAGCATTACAGCTGCCGTAGTGAGGAGCTTCGCGGAGTTATCTGGGTCCAAAACTCCGTCTACTTCAGGTCCCAAAGTCAAACGAACACCAAGAGTTAAAAACGGTCTAAATTCTTTCATCTTTAATTAAATCATCAGCATTGCTGCTTTATCGGGTGTAACAATTAAGTTTAACATCCATGAAAACAGAATTTCTTAAATTTAACGGAGTTAGAAGTTAGCAGGAAGTTAGCTCGCTAGTTTACACCTAAACATTTCATAGCATGTTCTGACTGAGAGATTTGTGAAACTAATTAAAACGTACAGCTCTGCTACCACTTCCAACATAAATGAAGACAGAAAACTAAACAGCAGTGACGTTTGTAGGGTTACTGAAGTTGGGCTAGCTGGTATATAATGATGTGCTACGTGATTGCTAGCTACACAGCTATGTTAGCATAACATAAACAGTGAAGCTGGAGGATGAACATTTTTGGCTTTCCCCATATTTCAAAAGTGCTTCATCTCTTTGCTATGACTGTCGCCCGGCATAATTTGCAGATGATAATGGTTTTAGCCGCTGCGATGCTTTCGACCAAAACAGGCGCAGCTTGATGACATCATCAACATGCGCTATCGCGATATAGTCAAAATCTCTATCGTTGGCCAAATTTATATCGTTTCTATCGTATATCGTTTATATCGCCCACCCCTATCCCTACCTGCACCTTAAACACTCCCAATACTAATTTTAATTTTCAAGTCTGATATTTAGATTTTTTAATCATTCATTTGCACCTGATTTGTTCTTGTTTGAAGACACCGATGTTTGTCTGTGTGTCTCTTTTAAATTTATTGACAGTCGAGCAGTAAGTTCACTTATTTCCTCTGTCCAGCAGGGGGCGCAGATTAACCGCTTGTACATATAATTCATGCTATAAATAAGATTTTTAGGAAACGTTTATAACTCGGCAAACAGGTGTAAAAATAGTTTGGGTATTTTTTCATATTAGAATACGCAGACCTGGAGACAGAGCTATGAAAGCGTGGAAACTGACCCACTAACACTGAAATACTGAGAAGTGCAGCATTATGATGGCCGAATGCTGAGAGCCAAAACTGAATGAATACAGTATTAAATGAATGATGGGAAGATTTACAGTTTTCACCTGTTGTGTTTTGCAGTAGATTAAATATCTTCCTGTCAGGTCTTCTTTTATCATTCGTCCTCCAAAAACCGAGCAGATTAATGGAAAATTAAAGATATCATAGATATGATGTCTTTTATCTAAAGACCTTTAAAACTGAAATGGTTAACGGTGCCGGCCAACAGTATTCGGTTTACAATCAAATAATAAACCCTCACACGACCTGAAGTTACAGAGCGAGGTCATTTCAGATCTCATTATTTTACTTTATTATATAAAAATCAGACAACGAGGTAATCTGAAAGGCTGAGCTCACCTGGACTGAGGCACCGTCTTATCCACAAACAGGAAGATGGCCTTCTCCGAGGGCAGCTGGATGCGTTTCCTGATGATCCACATGAACTGGGCCACTGTGATGTCAGAGGGGACCAGGTACTTCCTCTTGTCGATGTCCACTATCTGCGATCCCGACACTTTCTCCACGATCACCTGAACGCAACAACACACACATTTCATCATCAGCGAACTGGACGACTTGCAGAAGCAGCCGCCCACGTGTCGTCGCGCTCACTCACCGGGACGCGGTCAGGGTACTTGTTGCGGATTTTGGCTGACTCTATGCATCGATGTTCTGCAGGAGACAAAGAAACATGCGGGTTAGTCTGACGGGTGTTTCTCGGCACCTTGGGCTGTTTCCAAGTGAAAAAAAAAAATGGCTAATGAAAGTTAACCAAAATGAAACTATGAAGAAAATTATTATTATTATTATTATTGTTATTTTAATAACAATGAAACAAGAAACTGACTCAGAGTTCTCACTTGATTAAACCACAGAAACAAACATGATTAAAAAGATAAAAAACTACAATAACGATCAAACAGATGCAAATTATAAGCAACAAATAACAAAAAATAGACATTACAAAGAGCCGCTATTCATTGAAATCTAATGTTCAACTTATTTCCACATATTTATATTGCCCAACGGCTTTGCATGATTCACAGTTCAAAATAAGCCTTCTTTATCTCATACAGAGCCTTGTTTAATATGAACATCCACCAGGAGCAGTGGATATGTGACAGGGATTAACAAATGCAGATTTAAGTCCACTTCAATCAGTGAAAAAAGGTTTTCAGTAACTTTCTAAATGCAAAGGCAAGCTTTTGCTCCCTGCAGCGCCCCCTGTGGTGTGGAGGCTAGCTTCAGCAGTTTGTTTACATGTACCAAAAATATCAGCCTTCCTAAATGATCAATAAAAGCTACATTTCAAAAACCAGCTGACTTCTTCAGTTTAAGTCTTTAGGTCCCCGATGGTTATGTGAGGAGTTCTTCAGAGAGGTTTGTTTAGAAAAAACCTTCCGCAGACAGCTCTCAGCACCTCCTGCTGCTGATTATGTACAGAGATCAATATCTGACGGCGGAGTTGTTGTCAGTTAACACCACCTCTGACCGCCCGAACACCTTCGATCCGCTCACTCAAAAGAAGAACATGCACTGAATCTTTAATAAAACATCACCATGTTGCCTCAATGATATCACGCCGCATGCATTCCTGCAAGTATTTATTCTGGCAAATATCTGCACAAAAGTAAAATAATCACTCCCGTTTCTAACAGTTCAACAGCTCCTTTTCCTTCAGATCATTCGTTTTCACTATGTCACAGAAATTAAAGATGAATGAGCACAAATGGACAAAAATCCTTATCGCGGTTTGTGGTCAGCTGGCTGAAACAGCGCTCGGCATGAGGCTCCAGGAACCACATCTTATCTTTCACAGGAAGCACTGGGGGTGCCCTGAGCTCCTGTTCAGGTTTCACAGTTGGCCGCCATAGACATGCTAATTGTTGCAGTTGCTTCTAGTTTGCATGGAAGATACTGAATTATCTGTAAACCCTCGCTAACTACTTCCTGAACTGTAGTGAAACACAAAGTGCAACACAACCCAGAAATTCACCTTCCCTGTAAAAGTTTTGACTTTTGTGTTTTGCATTTTTCTTATTTTTACAGCTAGAAATTAGCGAGCATTTCCAGACATGTCGGCATCTTCCTTCCAAACAGCGACTGGGGCGATGTGTAGCGACCTAAGCAATCGCAGGAAGGTCCAAACAGGTAGCACCGTGTACCGTAAACCTCCAACCAGTCCCCTCATTGATCTAGGACCGTGTGACACTGTGGGGCCTTGTTCACGCCACCCAACAGCATCACAATGGCAAAATGGTGGACAGGTTAGCGGTCATGTGTCTACAAACCCTGAATAGTGTTAGCTTGAAAGAAAGAACCATAAACACTTTCTTAAGCTTTTATTATAACAACATCTAATAAATGACAAAAAAAAGTTACCACTGTTCTTTTTATTTTTTTACCTAAATCAATTTCCCCTCTTTAACAGCAGCAGTGCAAGCTCCACCCCCCTAAAAAGCTCCAGAAATTAGGGGGAGGAGGGGTTGGGCTTTCACATCCACCAACATGCTTGTCTTTCTTAATGGAGACAACATTTGTACTATTTTAAATCCTACAAATAATATTTCATGATAAGTTTCAACCACTGGTAGACGTCAGCTCACGCAATACTTATTACAATTGCGTAATTATACAATAATACAATATTTTTATGTGAAATTAATGGATATAAAACTATATTACAGTAACACAATCACAGGGAATGTGCTCCTGCAATATTCAGTACTTCACTGAGTGAGTTTTCCTGATTACCTTGATTTACTTTACTGTACTTCAGCTGTAACTGAGCACCTCCATAACTCCCTTTAAATGATCCCTCAGCACATGTACATGTCTAAACAGATGTTTCCAGCTGTGTTGCATGCGGCTGGCCTGTAGTGTTAGAGCTGTTTGCTCATCCAGCTGCTGATGAACTGCGAGCAGAGGCGAGGCCCGACTAGCAACTTGCTGAGCCAGTTTAGCCTGAAACTGGGTCGTCGTGTTAACAACAAAGACACGATGGTTTGTCCCCTTCCACGAGCCCAGTACACGGCTTTAATACTACAGGTTTAAAAATTAACGTTAACAGGAGCGGACATCAACATTTACACCTGTATGTCCCCGTTAATGGATCGCTGGCTCCTCTATGGACAAAAGCCTGGAGGACAGGCCCGGCTCCCCGCAGGGCCCGTTTACCAGCGACACCTTAGAAACTTTAAAGCCCACATTAACTCCCATACGGAAGCATAAACAGCTAGACTTTTATAACATAATAATAACAACTCATAACCATTTTTCCTCACTAATCAGAACATCGCCTCCATTCTTACCCAAAGAGTGGTCTTCTTTGAACATCCATTTCATGTTTGCCGTTTCCGGGCTCCTCTCGTCGGGTGCAGCGGGCTGTAAACGCGGCTCACGGTTAAATTTGGGGCTCAACAATCTTCCCGCTCGCTGTCCTCTCAGTTTTAACCTCAAACGATCACACGGCTCGACACCTCCCAGCGAACCAGCTACACAACAACAACAACAACAACAGCAACAATCCTCTTCTTCACGATCAGTCTGCTGAGCCCCGCCCAGCCCGTGACGTCACCAAGGCCCCTACCATTCCGCCATGTAGAGGGGGGAGAGAAAGACGGAAACCATCGACTCTTTCTCTCTGTAAACGCAAATAATAACGAGCACATGGCGAAATGCATCATAACTAGGCTAATAACCACATAAGACCTAAGTAAGATTAAATGCGTCAATTTCACTGTGTGCATAAGCCGATATTAACATTTCACATGGTAGTTTATGCACTGCTCCCCCCTGTAGTGATGCGCAGTCATACGTATTTCTCCTCGCTACAACATAAACACAACCAGCATTACAGCATTGTCCCCACAGACATGCGCAGTTTGAATCCCCTAAATGCAACCGTTACTTTCGTTTTAAGAATGTTGTATGATGTGGTGGCAGGGCTAAGACTTCTAGAATAATTAATTAGGGTGATACTAAGATATAAATGAATAAATATCTATCTTCCTGTTTTGCTTTGAAAGGAGAGATCCAGAGCACAGCCTCCAACTACAAACCCATGGCCTTTGTAATCTGCTTCTGGAGGTGTTGCAATCAGAAACGTGTCATTGCTTTTTTTTTCTTCTCGTTTTATTCGAGTAACATAGAGCTAATCTGTCCTTACGTAGCAGGGGGGTCAAACTCATTTGACATCATGGACCACATACAGAAAAAGCTCTGGTAGCTTTTTGCCAAGACTGTCCTGAATTTTGGACTAACTAAAAGTTTATATTTAAAGTAGAAAATAATAATTCAAATTTATTTATTTTTTAAATAATTTTTCTGTTTTTCTATCTATTGCTGGCTACGGGCAAGGTCTTTGTCAGTAAAATAATTTTTAAAAATCTGAAAATACAAATAAAAGCTGGTGAAATAAACTTTATTTGATTAGGATACATTCACTTTACATCAAGCATATTTTCCTTGATGATTTTTTGAATACATAAAATTTTTATTTCATACATTTCAGTTACACTTTTATCAGATGTATTGCTTCATGTTTATGAAGGCAAAGAATTTTTTTTAGAGTAAAAGCTTTTCTGGGTTCAGATATTATAAAAGAAAATGCTCCTGCACCAAAATAAGTGCTTTAATACAAAGTTTTATTCAAACTTCAGTAAACGTGTCTAAAACCACACGTGAATTACACGGTACGAATGGAGGCATGCGCCTTCTTCCCGTGGCCGCGTTCGTCTTCCGCTGTGGCCGGAGCTCTGGTCTGGTTATCGGGCGGCAGCGGCTTCCCCAGGTGGTGTCCTGTGGAGATGCCGAGAGGCTGCGTCGCTAGTTCCTCCTTCACTTCCGGCCGAAGTGAGAATCCTCCCTGAAAGCTGAGGTCAAAGAGCTCACAGGGGGCAAAGGTCAAAGGATTTTCTGCAAGTAGTCCTTTCAGTCGAGTCCGCCACCCCTCGAGCATCGCGGCTCGTGCAGCTGGGGGACAGTGAGCCGGACTCCAGAAAATCTGAGGAGCCAGAACCTGAAATCCACAGAAGTGCAGAATCCCGTTCTGGAAGAAACAAGAGCAGGTGGAAGGGAGGAAGATTATTCCATAAGCATTCATCTTTGGGTTTGTTATGTGTTATTTGTGTAGCTTTCCGTCTTATGCCCTTCTTTATCAACTTTAATTGTGTTAGGGTTTTGTCTCTGTGCTCAGTCATTTCCTGTTTTATTTTGGTAGCTCTTTATTTCCTTGATTATTTTCACCCGTTTCTTGTTACCTAGCTGTTTTCACTCCAATCATTAACCGTCAGCTGTTGGCCTCCCAGTCTTATCATCATCTGATGCTTGTTCTCATTCACTTCATGGATTTTCTGTATTCTGGGTTCCTGCTTTGAGTCAGTTTTAATTATATGTTTACCTTCAGCTTCTGTTATTTGATAAAAAGAGAGAAACAAAAGTCCCAAAAGAACTTTGAACTTTTGAACTGCACATACCAACAGCTCGGTGACTGGCTCTTATCTCTTTTTTATGTAATCACACCCACATCAGCAGTGTTGCTGCTTTGCAAAGACTCCTGATGCTCAGTTATAGCTTCATATTTTTTTCCTTGGACTTTCCTACTGTAGCTTTGCATGAATAAGAGGCGCTCCTTTATCTTACACTGGGCCCCTCAGCAGTCCACAAATTATTTCTGTTCAGCTCCATGAGCACGAGTAAAAGAGCCTGCCTGTCAGAGGAGGAGGCTGCATGTCTGTTTGTGTCAGCTGATGACGGCGGTAAATGGGCCAACGGATGAGGACAAAGTCAGCTTCAAAACACTGGAGGAGCTTCAGTGGTTTATCACAGTTTTATCAGCCGAGGCATTGAATCACATTTGTACCTTTGTGTGTGCTGCTGCTTGTTAGGATCAGAATAAGATAATCCTTTGGGATCAAATATGCCCCTTCACTACAATAACCATACACATTGAAAAAAAAGAGCTTTGAGGGCCAGGCCCGTCTCTCTGATGCTGTACCACATCCATCAGCTGGTGTGTGACCGAGAGGCTCCAGTGGATTTGATAAAATTGTGACATTTAATGACAGGAATGAAAACAACATCTGTCTCCAACAGGAACATCACAGCTATGATCGATTCCCATTAATCTGCCTCAAACAGGTTTCTGTATGTGAGATTAGGATTACAGTGGATCCTCTGAGTTTTTGTTACTATTCTGCAGTTTGAAGTTTTGAATTCTTTAGTTTGATTTGAGTTTGATTTGTTGCAGCATCACTGAGTCTTTGATTTTCCTCCTAAGAATTTTCTGTTTTGTGTGTTCTGGTTCATGATGTTGCCTTAAAGTTTTGACTTCTCATCTTACTGGATCTCTCTGCAAAGTTGTGCATGCCAATTAATTATATAATTTACTATGCTTGTAGTAAGTTGTGAATTCTTGGTCTTTATTTTGAGTTTATTTCTCGGGTGTCTCACCTGCAGAGGCCACAGGGTGACGTTGATGTCGCCGTTGATGCCGTCAGGCTGAAACATCGTCGGAGCTGCTCCGGTCGTGAATGACAACATGGCTTTTTTATCCTTAGAGGAAATATAACATACAGTTGGATAACCAGACCAAAACACGTCTGCAAAGAAAAGCTCTTTATTTTATCAACAAGTTTTCTAACAATTTTCTAACATATGTACAGAAATTCCTTTGTAGTCTTTTGCTTTTTATGTCTGAAACATGAGCGCATCACCTGACTGTCCCACCTAAATGTAGGTTAAATAGATAAATCCAGACTGATATTAATGGAGTTGGTTATGTTATTTGTTGCATCCTTCTAATGATTGGTGTTCTCTGCTGAAACAGACCTTGAATATCCCGTTATCGTACATCTTTTCCAGGGAGAAAGCGAAGCCCTGTGACAGCACTCTGTCTATCCAGCCCTTCATGATGGCGGGAAAACTGAACCAGTACAAAGGAAACTACAGAAGGAAAAAATTATGTTGTTATTAATACCATTCAGAGTTTTATTATTCTCAGTCATTTTCTAGTTCAACACTCGTTTACATCAAGCATTTCCAAAGACGCAAACATGCCTGTACTAAAAGCTGCAGTTCCTCTAATGTCCAGCAGAGGCAGCAGTGACTCAGTCCTTCCATGTTAAAACGTTACAGCAGAAACAAACATGTTTACAGCCTGGCAGCTGGACTCTGTACATGGAAGAATGTTTCTATAACTCACCTGTTTAAATTGTATTAAGGCTTAAAGTTTGCATTATTAGGGGCGTGGCCTCCCTGACTGACTGACCTCTTTGACACAGGTGGCTGTAGCAGCTAGCCGTCTGCTAGCTTCACCTGAACTGGACCGCTGCACCGTGATTGTGCTGTCGGAGCCTTATGGAGTATTTTCAATGACATCATGTGACCAAAAATATGGCTGCTGTGAGGTCACTGTACTAACAGACTGTCCCAGAAGGCGGAACTCCAGGTTTGGAGAATTTTGAGAATTTTATTTGCAATAGAGATACGACAGCTACTGAGGAAGATGAATTTTATCACCCTGAAAGTCTAAATCCTATTTAAATCTAAATTTATTTCTAAAACCACTTTTACTTCATGTTGCTCAGATGATGGTTTTATTAGTCTGTGTTCTGCTTCACTTTAAATATTCTGACCTTTCATGAATCCGCCTCAGGAATAATCTTTCAGAAGAACAACAACACTCCCGATGAGCAGAGCGATTTAAGGAGCTTGTTGAATTTAGAACACAGAAGCTGAACATTACAAACCATTAAAAATGGAACCGATCTCTGTATTCTCAGGATTATCCAGGATGTGTGCTCACTTGTGTTTGTGGACACGTTGGAGAGGTTACTCATCATGAAATGGGAAGTTTTGACACTCAGTAACTGCAGCTTTAAGTGACCTCTGACCTGGAAGATGATGAGCTCGGCCTCTGTTACTTTGCGCTGCTCAGCTACGATGTCTTCGCTGAGACGGCCCTCCATCCCGGCATGCAGGGTCTCCTCTCCGTACCGGAAATGCTCAGAGTTCCTCACATCACCTGAACACAACACGCTCAGTCAGAATCGCAGTAACAAACTCACTGGGAGGTTTTATCGGTTCACTTTAATTGGGTGTTTTCAAGCCAGAGGCACCTTTTCTATATAAAACAAACCTTTGACTCAGGCTGAGAGTTATTTCACTGATACCCATTAAAGGCCATAATTTATTAACAAGTGTGATGCTTGTGAGGGGAAATAGTCCGGTGTGCAAAAAACTGATCAGCAGCATTTTTTAAAAACTTTCTGTAGAAATTATAACAAAAGCTGTAGCGGCTGGAAAAAGGCAAGTCTCACATAGTCCTGAGAAAACTGAAGAAACCCTGAAACATCCCTTCAGGTCAGCATCTAAGGTCTGAATGCAAAGCTGAGGCAGCAGAGCCGTTTGTTGGGTAGTTTCAAAGTGTTTGATGAGGTGATGAAGGCGAGGTTAGCCTTCATCTACCAGTCCAATCATTAAAAGTTCTGATGATAGTTCAGGTGGCACAGGGGCTGTTTTTCACCAGGAGACGTGTCTTAAAGTTTCAGCTTCCTCTTTGGTGTCCACTGCACACAGAAGATGTGTCACCGTGTGGAGCTGCAGGGCATTTCAGCCCAGAGCATGCCCAGTCTGAGCACTACAGCATTAAAGAGCAGACTACAGCAGACAAAGAAATGATTAGCCTGCAAATCAGACCAAGGTATGTTTCATTCACTTTACATATTTACACAGATTTGATGGTGAGGATACACACTACTACTATATGAGGAGGAGGTGAGGTGATGGACCACAAACTGAGAGACACACAGAGCAGCATTAAAGCTTGAGTTGGTGTTTTCCCAGGATTTGCTGACAATGAGAAAGATGAAGCTCGGCTCAAAACGTCCCCAAAGACACAAAACAACAAAGAATAAATATGTCAGATGAACACAGACGCAGAAGAAGCACAAAAAAGGCCAAAAACTGACTGATAGATGCAACGTGAGCTCAGAGAAACACGCCTGCAGTCATCTCTGTCTCTCAGCATCTGAAGTCATAAAAGTTTGAATGTGCAAATATGATGAGCTCCCACACTCTGCTCTGATTTCAAAATAAAAAGATGAAAAAACTGTAAAGCACTGATGATGAAACAAGCAATAATGTGTGTGTGTGTTCCCAGTGTGGGGGGGTCACCGATGATGTCATCCCGTGTGGCACTGGCTTTGAAGTTCATGGCGTACAGGTCAGACACGGCGACCTCGTATCCCTGCAGCTTCAGCTCCTGCAGCGCCACGTCTCGAGCCGCCGCGTTGAACGAAGCCGGACTCTGGTGGGCGTAAACGATCAGAGCTGTCTTCTGAGCTGACACACACACACACAGACACACAGAGACACACACACACACAGACACACACAGAAACACACACACAGAGCTGTTAAACCTTGAGGCTGAAATCAAGTTTGATGAGTTTCTTTGTTGCTCAAAATATGAAAACTGGAACAAACTAATGAAAAAAATGAAAAGAGTTCAAATTTAAATCTGGATGTTTATCAGAAACATTTCCTCTTCAACAGTAAACACAGACGTACAGCTCGTCTGACACAATCGAGCTTTAAATAGTGTTTCTAAATACAAAATACAGGAAGCAGGAAGTCCTGTAAATGACCTTCAGAAGGTGAAACTAGAAACGTTTGAGTCACAGCAGGCTGACCGCAGGATTTCAGTGGTTTCTTTTATTATAAATTGCTCCTCGTCCATCTAGATATAAGAACAAAAACACATTCCTTTGTTCTGTTTTTGGCTTATTATTTTATTTCACAGCTTCAGAAGTCCGAGAGAAAAAAACAAGAAGCCTCCAATTTTGTTTTTCCTTCCACTTTAACCAATAAGCAAATGTGAGAACACCCAGTGTGGGGTGTATTCATTCATTACTCTATTTAATATTCCTACAGTGATCCATTATCGACAAACCTGAAAATCTTTCTTAATCTGAGGTCACTGTTTTTACAGTTCTGAGAGCAAACTTTATGAAAAAAAAATGTACCGGTTTATAGTCTGATTTTAAAAATTACAAATATTTAGAAATATAAAGAAAGATATAAACCTGAGGTTTGTTTGGGAGCTGTGTGGATGCACACGGTCTGCCCACACGACGCTCAGCAGTTTATAGATTTATTTCTCAGATTTTTAACAATGAGCGCAGAAACTTACCCATGCTGCGTCTGCTGGACCCGTCGGCACAGGAGACCGGGTTCTCGGGGCTTCTTATAGGCCCGCGGCTTTGTTAGCGTGAGAAACACGGTTAGATCAGATGTCAGGATAGAACAAACCTGTCTGAGAGTCACAACAACATACCGTGGGGACAAACTGCTATCAGAGTGCAGGGCCGGTTCAGCGGAGTGCTTTGAGAGGGAGGAGTGTTGTGTAGACTCAGCGGTGGAGCAATAACATTGTTTTCTTTTGGCGTGGAAAAGAATGTTTGGGTCACTTTCAAAGGATTATCCTGCAGGGTCACGTGGTTTAATGCACGCTTTAATCCCGCTTCATTTCACCTTGTTGGAAGAAAAGTGGACGAAGGCGTCAGTTTGAGCAAAGCCTGATCCGTGCAGTCAGTGTCTCCAGTTTGTCTGCACACAGACTCTCATGACTGACAGCAGAGTGGACTTTCACACAGGTCACAGACGATTACAAAATCACATAATGGTGACATGATGAAGAAAGAGGGGAAACAATTAAATATGAGGCCTTTTTTATTTTGATTTTGATCTCACACAGTCCACAGGACTTTAATCAGCCAGCCAAGCAAAAAATAAAACAACAAAAAAAAGATGAAGTGGAAGCAAAAAATTATAATGATAAAGTCCAAAAACAGGCTGGACATGAAAACAGCCAACGCCAACCAGGAAACCACAAGAACACCAAGAACAGGAAGACCTCACACAAAGAAAAAGGAAAGAAGGAAACCTGCAGCGAGCAGCAACGCGACACAGCGTGAGGGGAGCAGGCGGGAAATCAGCTGATACTGAGGGACAACGGTGAGGCTTTCTTACTCAGCTAACATCTAACATCATGCTCGTAAACTGTCAGTACGAACCACGGCAGTGAGAAACAGCTTCTAATAGCATTATTATCCCTTTGATCTAAAAGGGCAAAGGTCAGAGGTCAAAGTCTGATCAGGATCCCCTGAAAGCTTTTCCACCTATCGTGTTTACAGACGCTCAAACGCTACAAAAACCATAACGTCCTTGGCTGAGGTAAGTAGGAATCAACGAAGAAACCCAAAAACCATCGAGATTCACTGCTTAAAGGTGCAGTAGGCACCAAGTTTAAGTCACTTCCATCAGACAGGCACCGGGACCAGGACCGGGACCAGGACCAGAACGAGGACCGGGACCGGGACCAGAACGAGGACCGGGACCAGAACGAGGACTGGGACCAGAACGAGGACCGGGACCGGGACCGGGACCAGAACGAGGACCGGGACCTGTAAACAGCTTTGTAAAGTGAGACATGTTTGGAGGCAATCCCAAGAAAACATCTTTCACCCCTGAGGTTGTGTGCTGCAGCTAAACTTAGAGGCCGTCAGTTTATCTGTGTGTGTGTGTGTGTGTGTGTGTGTGTTTATCTGTGTATGTGTGTATATGTCATGGACGCTGGTCATACCTGGAAAGCTCATCTGTAACCTTGGAAAAACTCAACACACTCACCTGCCTGGCCTCCTGCTCATCGTTCTCCTCCTGGACTCTCTTGGAACTCTGGATCGGATCTCCTGCTACTCCCACTGCTCTCACCTTGCCCGGACACTCGAGCCTGCATCTGAGTCCTGATTGGATAAGGCATAGACAGGAAGGAAAAAGTGATGATGCAATGTTCCCTCTAAGCTGCGCACGTGCGCAATTGCGCACTGCTGGCACGGTCTCTGCGCAAAGAGAATCTGCGTTGCGCACAAAAAAAAATCTAACCTGAATTGAAATTAAAATTAATACTTCAACAATCCTGTTTTGCAGTGTTAGTCAGTAAGTGACTGGCTGTTCCCATATGGGATTAGAACGATGCCACCTTATCCCATAGTCCAGCCAATAATGCGATTCACATTCGTATATATGCAGCCAATCAACGTGGTTGACAGGCTATGACAGCGTCCTTATGCGCTGACACCGGTGTTTTAGCTAGCAAAGCGGCGTGGCTGATGTGGAGTGAAGCCACGTTAATGACAACGTGTACAACCATTGGAGATGTGAGCAGGACAGACGGAACAACTGACGGAAAAAGTGTGGACTTTATACCAGTTTTTAAATTGTGTTGATCGGCCACGTAAAACCAGAGTTATGATAAAAATATCTGCAATGTTTGGTTTTCTTCCTGAATACTATCGTTGTTTATATTTACTGCGGGAAGAAACGGTAAAAACGGCGTTTTATAAGGAAAAAGGCTCGAAAGCCTGTGAGAAAAAACAAACCCCACCCCCTCTGCCTTTCCTATTCGTCCAAAAATGTACCATGTCGACCAATCAAAAAATGATATGGCAACGTGACATCTAGTTGTTAAGAAACTTGGGGAAGTTTTAGGAGTGACGGTGTTTTGAGATGTGAGAGATTTGAGACGTTTAGCGCAAATCTTGTGTAGTTAGTGTGTAGTGTAGTCAATAGTTTTGTTGTGTGTGTCAGAACAATGAGGCGACTGCTGAATGTTACAGGTGTTACAGCAGTGATACATCTGCTGTTGTCAGGCCTGCAGGTATCAGGCTGTTGTTCTCCTTTATCTCATAGTGGACAGAAATTATTTTTTGGAGAGGCACAAATAATTTGTGTGGCATCAAATTTGATGCAGAACAGCTGATTGTTCTGTGAATAGTTTGAAATGTTTATTTAAAAAAACGCCTTGGGTGCATTTAAAAAAATAGCTGCAAAAAACTTTGTTTGCCAAACTGAGTTACTTTTTTGAAGAAGTAACTATATAATTAATTGCCCAACATTGGTCATTATATACTGTATTTTGCAGACAAAAAAAAAAAAAAAGAAAGTTGTGTTTTCGAAATTGGAGTTCAAGTTATTTTTACTTCCAGTAGTGTTAACATACTACACAGATCAATGACTAGATTTTTTTTAAAATTTTCATTGTAAGTGGGCTAAAGCAGTTAATTAAAAGTAGTCTAACATAAATGTAAATGCTGTAATTTGATTATTTTAATAAACCATGTAACTTGGATGGATTAGATGCTGGCGTGACCACAGTGCACACGTCTGATGTCGCTCACAGTGGTCCAAGGGACCGCTCAGGGAGTTTGTGTGTTCGCTCAGACACATGAAAAATTAGAGGGAACATTGATTATTAGTACAAATGGAAGAAGGTGATAGACTTGGATAAGTTTAGCTTCTTCCTACTCCTTTTTGAATATGTTACCATATTAATTATGACTATTCTGCTCTCCTTATGTTTTGCTTTGATAATTTTTTTTCATTTTCTTTCTGTATTATTTTAAAAGAAAATAAAGGCGTACAATTCCAGCTCCAGATAAATTCAAGATGTAAGCAAGTTATGTTTCTGTAAAATATTCAGCGTGTCTGCATTAACCTGTCTTTTCCATATCTATCAGATGTGACCTTTATCTGAATGATCCTGAGGTGGATCCCCGACACGCTAATCGCACGCTACAGTTCAGGCTCAGCAGGCTGCACTATCATAGGAATGCTACCTGCACACCTGTGTCACCTGCTGTTCACCTGATTGGACCTTCAGATAAGAGTGTGCTTTACACGCTGATGTGCAAACTGTGAATGCAGCTCTTCCAGGAATGAAGCGCAGCAGTGCTACATGCCTTTCAAACACACAACCAGATGGTGCAGTCTGCTCTTCTGCACCAGCGCGTCTCACAAACAGCAGTGAAACATCACAGTTTGATCCAGTGTGAACAGCAGCCAGTTGTTCAGCTGGTGCTGAACTTGTTCTCTGGGTTAAAAACATCACAGCTGCTGCTGCCGGATCTCTGAGCACCTCAATGCTTCTGGACTCAAACCTGTAACTCCATCTCATTCATACGGAGTGAGCTCTGGGGCTATGAGGTACACGCTGAAGTGCCAAAACCTGCAGTTCCTCTAACGTCCAGCAGAGGCTCCAGCAGTCACTCCCCTTCATAAGAACTCTGCAGGGCGGGGGGTTTAGATTCACCAGTGTGGGTCGGCTGAAGGGAAATGGCAGTTTTGGTGAAACTTGAGACGATGAAAGTGTATTCACGCCATGTCTGTGCTGCCTCTGTCAGCGGTGACCACGAACTGAGAAGAACTGAGAAGAACCGAGCCGGGGCCTTCAGTGTAAGTTTTGCATGTTCTCCCTGCGCCTGCAGGTTTCCCTCCACAGTCTAAAGACTCACGCGTTAGTTTGATTCTACGCTGGCCATGTGACCTGCTGTATGAGTGTGCGGTCAGAGCACCCCATGCAGTTCAAAGTGCTCCCATTGGTCAGTAAGAGGTCATAAGATTAGAAATGCACCTGAGCTGTGGATGTTTTTCTGATGAGGCAGTGAAGACTGTGTGTAATTGTGCTAATTCTGTTTTAATAAAATATATTTACTGTCATGTTATTATGTCCTGTGTGTCTAAGCTAACACAGGACAAACTCTGCACAGTAAAAAAGTCTGAAGGACTTTATGCACTTATTTTACCGTTTTTCACCAGACATTGAATTTGACCATTTACCAATTATAGAAACCCTAGAAAGTTACCAGAGATTTTACAGTGTGTGATAACAGACGTTTTTCTCCTGAATCGAGTGTTGTAAAATGAGGAAAAATGCTCTCTCTGCTTTCCAAAAACATTAATTAAGCTTTACTCATTCATTTATTGATGTCAGAAAAATAGTCTAAATAGACCTCTGGTTTAAAATCTGCTGTAGAAATGTATCCTGAAAATATATTTAATATTTTTATTTTATCATCAGAACATCGTCAGAGGGTTGCTGTCAGATTTACAGGAACATTACTGAGATGGCTGCTGTAGCACATTTAAGACCAAACACCTGCAACAGTAACGAGAACCTTACCAGTGACTGGAAAGCGTTAACGATGGATAATAGATCGATTTTAATGGTAAAAAAAATCCTCATGAAAAAAACTCTGCAGATGTTTTTCACGTCTTTTCTCAGGTGTACTCCGCATCAGACTAATTATGTATCTGTGACTTGATGCCATCCAGCTCAGGTGAGCCAGCTTCAAATCCAGGTGAGCAGCAGCCTGAGAGGAACAGAGATTTAAAGAGCGCAGCTCTAAGTCTGATCCCACCGTGTCCCTCGATCTCATAATTTCCTCTAACATCACGAGCGCCCATTCACAGGGAAAACTGTCACCTGTCGCTGCACTGCAGCAAAGGAAGGAAACACTGCAGCATCAGTAAGATAACATCCTGCTCTGGTCTGTGTGAAATATCCACAGGACTCCTCACATTCATCATACCTGCTGCCCTCTGCTGTCCTGATGCTCGTCTGTGACTTCAAGGTTTGGCATCGTGCTGGATTTTATTTCTTCTTATAATCACAAAAACTGAAGCTACGCAAAAATCATTTTTTATTTTACCAGGAAGTTTCACTGAGAACAAATCTCTGTGGCTGAGGAAGCAGCAGGCGGCGTGCAACAAACACATCAAATTCAGTAAAAACACAGCAAGAACTTTGGGATCAATACTTGGAACCTTTGTCTGCCTCTGAGTCTCTATTTGAGTCTTTTAAATAGTTAATTATGACAAGTCTCCCTCACCAAATTCTTTATGATGCATATGTGTGTATATGTATGTGTGTGTGTATGTGATTGTATATGAGTGTGTGTGTGTCATGGTAGAAGAGAGTGTCTGGGGATTTTGCAGCTGCAGTCGGTGTTTTTCCTGTGTCTGCCCTCGTGGGTGGAGTCCCTGGTGTCTCACCTGAGTTCCATCCACGGTTCATCAGCAGAAGGTTCTTGAGGCCAGCGCTGTCCTCCACTCTCCACCAGTTTGTCAGCTACGTTCTGGTGGTAACTAGGCCTTCATGTACCTTGTTTCTGTGATTGAGTCCTTGTGTTTAATCTTGTTTCCCTGTTCCTTAGTTAGTGGTCACATCTCCAGACCCATCCACTGCTGAAGCTTCTATCGGATCTGGTCATACCTGGAAAGATGGGGTGGAGCCACCACAGGAACCCACACTGTGCATCACTGCAGTGTTCATGTGTTCAGCTGCTGATGCAGAAAATGTAGAAATGCTTTAATATTTGAATCCAGGGCGGGTCCAAACTTTTAGGGGGGCTCAGTTTCCAATCATAATGTCATGCATGCAGTGCCTTGTAATTAATATTAATGAGATATGCTGTTTGCAAATCTCAGTTCAACTGGAAAAACATCACAATGTTACATTCAAAAGCCACCTAACGTGTTGGATGACCTCTTGTAGTGTCTAAGAATAATTCAGAGGGAATAATCAGAGATTTCAATCTAATCCACCGTTTTAGGGCGGAGCCTGTAGTTATCAAACCCGAGGCAAAGACTCAGCCCTCGAGGCCTGGAGTTCGACACCTGTGTGCTGGAGGGTGTAGGGAGCCATGGCCCCGTCCCCCAGGGCATGAAGCATGCATGGAGGAGATCCAGGCCCCAGACATCCAGAGGCCCCAGAGTGCGAGAGCCCAAGGAGGACCACCGGAGGGGCATCTGTGCCACCCACCTGGGAAGCTGGGGAGCTGAGGAGAGCCGCAGAGGAGGAGTCAGCCAGCAGCCACGGAGCAGAAACCAGACGGGGCTGCAGTGGCGTGCCCGTGGGCTCTGCCAGCAGCCAGCTGTGCCAGAGTGTTATTGTAACATGTTATTGTTAATACTATTTATGGTTGTTTTTAGGGGTGCTCTGATGAAGCTAGTCTATGTTTGAATCTCGCTCTGCTCCACAGACCTCAGAGTCCAAAGAGACACTCAAATATTTAGAAAAATCACAGGGCTTTGCTGACAGTGGTGAACAAACACATGGAATCAATCATTCAGGGGGAGGGGCGTCCGAATTACGCAGTCTTATTGCACCACAACAGTTTATAGTCTCAAGCAGGTCCAAAAGCAAAAGCCAGATTCTAAGCCAAGCTGACAGCTGAAGTAAGGCCAATATCAGCCCAAAGTCAAGCCCACGTCTGAAAGAGGTCTAAAATAAAGCTGAAAATCAAGTCAAACACCAGCTAGACTGCCATGTGTGATAAGGGCCCATACCAGGCTGAAAGCTGCAAAACTGCAGGGTCAAATAATGATATCCCTGCCACTGGTCTAAAATCCAGTCCAGAGGCCCAGCGTCAGGCTGATTGTTCCCCAAACAGCTCTCATTGTTAATTTTGACAAGTAAAAAATTATTTTTCTTTTAGTAATTAAAAAACTAATCAGGAGAGCTAAACATTCCCAAAACGTTAAAGTGATTTTACCTGCAGCCCTACCTGTCCAGGGTGTGCCCCGCCCCTCACCCAGTGATAGCCGGGCAAGCAAACGTGAAGATTTTTAGAGGACGCCCAGTATGGTGTCCAGTGTTTGAAGCCAGCACAGAGCCGAGGTTTGAGCTTTTTGGCTCTTATCATTTTATTTTTTACTGGAATCGTAAAAAAGATTCCAGCTGAAAGTTAGGTTTCATTAGCGACATAGCTAGGCATTTTAATACTTGGAATAATTTGTAAAAATTTTAATTTCTTTGGTCCTTAATAGCAGAAATCAGGCTGTGTCAGAGGTCCAGCAGCCGACAGCACTAAACACACGGTACACTGTAAAATGTAATATTGTGTTTAATTAAAAATATTAAATAGGCTGAACTCAATTTTTATCAATTTGTTATTAGAACTCAATTTAAATAAGTTACCAATACTTTTTATGCAAAAACGCTGATAAACTCGATTAATTTGAATTGTCCTAACTTAGAAAAACTAAGTAAGCTGGAAGTTTTGCTTCTCTGTGCGGAAGGATGAAAGATGTGTTTTGAAAATGCCACATGACTACCGTCCTCCTCCCTCGCGGATCAGTCCGCATGTTCACGGTGCATTTGTTATGGAACATTTTGAGCAAACCTGGAGAAGCTTCAGCTCAAGATATTATTGTTGTCATTGCTGTGGATCTTTACCTGATACACTGACTTGGTGAGTAAATGTTTACTCTTATTCAAACTGATTGTGTGGCTTCTCTTAGTTTAGCACCAGGTTTTAAATCTTGCTAGCTAGTTAGTGTTAGCCTAGCGTTGCTGCTGCCGCTGTGCTCATGTTACTTAAAAATTAACACCACAGCCTTAAAAACCTTACATAAAACTATGTCGGTGAAATTTTCTGTTGATCGTTTGAAATAAATAAGCGAGATAAGAGCCCAGACAAAATTCTTTGGGAGGTGCAGCCGTTAGGAGTGGGATAGGTGTGGGGGGTGGATAACAGAGCTCTCCGAAAACGTGGAAGCACTTTTGCAAATATGTGATATTTTGATAAATTAAGTAGATATTTGAGCATTACACAGCTACATTCTCGCCTGAAAATATCTTAAAAGGTTATTTTGTGACCCAGAAAGGGTAGTCTGGTGAAAAAGAGGATCGCATTTGTCGGCCACGGTTGTCGGAGCCTGTGTGTACTTGTAAGCGCGGCAATGGCGGAGGAGCGCGGCTAAAAAACTTATTACTTTTTCTGGGTCACAAAATAAACTTTTAAGATATTTTCAGGCGAGAATGTAGCTGTGTAAATTTCAAATATCTGCTCGATTTATCAAGACATCACATATTTGCAAAAATGCTCCGACGTTTTCGGAGACGTCTATTTTTTCATGCTTTGTGGCAGCTTTTGAACATCTGTGGCATCTATTAATGTCAAATCTAGCCTTTATTTAACAACATAAGCAAACTCTATGTTACAATGATTGCACAGCCATTAAGGATCAAATCAGTTTCTGAAAAATGTTCTGTTTTTTCTCCCTCTGCTTGCTTCTTACTGTCTTTGAGGCTCGGGACCAGCACTCCTGTTGTTGGACAGAAAGACATCAACTCAGTGGTAAGTATTTTGGTTTTCCAATATATTAGCAACTGTCATGACATTTATATTAATCAGGCTGAACTTTAATCATACTTTAGATCAGCCTGTTTTACTTATTGTTTTATTTGTGCTTTGGTTTGGGGAAGTTGTTTCTTTACTGATCTTTTCCTGTCTTCTGTTATTAGACTTGAGATATGACTGCACTATGCTGTTGCTGTGACTCCAGTTAATTCTACAAGACATGCTGTGTAAGTAAACAAACAACAACAGTTTGGTCTGCATTTCTTCAAACTTAGTTTAGAGGGTCTACACTGTATATAGTGAAGTCTGCAAGTTTTCTAACAGCAAAATTTGTTTTGTGCCTAAATCATTTTGCACATCATTAGAATGAAAGTTATTGGCCATGTTTGCATAGCCCTTTTTAAAATGATGCTTTCATGACATTATTGTATGTTGCGTGGTGGTCACGGCTATCCAGACTGACAATTGAGACATTGAATGTCACCTCTCCGGTGGGGAGGGAGCCTGAGATTGTCTAAATTGGAGTCTGTTTTATACCAAATGCAGAAAAAAATGTTTTAAGAAAGCAATTAAGTTCATGTTCCAAAAAATATGATTGTTTGCTTGCAGGACAACAGGAGAGATGAGTCCTCCATCACAGATGGTGTGGTCAGTGAAGATGGTCGCCTGCAGGTTCAAGCTCATTGCATCTCCAACCCACATCCACTGCCACTGTACTTAAGGGAAGTTAAAGACTTTCTTCTGCACCTACATTTGGATCACCTGGATCCATGACAGTCATTCAGGCAGTAATGCCTGGACTGGAAACAAGCCATCCTTAAAATATTACAACATTCCAGCTCCTGTGTTGGAATGAAAAACAAATGTGTTGTTTGAATTAGAGACTGCACTTGTGACAGAACAACAAATATTTTATTTTGATTATATAAGTAATGTAAGTACAAAACAAACTTGTGGTAGGCCTAAACTTATTTTCAGAATAATTACATCTGAGACTTTGTTTCTTTGTAAGATTATAACAGTGATGGCAACATAATTGTTTGTTGTTCAGCAGAACAGTGTCCAGTATGTTGGCTGTTGTACTTTGTTGTGTTTGAAAATAAAAGTTGGGCTCATTTTAACATCATTACAAAAATTGTTGTTAATTATTTTTAATCATATTCATGGTACCACAAATTTTTTTCATTTAGTTGAACTTGAAATGTTTGTCAGTAGGTAAACAATTAGTATTGTCAGAAAGTCAGAAATATCAAGTTATTCTTAATGCTGCAGACTTGCAATGTATAAGTTGTCCTAACAGTCATCTTAAGTAAGCTTTACTTAGTTTTTTTGAGGCAACGAGTTTCCATAATTTTTTTGAGTTCTGGGAACTAACAAGGCTGTACAGTGTACTCAAAATGAGTAAGTTGTCCTAACTTGGTCATCTTACGTAAACTTGATCCAATTTTTTTGAGTTCTGGGAACAAATGAGCTTGTACAGAGTACTCAAAATAAATACGTTGTCCTAACTTAGTCATTTTTAGCTAAGCTTTACTCAATTTTTTTGAGGCAACGAGTTTCCATAATTTTTTTGAGTTCTGGGAACTAATTAGATTTTACAGTGTAGACTGGTGCATAATGAACACAGGCAACATTGCACACTGCAGCACAAAACAGATCTTTGATGGTAAACTGGTCTGGAAGTACACAGGGAGCTGTCCAGAAGGGCGATTTTATCACAGTGGAAGTAAAACAGCCAAAGCAAGGGGGAATTCATGACGATGTTTTCAAATGTGAAGTGTAGTTTGAATCTTTTGTTGCTGGTTCGGTGAGTTTTGGTTGGAGTGATGAAACCTGCAGCTTCAGAATCTGAGATGTCGGCTTTCAGCACAGACGGCGTGTCCGTGTACACTTTGTGTTTACATGTTTTGGTGGAATCTGTTTACCTGCTTGCTAATCGTTTGGTGGTTGTTGAAATGGTTTTGTGGGCTATTAGCTGAGATTCTGATGTTTCTGTGGACAACACACGTGTCTGTATTTAACCCTGGAGAACCCATGGGGTCAGAGCCGACCCCATTGGTTTTCTAGGGAAACCATGGGGTCAAATTTGACCCCATGGTTTCTCCAGGGTTAAATAGCAGATGTGGCGATACATCCCATTAAACCAGATGTTCTCCCTGGGTACCGGGGGCTCTGATTTTCAACAGGTTAGTTGTTTCTTACTTAATTACTCTGTGCTGTATGACTGGCCATAAGGAGGTTTTAATCAGTGGGAAAAGCTGTAAAACTCAAACACAGCTAAAAGTCCAAAATTTATGCTTGTTTGTTCTGCTGCTCACCACAAAGAAGTGAACTATAAATGGCTTCAAGCGCACATTCACGCTCATTTAGACACTGCGCCACATGCACACACACCTCTGCCATTCAAAGACACTTTGTGTATAGTTTATGCTATATTCAACACTGAACTGTAACTTTGATCTTTTTTATAGAAGAAATGTTTTAATTCAGTGTTTTATAAAAATGCTTATTTTTATAGATTATAGATGCAGTCAGTCTTATATTGAGTCTGAAAGTTTCCCCAGAGATGATAGAAATATCCGGCTGTGACTCATCAAAGAAGCGCTCTGACACTTTTATGAATCGGCTGCTGTGATTGGATCGCAGCCAGCAGCCTGCTCTGAGTTCTGAAACCTTGCGTGACAGCACAGCTTCCTGATACGAAATTCCAGCGTTTCCTAGTGGGCGAGGTCGGCTGTGGACACCTGCAGCAAGCGTGCAGCGTGTGTGAATACTGTGGCAGCACGAGGATTTAAAAAGAGTGATTCAGTAGCCAGGGCAGCCAAAGGTTGCCAGCAACAACGCTGCCTCGGGAATTCTACTCAAGGAAATGAGTAGAAACACCAACAAGCCACACAGGTTTGTTCCACTAGAATGAGACAGAAAAGGTCATTTTGCAGTTCAGTTTAAGTTTATTACTCAAAGGAAAACAATGTCTTAAAACTACACAGTCAGTCATACCGTGGAAGAGGGTTCATGTTCAGGACTGAGGCTCAGCAGCAGGTCAGGATGGTCTGCACGGACAAATAAGATAAATGAATCACCTCAGACGCTTGTGAGCGTGCATTCAACTGTGACACCTATCTGCGTCACCTCACTGCAGCGGAATATAAGCAGATTTGAAAATGCATTTATTTTATTTAAATAAAACAGTTTTGCAGTTTCATCTTTATTTTTAATCTGTTTCTTTAAAAACTGTTTTTCTGTTTTCTCTGTGCTGTCGAACTAAAGTGTCTTTCTCTCTAAACAGAAAGCTCATCAGTTTAACAATTTAGTTTTTAATCTAATCTTTTATTTTTAATGTAATCTTTTTACATTAAAACTTTTTAAATAAATAATATTTCTTTAAATATTATTGCATTCATGCAAATATAAAACATATTGTCTGTAAAACTTGGCAGAGAGGTGCATTAGAAGGAGAAGACAAAGTAAAAATGTGGTGTGCAGAGATGTTTGAAGGAGCAGGTGCTCAAAGTTAAAAAGGGGCACAAAGAACCAGGCTGAAGAACAACAACACACATTCATCCAGAATCACTTCATACTGCATCACTGTCATCAGGTGGGCACAAAGCAAACGTAGCCTGTGTTTTACCTAATGGGTACAGTGTTGCTGCTGATAGTGCTGGAGGGCGGGGCTGTGTTGATCTGAGACTGTAAAAAGTCCATAGGAGAGATGGTAGCTCACTAAACAAGTGTTAGGAGTTAATAATAAAATGCAAAGATCGGTGACAGCGCTTGGAACCATAAAGCAACAAAACTGTGGTGAATAAACTCGGCTCTCTACCTCCTTCCATCTCCTCGCCTCATCTATCACTCTCCACTTACTGTCCATCTGAGAACAAGCCTCAATCTGCTTTCGCACTAATCTGTTATTTAATTATCCACACTTAATAACTCTTACACCTAATCCATCATAAAGTAATGATAGAGAACCAAAACATTGCAGTTGTGTTTATTATTGTGTTTATACTTCAATAATAATTAAATAAATCTACACACACACACACATGTCCAGAATACTGTATGTACTATGGTTACAAATTTGCATCATGGTGCTGGTCCAGAATCCTTCCTTCATTATTTATTCCTGGTGCTATAATAATAAAGTAGAATAAAGTAATAAATGTAAACGAATGTATTTATGATGACTCATTTTGGTTGACTGTCCACTCTGTGCAGGCAGAAAGAACCTGCCCGAAGACAAAATAAGGCAGAAAGCTGTAAAACTGCAGTGTGAAAAAATAAAATACCCACCACTGGATGAAGAGAAGTCAGTCCCTACGTCACACTGATTGTTCCCCAAAGAGCTCTCACTGTTAATTATGACAACAAAAATTTTTTTTCTTCTATTGATTAAAAAACTGAGTAGGAGACGTGAACACTGACAGAGCATTAAAGTGATTTTACCTGCATGGCTTCTGGGGACACATCCCATTAAACCAGATGTTCTCCCCGGGTACCGGGGGCTCTGATTTTCAACAGGTTAGTTGTTTCTTACTTAATTACTTTGTGCTGTATGACTGGCCATAAGGTTTTAATCAGTGGGAAAAGCTGTAAAACTCAAACACAGCTAAAAGTCCAAAATTTAAACTCGCGCTTGTTTGTTCTGCTGCTCACCACAAACAAGTGAACTATAAATGGCTTCAAGCGCACATTCACGCCATTCAAAGACACTTTGTGTATAGTAATAATAATATAGTCTATTGTAATATTCAACAGTAAACTGTAACGTTGATCTCTTCCAAGGAAGCTTTTTTTCATTCAGCATTTTCATAAAACGCGTATTTTTATAGATTTACTATGCAGTCAGTCTTATATTGAGTCTGAAAGTTTCCCCAGAGATGATAGAAACTTTTATCAATCGGCTGCTGTGATTGGATCGCAGCCAGCAGCCTGCTGTGAGTTCTGAGACCATCCGTGACACAGCACAGCTTCCACAGCTTCCAGCAACAACGCCGCCTCGGGAATTCTACTCAAGGTAATGAGTAGAAACACCAACAAGCCACACAGGTTTGTTCCACCAGAATGAGACAGAAAAGGTCATTTTGCAGTTCAGTTTAAGTTTATTACTCAAAGGAAAACAATGTTTTTATCACGGTCCTGTATGCGATGACTCGGTGTTTTTGTTTTGATTAATATTATATGTTTCGGTTTAATTCTGCTTATGTCATCTGGAGACTTCTAGTTCTTAGATTTAGTTCTGCCCTCGTGATTATTCTCTCGTTCCCCACTCGTGTCTCATGTGACTCCTGTCCCTGCACTCCGTGTTCCCTCAGTGTCAGATCTGTGTCTCGGTACCTGTCGTCATGCTTCCTGTTTTATTTTGATGATCCCTGTTCTCTGTTCAGTCTCTGTCCCCATGTTTTCTCTGTGCCTGTCCTGGTCCCACTTCTCCGTGTCAGTATTGTCATAGTGTGTCCTCAAAATGGACAAAAAAGTAGGATTAAGCAGACAAAACATCCACAACTTCTATGCAGCGTGCACCACATACATACCACGCCCTCGCACCTGCTGGCAATAGGTCAGCATTTTCAGAACAGGCATGATTATTTATAGAGCGGGTTTAAATCAGCAGTCTCCAACCTTTTTTGCGCCACGGACCGGTTTAATGTCAGACAACATTTTCACGGACCAGCTGTTAAGGTGTCGCGGATAAATACAACAAAATAAAATGATACGACCGAGACAAAAAAAAACTGTGGGATTTTGTAAAAGATAAAAGATTGTGTAACTTTGTTAGCAGCATCCTCCTGAAATGCACCAACAACACTGAGAGTAACATCCTCCTCTCTGCCCCTTAATGCTCTCTGGTCGCTATGGTAACGCAGAAATATTTCTTTCAAAATAAGACGCACAACTACAACACGGGAAAGACCAGGATAAACCGAGTTAACAATAAAAAGCCTGAAAACCATAAATTTCACGCCCGAGTCTCAGCTCTCACGGCACGGTGCGTGGCCCGGGGACCGCTGGTTTAAAACATCCTGCATAATCATAACAGGAGGAAACTGTCATCGTCCGGGTGAGTGTGGGAGTTTTCCACTGAATCGCTCCACCAACTCACCTGCCTGCCCTCAGTCACCGTCATTGCATTACACCGATTCCCCGTTCTCGGAACCCAGCCGCCTCACCCCACCTCCCCTCCCACCTCCCCTGTTGCCAGTTCTCCACCTGCAAACCTGTATTGAGACTCCCGGTTGCATTCCCTGAAGCCTGCGCCTTTCCTTCGTGCTCCTGAGCTTAAGCCATTCTAGTGAATTTAAGTTCTCTCATTTTCACTGCCATACTTTTAATTAATGTATTTTGTTTTATACTATGCATATTTTATATGTCATTAGGTCATTTATTGTGGAAATTCTCATGCAGGAACTATTGTACTGCATGTTGGTTCTGCTGGTGCACCTGAGTGAGATGCATGCCCATGTTGATGTATGAGCAAGGCAAGTTGAAGCAGCAGAGGCCAATTTAAGTCAGAGCAAGTTCAAATGTTCTTAAAAGCATCTGTAAAGTGCTCATTTCTGCCTCAAAGGTCCTCAGAGGTCAGCCAGCGAGGTATGTTTTGCATGTTATATAGATCATTTTATGTCTCTTTCACCCGTCGTACTATTTATTGAAGTTTATGTTGTTTTAGTTCAACGGGGGTGTAGTTTGTGATCCAGGTGATACTGTAACAATATCAACCACAAGACCTTACAACTCACATTACAGCCAACTTCATGCCATCACATAAAAAAAAGCTCTTTATTGACTGTAAGAAGAGGTGGAAGTGATGGTCGAACTCGGACCTGCATGATTCCCGGCCCCCTGGTGGCGAAATCGTGTCATTGCACCAAGGACAAAGCTGCTGCAAATGTTATTGGACACAATGATTCACCAGTTGCTTCTTCATAAAGACGTCCAGAAGCCAGACATTAAAGTTCATGTTTGGAAACGAGACACAAGGATGGAGAAACAATAAGAAACTCTGTTTAAGCCTGACAACAACAGCACCACAAGTTAGCAAGAAAGGATTTAATGCATTTAAGTTCACTATTCATTACTCAAGTCAAGTTAAAAGGAGATTTTGCATCAAGAAATAAGCACATTTCAAGAAAAACTAAATGTCAGAAGCAAATGAAACAGAAATTGAAGTTTCCAGTGCAGAACAAGCTGAAAGGCAAGTGGATGAAACCTGTTTAGAGCAAACAGTGCAAGTAGAGAAGTGAAGTGAAAGGCCTCACATGCTCACATGACACTGACAGTGTGTCTGTACGTGCCGCCGGGTGAGAAAGCCGACATCTCACAGATTCTGATGCGTCGGTTCTGCGCTCTGTGTGTGCGTCTTTGTGCTGAATCCGTTTACCTGCTCTCATTTACTGTTTTAGCTGTTTGGTGGTCGTTACATCTGCGTAACCAAAGCACTTGAACCAGACTTTACAGAGAGAGCAGTGGAAGGGACGAGCATTATAACAAAGCTACAAGAAGGAATAGAGCAAAAGCTAGATGGACATCATGAAATGCCACTGCCTTTGAAAAGCGTCCCAGTAACATGCCAGGTGTAATGGGGTATACCACTCATGTTCAGTCTAATTATGTTTGTTTCTTTCTTTTTCTTTTCTTTGCTTGTCCCATTCGGTAATTTAGCAATCAGTATTATTGTCTGAGGGCCAAGAAAGATGCTCAATGTATTTATTTTTTTGGCATTATGATCATTAACATAAATGTGTGCTTGTCTGTGGTGAGCAGCAGAACAAATAAGTGAACTATAAATGGCTTCAAGCACACATTCTCACTCATTTAGACACTGAGCCACATGCACACACCTCTGCCCTTCAAAGACACTTTGTGTATAGTTTATTTTATGTCATGTTCAATAATGAAGCGTAACTTTGATCTTTTCCAAGGACGCTGTTTTTTTAATTCAGTGTTTTCATAAAACTCTTATTTATTATAGATTTACTACATATTCAGGCTTATCTCGAGTCTGAAAGTTTCCTCAGAGGAAGGGTGTAGCATGTGTGAATATGTGTTTGTTATCGCTGCATGAGGGTCTAAGAGTGATTCAGTACTTTGTCCTTTACATTCACCTTTCTCATGATATCCAGGGGCAAAAAAATGTGGCCAACAAAAACCCCACTTAAGGAATTCCACTTAAGGAAATGAGTAGAAACACCAGGTGCAAAAGTTTAACACCACAGCCAAAAATGAACAAAAAAATAAAGCACAAAAAAGACAAAACAAAACAACAGCAGAACATGCTGCGGAGCAGCAGCAGCTCCAATATCTGCAAAACTGCATTTAGTGGAACGCCACTTTCGGCTCGAAGTCCAGTGCTTATACACACCTGGCCCGTTAAACTGTTCCACCTGGGCGGGAGAGGGAGGCTTTGAGACCCGGCAGCAACAGGTGACGCAACATATCGGTGATTTTGCCGTGCAGTTCGCCCACGTCAGGATAGTTTAGGCCCCAAACCAACACCACTGTAAACAACACGATACATACCTCTACTGTATGCTGCCTGGGGAGGAGGGACAAGCAGGAGATGCCACAGCAAGACCTCAAAGTGGACAACAACGTAAGATTAAGCAAACGCAACATCCACAACTTCTGTGCAGCGTGCATCCTGCTCAGCTTTAGAATGTCGGCACCACCTCGAAATAACAATGCAAGAATAACACTCTGCCTCCCCATCCTTCCCAGAATGACTTTTATCTGCTTGACCACATGAGTCACGCTTCTCACTGTGAAACATGCCCAAATCCAGCTGCAGTAAACTGTGAGCTCGGGTAAGCAATCCTGGTTGACACTATAGCAACCAGAAAATATGTTTTTGGTGGGATTCGGGTGGGAACCCAAATCCAAGGGTTGAACACAGGTCATAGGAGCATAAACATCATTTTGTAGTGAAATGCTGTTTTGCAAAGTACTGAAATTAGGCCCTGTTTGGGGCAACTGCATCACTGCTGCTTTAATGATTCTGGCTTTACAAGCTGTTGGCGTCTTTGATGCAAAGTCTTTTTAAAATCGTTGTTCTAATGATCATCTGCATCCATTTGCCTCAGAAACACATGAACCCATTTCTGCTTGTGTCAAGTCCTCAGAATTAAAGGTTTAACAGTTTGTGATCTTCCCCAAGCAGCTTTGTACTTGGATGCACAAACCTTTTATTCCAGGTATGTCTAGCACAGACAGCTTTAAGTCCATCAGACCCTTTCCACATGCCAGCTGAGAGCCTCTTTGCCAGCTGCATTAAGTCTGAATCCCTGACTAGCGCCCAGTTTATGTGAAACCCCAATCTAAGTCCCCAAACCAGACTCTACCCACAGGTTCTCAGTGAGAAGCCATATTTATTCAGTCAATAAAATATAGTCAAAGTACCTAAAGTAAATATACCCATTGTGCAGAGTCATCCATATGATGTGATGACCCATTAACATGTGTGTCACTTTGATGTTGCAGTTGGTGATAATTATTTAATTAAATGCTCCTGAGTAGCTTTATCTTTAATAAAACCATCAGATATGAGGAGATTTGCATTATGAAGCCTTTAAAATAGGAAGTAATTGTGGCATAACATTAAAACTGCCTGTACAGAATCATCATTGTCACTTGAATTATCCTGTAGACTTCAGGTCAGTATTCAAAGGCTGCCATGATTCTCTTTGTCATTCACCAAAAAGATCAAAACCTCTATTACAAGGGAGACCTGCCCAAGGTATCAGACGTGATAATTCACAGTAAATTGTGATGAACACAAAGATGGCGCCGGTGTGTGTGGCTTGCCGCCTGCCTTTGTTAATTGTGTTGTTTGTTTTGTTTCTGACAATTCTTGTCACAGAAATCAACTCACGATGGTGTATGAATGCCAAACACATTTGCTGCCATAAGTTCTGAATGCTCTCATCAGAAAAAACGAAGAACAGGGTATCCACCGCCCCTGGCTGATGTCCCTGCTTACTTGCTAAGTGGAGCGCTTCCACCTGCCCAGACGCACCGTCGTAGACGCCGGGATGAACGTGCCAGTCGGCCGGTGAAGCTTAAAGCTTGCCTTACTTTTTCTTCAGCTGCTCCAGTTGGTTATGGTCCGTTCCATCGCATCCCATGGCGTCTCCTGGATCCTGTCATCTCCTCTCTGGTTCCTGTGGTGGGTTTAAGTGTCCATAACCCTGCTGGCTGCTGTTGTCTGTGTTTTATCACAGACAACTTCTACCCAGGCTCCAACTCCAACGAGGATGGCTCTAATAAATGCGCAGTCCTTAACAAATAAAACGTTGATTATAAACAATTGTTTTTCTTCCAGTGGATCGGATCTCGTTTTTGTGACTGAGACATGGATGAGAGTTGGTGAGTCTAACATTATTTCTTAACTGTTACCCTCCGACTGCTTACTTCTGAATGCTCCAAGGATTTCGGGTAGAGGAGGAGGAATATTGACTGTTTTAAAAAAAATAACTTCAAGTACCAGTTTCCCCCTCCAGCTTTGAATTTAGTAGCGTGTGCAGTAATGGAGTGTAATAAAGATTTTTTTAAATGACTTTTCATGCTTTTTGGCTGAAATTGTGCCTAAATATGATTGGATTTTAATAGGTGGTGACTTTAATATTCATGTCTGTTGCCCTGATGGACTGCTTGCTCAGGAGTTTTTTAATCTATTTCAGTCTTTTAACCTTGTAGAAGGCCCTACACATCAGCAGGTGCACACTCTTGACCTGCTGTTATCAAATGGTTTATCTGTTTTTAATTTGGAAATTGGGATTCAGTGTTTTCTGATCACAAACCTGTTTCATTTAACATTTCTCTTGTGCATGAGTTTAAAGCTCCACCAGGCGCCGCTGTATGTTTAACTCCTCCGCTGATGCTCTCGTCTCCTCCACTTTTATGAAGAAAATCTTTACTCTCCCTGAGATCAGTATAGGTGTCACCCTGGATGAGCTGCTTTTGCAGTTCCAGGAAACCTGTACTGAGGCCTAAACACTGAGGCCCTGTTAAAAACCAAGACGCATTCTTCAGCCCCGGTTAAATGAATCCACCCGAGCAGTCAGGCGTCAGTGTAGGGGAGCAGAGCGAAAGTGGGAGATAAAAAATTGCAGGTTTCTTTTGAAATGTTAAAAGTCTGTTGGAAATTTTATCAGAATACAGTGAAAAATGAGGAAAGCAGATATTTTTCTCAGATCATGCGTTGTGTCATAATCCCCGTGTTCTTTTTAAGACTATCAGCTCTATTCTAAATGTGCCCAGTCTACCACCCTGAAAGGCTCTGCTGGTATATGTAATCAGTTCCTTTCTTTCTTTGTAAACAGGTTGAGTCTATCAGCTCAGCAATAGTACCTCCTACATATGAACCATGCATGTTTATTCCCTGCTCAGCTGTTTTACACCAGTTTGAGCCAGTTTCAATTACCGTTCTCACTGAGGTGGTGAGGCAAATGAAACCCTCTGGCTTTCCCGTGGATGTTATCCCTGCATCGCTTTTTAAAGAGGATTTTCCCTTGACTGGAACCTCAGTCCTTACTATTACAATTAGCAGTATTACTTCCAGTGTGGCTCCTGATGGTTTTAAACATGCAATTGTATTATAAAAAAAAACCTGGGCCTGACCCCTCAGTTTGCACTCCTTTCCAAAATTGCTTTTGTGGCTGTAGCTCAGGTAGAGCGGGTCATCTAGAAGGTGATCGGAAGGTTAGCGCTCTGGCTTCTCTAGTCTGCATGCCAAGTATGACTGGGCAAGATATTAACCCCAAGTTGCTCTATGAGTATGAAGGTTAGTTGGGAAGCACTAAAAAGCTTAGAAGAAAGTGCTTGGGTGAATATGGCATGTTGTATAAAGTGCTTTGAGTACTCTGGGAGAGTAGAAAAGTGCTATATAAGAATCAGTCCATTTAACTCTCAAAGTTATTCAAAAAAATTTTTACCCACTTGAATACATTTTTGGATACTAATGGTATTATGGAGGTTTCTCAGTCTGGTTCTAAACACTGAAACAACACTTTTATGGGTTTTTAATGACATCCTTACAGCAAATGATTCTGGAAGCTCTGTGATTCTTGAGCTTTTGGATCTTACTGCAGAGCTGGATACTGCGGACCACAGTATTCTTATCTCTCATTTGGAACAGCACTGACACCTCAGCCACCTTTTTTGTGGGTTTTTTTTTTTAGGACAGTGCATGTTAATGAACATACATGTAAAAAAAATTACATGAATGTAAACATACCAGATTATAGCCAAGGGCTAATTTCCATCTGTTGTCCATAAAACATAAAAACAAAAATAGACATAATAATTCATAAAAACTTCATAATTCATTCATAATAAAAACTCCATCACCAAACTCACACATACACACCATTCTATTCCCAAATAAAACATTAAAATTATACAACTTATACATGATCACACACTTGATTTGTCCATAACCAGTTTTTAACCTGTGCCTTAAACAGGTTGAATGTCGAGCATTTTCTAATGGGTTGAGGAAGACTGTTCCACAGATGGCCATCCTGGACAGAAAGGACGTTCTGCCCAAATGCTGTCCGTCTGTGGGGTATAAACAAGTCTCCCCAAGGGCTCAATCCTTGGTCTTCATTTTTCTTTGTACTTGCTCCCTTTGGGCTCTATTCTTAGGAAACATGAGATATCCTTTCACTGCTAAGCAGACGACTGCCACCTAATAATCACAAGCATGAACATATCTCACCTGTCCTGTCCTCTCTTCAGTGGCTTCCTGTTTATCACAGAATTCATTTCAAAGTCCCAATGTCAGCTTATAAATGCCTACATGGTCTTGCACTTCTGTACCTTTCTGAGGTACTTCAGCCTTATATTCCCTCGGGGGTCCTTAGATCAGCCAACCAGGTGCTTGTGGTTGTCCAGAAAAATCTAGGCTAAAACTGAGAGGAGAACCAACTTCTTTCAACTGTAGCTCAGAAACGTTGGAATAGGTTTCCTTTAAATATTACACAGGCATCTTCGCTTCCTGTTTTTTAAGTCTCTTTTGAAAACTTGAAAACACAAATTTTTTTTCAACAGCGTTTGGACTGCTGTGATTTGATATGCTTTTTATGCTTTTATGTGAGTGTTTTGATGTGAATGGTTTTATTTCTTATTTAGTTTTTGTACAGCGCTTTGGGCAAACCTTCTGTTTTTTGTGCTATATAAATAAACTGGATTTGGATTTAAATTCACAACAAATTGAAAATACAACAAATGCAACAAAAAATGCAGCACAAAACAGCATGCCACCTTAGCCATTTTCTCTGAGGCCTTGTGTTTAGGTGTTTAGGATCTTTCTGCAAAGTTTTCCACGGCCAGTGTGTACAGTAAGTAAATGCAGGTTTTGACAGATAAAATGAAAAAATGAATGAGAAAGCATACCATCTAGTCTGCAACCATTAATCTGAACTGCTCTACAAGTTTCCATTAAAAGAAAACAAAGTGTGAAACAGAGTGATTTAATAACTATGATCAGGTCTTCTGTCCGGCTTAAAAGGAGCTGTCAGCCGTTTCCTCACCTGCATTCAGTCTACCATATTTTCCGCACTATAAGGCGCACTTAAAATCCTTTAATTTTCTCAAAGATCAACAGTGCACCTTATGTATGAATTCTGGTTGTGCTTACTGACCTCGAACCAATTTTATGTGGTACACGGCGCTCAAAAATCTGTCAAAAAAATGTTTTAGTCCGACTTTGGTAAGCTACGAAGCCGCACCGCTTGATGGATTGTTGGAGCATTACGGCTGCCGTAGGCAGGAGCCTCACTGAGTAATCTGGGTCCTAAAGTCCGTCCGCTTCAGGTCCCAAAGTCAAACGAACACTGCAGCATCACTGAGAGTGATCCGGTGTGCCTTATGTATGAAAACAGACTCATTCATCAACAGTGCGCCAAAAAATACGCTAGTCTTTTGCTGTAGTGATGACCTCGTGGTTTCCCTGGAGACAGATTTTCATTCTTTTTTTTTAAATTACGTGGCTACTCCTGTCTCCATGGAGATTTTCTGGCAGGGCATTAGAAGACAAACAGTGTCATTTACGTGGAGCGATAAGCAGCAGGATTCCAGCTAGGAAGGAAAAGAAAGGAGGGAGGAGGGAAAGGGCCCTTGAAATACCAGTTTAATTTCCCTTTTCTGTTTTTCAGTTATTGTTTCAGCTGTTTTTCCAAAGTTCAGTATTGCCCGAGAACAATGTTTGCTTTATATTTATTTTTTGTTATTTTATTAGTTATACTGTGATCTCCATGACGCTGGGAAAAGACCACTGTTGTAGTTTTGTTTTCCACAACAGCAAACTGTATATCAAACAGGCGAGATGTGATTGTAGTGCAGACGTTCAGCTTTAAATCAGCTTCTTAAACAAAAGGATTAAATGAACTGTTTAGGAATTATAGGCATCTTTATAATTAACATAACTGATATTATATGAAGACTTTTTTAAATACTTGAATGAAAAACCTTTGTAGACAATGACGGCCTGAAGTCAGGAACCAAATGCCGTGTCTCCTCCAATGAGCTGCTTGTTTAGTTCTTTACTAACCTTTGCAGCCACGTTCAGTTTTGTCTTCAGTGACTGAAAAGCTGCTCTGTTGGGCTGAGATCAGGTGACAGACGTGGCTGCTGAGGGATATCTCATTCCTGTGCTTTGAGAAAGTCTCTGGGTTGTTATTGCCGTGGAATTTTCTGTAATTAAAATTCTGCAACACAGTCAGCTGTGGTCAAGACATTGTAATTACAGCGTGCATGCAGGAGAGCCAACACACATCAAACATCACAGTTCACAGTCATGCCAGCTCTGAAACGGAAGTGGTGCTCCCACTTTATGCATTCCAAGGAAGAAGGAGGAAGTTACAAACTGATCATGAGAGTGTTGCTATGAAACGGAACAGTGGGTATGCTGTTTTGTGCCCTGGGTGTTATCAGCACCTGTAAAGGTCTTGGTCTTCTCCCAATGCTGAGGCTGAAAAAAGTTCATCTAGTTTTAGAAACTTTCACTGAAACTGTCTATTATAGTGTCATAACTAAGCATATGCATAAGCCCTTAAATACTTTAAATGAGAATAATAGAAATGTTCTATTACATTATCCACCTGCACTGTGAAGCTCTGTCTCATCAGTTTTGCAGCATTAGCGAGAGTACAGCCCTGAGCACCTCATAGTTCATCCTCCTGCTTCTACCAGCAGTCACGTAATCGATAAACACCAATGACCCGGTTTCGCTCGGCTCTCTCTTAACCACAAAGGACCGGTAAAGCGCCCGCATCACTGCATCTGCACCACCAATCCCAGAGAACCAAGATGGCGAAGCTCTCGATTTACCGGTCGAGCTACTTCTCTCTTCCCATCAGTTTGGTTTCGTCTTTTTTACAGAACTGTTGCGGCTCTTTAAGATGTGTAACCAGAGGATTGCACCTTGCTGTAAACTCTCTGCGTTAGCATCCAACGAGGCGTCTCTTGATTGTAGACCTTCATACTTCTGGCTCTTCAACGGTGTTCCTGACTTGGTTTGAAGTTGTGAAGTTGGTTTTCTAAACCATGGAAATAATTATATCATCATGCACTTAAGTTGTCTTCTGTGTTCTTTCAGGCCTGTTGGTGTTGCCGAATTGCTGAGTGTATTCGTTTTCCCATCTCTCTGATTGGTTTATTTGGGGTTTTCAGCCTGATAATGGCCTCCTACACTTGCACTGGCATCTCAGATATGATGTCTGCTTCATTTATCATGAAATAACAAGAGGGCAGGCGTCACTGGAGGACTGTGTACAAAAATGGATCTCTACAACTGAAATACCTGATGTGAGGTGCCAAGTGATGGGGAGGAGAGGTAAGTGACGGAAGTGACGGACAAGGTAAGCGACTCATGTTGTAACTGACGTCAGACGCCGGAGATTTTGGCGGAAAATTAAAGCAAATGGTAGTTTAGATTCGAACAAATTCCTTTAAGCTTCAGTATTACCAAATACACTTATCAATTGTCTTATAACTAACAACATTTGTCTAAATCATCTCCAACACCCTGGAGAACAACGGGGAGAGTTTAGAGGCTCTCCAAGATTACATTGATCAGTACTTCCAGGATCTCGTGATGAAGAAGGCTCAGAGTGCAGCTTCCCCGGCCAAACCTGAGACGCCATCGTCAAAAAGACTTCGCCCGGCAGATTCCCCCGGCACAACATCGCCAGCCGGCAAAGATATTGCCGACATACTGGAGTCAATCGACAAGCGATTATCCAGTTTCGACGCAAGGCTGTCCTTGGTGGAGATTCTTCACCGGGAATTTAAATCCTTGCGAGAATCCCTGGAGTTCAGCCAGCAGCAGGTGGAAACGCTCGCTGCTGAAAATGCCACGCTAAGGGAGTCGGTGAAATGTCTCACAGACAATGTTACTCAGCTAAATAGAGAAAATAAAAAAATAAAAGAAACAGTTATTGATCTACAAGCTCGTAGCATGCGTGATAATCTAGTATTTTCTGGTATTCCAGAAGCCGCTGGAGAGGACGCGGAGACCACGGTAAAAAGCTTCATCAAAACCCACCTGAAGCTGCCCAAGGACACGGTGAAGAACATCGTCTTTGATAGGGTGCATCGCCTCGGCCCCATTCGGGCTGTGGCCGGGAGACCACGTCCTATCGTGGCCAAATTCGGCCACTACAAACAAAAGGAACAGGTGAAAAGCCGCGGCAGGGAATTAAAAGGAACGGACTTCAGCGTGAACGACCAGTTCCCCAAAGAGATCCTGGAACGACGCAGGGTCCTCTTCCCAATCCGACGCGGCTTCATCCAGAAGGGCTCCCGCGCTGTCATCGCTGTGGACGGACAGCTCCACCGCGACCCCGACATCACTCCGTGGCTGTATTAACTTCACACCAGATAAGAATCCGCTACACCCTTTCCCCACCCACTCACACTAAATTGCATTAACATCATTAACTTACTAGTATCAAATCACATCTTAAATGTGATATCATAGCAGAATTAACACCGTCACTCTCCGTCAATGGTTTGATTGGAATGTTTCCGGGTTTTTTTTCTTCTCGTTTTTTCTTCTCTCCTTTTCCCTCTTGTTTTTATGCTGCTCACCCTTGTCCTTGCTTTCTTTCTTTCTTTTTTCTTTCTTCGATCACCTACTTCCACACTCATCCACAAACAACATCCCTTATTTCGACACATATGCACAGCACAATCACGCACAGCCATGCGCTCAACGGCAGCACATTTACATCAGTCAGACAGCGCACACAGTCGTATAGGATACACACACTTCAGCCAAGCGTACTCATATTAGTAAATATGCAAACACATAGTCAGACTCAGGGAGCATCTCGCCACACACTTTTTCTCTCTCTCCCTCTCTTTATTTATGAACAAGTGATGTATTCTCTCCACCTGTCTAAGCGACACACACAGCGCACACCCCTAGTTATACACACACATCTATGGGTGCACTGAGGTTTGTTACATGGAATGTAAATGGAGCTGGCTCCAGAGAAAAGAGGTTAAAAATATTTAACCAACTCAAAAAACTACAGGCAGATGTTGTCCTTTTACAAGAGACCCACAGACCTCTTAGAGGTTCGAATGAACTTAAAACACCTGAGTTTCCTAATGTGTTCTCAGCTTGTTATAATTCTAGACAAAGGGGAGCAGCAATTTTAATCCATAAAAAAAATAATTTCACAGTACTCGATACAGTTATAGATCCAGAGGGCAGATTCTTAATCATTAAACTATCTATACTTGATAAAAAGCTATGTATTGTAAGTGTATATGGTCCAAATGTTGATGATCCCTCATTCTTTCACGGTTTTTTCAGTGCACTCTCCGAACACTTAGATGGCACACTTGTTCTTGGAGGCGACCTCAACCTTGGACTAAATGAAGAAATGGATAGGCTCAATACAGCAGGAACTCAGCGTAATTGGCAGTCCATAAATATAATCAAACAGTATATGAGCGACTTTGGTCTTTGCGATGCATGGCGCTCCCTTCACCCCACCAGTAAGGAATATACTTTCTTCTCACATGTTCATCACTCCTACTCTCGTCTGGATTATTTTTTGGTCAGCAGCTCACTGCTGAGGGACATTTCAGACACTGAGATTCACCCTATAGCTGTCAGCGATCATGCTCCTGTATCTTTAACACTAATGCACAAGAATAATACTACGCCTAGTAAAAACTGGAGATTTAATACATCACTGCTTAAAGATGAAGACTTTATTAAATATTTTAAAAAAGAGTGGACTTCATATTTAGACTTTAATGACACTCCCGGAACATCAGCTTCTGTTCTATGGGAAGCAGGGAAAGCTGTGATGAGAGGTAAAATAATTTCTTTCTCATCACATAAGAAGAAAGAAGAAAACAAAAATATTCAAGAACTAGAAAAAAAACATCAAATCCTTAGAAGAAGCCTATGCGTCCCACCAAGATCAGGAAACACTGAACAAAATACGCAAAACAAAACTAGAATTAAATGAGATAATTGATAAAAAAACAAAATTCTTAGCACAAAGACTACGCTTACAAAATTATGAACATGGTAATAAATCCGGTCAATTTCTAGCAAACCAGCTAAAAATAAAGAAAGAAAAAACAACTATATGTGCTGTTCAAAATTCATCGGGGAACACAATATATGAACCGAAACAAATAAACAACATCTTCAGGGATTTCTATAAAACGTTGTATTCACCACAAATAAACCCATCTAAAAAGGAAATTGATCAATTTTTAGACAACATAACTCTCCCAAAATTATTAGACACTCAAGCAATGGCACTGGATTCGCCACTGACATCAGGTGAACTCCAGGAAGCCCTGATAAATATGCCCAATAATAAAGCTCCAGGTCCAGACGGCTTTCCTGCAGAATTCTACAAAGAATTCTGGACAATTCTAGCACCAGTTTTTTACAGAACGTTGTTGGAAATCAAAGAAAAGGGCAGACTTCCATCAAATATGAATTCTGCAAACATTAATCTCCTGCTAAAACCAGGCAAAGACCCTGTATATCCCTCAAGCTATCGTCCAATATCCCTTATAAATGTAGACCTTAAAATAATCTGCAAAGCTCTCTCAAAGAGACTAGAGAAAATAACCCCCCTCTTAATTCATCCTGACCAAACTGGTTTCATAAAAGGTAGGCACTCATCAACAAATACACGTAGATTACTTAATTTGATAGACTACTCATACAGTAAAAACCTTGAAACGACAATATTTTCTTTAGATGCAGAAAAAGCGTTTGACAGAGTTAACTGGAAATTTCTCTTTGCAACTTTACACAAATTTGGTTTTGGATCTTCTTTCATCAACTGGTTAAAAATATTATATAATTCCCCAACAGCTTGTGTCAGAACAAATGACCAGACATCCTCCAGCTTCCTACCAGGCAGGGATGCCCACTCTCCCCTTCACTGTTTGCAATTTTTATTGAACCACTAGCAGCAGCAATTAGACAGAATTCAGTAATTAAGGGCATAAAATGCAAGAACGTGGAACATAAAATCAGCCTTTATGCGGATGATCTGTTACTCTTTCTCCAAAATTCACAAACCAATATCTCTGGGGTGATTGAACTGATAAACTCTTTTGCAAGAATATCAGATTACTCAATTAACTGGTCAAAATCTACAGTCCTTCCGATTAATTGCGCCTTCCATAATTCCTCTTCTACTCCACTGCAATCGGGAAATATAAAATATTTAGGTATTAATGTTTCTCCCAAGCTTGCAGATCTAACTAAATTAAACCATATCCCACTTGTAAAGAAAGTAGAAGGTGATCTGGCTAGGTGGAAATGTCTACCCATATCACTCATGGGAAGGGTTGCCGCTATAAAAATGATGGTATTACCAAAAATAAATTATTTATTCTCAATGATCCCAACTAAACCACCACAAGATTGGTTCAGATCTCTAGATTCATATATGTCCAAATTCCTTTGGAAAAATAAACCCCCACGTATAAGCTTAAAAACACTACAAAAGACCAAGGATAAAGGAGGATTAGAACTACCTAACTTTCAGCACTACTTCTTAGCCAACAGGCTTCAGTTTATCTCAGGATGGCTAAAACATACCCTCTTAGATGAACCTTGGCTAGATGTAGAACAAGCACTTTGCAATAATCTAGAGATTTCAGATCTACCATTTATCAGCTCAAACATCCAACGACATGAATGCTTCAAAAGCGTCAACATTAGCTCCTCTCTGACAGCATGGTGGGAGTTTCTAAAATTGACGGAGTCTTCATTAATCCCATGCAAACATACACCTATCTGGAACAACCCTGACATATTACAAAACAATAATATGATAAACTTTCCAGATTGGAGTGGTAAAGGAATCAAATACTTAGAACATATACTAGAAGGAACAGAATTTATTTCATTTGACAGACTAGTTACACAATATGGGATCAACAAGAAAAGATTTTTAGAATATCAACAAATTAAATCCATAGTAAAAAAGAGATTTAAACCGGGTCAAGTTGAACTACAAACACCACCAAGTGTGGTTCAATTTCTTGCTCTTAAAACCCCCAAATTACTATCCAAAATATACAGAATGTTTTCTAAAACAGATGAATCAATATCACTTCCTATTGCAAAATGGGAAGCGGATTTATCAGTTAACTTAGACCAAAACTTCTGGTCTCAGATTTGCTTAAAAACCTTTCATCTAATTAGAAATCCCAGTCTTCAATTAATTCAATACAAAATACTACATAGAGTACACTATACAGGTCATCGGATGTTCAAGATGGGCTTTACGTCTACCGACAACTGTTCACACTGCCAAACCAATTCACCGGACAATTACATCCACGCTCTTTGGTTCTGTCCACCAGTTCAGAGGTTTTGGTGCGAGATATGTGAAGACTTATCAAAGTGTCTGAAATGTAACATTCCAACTTCTCCTTTAGTGTGTTTGTTGGGCAGCTTAGATAATGTCACTTCAGAAAAGAATATAGCCCACATGGTTTTCACTGCCCTATGCATAGCCAAGAAAACAGTCCTCATGAACTGGAAAAATAAAAAGAATCTTAATTCTAACCAATATAGAAATTATCTATTAGATTATATTAGTCTTGATACAGCCTCTGCCACCACATCAGATCAATTGCTCTGGGCTCCTTTGATCAGCTCCATCACCTAGTGGGGGTGGGGGGTCATAGTTTGGTCCCACCTTCACTGTTGTGATTGGTGTGGGGGTAGGGACAGGCTTAGGGCGTCGGGGGGTTCCCCAGGAGCATCTTCCTTGGGGGGCTCAACCCGGGGTAGCGGTCATGGCCAATTAGGGGCTCTGTCAGCTCTTAGGTGACGGTTTCCTCGTGGCTGCGTGCAGCGGGGCTAGGGGAGGGTCTGTGCTGACGGACGTGGGTTACTGACCTGGTAGCCTGGCTGCCCCTGGGTGGGTCCGGGATGGGCGTGAGGTTCTGGGGGTGCTCCGTCTCTGGGCTGGGGCCCTGGCCGGGCCTCAGGAGTTTGGGTCCTGGTTGGTGTGTTGCCAGGGTTGTGGGCGGGTGGGTGTATGGGGGCCCAGCCCTGGCGCAGGGTGCCGCCTTGTGCATCGAGCCACCTGGGGGGCTCTTCAACTGGTGGGGGAGGATGTCACATCTTGCAGGAGCTTTCCTCTCCTCAGGAATTCTCTCTGCAGGAGGGGGAGATACAGGAGAGGTGGAGGAAGATCTCAGCCTGGGCGTCTATTGTCTTGTGTAGTCTGGAAGATGAGTGGGTGATGGGGTGGGTGCAGTTTTCTCTGTGGTGGGGTCGGGTGGACTGTCCCGGGCTCTGTGGGGCCGGGCGGCGCTGCTGCACTGGGCCCCAGTCCGGATGGGCCTGGGCCCCCTTTCCCTGGCGGGTTGCGGAGTATGGGGGTGCCTACTGGGGTCAGCGGGGGAGCTGGCCCCAGGGAGGGGTCACTTGCCCCTCCCTTCCTTCCCTCCCCATCTCCAGCTGCCTCCCTCTTCCCGCTCCACCACAATCACCCACACATGCAGGGCCTTGGGGTAGGGGTGTGTCACCAGGGTGCAGAGGAGGCATCCCCCCCCTCTGTCCCCTTCTGGCTGCCTGTGCCTCAATTTTATCTCACAACTTAGACATTCACATTACTCACACTCTCATTACACATACATATAGGATCTTGGGGGTGGGCACGCTACACGGAATCCAAATTACCATCAGGGTGTACACCTCACCCCTGGCGTCGTTGCCCACCTCTCAATTTTAAATACACGTAGACATTGAGGGCTATCAGGAGGGGCTATGCGCTTACCTGCTGCTCTCTGGCAGGTAGCTCCATGCCCTCCTGGGTTTTAATTGCACCTTAGAACACATATACATCAACACTACATATGAGCGGGCGGAGGGAGGTTTGGAGTCTTCTCACACCCCCGGTCTCTGCGGCCTGCTGGAGCGGGGGGGCTAGGAGGAGGAGTTGGCCGTCCGACTGGGGTCTGGAATGTGGGGCCTCCCTGCTGCTGCGGAGTCGGGGCGGTCTGCTTCTCCCCACCCCAGGGAAAAGGGTAACACCACCTGGGTCTGGGTGCAGTTTCCCCCTCCAGGGGCAAGGGTACCTAGACCCGGTTCTTAGAGTACGCTTGGGGAGTGTGATTGTGTGTACAGCGTCTCTTTATGTCTGTCTCCACGTTGGTTGAGTGTGGAGTAATTGCCTATGAGAGCATGAGGGTGAGAATGGATGTTTGTATTTGAGTGTGCCTGTATGTCTGTGTCTATATGTCAGGTTGGGTATCAGACGCCACCTCTCTGGGGACATCTCAGGCCCTCCAAGGTTTGGAGGCCTATCTCCCCCCACCACTTCCCCTGCCGGTGGCGGACGCCCCCAGACATCGGTGCGTTGGTGGTTCTTTGTGTCCGGGGGTGGGCGTCCAGATACACACCGGCTCACTCCTTGGTGGCTGCTTATCGGGGCCTGGAGCCTGGGGCTCGTTCGGGCCACTTCGGAGGTGGGGTGCTCTCGGCCTCTCGGCCCGGGGCTCGGTCACTCTGGCGCAGCCGGCTGCCAGCGGAGCTCACGGGCACGTCACTGCAACCCCCCCTGGCCTCTGCTCCGCGGCTGCTGAGTGACCCCTCATCTGGGACTCTCCTCAGCTCTTTCTGGGATAGTGGCGCGGCTGCCCCTCTGTTGGTCTTCCTTGGTCTCTTGTGTTCTGGGGGCCTCTGGATGTCTGGAGTTTTGATCTCCTCCACACCTGCTTCATGCCCTGGAGGATGGGACTGTGGCCCCCCACACTCTCTAGCAGATCATTACATGAAGGAACCTTTTAAAAAAATCAAGCGCGCTCATGCTCACAGGTGTACACACAGGTGATCACACACACAAACTACACCCTTTTTGGCTCCTACCTCAAAGCACACTGTGCGCTGTCGATCTTACGTGCTGCACAATAATGTTTAATATTAAGTATTTAGTGTTATATTCCCATATATCATTGTGATGTTGTTTATTCTATTACTCTTGTTTTCTTCTGCTTGTTTTCTTTTTTCTTTCTCAACAGGTGATCCAGGTGGTCAATATGTATTTTTTTTGTCTGCTTATTCTGTTGGTTTTTGTTTTTTTGCCCTTTTTCCCCGTCCTTCTTCCCAGCTGTTTTTCTTTCCCTCTTTCTTTCTCCCCTTTCTTTCCCCCAGTAAAGTTTGAAATAAGAAAAAAAAAAAAAAAGAAGAAAAGATGTGAGGTGCCAGCAAAGCCCGCTCATAAATATATTCCAGTCCAGAGACAAGAGACCAGAGGCTTCGTCCACTGTAAGTGGTAAATTAACTATATAGCACGTTTCTACTCTGACTACTCAGAACATGTTATACAACATACCTCATTCATCCAATTATTATTTCCCCATTTTTTAAAAATGTTTTTCTACCTACTTTCACAATCCAGTGACTGCATCACAGAGCAACGTGGGGTTGAGTGTCTCGCCATAGGATACTTGCAGCACGCAGACTGAGCTGGCACTGAGAAATTGGATCAGATCATCACCCTACAAGTTAGTAGATGATCTGCTCTGCCTGCTGAGCCACAGCCAGCTCTAGATCAGCTACAGCTCATTCACCATCAGAGCTCTTCCTGCAGCGTGCTCAACTCAAAAACCAGACTGCATTGGCTCAAATGAGTCATGTGGTGATAAATATTTCAGAGGCTGATTTTAAACAGCTCTGTGGTTATTCAAAAAAAATATTGCATCTTTAGCAGCTTTAAAGCATCCTGGGAAAAAATACACCAGTGAATAGCAATTTAATTAGAATAGGTAAACTACAAAATCATAATATCGGCCACAGTTCCTTGATGACCCAGGCTGGCAAAGCATCTCAGTTACATAATGACCAAAGAGCAAGATTCAAACACTGGGAAACCCCAAAGAAGATCTAGGCCTCTGACATGTTACAGCAACGTGCAGGTCTGCCAGGGAGGACCTTCATTTGTGCTCAGTTTTTCCTAAGCTTGATTTTATTTCAGTTTTTCTGATTTCATATCCACCACGTCACTCGACAAGTTTTATCCAAATGGAAAACAAGGACAGAGTGTGTTCAGAAACTGGAGATCTTATTGTAAAAAGACTATTTTGGTCCTGAGATGTTATATAAGGCAAACAGCCTCTAACAGCCGATGTTTCTGTTCCATCTCCCAGCTCTGACATATCATCATCATGTTATATTGTATTGTAGTAGCATCTGTGTCCTGTTTAAATACATTTATATACACAAAAAGTTGTGCATCTACAGGACGTGCTGCCTTTGTGGAGGTTTAAAACTTGTTATGATACAGCAGAGCTCACTCTTACATTTTAAATTCCGAGATAGGAAACAATCGCTTCAAAGCTGAATTTGCTCTTCTGGGATAAAGTTCAGCTTTTTCCATTGGACCTGTTTAACAGATGACAAGACAGAAAAGGGAAGGGTCATAATTATTTTTTCTTACTATTGTTGTTACTATAACAACATGACAGTTTACACGTTAAAATAGGGCACAGATACAGTGCCTCTATTACATCAGCTGAAACTGTGGGAGCTGAGTCATCTGATAAAAAGAGTGCAAGCCAGAGCCTCCAAATACAGATGGAAAAATTTATACTAAGGCGGACACTGCTGTGGCATTGCATCAGTCCACTGGGACTCATAGTAGCAGCCTGTTTTTGTGTTGGAAGTGAATGTTTGACTGTTATTTCCTGAACGACCTACAAACTGTTCAGCTTAGTCACTCAGCATTTTCGTCATCTTTATAAATATAGCGTTTAGATTTGTAACTAAATAATAACCCTTTTTACAGTTGTGCATGTTTTTACTATTTTTAATCTTCCCTGTAAATGTTATTAAGGCACACTTCGAGTGTGATCATAGACTGTGTCATGGAAGTTTTTAAGTAAACTGCAAACATTTGATGAGCGTCTTTTATCGCATGCTGCAGCATGGTGAGAGCGCCGGTCAAACGTCATCTCTAAAGATGGGCCGCCACCCTCGTGTCGTATATACAAACTGACAAAACACACAGAGCCAAAGGAAATTCCACAGCATTCCCTTTGCCCAAGGCCTAGTAGGTCTGTGCCTTCAGCTCATCCTTAACTCCTCTGGGAAAGGGAATTACGACTATGATGTTCACTTAGCCTACACCTAAATGTGGCAGCACGAGGTGGGGAAGAATGGAGAGTCTTCACAATCTGACAAAAACCCGACAACGCCACCCTGGGAATTTCACCCAGAGATTACTGGATCGAGATGATGCTCATCACCAAGAAGGCACTTAGGTTCGTTATACTCAGTACAGACACATGCATCAGGGATAAAATAATGTGCAGCACACTGTCACACACACTCACACTCTCGTGCAACTCAAACAAAGGTATGTAGTACACCGAGGGTCCCACCACCGAGGCACCCCAGTCACTTCCACCTCAGGCCCTCTGCATCTGAATAAAAGAAACAAAAGAAAATCATAATGTATTCCAAACAAACTTGATATACTCCCCCTGTGGTTAGCCCAACCGCAGAACACACTGGTGATCCGCGGCTAGAAAAAGGGCCTCCTTCCAGTGGTGCGAAGCAAAAGGTTACAAATCAAAAACATTCAAAAACCAAATATACATTGAAATGAATTAACCCTGTGCTCTAAGCAGAAGGCGTCACAATATCACTCCAAGTGGTCGTCCATCCGACGGCTCTGATTGAATGATTCAGTCAATTAACATGCGCGTCAACAGGCTTCCATATCTGACATGTATGGCTCCACTGTTCTAAATTATCCACTTTAAGAAGCTGCCAGCAGGGAAGAGGAAGGCAAAGCAACAGCACTTCTGTCAGCGTAGCTTAGAAAAGGCTACTAGTTATACTAGCGCCCCCTAATGCGCCCGACTAAAAAAGGGATCAACCAGAACATATAATATTCGTCCTGCTACATAAAGATTTACCTCTCGAATCTTCCCCACAATAAGCCTGAGAGACTGTGACTGACTCACAGCGGCCTCACTGTGTGTGTGCGGAACATGTATGTGACAAAGCATTAAACACACTTGTGATGCTGTCCTACACAGTGGGATGCAAAAGTTTGGGCAACCTTGTTAATAGTCATCATTTTCCTGTATAAATCGTTGGTTTGTTACAATAAAATAAATAAATATATCATATAGGAGACACACACAGTGATCTTTGAGAAGTGAAATGAAGTTTATTGGATTTACAGAAAGTGTGCAATAATTGTTTAAACAAAATCAGGCAGGTGCATAAATTTGGGCACCACAAAAAAAGAAATGAAATCAATATTTAGTAGATCCGCCTTTTGCAGAAATTACAGCCTCTAAACGCTTCCTGTAGGTTCCAATGAGAGTCTGGATTGTGGTTGAAGGTATTTTGGACCATTCCTCTTTACAAAACATCTCTAGTTCATTCAGGTTTGATGGCTTCCGAGCATGGACAGCTCTCTTTAACTCACACCACAGATTCTCAATAATATTCAGGTCTGGGGGCTGAGATGGCCGTTCCAGAACGGCCATCTCGTTCCGTTAATGCGGCAGGTAAATAATCAACTAACAGTGCATATTATGTTAGCGCGATCTGCCTTATTACAAAACCTGCCATCACTGTGCGTTTAGGTGACCATGATGAGACAGACAGAGTCTGGCTGGCTCAGATGCTGGCAGTTCTCGCTGCAGTCTACCGTTAGCGTCTCCTTTCAGGCCAGGATAGACGAATGTCACCGAGCAGTGACTAAGTTTGTGGTCAAAGGCTTGCACCCATTTGCCACAGCAGATGCCCCCGATTTTCGGTAAGTGAATGTGTTTAATTGTAGGCAGGGACATTACTGGATATTCTTGTGTAATTGCTACAGAATAATTTATCTTATACTTTGTTATTGCTACAGAAGAATATTTATTTTATTATTTTACATTTACAATTTTTTTTCCTGGGGACCCTGTGACACCCCATTGAAGAGCCGTAGGCTGTGGATCTCTTAAGATCTCACTGTTGGGTTTGTAAGGCCATGTTACTCCTAAATTTCTATCTTGTTCAAAGAGAAGATTTAAAACAAAGTTCTAAGCTAATCGACCTTAGTGTTCTCCTTTTTAAAAAATAAGAATCGATAAGAGAATCGATAAAGAATCGAATCGTTAAACAGAATCGAAAATGGAATCGGAATCGTGAAAATGTTATCAATACCCATCCCTACTGAACACTAACGTCTCGTTTAGCGCAGGAAGAAACTGTAAAAACAGCGTTTTCTCAAGATAAAAAACAACAAAACAGAAAAAACATTACAACCATTTCCTGTTGGTGGAAGAATGTACCATGTCAACCAATTTATAAGTAATATGGAACGTGACATTTGGTTTAGGAAGAGGGGAAAGTTTTGAGAGTGATGCAGGGAGAGAGGGATATCGATAGTGAGTTTTGAGATGCGTTGTGTGGACTTCTTTTGTTTTGTGTCAGAACAATGAGTGCACTGCTAAATGTCACGGTTGAAAAGGCCAGAAAAATTCCAGTGAATGTGTGTAAACGCCGTTTCCTGTTGGAAAACAGGGCGAGTGATGAACCTTTGGCTGTCAGGCCTGTGACATGCTTCTCTGTTTTATAGCGGACAAACTATTTTTTGGAGTGGCACAAATCATTTCTGTGACACCTGATTGTTCTGTAGTTTTAATTTTAGTAAAGACCACTGATCAATGACCATCAGTCCCATTCACAGAGAGTCGGGGAACGGCTGCAATCACAGCACTGTAAGATGGTGACAGATGTACCCTTAGGCCCCCTCCTCGATTCAGAGATGGTCTTTCCCTTTTCACGTAAATGGTCAACGGTCTTTGATCAGTGAGCTTTGTAGGGACATTTCCAAATAACCACGTTCACAAAAAAGGACTCGTGTTCCTGGTTTCCAAAAGAAACGCTACCAGTTGCATTATGACTTGAAGATTGTTTTATTCATTGCAAACTAAAGACGTAACAATGAAGACCTTCCAAAAATAAAAATAATAATAAGACATTCATCAGGAACAACCTGCGTCAGAAAACCGTGACCTCTCCGTCCATGCTCCTCCTCGTCCAAACCACACAGCTTTTCATGCTGCCATTGCACTTACATGCTTAAAGTGGTAGACACCTCTTTTAGGTTCTAATCCCAAACATGTCATTACCTGACATAATTGTAACTTAAATGTTCAAATTTATTAATCCTGAAAAGATCAATTATGTAACTAATCTATGAATTATAAACCAAACATGAACTCAATCGCAAATCAAAGTATAAAATAGACATCTGACCCCTACAGGCTTTGATCAGTGGTTGTTGATCAATTTGCATATTATTGATCAAGGAACTGACCTCCCAGCCCATTGTTCCTTCAGTGGTGCTGGTTTCAGTCATTGTGCAGATGTCCTGTTTATAAGGTTGGAAACCTGCAGTCAGCTGATGATGACGAAACATTTCTCTCACTGAAAACGTCCAGATGAACAGAGAGTCAGGGAACGGCTGCAATCACAGCTCTGTAAGATGGTGACAGATGTACCCTTACTTACCTGGATTGTCACCGTTTGTTTGGTAGAGGACTCAATCACAGGACTCAGAAGCTTAGAGAAAAGGTGAAGGGTTTATTTATAATATTGCACCTGATGAAGATATATACATATAAACACGGTGCTCCAGGGAGTCCGAAGGTGAGGGAAAGGTCCAGGGCAGCCACGCACACACACAGACACACACACGTTCGTCTTTACGTGGCCTGTGACTCACTCAAGCAGTCTGATCCAAAACGCTCACCGTCACTCACACACATCCCCAGAGGTCCAAGCTGCAGAGACAGGAAGCCTGTACACAGAAGAAAAAGACGCCAGGGAGAAACTCTGAGAAATCACAAGGAAAAGATCCTCAAGAGGCTGTGCTACACTGACGCTAGTTAGTACAGCGATCCAGCCAGGGAGTAGAGTCTCCTGCCGGCTTAAGTAGTCTGTCAGGGTAATCGCTCATGATGAGAAGCCAGAGTAGGATCAGCGTGAATGAGCAACAGGTGGGAGAGGCGAAGGCAAAAACACACCACACATTCTCCGGATCCTGAGAACCATGACATGGATGACTGAGCATGCCTCAAGAAATTTTTGTTGTAGTTTTAAATGGTTGAACAAAAAAACAGCCTGAGCCACTGGCTGCAGCTTTAGGTAAATAGCTGTCTATAAGTTTGTACATACATTTCTTAAAATTTACCATTTATGTTATATTTATAAATATAAATGTGATTTATATATTTCAAATTATGAAAATGATTCATTAAACATGTTTGTGGTATAACTTTTTCCCTACTCAGATTTTAGTGCTTTGTGTGGTTTTAGATCAGTATGTCAAAGTGACAAAATAACTGTAAATTCAGACAAGTGAGGTTGTGCTGAAAAGAATGAAACCAAACAAGGCGAGGTAAAAAGTTTCAAAGGTGAAGTAGTCCAGCTCCAATATCCCTGTGAGGTGTTGCTCTCTTCTGTAAGGCTGGGTTTGTGTTGGTATGTTTGTAAGGCTGGGCCTGCAGGCGAGCTCTGCTTCTAAACACAGGTAGCAAGGCTTTATAGCGAGAGGGAGGAGACTGCAGTGACATGGCATCACCCCACTGGTTTCTGTGAAGTCTGTGCCAAAAAGCAGCTCAAAGACACGAACAGCACAAGCTACACAGAGAGTTAATCAGAGAAAAGCTGGTCGGTTCCAGATCATTTATAAAGTGTTTATAAAGTGTTTTGTTCTGTACACCTACCTCTCATCCACTGGTGGTTTAGAGTCCCCAGTGAACCGAATACTGATACCAGAATCCACTGAGGCAGAGAGACACAGCTGGGGTTCAAAGCAGGAACCTTCTTGGTGTCAAGAGGATTTTGATAATTGTGAAACCTCAGTGTTTGCATTTTGGCTGTTGCAATGGTAGGTTTTTGGCACTAGAAGTGACCGTCTTTGGAGAGAGTGGGGTGCTAAGTTCTCAGCTAGTTAGCTGATTATCAATAAGTTTGAACGCCTCTATGACATCAGTCGTTTTGGCGTTTTGGTCCCTAACACAATGCCACAACCTTCCCAGCAGCAGCTCAAGCTTCTTAGATGACATACTGTAAAAACAAGAACTAGCTGCTATTTTTAGTTAATTATCTGACTTTACATTTGATCACAAACAATATTTAGTATCATAACAATTCTCAAAACTCCATATTTAATACCTTTACATATATGCTAATTTAGTACCTCGTGTGTTGGGCCACTGTTTCCAGTTTTTCCACTCGCTGCAGGTACAGCTGATATGTTTGTAGCGTAATGATGATGAAAGTATGGAAATGTCATCCTACCCAAAGTCTTACACTTGTTATTTCCTGTTCTGAGAGGAAGTTAGTCAGATGTGGGTATAATATTAATTGCTCCTTGAGGACAAATAAAGTCTCTCTGATTGTCTCAGCAAGGAGAAAGTGTTTTCTGTGGACAATGATCTAATGGATGTGAGTTCAGAAAGATATTTTTGTGTCTTGTGTGACAGTGAACCTGTAACTGGCAGGTGGGAGGAAAGAGACTGAAAGAAATGCAAAAACATCTGAAAAGCGATGAGAATTTTTGTTTTACCTATGGGCAAACCTTCACACAAAGTTAACATAACATCCTCTTGTGTCTAGTTTTCCTGTGTTTAGTTATCCATGTGTCTTGCGTGTTTTGTCAGTGCTGTCTTCGTGTTTGCTTACTCTTCGGTCTGTGTCGAGCTTGTCATCTTAGTCTTTGGGTTTTTTAATAGTGATTTTAGTTTTCCGACTCTCCCAGCGTTTCATCCCCTCGTGTGTCTTCTCTTGTGTTTTGTTGTTTCATGTTTGCTATCTTCCCAGTTAGTTCTGTCCCTTTCTGTTTCCTTTGCCTCTTCCCTGTGTTTTATCCTTTTGTGTCCTAGTGATGTCAGTCACGTCTGGTTGTTTATGTTTTGTCTTTGTCAAGTTTGTGTGTCTTAGTCTGTCTGTGTTTCCTGTTTTATCTTGGTAGTCCCTTGTTCTATGTGCTTCATATTCTAGATAATTGTTTATGAAAGGGAAGGAGAAAACGCCATCCCATAATTCATTGCACCAGACCATTTGTGAAAACAATCAACATAATAAACACAGTTGTGCAGTAGGTGTAGACGGCCCCTAACGGCTCATATCTATGTGGACGATTACTGCTAATAACGCCCACTGAATGGGCGGATAACGTGCCCACGACGTCCTATGAGAACTTTGTAGGATTCACATTTAAAGTTAGGATGTTTCTAAGCCTGAGCCTGCAGGTGAGCTCTGCTTCTAAACACAGGCAGTAGGGCTTTATAGCGAGAGGGAGGAGACTGCAGCGGCGTTGCATCACCTCATGGGTTTCTGTGAACTCTGTGCCAAAAAGCTGAACAGCACAAGCAACACAGAGAGTTCATCAGAGAAATAACAGGATGTCAGTTATGCTTGGGTTAACCAGTAGCTTGTGAATGTATCAGAGCACCGTCACAGTTTAACTGTGTATTAGAACAGGAATTCCAGAAGGACCATAATGCTCACAGCATTTTAACAAGAATGTCTGGATTTATTTGCCCTATTTACCCCACAGGCACCATACAGGCTTCCCTCTCACCCTTCTGTATTTTGCTGGGATTGTAAACCACTTAGTTCTGTCTGCAAACAGTACTGACAAATACACATTCAGCAAAGTAAATAACAACCAGTGAATGGGAGCCTCCAGCAGGAAAACTGCTGTTAAAAGTCAAAATCACACGTGCAAAATAAGTAACTCAGTCTGTTTCTGACTGAAGTGTGGAAACAGTTCAAATGTAAAGTCAAGGCATAGCTGGTTGTGTTTAAAGGTTCCAGATCCTAATTCTGTGCAGCTTTTGATGAGCAGCAGTTCAAAGTGAATCATCCCCAGCAGCCCCTCATTTCATCAGCATGTGGAGTATCCACCCTCTCTAACATCACACAGATCCTGAAACAGAAAGTACTGTTTGAAGTCTGGATGCTCAGCTCATTCAGCCACTCGAGGTGCTTTAAGCTACATTTTACTATTGTTACGAGTTCGAAATTGAGGACGAGAGTAAAACAATGATGGTCCAGAAGAGGTCGGTCAAACAATTGATTTTAATGAATGCACGCAGCGTGGAGAGGTGCAAACTGCAAAACATCAGTTGTACATCTCTACCCAAAATACACTCTAGATTGCTTTTATAACATCAGGGTATTGTAACGCCCCTTCTTGCGTTTACAAGCACATAATTTGCATGTAGAGAACATTCATGTATTTTAAGAGATAACTGCAGACACAGAAGTTCCCCTTGTGGCATACTCTTCCGAATATGGTGATGATCTAAGGCCTTTGAGGTCCCCATGGACTGGACATCCTTTCGTCACCTGTAACTAAGCAAACTCAAATACCACAAGAAGCTGAGTACATTCAGGCCTTTGCTCAGCTACTATTTTACTGTAACAATATACTCAGGCTCTGAGTTATGATATATATATATTAACTCAATCATTTTAAAGTAGTTATAACTGCACCTGTAATAAACATGTTAATATTTGATTATGATAACCCCTATAATATAACTTATAACATAATGCCAGCAGCTTCAATAAACACTTTGATGAAATGATAATTAATGTAATGTTAAGGATGATGGTTAGATACAGTTCAGCAGTGACCTAATTTCTTTAAATATTACACTATACATTTATATAGTGTTTAGCTTTATAAATGGGCTAGCTAAGTTATCAAGCTGTATTCATATACTTCTAGACGTAGAAGGACCAAGGAAGAGAACCTCAGTTTTGTCACTGTTTAACTGGAGGACGTTATTAGTGGACAGCCTGGTAGAGGTTGTAATGAACCCTCAGGTTTGAGTGGAAAGTAAAGCTGTAAATCATTAGCATAGAAATGAAAGCAGATGTTTAATCTCCTAATAGCATTACCAAATGGAAGCAGACAAATACAAGAGGACTGGTCCCAGGATGGATCCCAGTGTTCTCCGTAAAGTGAGAACTGAACCAGTGACGAGCTGCAGCCTCAATGCCAACCCAGTGTCTGAGGCGAAGAAGGCAGCAGCTCTGAGGTCCATCAGATTCAGAGCTGCATTATCATCTGAATCTACTGTGAGTGACAGATTATCACTCACCTTCAACGGCGCTGTTTCAGCATCGGCTCAGAAGCTTTCAGGCCAAAACATGATGTAACCTTTTCTTTTTTACCAATCAGTAATCGGATAATCATCGGATGCTTCTTCAACTGGATATATGTGAGGAATGGATAGTGCTGAATATCTTAGGTCCGTGAGAACATTTCCCCCTGATATCAGAGAGGCACGCATTCCCAACGGTGTTACTCTGAGCTCAGTCACATTTCCCCTCTGCACAATGACGGTTTCCTGACAAGGCAGAGGGGTGGGGCTGCAGTGGGAACCCCGTGCGTTTCCCTGTTTCCTGTGCGTAATCATACTTCGTGCTTTCCAATTATCAACTCTACTTCAGCACCTGGAGCACACTCCCATTGGACAGTGATTATTATTGTTATTATTATTGTCTTTGACACAAATGTTTTTCTGCTGAGATTCTGACCACGTTGATCAGCCTAAAACCTCAGGATGTAAAATCAGTCATGTGCGCACCCACAGCAGGTGACACATTTTTACCATAAATGCTAAAGGTTTGTTTACTTCCTCTTATGACTTCTACTAAGTAATGTGCAGTATAAAAACGAGGAGTGCTATTCAAATATGTGGGAGGACTCCACATTCCTGATGGTGGACTCAGCAGGACGACTCGGGGATCTAAAATTAGCAGCAGTGGATGGAACTACCCAGGAACTGATGTCACCTGTGTCTGAAGGTCTAACAGCTCACAGTAAATGAGCCAATAAAAAACAGAGTTTCACTCTCTTAAATGACACAGCCTGAATGATTCATGCAAATGATGCAATGTACCACAGTGGCAGTGCAAATTTTTGGGCTCTGATGTTCTGATTCTGTACAAAAGCCAAGTTGAATTAAAGGTGTGAGCAACAGCGATAGCGCCCTACCTGAAACACAGCGGTGGGGCTAAGCTTTTGCAGTTTTATAGGCGGTGCGATGGGGCCATTGTGCTCCACCCACTTGCAAAGCCCACGAAATATGTAAGTTTTGTGCAAAATTTCTTTTGATTTAAGCAAGTCTAGTTTTTCAAATAAGTGATTAATTTTTGCAAAGAATAACTGTAATAAATGAAAGTGCACACCTCTGGCTGCAAATGACAACATCTGCATTTCTGACTGGGGTGGACACATGTTCACGTGTTCATATTCAAAAAGTCACTTTGTGTTGGACATGAACCAAAGCACCAGTAAGAAAAAGTGGAAAAAACATTTATTTTTATTCCTTTCTTCTGCATCTCCGTCTGCAGCTGGTCCAAAATCCTGCTGCACGACTTCTAACCAGAAGAGAGAGCATATAACTCCTATCCTGGCTTCACTCCATTGGCTGCCTGTTCATTTTCAAATTTTAATGCTTGTTTTTAAATGTTTAAATGGTCTTGCTCCACCTTATCTCTCTGAGCTTCTTCGTGCTTATTCCCCTCCCAGGTCTCTCAGGTCAGCTGACGAGCTGCTCCTGGAGGTATCCAGGTTTAAGAGGAAGCTCAGAGGGAACAGGCCCCTCTCTATTGCTGCTCCAAATCTCTGGAACAATTTGGCTTATGACACAGTCTGCTTCTCTTTTTTTTACATATACTATTTCACTTTATTTGTTATGTCATGTGAACAGCACTTTGCTTTCAGCTGAGAGCTGTTTTGAAAGTGCTATATAAATAAATTGCTTGCTTGCTATCTTGTAAAATTACAGCAGCGTGTTCACTGACAGTTCATGACGTCCTTACACCTGGGGGGGCCCTGACGTCAGAACCGGTCCCCCCACAAAGAGAATCCAGTGTGCAGATAGTAAAAACTGCAGCAGCCATTTTTCAGCTGCTGTTCCTGATGCTGATATTGCAGGACACAACGTTTCCAGATGTTTAACCCTTCAAGAGGATTTTTTCCATGTGAAGAGTCAGGAACGACCTCACGTTTTATTTTTTAATTCCTCATGTGTTTTATCTTTTATTTCACATTTATATTTTACAGGAGAATACAGGTGTTTCATGGCGCAGTGTTGACTTGAACCTTGGACCGTTTAATTAGGGTGACCATATTTTGATTCCCAAAAAAGAGGACACTTGGCCCAGTCATGAAGAACTTTAATAATACTGTTTGCTTAAAGAAAACTTTAACATATTTAAGCGGTGCCTTCTCTGTGCGGTTAATGAATGGTGAAATAAAAAATGTCATAAAGGTTTTTACAAATCAACAAGTGCAAAAGAAGAGGACGGTTGGTCACCATAGTTTAATACATTTGGGAAACTTTTAATTTGAATTTTGAAAAAGAAGCCGACAGAAGCTTTTGTGACTGATGTGTAAACACTGAGATGTACTGTTGAGGATCAGAATGACAGCAGTTGCAGAAAACCTGACAATATTCACGTTTCAGGCGATAAAACCGTTTTCTGTAAAACATCAACGTCTGTCTCTACCTTTAGAAAAGGAACAAACCAACAATGAAACATGAAATGTTTAAAATGAGCTCACAGCGGAGTTTGTTAGAGGTACGATGCTGTCTGCTCCCGGTCACAAACACAGCGCACAGCCAGCAGAGGGGCGGGGCCGCACGCGAACTGTTTCTCGTGCGGAAATGTTGATATTGAGGAGATCCCCATGGCAACCAGGCAGCCGTAGGAGCTCCGCTACTGTATTTAAAGCAGCTTCAATGGAGCGGCCGCCAGTCTCAGCCGTCCGAAGTCAAGATGGCCAATCACGTCAAACGGGCTCCCCGGGCTCGCGGGCAGCTCTCTCTGACTGTTTCTGTCACTTTGCGTTTCTCTCTGCTGATCCTCTACGTGCTCCGCGCCGAGATGGTGGAGGCGAGCGAGCACCAGAACCTGACCACCAGCGAACAGGCTGCCCAGCACGAGCTCCGCGCCTCCGCCGCCGCCTCCAGGTGTCTCAGCGCCGAGAAGGTGGAGGCCCGCGAGCGAAAGTTTGCCGTCAACCTGAAGAAGCTCGACCTTCAGCGCGATGCCCGCGAGAACCAGGAGCTGACCACCTGCGAACAGGCTGCCCGAGAAATGCACGAGCTCAACGGCCGCGCGCTGTCTCCGTGGCGTTACTAGTAAGTATGGAACCCGCAGAGGGACAAAAATGCTCATTCTCTCACTCATTACTGTTTGGAATGAAAGTTTGAATGTTTTTAATAGAGATGGGTATTGTCGCTAATTTCTATTATCGATTCGACTGAATTTTGACTCTGACAGTCAGAAATATTCTAATTCTATATTTTTTTTAATCTCTGTATAAAAACAAGACTGACACTTGTGAGACTTCATCAGAGCTGTGAGCATCACAGCAGATGCGTTTGTGTCAAAGTAACTGAGGATAAAACAGAAACACATGAAGGAGGTTTTCCTGGTCTGGCTTTTTCTAACAGATAACCTTAAAAATATTCTGCAGTCGATCAAAAATGGAAGAAAACCATGAATCAGCTTCTGAACGTTACCTGATGCTGATGACGTTACAGAGGTTTGATTAGAGACACAGCAGAGTTTTGCAGTTTGGCATCATTTTAAAAAGTTTACATTTTTGCACTGAACAGCAGAAATGAGGCTTTCTTGTTGGAGGCTGACAGCACTGAACACACAGGTAGACTGATGCATAATAAGCAGCAAATAATGCAGAAAACAGAGATTTGAGATGGGAAACTGTTCTTGAAGTACACTTAGAGAAACAGAGCTGTGCAGGAAGTGAGATTTTATCGTGGTGGAAGCAAAACAGTCAAAGTAAGAGAGAAACAATGACGATGTTTTACAAATGTGAAGTGTAGCTTGGATCTTTTTTTGCTGCTGGTTCAGTGAATTTTGGTCAGAGACTGACAAAAATAGATTCAGGATTTAATGAATCGATATCGCGAATCGATATTGCAACATATTTAATAATTCCTTATTTATTTACCAACATGGTATACATCATGCTTTGGTTCAGCAGCAGGTATGGTGGATGTTTTTGATAGTAAGTAAGATTTCATCAGAGTGACGGCCTGTGGAGGAAGCTGCACTGTCTGTTGGTGTACAGTGCTCTGTAGCGCCTACTAGAGGGCAGGAGTGGGAACAGGTTGTGTCCAGGGTGTGATGGTCTGCAGTGGCGTTGCCTGCCTGTTTCCTGATTCTGGATTTGTACAAGTCCTGAATGGAGGGCACGTCAGCAGCAGTGATTTTCTGTGCAGTCCTGACTTTCCGGTGTAGTCTGTTCTCGCCCTGTGTGGTGGCTGATCCAAAGTTTGGATGTGCAGAGAGCAGGCTGGATTATTGCAGAGTAGAAATGGATGGACAGATCCTGAGCTGGTTCAGGAAGTTCAACCTGGAACCAGCGAGCCGATGAAAGCTACCAGCTTTAATATTAAACGAGCTTTAATTTGAGAAGCCGCGTATTGTCCTGACTGAATCTGCTGTGTGTCCACTGTCTCCTGCACGTGTTGAGGTCTTTTCTGTCTGTCTGTGTCTCCAGCATAGACCGAAACGACAGCAGGCAACCACGTGACATCATCTTTGCCGAGTGCCTTTGTAAGGGATGCATCATCGACGGGCGTGAAGTGAACGACTACAACTCTGTGGAGGTTTTGGCTCCGATGTTGGTCCTGATAAAGACCAAGTGTAAGGATGCAAACACATATCAAGTCCAGAAGATGCGTATCGAAGTCCCGGTGGGCTGCACTTGTGTAAGGCCCAAAATTACTAAGTGATCTGAGAAACTAAGCTTTACTCACACTGAAGGCCATTTTATAGCTGTGCAGCACCTTCACTTACACTATAAGAATATTTATCACAGCTTTCTGCCTGCATGTGAAAATGTTTTCTGTAAGTCGGACCTTCTGTCAGCCAGAGGGTAGATTTTCTGTCCTGAAGCTGCCGGTCCACACCACAATATCTCAGCAACTATCCAGGCCCGTTTTGGCCTGGATAGTTAAGAGAAACTAACCGTGATCGGTCATTCTGGAGTCTTAATCATAAACAGGACCAACACTAAACCGCAGACAGACTCAGAGGCTTCACGTCCTCAAAGAGTCTCAGACCTTTCCTGTCGTTTGCTAACAGAACACTATTACAGCTGCTGCGCTGCTTTGTGCAAATACATATCAAGCTTATTTAATATAGCACTTTATCTCCAACTACCTGTAACTTTCCTTCCTCATTCGGACATTACTTGCAAGTGAAAAACTGGTGGAGATTTCTTTTTGTTTAAAACCGAGTTGTGATGAAGACGGATCCATCATCCGTCTGAGCATCAGTCTGCTCTGTAGAGTTTAATGAGTGACTTAAATCAGGCAGGACTGCAGTCAGTCAGGTTTTTTGATTATTTCATGGAATAACTCGTCTGAAAGCAGCATGTTTCCACCTTTCAGTAACCATCCAACCAACAGACCAGAAACTCCAAAGAAAGTGAGATTTCTTTCTTCTTTCTTTTTTTAAATTAAAAAAGTCTCTTTTTCCTCACACGGTTAAAACTGTGAGACCTGCAGGTTACCTCTGAAGCACAGAGACTTCACCAAAGACACGAGGATGTGCTTTCACACTTTAGTATTTATTTTGTGGCATTTTATTTTATTTTTTGAGTAGTTTGCACATGCAGATTAATGTGAAATACCACTAAAGCAGAGTGCCGCTGTAGCTTCACTTGATGCCAGAGCGGCTGGAAGCTCGGCGTGAACAGAAGATGAATAGTTCAACATTTGGGCAAATTTGAGGCCATGAAGCTGTTTGCTTAGCTGAGCACGAAGCCTCGAGTTTTAATGTAACGATGAGTCCAAGGAAACATTTTAGTATGTTTAATTTACCCAAAAAGAAGCAGAGAGACAGTCAGCTGATCGACTGTTTCACGGTCAGTAACAGCATCATGTAAATGCACTGAGTTTACTAAGAGTCCATAATTACTGTCAGGACTTCAAATAAATATGTTTTTAATGTGACCAATGTTGTTGTCAGATGGAGCAGTAAAAAGCTGGTGAGGTCTCTGACCTGCAGCAGAGTAAAAGTCAGGATGCTCGATCTCGGAACAAGTGGGTGAAAATCCTCTAAAGTTGACTTGGTTTGGATCCTGGTAGAAACGCTGTGAGCCTTTACAGAGACGGACCTTTTTCTGCTCAGCTAAGCTAACAGCTTCATGGCTCCACATTTAGCAGAGCGATGTGAGAGCGGTCCGACCCCCTCAAACTGTGAATGAATCAAATGTTAAACTATGCAAAACAGGACAGTATTGGGCACATGCACAATATGAAGAAGCTGCACATTAATTAGCTTTAAAGAGACTAAAAAGTAATGAAGGTGTGAAGAGAGGAGAATGAATGTGAAGAAGTGTTTTTGTGAGTTTCACTATATTTCTTTGAGATATTGTTCATGTTTTTATTTATTCATATTTTTGTTGTGAGGTAATAATGCAGATTTGATCCCTTTGAAGAGATTTTTAAAGCTGTTTTTGTCAAACTGTCAGTTTCTGCTGGTTAAAGGTGTAAAGCAGGGGTGTCAGACTCATTTTGCATTGTGGCCACATAAAGCCCCCTCTATGTTAAAAGGCCCGGACCAGTCAAAGTGCCCTTTCTGTCAGTGTAAAGAAGCTTAAGTACATATTTAATCCCTGACATGTGTTCATATAAGACCAAGAAGGGCAGTCTGCACAGTACAGCTCAGTTTTTCTACGTGATAAATAAATGCAGCTGCAGGAAAGAAAGAAATCGTCAGCGTGACTCTTTGGGCTTAAATGTAAGACAAATGTTCTGAGAGCTCATTCCTCACACTGTAATTATAAAACACCAAGTTTTTGTTAATTCACAGAAAACTTTTACTGTAGTCTCATTATTAAAAAAAGAACTTTTCTGCCATCAAACTGATTTTCTATTATTTTATTTCTGTGTTATAGTATGAATGTGGATGGTGGAGGTCTTCATCAGTAAGAAAAGCTGTAAACTTATGGAAATACAGTTAAAAGGGCAAAATTTATGCCTTCCTTCACTTGTTCCACCGGCTGAACTAGAGTCTTTGCTGGGCTACTTTTGGCCCCCCGAGCCTCGTGTTTGACACCCCTGATATAGAGACACCTGTGAACTTTAAAATGTGACTGTATGCCTTAATGTGGTCTAGATGTACCGTCAGAGCTTTGTTTTTATTTCTGTAGAGAGTTCAGTGATAATGTGAAAGAGTTTTGTGCTGATGTGAAGTCATGTCTCCCTTCAGTCTGTCAGATTTATTTAATTTAAAATTGTGAAAGCCTCCCTGACTCCTGTGCGGCTGCTCGTCTCACCTCAAAACAGTTCAACATATCCTTAAAAGAACACTTTATTTTACTATTTAACTATCAATAAACGAGGTTCCTTCTATGATTTGTCCAGTCGTGTCTTTTCTGTAACTAATCACAAGCATCTACGTACAGCAGTTTCTTTTCTCTGTCATGTGGGGGCGCCGTGGTAACAGCATGACCAACTTTGGACTCTTTAGCTTGAGACACCAGAAAATCTAGCTTCTTAGCCTGTTTAGAAATCCAACACAGAGCGTCACTGAGCTGCCAACGTGACAACGTGTGGTGGCTCGAACGCCTCCTGCTGGAGAGCTTACCATCATCGGCAGTAGCGGTTTTTGATACGGGCGAAACGGGCGGTTGCCCGGGGCGGCATCGTGGTGGGGGGCGGCATCACGGGTATCGACAAAAAAAAAAAAAAAAAAAATGCTCGTACTCATGCTGCCCCGACGTCATGCCAGCGCATATTGGGAATGTCACAGGCACCGATCGGTTTTCTATCGCCCATTTGCTGGGAGTAAGCACGCCCTCCGTTTGCGAGGTGCGCCTGCTGCTCGCGGCACAGGGAGGAGAGGGCGGGGCGGCGGGGGATTCTCTGGCTGGCTGGAGCAGCGTCTAATAACCAACTCGCAAAATAAAACAAAATAAAAACAAACCAACAACACGAAAACACCAGACATCATGATACAGACTTATAATTTGCACCGATGTTTTTTCAAAATTCTATACGCGAAAACTGAGCGCGAGAGCCCTCGGTGCGCCTGCTCGCTGCTGAAGTCAAAGTAAACTTTATTGTCATCTCCGCTACATACAGTCCAGAGAGACGAGACGACGAGGCTCCAGTTACAGCAGTGCAAGTAAACAAACAATAAATATAAGAAGAGTAAGAAAATAAATATACACTTTTGGACCAGGGGTAAAGGGATCAATAACAATTAAAAATTTAAAATTTACAGTTTGATGATTTAAAGTTTCACACACAACGAGTCGAAAGGGGAGGGGGGGGGGGCGGCTGCTTCCAAATAGAGCACATTTCATTCATAATGTTGTAAATCCAAGCTCATTATGTATTCATTATTTGAATCCTGGGTTGTGCAAAATCCCAGAAATACACCTTAGACAAAATGAATCTGTGAACTAAGGTGTAGGTCTGTTAGGTTATGTTGTGGTGATCCTCGGGTTGGGGGATTTGTGTTCATACTGGAGTGCAAAATTAAAACTAATGGAAGATGGACAAGAAAAGTTCAAAGCCATCAGGTCCTCAGTTTAGTAAAAAATAGAAAAGAAGAGGAGAAACGAGCAAAAGATACAGGTAAGCAGATGTGTCATTGGATAATGGCAGGTCATCCTGAAACAATCAGAATCAGAATACTTTATTAATCCCTGAGGAAATAATGTGGATTACAGTTGCTCCAAAAAGAAATGGTAAAAATAGTAACAGTCACAGACTAAACTCCAAACAATACATTATGTTACAGATTTTAATATTAATTAGTCAGTGTCAATTGTTGATTTGTCCTGTTCTCATTGTATGATGAATTATGATGGCTGTTTGGTAGCTGTTTGCATACAATGCATACTCTCTCTCTCTTCATATGTGTGTGTGTGTGTTTCTCTGGCGAAATTCAGTATGGTTCCGACAACAGTTTTATGTTAATGTATAATCCTTAATATGTTTTATGTGTGTGTGTGTGTGGGGGGGGGGGGGGGGGGGGGGGGCGCCAGAGGGAGTGTTCGCCCGGGGCGCCAAACAGGCTAGGACCGCCACTGATCATCAGGTCAATTAAACATGCTGCTGCACACCTGACACTCTGGTCCACCTGATCAAAACTGTCAATCAGAGGGTGACTAACATTCCTACACCTGTTATTACAAGGTTCATATCAAGCTCTTTCCTGTTACCATGGTAATCACATACAGTCAAAGATCCCTAGCTGGCATAAAACTTCCAACTAGCAGAGCTACCATCAGTGGCGACCCGTGAAAGTAGCCTTATTACCATGGCGATTACATGGCATTGCATTGTTATTAGCTGTGTCCAAATTCATAGGCTGCATCCTCCTGAGGACCCGGCCTTCACGGTCTACGTGGGCAGGGTCCTTTGAAGACTGAAAAATCTGTGAAATGGGACGGTCTGGCCTTCAGATTTGCGTCACCGCTGTCTCTGTAGAGTTGAATAAACTCAGCCGTCTGCTCCTTGCTTCCTCAATATAACAGGACACTGGAGTAAACTCTCGACCATCTCACACTTCTGTTTAATCAGTTTTCTGTTTGACGTTTATTCATCTGTGTGAAAACTAGAACTTTAATCTCAGCCAAACCGATTTACTCAGGAACAAATAAAACCCTGAAAAAAGCCAAACAATAACATTTTTAAGTTATCTGAGTGACTTATATATCATGTTTAACGCAGGGGGGTTGAAAACGATGTGCCCGGAGTTCGCTGTTCTCGCCCCGGTCAGCTATCGAGCTGGTGGGTAACAGACGTCTCCGAAAACGTCAGAGCACTTTTAGAAATATGTGATGTCTTGAAAATCGAGCAGATATTTGAAGTTTACACAGCTACATTCTTTACGTACAGCAGTTTCTTTTCTCTCTCCAGAAAGAGTAACAAGAGTAATATTAAAACTAAGTAGCTGCCACCATTGTTGGAAACTGGAATCGGCTGGGCAGCGCTATGAATTATGGGATAGGTCAGGCCACGAAGGATACACCTGACCCATCCTTCAGATCTGGGGAAAAAGAGGACGCATTTGTCGGCTGCTTTTGGAAGAGTCTTCAAATTTGGACAGCCTTCGTCGCATCTCTGTGACGTAATCGGTCTACAAATGGGGTCTCTGAATTTGCACACCCCACTGAGTCTTTATTTTCACATTATTATCAAACTTTTGCTGTTTTATTACTGAACTATAATCTAAAGTGCTACTGAAGTAGTTTAGATGAAAGACCCCGCCCCTCCCTGAGCCTGGTTCTGCTGGAGGTTTCTTCCTGTTAAAAGGGAGTTTTTCCTTCCCACTGTTGCCAAAGTGCTTGCTCATAGGGGGTCATATGATTGTTGGGTTTTTCTCTGTATGTATTACTGTAGGGTCTACCTTACAGTATAAGGCGACTGTTGTTGTGTATAAATAAAACTGAATTGAATTAAAATACTTTAGAATTTGCAGAAGGAAGTTACAAAAAGTCACTTTAAAAATAACAGGGTGATATATTTCAGTCAGTTAATAGTACTTCCTGCTTTCATCTCAGCAGCTGCATGCAGGACTCACCCCTCGCTTTAAATTTTAAACGAACTGAAGGTGGAAACTTTTTTTCTACACCCGTCACTAAACAAAGATCACAGACCTCACTTGTACTGAAATCCAGTTCCCCTTCGCAGGTCAAACACAGTTCAACATGATATATGTAGCAGGAGAGGCAAATAAGTCGTATCTGTTGAGAGGCGCTTGGCAAAGAGGGGAAACGGGACTCTGTCTTGTTTGTGGAGGTTCTGCATGCCTGCACATGTATTCCATGCAGGGGTCAAAGGGTTAAGGATATAAAACAGGACGTAGGCGAACGAAAGCTGAATCTTGGTATAAAACAAAACAATGCCCAGAATCCATCTGTAAAGGCAGACACTGCAAACTAGTTTAGGCTGGGAATGTTTTGGAGTCTGTGAAAACAGAGAAAAGGCGTTCACTGCCCTTCAGCTGCGCCTGCAGCAAAGGGAAGATATATCAGTTTGTCACCTCATGGTTTGCAGCTTTTATTTAAAAAATAAAAAACAGATTTCTCATGCATGAAAGGAACTGCAGATATTCAAAAGTCTGTTCAGCTCATTTCTATATCTGTACTTTCATAGTTTCATGGTTCAGCCTCTCAGTTCATCCTTTTGTTTGAGCAGTTCGAGCTCCTCCCCTGTAACTTTCCACCAGGCGTCTTCATCAGAGGCTCCGTGCTGCAAACAGACAAATTTCAGGCCAAACCGAACCCACTTTTTAATTCACGCTTGTCCACATCTGCTCCGCTCTGAGGACAAACTTTCTGCTACTGTGTTTTAGAAGAGAAAACGACAGGAGTCGGTGTGGATCTACCAGCTTCACGCTGAGATGAGATCAGCCTTTGTCTTCTCTGAACTTCCTCACTCACTTTACTCATCAGGACCCCAAAAAGGATAAAGGTACAGGTAGGAGGGCAATTTCTATCAATTTGTTTTGTTTCCAACCAAATACTTGCATTTATTTGTAGTATAATTATTAATATTAATTGACCTTTAAGTATTTGTAGGTAAATATAATTACAGATCATATAAACTGAAACGAATTACTGGGGAACTCTGCCCTTAGTCGTGGGTGGTACGATAAAATATGGCCAGTTTCTCTCTGAAACACCTTCAGAAAGAAATGAGTGGTGGCTTCAGACTTTTTCACTTACTCGACTAAGAGTACTGGTGTAGTATTTCTTACAGCGGGTTGTAAGTGCCTTTATTTCAGTAAATCTGCATCCTTTACTTCCTTCTTTCTCTTCTCTGAATCGGAAACCGCGTCGAATATTCTGAATTAGTTTCATGCTGCTGTCATCAGACTACTTGTCACTGCCTGAGTTTGGACAAGTTTAAGGCTTCAGTTGAGCGTGCTCACAGAAAGCTTCAGTCTCTGCAACGTGCTGTCTGCGTGTGATAAGATATGCTTTGCATGTTTGTGCGCAGGGTTCTAACGTGTGACAACAACAGAGCGATAACTTCTCTCTGTCCTACTTCACAGCTCCTCGTTGTTAGCCACATGCCGTTGGACCCTGTACTGTTACTTCGTCTTTTTCCAAAGGTATTAAAACACTCAAAGACACAATAATCGGTAGGAAGTTCCAATAATTTTGTCACTTTGTTCATAATCTGGTCTTTGGAGAGATCTGCTTCTTGGAAAGAAAAGCCACTGGACTTCTTTAAGTTTCATCCGAGAAGCTTCTGCAGCTGTAAAACCTAACGGTGGAGAGTCCCTGGTATTTAAACTCCACTGGGAGTTCTCCTTATAAGGGTCGTTGACCCGTTGATCACGTGTGTGGGGGTCACTGTCAGCAGTGGTTTTGGGTGAAACCTTGCCTCACGCTGTCATGTGACTAATTGAGATCAGATGACACAAAAGTGGGCATTAAGGCGTCTGGGAAGGACCTGGATTATAGATGTCAGACAGTCGGTGTCGTAAGCCCCGCCCTCTGTCTAAAGAGGGTCGTTCACTCTGTCTGTCTTCTCTGTCCAAAATGTGAATATTGGCATCCTTGAAAGAGTGACCTTTGACTTTAGATGCAGCTGTACACACATATTAGTCATGATGATGTCATAATATATCAGGCATGATGAAAGTTTTCTGGATGTTAATTGGTCATTTTATACGATGGGGGTTACAGGTTAACTGTGCCAATCTGAACATCACGAGTGTGTTTCCAAAACTGATCAACATTTATTCTGTTTCTGTGATCAGATAAACACCTGGAGTGTTAATCAGTCTTCACTGCACACCGGGAGCGATCATCATGGGGTCCAACAGCTCAAAGCGTCTGAGGCAGAAAACATTTGAAAGTCCCAAAAGACCAGAACAGCGAAAGGAATTTCCTTCTGCTGTGACACTGGTACAACCTCCCCCGAGTGAGGAGACGTTATTCAAGGAGCTGCAACAAGTGGGGCTAAACTATGACTGGCTCCTTCAGGGGCACCAAAGGCCCGAAGCTGAAAAAGTACTACAACCGCCGCCAAATATTCCACAAGTTAAAACGCGAGAGGAAAAAGGCACGCAAACGGACGAGGGAAGTCTTCTGAAAGAGTCGCCTGAGGAAAAAGGCACGCAAACAGACGAGGGAAGTTTTCCGAAAGAGTCGCCTGAGGAAAAAGGCACGCAAACGGACGAGGGAAGTCTTCTGAAAGAGTCGCCTGAGGAAAAAGGCACGCAAACGGACGAGGGAAGTCTTCTGAAAGAGTCGCCTGAGGAAAAAGGCACGCAAACGGACGAGGGAAGTCTTCTGAAAGAGTCGCCTGTCACGACCAGGTCTACGGCAGAAAAGCAGAGCAGCGGCAGAGAATTTGTGGATGGCATAAAGGCTGTATGGACCCCAGGCGAGCTCTACGGTCTGTTAAGAGATGCTCCTGACCCCATCAAAACACCGAGCGACTTCCACAGGTGGCTGCGTTTCACCTGCATGGTGTATCAGCCGTCTCCTGCTGAGCTCAAAAAGTTGCTGAAGTTAGTTTATAACTACAAGTGGGAAAATGTGAAGGAACATTTTGACTTGCCAGGAGTGGATGGCGAGACCAGGTGGCGACGCACTCGTGATATGACGGCATGGCTCAACACACAGTGCGCCACCTCGATTAAAAACGCAGCCTGGAATGACCCTGAATTTGTGCCCCCTTGGATGATTCTTCAGAAACCCGGAGAGTCAGTGATAGATTTCACTGAACGTTTCCACCGACTGTGGAATTCCACTATGAGTGAAGCAAGTGCTTTTCTGTTTAATCTTTACCTTGTGGATAAGTTGCAGCCTCACGTGGCGAAGCTTTTGAAGGATCATGTTGAGTGGGAAACTTTTACTTTTTCCAAGATCAAATTTATTTTAGAAAACATGGAATTAAAGGGCACGTTTACCTCAAAACATCAGCCATCTGTAACTAATCCGGGAGAGTGGAGATCAGATCTGCTGGCACTGCCAGAGCCACCTCGAAGCAGCCAGACACGCAGGAATAAGAGAAAAGATCGCTGCTTTTACTGCAGCAAGTTTGGACACTGGGCCAGAGAGTGCAGAGCCCGACGTCAGGAGTACTCACTCGAGTACAGTTCACAATGGATTGTTCTCGAGTGAGTAACTGAGCTGAACTGAAAAAAGCAACACACAAAGATCTCATTTTCATACAAACACGTCACTAGGGTAGCTTTGTATGATTCACAGTTCAAAATAATCCTCATGGACTGACCACATTATAAAGTTAGCTTTGAGCTTCTCCTAAACTGGACCTCTGCACCGTGTTTGTGTTGTTGGAGCCTTGTGGAGCATTTTTAATAACATCATGTGACCAATAATATGGCTGCTGTGAGGTCACTGTACTAACTGACCGTCCAAGGAGGCGGAGCTCCAGTTTGAAACTTTAGTAAACGGATGCAATTTGGCAATCAAACAAGGAGTGCTGGATGATACCTCAGCACACTCCTGATACAAACAAACGACGACTGTGAAAAGAATAATGATGAAGCTTGAAGCTGAAAACAAAGGGTGACATCACAGTGGCTACATCCAGGTTTACTGGGTTTAGGATTTCTGCATCAAGGTCCAGCAGAAGCTAAAGAAGGATTATTTTTAATAGTGACTCATGCAAAGCTGCTCTAGACTGAAATGATAAAAATATGAAATGATCTAAATAGGTCCATCTCAAGTTCACTTAAGGACGCACAGGATCATTTCAGGCAGTGTTTTTAGTTTTACGTCAGTCGAGTAAAATATATTTGAAGACCTAGTTTCAGTTCACTGTGATTGTGAGAGCTCACTGCTGTATTTCACGTCCGACTGCGACCTGCAGTGAAACGCTGCAGAACAGATTTTGGAGAGATTTTCTCATTTGGAAAACAAAAAGTCAAGGACAGAACGCTGGATAAAAGACAGCTGCAGATCACAATGTTCTACAGATAAGAGAAGCAGTGACGGCTCGGTGAGTCTCGATCCTGCTCAGCTGCAGCTCCTGAAAGTGCTGGTCGTCAGATTTCTAAATCTTTCATTTTGTCTTGAATATTTTTGTAGTTTTGGTGGTTTAAACTGGAAAATGAATTTCTCCTTTGCACCATAATCAGAAATCTTTTACACTTTTTTATGTTTTAAATTCTTTTGATAGCTGACTCTGACTTTTGATGTTTTCTTTTTTGTCGTATCCTATTATTTCATATTTTTGGTCTCATTATTCCTCATTCTTAACTTTGATTATTATATTGAATGACTGGTGCTCTTGCCTGAGTTTGACTGTGTTATCGTTTGATTATTATGAGGCTTTTGCTTATGGATGGTGTATTGTACTTTTAATCTGCACTGAAGCTTTAATTACATGTATGCTCACATTTTTCATTTGCAATAAAATCACTGAAAAGGCTGGCTGTTTTACCTCGTTCACATTCATTCATGTGGCAAATTTTAAAATCTACACATTTAAAATCTGTTTTTATGCAAATGTTTATTGTATTGAAGTTTTATCCACTGCTGGAGGAGACACGACAGAGGTCTTATTGTGAAAATCATCCACCACACTTCTAGCAATTTTCATTTGACGAAGAATCTACTTCTTTTAGAATTTTATTCAAGGAAAGTAAAATTTCAGAATATTTCTAGACTATAATGAGAAAAATAAGTATTTATTGGTTTGTAATTTTTTAAAATGTATATTATGTATATTAAAATTAATTATTTAAAATATTTGCAAAACATAAAACTAGTAAAGTCAATATTCTTTTAAAATACGGAAATATATATATAATATAGAAATGATTAATTATTTATATACTGCGTTATTAACAAATTATAAACTACGAAAATGTACTAAAAGTAATATTTCTAATCCACAAAACATAAGAAAAAATACAAATTTTTTTAAGACGTGAACAGTATAAATATGTTACTTTCTGCAGTCACGTGTTTTTTATTTATAATTTATCTGTAAAATATTCTAATAAAGTTTCCTTGTGTTTTCATCATGGTTTCTTAAACACACTGCTGCCCTCTGGCTTTCGTTTTGAACACCGCGTTTCCATTTTACGACAGCGGCTGCGTGTGGACGGCAGCCGGTTACTATAATATCCCTCCAGCATCATGGCAGCGGCGGCGGAGTGTCCCGGCACTGATGCGGCTTTCCCGGAGACCCGGGGCAGTTCGGCGACGGCAGGTGGCAGCGGGGTCCCGGGAGCTGCTGCCGGGGACAAACCCGTGTGTCTCATCGTGCTCGGCATGGCGGGCTCCGGGAAAACCACCTTCGTCCAGGTGAGCCCCAGTCCCTTAGCGGCTAACGCAGTTAGCCGCATGAGTTAGCTTCTTCAGAGAGACCGGAAGGTAAATAAACGAGCAGCGACAGGTACAGGTGTGTGAGCAGGTTTACATCAGAAGAGGAGGAAGAGCTTTTTTTATTATTTAATTTCAGCTAAAACTCAGGTACCAACCAGCTTTCTGTGGCACACCGAGGACCACACGAAGCCCCCAAACCGCGCACAAACCCATTAGCATCAAATAAAATCAGTTTGATTTCAGTCAGGTAGGAGAGGCAGCAGAAGGTTAGTTATCCTACAACAGCCTTTAATAAAATAACTTAGAGAAAGCATAAAAGCTCAATAGAATGTAAGTAAGGTCGGCAAGGTATGGATTACATAGTATTAGCACATTTAAATAGAAAACAATAGAATATAGAGTAGAGTCAAACTTTACTAAATTGTATATAACCCAATAAATGTTAAAATAGCTTAATAGAGTCACTAAATTAAACCAATGACACCCTGTGACTGATGTTAACATCTTCAGCTTCCCTCCTCTTCCTCAGGACATTTCCTCCGTATAAACAGTGTTTCCTGTTTGTCTGCCTGTTGTGAAGTGAGCCGCAGTCCCGAGTAATCTGAGTACTTTTCTGTTTCCTACAGAGGCTGACGGCTCATCTGCATTCCCTCAAAGCTCCTCCATATGTCATCAACCTGGACCCCGCCGTCCACGAGGTCCCTTTCCCTGCAAACATCGGTAAGGATCCATCTGTTTGTTGGACGCTACTTATTTAAACCAGAACTTAAAACTTGATGTGCGATGCTGGATTTGCAGAAGTGCATTTAATCTTTGCATTACACATCACAGCGAAAGCAAATAAACCTTCACGTGTTTTTGTGATTCAAACAGAGCCGGAAAGACTTTTAGCTCCACGTCATCTTCAGCGTCTGTTAGTTTTCTCTGTCTGTCCTCTTGCTTTCAGACATCAGGGACACAGTGAACTACAAGGAGGTGATGAAGCAGTACGGCCTCGGACCCAACGGCGGCATCGTGACATCACTCAACCTGTTCGCCACCCGTTTTGATCAGGTGACTCACAAATCTCAACATCTCGTGGTACGAATGTCCATACCAGACAAACAATTCAGATGCTGACTTTGTGTTTGTTTTCTTCAGGTGATGCAGTTCATCGAGAAGAAGCGACAGAATCACCGGTCAGTATGTAGCTGCTTATTTGCAGCTAAATGCAGTTGAATGTTTTAAGGATTGTGCTGGATGCCAGCGGCTTCCTGTGTGTGGTTGTGATGCACAACACTCCAAAATATTAAAGGAACACCTTAAAACACAGCAGATCTCACTGAGGGTAATAGGTTAGGGATAATGGAAATTGAAATGATCGGCCTACACAGGGCTAAATTCAAACACACCCCAAAAATCAAAGTAAAAAAATCGATGCAGGCCCGTTTTGTTCAGATTTCGTTGCAGGAGTTCAGAAATGACTCTCGGGAGTTTGAATCCCCCCACATGTTTGTATGAATGCCTGACGGCGCCGGGGTGATGTCCTGATGAGAAACGTAACATCGCAGAGGAGTTCTAGTGATTTAGGTCGGGCGATGTGGGGCAGTTCATGGATCAGTTCCTTCATCCTCTAGGGACTGCCTGCATACTCTCGAGACAAGAGGCTGCACCAGCATAGGCTCCGACAACGACCCTCGTGCAGTCTGTGTCTGATTGGTTGGCCACAGACATTCGCAGCAGTGTCTCAGTGGAGGTCTCTTTGTAGTTCTGGTCATGCTCATCCTGTTCCTCCTGTTACTAGGAGTGCTGCCCTCCTAGAGTAACAGCCGGTCTCCTGGAATCTCCTCCATGCTCTTGAGACTTTGCTGGGAGACACGGCAAACCTTCAATAGCACTTATGGATGTGCCATCCTGTTGGACTATCTGTTAAAGATGTGCAGGCCTGATGCTGATCAAAGCCAAATGCAAAAATCCTGAAAAACAGTAAAAGGGGAAAAATGTCCTCCAGTAAAACCAGTCCTGTTCAGTGTTGTTTCACCTGTTGTTCATTTCATTCACAGCGAAGCAGCTGAACCTGATTAAAGTTTCCTTTAATGTTTTTGAGCAGCGTATAAACATGCTGAACAACAGCATGAATGAGCAGGTGTCTCTCTGGCTCCAGGTACGTCCTGATTGACACTCCAGGTCAGATCGAAGTCTTCACCTGGTCGGCGTCTGGAACCATCATCACCGAAGCTCTGGTGGGTCTGCTCGTCTGCTTTTATGTCTAAGTTATGAATAAAGACGAGTCGTTTACAGCGTCTGCGTGCGTTTGTAGGCGTCATCCTTCCCCTGCGTGGTGATCTACGTCATGGACACGTCCCGCAGCGTCAACCCCGTCACCTTCATGTCCAACATGTTGTACGCCTGCAGGTACCGAACACCAACCACATCAGATTCATTTTAATGTTTTCTGTGAGACGTGATGACTCTGAGGTCTGATTTACAGCTGCTCCTCCCGTTAGTCTCTCTCCATGGAGTCGGACTCCAGCTCCACTTTCTTTGACCGCCGCTGGTCACCATAGTTCTGGTAGCAGCAAATGGGCGTGTCCTCCCCCAGCTGCAGTCCAAGTCGGTGGAGCTGGAGTCCAGCTGCAGAGACATTTAAATGATGCCCAGGATACTTCAGAAGCCCCCGATCATCCTGCTGTTTGGGATACACGACAGCAGCTAGACTTTCAAAATAAGAGCCAGGGGATTGTGGAGGCCTTGTTCTTACCTGAAATGAGTCACTAAATATACCTGAGCATCCCATCAGGACAGTCAGCAGAGTTTTTGTTTAAGTCCTCTGATTCTTTGTGTTTCAGTATCCTCTACAAGACGAAGCTGCCCTTCATCGTGGTCATGAACAAGGTGAGGACGTTCGGCGTGCTGCCGGCTCGTTGCTGGACTCGGTGTTTCTGTCGTTTGATGACGGGGTTTCCTCTCGTGGTTTTCTTTTTCAGACCGACATCATTGACCACAGCTTTGCGGTGGAGTGGATGCAGGACTTTGAGGCTTTCCAGGACGCTTTGAACCAGGAAACCTCGTACGTGAGCAACCTGACACGCTCCATGAGCCTCGTGCTGGACGAGTTCTACACCAACCTGAGGGTGAGAGGGACCGCCGAAAAACTGAACCCTTAGCAAATCCTTAAACCCCAAAGTTTTAACTTTGTGTGACGCACACAGGGAGAGGCTATGCTGACGGTTTACCTGCTTACAGGGTTTTAAATAGACTGTATGTAAAAGATGGATGTAGCCACACTACCTCACACACTGATGATCAGAGCAAGTTAGAGAAAAGGATAAAGCGATAAAGTCTCTGCACCTGCAGGTGGTGGGCGTGTCTGCGGTGACAGGAAGTGGATTAGACGAGCTGTTTGTGCAGGTGGAGGACGCGGCCAAGGAGTACGAGAGGTGAGTTAGACACACTGGTGATAAAATGTATGATCATTAACATGAGGAGTTCCCAGTGAGCTGATCGGACTCTGTACAGCCGTTTTAAAACATTCAGGCACTTTTTGACCAGAGGGGGAAAAAAACACGAGGTTATCTTTGTTTGCTCAAAGCGTCAGAATAAAACCTCAAACCTGACATGATTTAAGTAGTTAAACAACAACAACAACAGCACTGAATGAAACTTTTCTAAATATAAACATGTGTAAAATCTTTGGTTTTTTTTAGCATTTTAGCCACATGTGACCATTTTTGTGAAGTTCTCCTCCAACTGTAGCAAACTTGATTAGGAAACTGGCAGCTAGCAGCTACACCTGTGTCGCGAGGCCACACCCGTCATATTGAAAACTTTAAGCTTTAATACAGTTTTAATAGGCAAGTTATAAAAACATTTGAGCTTTGGTCCTCATAAAGCTGAGAGGTTTTTAATTTGTATTTTATTTTATTTTTTACCTGAAGTGTTGTTTTGAAGTCCTATAAGTTATGACTCTATTAAAGATAAAGAATAGTAAAGAGATTTAACGTCCTTTGTGTCTGCAATATGAGGACGCTGTGTGTGGTGTCAGCCACTAGAGGGCACCAGATACCCATAAATAATCCCAGAAAGTTGATTCTGGGAAACATAGTTTTTCACGAGGCCTTTCAAAGGTTTGCTGCAGTTTTGTAAAGTCATGTGTGACTTTATGCCTTTCTGTACAGTTTCTGGGAGGCTTTAAACTTAAATCACACTTTTGTATGAATTAGTTTATTTTGATGCTGTTTTTATGCATGTTGTGCACAAAAATATTTAGTTTTTGTTTTACCTGCAGTTTATGAAAATTAGTGTCGCAAAAAATTAAACTCTGAAGACGCTCAGAATAAATTCCCTGTAGTTGGAAAGTATGTTGTGCAACTTTTTGCATTTACAGTTTTGAGGGATAAACCTAGAAATATTTTGTGGGCGACCGTGGTTCAGGGGGGTTGGGAAGCTCATCTTGTAACCGGTTCGATCCCCTGCTCTCTCTGTCCTGGTCGTTGTGTCCTTGGGCAAGACACTTCACCTACCACCTACTGGTGTTGGCCAGAGGGGCCGATGGCGCAATATGGCAGCCTCGCTTCTGTCAGTCTGCCCCAGGGCAGCTGTGGCTACAACTGTAGCTGCCTCCACCAGTGTGTGAATGTGAGAGTGAATGAATAGTGGAATTGTAAAGTGCTTTGGGGAAAAGAATTTTTTTTTTTTTGTAGTTTATTGCACTTTTTTGAAATTTATGTAGTTACTATGGGCTTAATACATATATAATATTAAAATTTGGAATATAAAGGTTGTATGGATGTGTAGCAAATTGAAATCCTCCCAAAAATGGCACTACAGCAGGTAAAAATATAAAGATTAGCTGTAGCGGACTTGGTTTTGTGGTGGGCTTTAAAGGGTTAATCAGTGATTTCCTGACCTGGATGATTGAGCGCGCATCACGAAACCATAAATAATGACTTTGAATTAATGACCACAGGACTCTTTGTCTTCTGCAGTATCCATATAACCACATATACAGTCTGTAAACATGACTGATGTGGTGGTTAGCAATAGTAACAGTTATTTTATTTAACTCAAAAATAAAAACTAGACTTTTGAGTCGTGGAGCTCGACGCTGAGCGTTGGGTTTTTTGTTTTTTTTTGTTTGTTTGTTTTTTTCATGGAGGAAACGAATTGTTGTGACGAACCGAAGTCTTCCTCCTGCTTCCTCAGGGACTACCGACCCGAGTACGAACGACTCCGCAAACAGCTGGTGAGTGCTTTGTTTTGTTTCTCCCTGTTGCTCCGCCCTCACGTCTTCCTGTCTAAATCAACTTCCTGTCCTGCAGACCGACGCTCAGAGCAAGAAGCAGCAGGAGCAGCTGGAGCGGCTCCGGAAGGACCTGGGAGCCGTCGACATGAGGAACACGCCGTCCACAGGTAGAGCCGGTGCCGTGAAGCTAAACTGTTATTATGCTACGTTTTTGTAGTTCTAACTGACCGATTGACTTCCTGCCAGCAGATGAAGCCAACATCGCCGGGCCCAGTGACCTCATTATGACACGCGGTAATCCTGACGAGGAGGACGAGGAGGCGGTGGACAGCGACACAGACGACATCGACCACACCGGTGAGGAAATGAGTCTCGCTCGTCGATTGGTGTGGATTAAACTTCCTGCTTTTCTTAGAAGCCTGAAATTATTTTATAAACATTCGGACGTATGATGTTTGATTTTTCAGTGACGGAGGAGAGCAAGGAGACCGAAGCCTTCGGAAACTTCCTGAAGGAGAGGATGGAAGTGGTTCAGGTCCGAAACAGGAAGTGTATGATACCCGAGGATCCCTGACCTCAGAGGTTTCCCTCTGCAGGACACGGACTATTACCTGGAGCGGATCTTCCACTGCTGACGCACCTCGTCACAAGTTCAGACACGACGAAGCGAGGGCTGAACTTCCTGTATGATCAGGTGACCTGATTGGCTGCTCCTTCCCAAAAAGAGAGAGAGAACTATATTTTTATATCTTCTGTTCCATTACTGTTGGCTTTGTTTGTGAAAGTACTGAAAGGATTTATAACATGTAAAATAAAATGAGCTCTGATATCAGGACTGGTTTTAAGCCTTTGACTCGACCTCGTGATTCCAGAAGCTCCGTCTTTATTCAGACGTCAGGAAACAAACAAACGTTTACGGAACAATAACAGGTCACTGAGTGCTGAGTGATCGATAATGATGAAAACCAGGCGACACTTTCAGACACTTTCTACACTGGAGTCTGTAAACTTCTAAAGAAAGACGGCTATAAAGCGTCCAGGTTCTTTGAAATGTTCTCAGAGAACATAGACGATGTTCTTGTGATGGTCATAAATGTCCAGCGAAATAACGGAGAACTGCACTTCCTGAGACGGGCACCATCAAGGGAGGACGTCCTGTCTAAACCGACCAGTCGGCACGCATTAGCAGCATGCTGGTGTTTAGTGGGCAAAATGAGCTCTGTGAGAAACTAAAGGACGGACGAGTCAAACTAAAGAACGATGTCGGCTGTTTGTCTTTAGAAAATAAATGATGAGATGACATGTGGCTGCAGGAGCTGTGGTAGCCATGCTGGTTCAGTGTGCTTTCAGTTTTGAATAAATTCCCAACAGTGCCACCAGCAAAGCCCCCCCCCCCCCCAATCATCACACCTCCTGCTCCTTGCTTCATGGTAGGAACCATGCATGTAGAGACCATCGTTCACCTTTTCTGTGTCGCACAAAGACACGGTGGTGAACCAAAGGTCTCAAATTTGGACTCATCAGACCAAAGCACAGATGTGCACTGGTCTCATGTCCACTTCTCGTGCTTCTTGGCCCAAACAAATCTCTTCTGCTTGTTGCTTTTCCTTTGTCCTGACCATAAAGGCCTGATTCACACAGTCTCCTCTGAACAGCTGATGTAGAGATGTGTCTGGCATTTATCTGGGCTCTGAGCTGCTGTTACCTTGCCATTTCTGAGGCTGGTGACTCGGGTGAATTTATCCCCAGCAGCAGAGAGGACTCTTGGTCTTCCTTTCCTGGAGCGGTCCTCATGGGAGCCAGTTTCCTCGTAGAGCTCGATGATTTTTGGGACTGCACTTGGGGACACATCCAGAGGTTTTCAGGACTGACTGACCTTCAGTTCTTAAAGTGATGATTCCGATGAGCTCTGCGATGCTAATGGAGAATCCAAACTGTGCTGATTCAAACAGCATTGAAGACTTCGCCATGATGACCCGCGGTACCGCTCCAGCGTGAAACCCCATCATTTCCTCCATCAGTGGGTCAGGATTCTGCTTCACATTTCATTGTGATTTTGTGAAAGTGTCTCAGTGCAAGCATGCTCATAGAGTCGCCTGTAAAGCAGAAACAAACATTAGTGTCAAAGGTCAAAAGGGCCTTAATCTGACAGCACAGTTGTGGTCATCGATGACATCATTCCACAGCAGGACATTTCAACGTTCACTGTTTTGCTTTGCGTCTGGTAAACAGCTGGTAACCACCAGATGTGGATTTCAGCCGTGGATTCTTCTTTTCTGCTTTTTACTGTTCAGAAAGATTTAAATTCTGTTTAATTTATTAAGAGGTGCTGAAAAGTGTGCAAAGGTTTTTCCTCTGGAGGAGACGGCATGTTCCCAACAAACTGTGTTTGTAAAATAAAGGATGAATGGAGGAAAGAAAACCTCCCACTTGACAGCAGTTCTCTGGTGTTTCTGGAGGTGCTGGATTGTGTGTTGTGTATGTGCTTGTCTTCATTCATGTCTGAGCTCTGTGAATGGATTCAGGTCGTCCGCCCGCCGACCATCTGCCACCAAGCTGCCAACACGCCGCTCGCTTCTGTCGCCTACGCGCTCGTTGAAATCCGGCAGCGTGGTCGGACTGAAGAGCGTCTGACTCATCTCTCCACTCACTTCAGCTTTCAAAAGGACAAAGCACGAAGCCGCAGAGAAGACGGCACGCCTGCACGAAACACTGACAGCTTCAAACAAGTTTAACTTGTGTTCTTTCAGCTCGGCGATGCCGTTCACTCCAACACACAGATATGAGGCGCTCGTGTTCCCGTGTGCAGAGTGTGGGCCTGAATCTGTCAGGTTTTCATGTAAACCTGGAAAGTTAAGTTAGTTACTCATTTAAAACTTTGTCTAACGTGGATAATCAGCTGACGGCAGGTGTGTCGGGAACTGCAAGTGTTCAGAAGTATGTGGACAGATAATCAATGAGACTGAAGGGGACTCGCTGTGAGGTCACCAAGAGCTAAAAATACATTTTAAAACTTTAAAAATCACAAACCCTGCTGCAACCAGTTTCATCTTCACCGAGCTTTACCTGCCTGCACAATACAGACTGTATTTAAAAGATGGACACGGCCTCTGTTACCCATTGGTTCTGAAGATGCAATGTTAGCATTTTGGTCAGAGTCGTGCTGGTTTTTGGGGGGACTACTGTCACCAGGTGGAAGTAATTTTAGTGTTTCACCCCGTGTTCTCCACATGGATGTTATTATATCAAACTTTGGGACACTAAAAAAAAATAGAATGTTTTATAAACCATATGTTATTTTTCTTCGATTTTATTTATCAGATGTTTAAACCGGGGCATTTTCAGTTTCATGAAAAATCATTTGTACTAAAAACAAACTGCTGGAGGAACATTTGGAGAGTGGAATCTTGGAGAGCACGCACACATTCACAAATCTGCAAAAACACTACATCTAGACTTGAATATGTCATCGTGTGCACAATACCATCAAAATAACCTGGAGAAGTCTCTGTGTGCAGGAACAAGCCTGCAGGCCTGTGATCTTCAGACCCTCAGGCAGCAAAGCATTAAGCACAGCCGTGATTCTGTGATGGAGATCAGTCCATGCACCTCCAGGACTCGCTGCCTGCCACGACACGTCTGATGAAAAGCTCTGTTATCAGATCGGGTCTTAAGGAGCCAGAGCTGGGAAATCCAGGGCAGCAAGAAGTTAGGGGTGTCCAGAGGGGATAAGCAGGGTTCCTGGGGTTTGGAGAATGTCAGGTGAGCGCTGTGTGGAAGGTGAAGGTGATTGGATGATGCAGAGGTCGATGTACCGCCACGCGTGAAACTGCTCCTGAACTACGACTGAGGTTAAGAAGAGAGGCTGGAGCCGGCCTGGCAGTGACGTCCACACCTGCAGGTTAAAGGTCAGTCACGCAGAGAAGAAGCCCCGTCTTCTCTGCGCGACTGAGGCAACGTGAAAAACCGATCTGCGGTCAGATGGACCCATAGGTGAAATTCTTTTGGAAAACATTGACTCCTCCGGACTAAAGAGGAGAGGGATGCTCTGAGGAGCACCATGAGACGTGTACCATGCTGTTCCTTTATATCATATATATAAGAGAAGGCAAACGTCTCTGCAGCTGATGTCTCCGTGTGTGTCTCACCTGCAGCAGAGCCCAGAGGCAGAATCTGAGGATTTGATTTTAGTCTGAAAATTCCCCCAAACTGTGAAAAATGATCCGACAGAAAGTGAAAGTCACGGCGCTGAACTCAGGTGAGTTTCTGGAAGTCTCGTCCTGCAGCGTTTACTCGCCTCCGCTGATATTCAGCCCACGCTGCTCTCTCTCCTCAGCCTGAAGCTCGCCCCTCCCTCACTCTCCTCCTCCTCTTCCTCAGTGGGCTGCGGTCACGATGCCTCGCCGACACATCGCTCCAGCTCGTTTCATTCAGGGCCGAGCGAGTGTTTCATGGCACAAAGAAATCATCGCTGCCTGTCGATGAATTTAACACATTTGTTTAATCTGAATCCTGCAGCATTCCAAACTTTATTCAAAAACACAGCAGCAGGAGTCGGAGGAGACGAACAGCTTAGACCCCCAACCCACACCCACACCCCACAGTCAGACAAACCTACAGTCTGCCATCAGCTGAGTTTCAATCGGTCACATGGTGATCATGTGTCAGAGTAAGTGCTGAGGATTTCTCATGCATTATAAGACAGTGGCAGAGACTGTATATAAAAGATGGTCAGCCACTGTGACATCACCTTATCCCATTGTGAAGCGTTTTGACCAAAATACTTTTAAAACTGATTGTAAGTGAGAAACTGAAGGATGCTGATGAGCCTGAATTATTCTTATTTTCTGACTGTAGTGGGACCAAAATTACTTTCACGTTTTATTCAAGAAGGCTTGAAACCAGCGACTGAGATCATCATTTTCTCATAGTCAGACTTGTAGCCAGAGCCGGTCTGTGTTCTTCCACTGGAGATTTGGGCTTGTGTACTGGCGACCTGTGCAGGTTGTACTTCGCCCAGTGAAGCCTTCAGGGCCCCGCCTCCTCCACACAGTGAACACCCCACTGTACCACAAGCAGCTGCTCAGCAGGGAGTCAGTATCAGTACCTTTGTCCAACCCTCTAAATCTAACCTTACACAAACATTTTCTCAACGTTACTCTGAGCTCATCCTAACCTGATTAAAACCTTAATCTTACTCTAACATGACCCTTACCTAATTCTAATGTTTGTGTAACACTGCAGGTTATGTCCTCACAGCATGAGTAAAAGATGCGCTAATGTGTTTGTCCAGTCTCACCTCAGCTGCATGACTCATCCACTTTACTTTCTTGCTTTCACTCAGTCACATTATGATGACATCACTCCGAATCCATTTCATTGCAATGACCTCATTGTTGGTGACATCATCTTACGGCCTCAGAGGTGATGTCACCTCTTTCAGTTATTCTGCTGCTATTTGTCCTCAAAAGCATCCTGCAGAACTGGCCAGAGCCCCGCCTCCTCTGTTCCCATCACATCTATTCTATTCTATTCTATTCTATTCTATTCTGTTCTATTGCACTGCTGCAAACAGCCTCATTTCTGTTCTGCAGCAACACCTTAGTGCTCAAATAAAAGCGCAATGTGTTATTGTTTCTGCTGAATCCATAACCTGATTTTACATCAGACACACACACACACGCACACACACAGAAGGTGTGGCTCTGAGCACTCTCAGCTGATTGGCTGCAGATGACATCATCAGTTGGGATGTGGAGGTTTCTCCTTCTCCTTGTTGCTGCAGCCTCTGGCTCACCTTGCCTCCACACAAACACACACACACTCACACACTGCAGATGCATTACATCATCTGGTTCAGAGTTGGGGGCAGCTCGTGAGAACATTATGTTCTGCTGCAGTGCATCATGGGAGCTGGAGTTCAGTCCTTCAGTGGTCACTCCCAGGTCATTTTCTGTGTTTTATTGATCCACTCTCATGTAACTAAGACTAAGATTAAGGTTTTTGGGCTCTTTAGTCTTTATTCAGACAGGACAGCGGAGCGCGCTCAGGGGAAGACACAATAAATGCCCTCAGGAATCAAACTTGGCTTCTGTAGAGCGTTTGGGTCACATGCTCCACCCTGTTCGTGATGCTGGCATCACTCTTGACTGACGCTGGGTCCATTTATGCGTTTCTTTTCTGCGTTTGTCTTTGCCCATCGGGAACCCATGGATATTTTTGGATGCTTGGGAATTCTCAGTGTGACGTTGAGAATTCCCAAGCATCCAAAATCATCCAAAAGCATCTCAATACACACTGGTAAAGCAGTGCCCCCTAGTGGTGAAAGTTTAACTTGGCTTCTGCAGCGGGTAGCTGCTAAAATGACCTTTAAAAGCTGATGGTGCAGCTTACGCTCCTGCACTTCTGCTGCTCGCCTGCTATCCACGAATATTTCCATCTGAAGCAGGTGCTTTCCTGCCGCGTGCCACATGTCTGTGTGAAATATCCTCACCTGCCTCCCCACAAATTGCACCTTGTTCAGACTTGGCCCAAAGCATGACTGATCGATCAGAACTGTCTGCAGCCTAATCGATGCTGAAAGCGGTTCGAGGCGTGGATGTGCGAGCTGTCTTCTCTGGACTCCATCGCTGTGGGTTTGTCCTGCGAGCGGAGAGCGGCAGACTGTTTGGCTGCGAAGCTCGGTGACAGATGGAGGCGTTGAGCTCAAGCACAGATTTGTGTTTGTGTGCCGAGGATGAGTAACGCTTCTTTGTCAGCCGGTAAATTTAGTGCTGACATTTCCTCAGAAGCACGCCGACCCAGCAAACTGGATCAGACCGGATCAAAGCAGAGCCGGCTCACCTTACACTTCATCTCCACATGTTCTCTCGTTAATTTGCCCAGCAGCACATGTATGTGGGAGGAATTTCATCCTGAGGCCTGGAGTGTGCCTTCATGCTTTTTCTGCATAGAGAATCATCCCTCTGCAGCTCGCTACCAAGGGTCAAAGGTCATGTGATGTTAACAAGCTGCTGAAAAGTTGTTGAAAATAAATCCAGAGTTTGTAATGTTTAGGTGTTTCCAGCATTTTCTGCAGGAAAAACAATATTTGTTCCCAAACTGCATTCAGACTGCAGTCTGTCAAAGTTTGAAGAAAACATTAGCCACCTGTCCATCAGGGAGGCCACGCCCCTGATAATGCAAACTTTAAGCCACAGGTGGGGAACTCCAGGCCTCAGGGGCCGGTGTCCTGCAGGTTTTAGATCTCACCCTGGGTCAACGCCCCTGAATCTAATGAACAGTTCATTACCAGACCTCTGGAGAACTTCAGCATGTGTTGAGGAGGTCATTTAGACATTTAAATCAGCTTGTTGGATCAAGGACACATCTAAAACCTGCAGGACACCGGCCCTCGAGGCCTGGAGTTCCTCCACCTTGCTATAACCCTACAGTTTAAACAGGTGAGTCATAAAAACATCCTTCCCCCCACCGCCGGAGCCTCATGACCTCATTAGAGGTGCTTCTGACTTGGTAGAGCTGTTTAAGTTAGAATCAAATGACCTTTGACCTTGCAGAACTCTGTAGACTCGTGGTGCATGCAGCACATGCAGATACAGATCTTATTTTAATAAACACGGTGACTGAAGGCTCACCTCTGTCCTGCTCCTGTTGACAGAGGATGTCCCTTTCACATTAAAAGCATTAATATTTTTGCTTGTTTGACGTCTTTTTTTTACATTTTTGTAAATCTTTAGAAGCCTCTTAGAAGAAAGCATTTTATCTTTTTAAAACCGCCTGAATCTTTTCTGTGTTGTTGTCGAGGCTCGGCCTCTCGGGCTGTGCTGCTGCTGCTTCCATGAAGCCTTTGTTGGTGCTGCACACATGAAATCCCAGGAAAGTTGATCGCTGCTTAATTTCAGTTGATTTTTCATCTTTAAAACATTATTTTTTCTTTCAGTAAGTGACAAAGTTTGTTCTGATTCTGATGAAGAGCTTTCAGTTACTGGTCAGGAGGTTTCCTCTGAAATAACCCAACACCACCTCCTCCTCCTCCTCTCCTTCTCCTCCTCTGCCCTGCTGGACCAATCGCGGCCCAGCATCCCTGCTGGCCAATCAGAGGGCTGGTGGGTGATGTCATGTATCGAGCTGCTGTGTGGTGGTGCTGATGCTGCTGAGCTGCAGATCTTCAGTGTGAACAGAGAAGAGCTGGAGCGAGCATCGCTGCAGGGTGAGTGACAGATCCACTCGTTCACCTCCACACTGATTATTTCTATTATTTATTTTTTTCAATTTTCTGCAGCTCAGAGCAGAAAGATGAGGCGATAAAAGCAGATTTCTGCGATGTGACTCGGTTTCTTTGTTCATGCATTTGTTCCTCTGCAGTTTCTCTTCATCTCTTCCTTCTTTCTCGCTCTCATGCATCCTCTCCTGCGTCTTTTCTCTCCATTTTCTTCTTCAGTTTTTCTTTCGTTCGGTTTGCTGTTTGAGTTCAGCTCCTTGGTCTCTGCAGAAGGCGATGCGCTTTCTGGCAACAATGACATCATCGTTGAGAGCATGCACACACACACACACTCACAGATGCACGCAGTGACACACACTCACACCCAAAGTTAGGACATTGTGTTTGCGTTTGCATTTAAATTTTGCAACAAATTCATGTTTTTAATCAATTTCTGCAAAAAAACGCAAATGTAAACATAAATATGCCTCCTCATTTACAAAGTAGAGATTTGCTGCTTTTCTCCGTTTACTATCTGAGGCTTTTTACCTTCTTATGTTTAGAATTAGATATGTGGTTTGTGGAGATAAATGTTGGTATTTTCTTCATTTTCTGGGCTCCAGACATGAAATGATCAAATGCAAATAGCTTAAAAGATGAACTTGTAGTGAAAGATGAATCTTAAGCAGGCTTGGATAATAGATGGAGTTGACTTTGAAATTCAAATGATCTTCATGCAGTTTGTAATTTGCTGCAGTGACTGTGTAACATCGTGTTTACCAGGCTTTCAGAACAGATCAGAGTTTATCTGCAGGAAAAAGTGCAAATAAGCATCATGATTGGGTTTATCTGCTTTTCTGCACATGAACCTGAATATTTCGCTTCTGTTAGAGAATGCAGGAATGAAACAATCAGTGGAAATAGTTCTATAAATGATGTTTCTGCCCTAAATGATGAGGGGTTTTTTTGTCTCTGCTGACTGTTTGTGCAGCAGCTGCAGAGTTCAGATAACATTGTGTTTGCTGTGGTTTCATAACAGATGCAGACAAAACTGCAAATACAACCATAATCTGCTTTTTCAGAGAACATCTGCTTTTAAATATTTACATTTCTTAGAACTGGGGAGGTCAGTGTGAATCTGAGACACTGCAGACATGAAACGATCTGTAGAATCTCTCTGTAGAGCCTTACACGGAAGAAAGTGATGATGGTCCTGCACATGTGATCTGAATGATCTCTGATGAGGGAACAGCAGAAAAAGCTGCTGAGCTTTTGTTTCTGGGGCACACTGAGGGTTTCTCTCTGTAGCGGCGGCTTCGCTTCGGAGGCCGGAGCCCGAGCGGCTGACTCACTCGTCACACTGAGTGGATTATTTTAAGCTCCCGAAGCAAATCAGTGGCAGGTGTCGAATCTTCTCGTGTGAATGACTCATACGAGCTGAGAAAAGCTGCATCGTGAGCAAAAGCTGACCTTTAAATCGAATCGATGGCAGAGATATTCTTAGTGTGTGAACCAGAGAGAGCAAAATGACACTGAATCACAGCAGACGAGCGAGCTGCAGATGAAACAGCAAAAGCAAAGATGCGGCTCGTGCAGGTTTTGATGTTTGTGTTGCTGCCTGAGAGGCGTCGTTGTTCATCTGCTTCCACTGATTAGATGTGTCTCTCTGCAGGAACAGACTCTACCTCACCACAGTGTCTTTGACTGAGAACAGCAGCAGCAGCAGCAGGATGACTCTAGCAGGTAAACGGCTTTTCTTTTTACTTTTATCTCTCAGTCCTGTCTGCAGCTTTTCTTTATATCTTTTCCCTCTGAATGTTCCAGCTTACAGGGAGAAGATGCGAGACCTCCCCCTGGTGTCTCTCTTCTGCTCCTGCATCCTTCCCGAGCCCAGAGAGCCGGCGGCCGACAAGAAGGAAGGTCAGCAGCACAAAGTCACCTTTGTCCCGCAGGACAGGAAGTAATGGTGTCCTGCTAAAAACAGTCAAAATGTCTTCAGTGGAAAAGGACTACAGATTCAGGCTCAACCTGTCTATAAGCTACAGCAGGAAAGACAATGCTGAGGCTGCTTTTAGTTGGTCATACCAGTAAATGAAATCAGAGAATTAAATTAAGTGTAAAGAACACAAAATATTTACCCAAAAAGCTGCAGGCTGAGCTATCTCTGAATGGAAACACATTTATATTCAGTGTTGAATAAATCATCAAATTTTGCGATGTACAGTTTAATAACCAGCCCATTAATGATTCATAAAAATCTGAGTCTCATGCACCGGGAGCTCTGGTCAGAGCACCTGTGAAAACCAATGTTTTAAAAGTTGCAGAGCTCAATCGGTCCGTGTTCGAGGAAGATGTACAAAACAGTAGTTTAGCGTAAATCCCAACAACGAAGTCAGCAAAATGAAACCACAATAACCGCGGCTTATCTTCTTCTCACCGCCTCATCCTCTCTCTGCAGCTGCAGGCGTGGTGGACTTGAACCTCTGCAACATCCGGGACATGGAGGTGATCGAACTGAGCAAGCGAGCGAGTGGCCAGGCCTTCGAGGTCATTCTGAAGCCACCCACCTTCGACGGCGCCCCCGAGCTCAGGGCCACGACACCGCCTCGCCAGAAACCATCGCTGGCGGAGATCCAGAAGAAACTGGATGCTGCTCAGGAAAGGAGGAAGGTGTGTATGTGTGTCAAAGTAGTAGGTGACCTAAAAGTGTTTAAGGTCATAAATTTGATGTTTTATTTAAAAACATTTAAATATTTTTAATGCACGTAACATTAATTTATTAATGTTTAACAGTTTTGCTCGTATTGCCTCTTGAGCTGACGTTTTGGACAAATTAAAATGTTGACCTGATTTGGTCACACTGGGATAAACAGAGTTAGTGCAGTTCAAGCTAAGGAGAACAAACATATATGAAATGCACAATTTATGGAAATTCTTCAAAGAGTTTAAGAGAAATGTCAATAAAAACAGAGATGTGAGGCTCATAGAGTCAACAGTCAGACAGATTCATCCTCAAGTCACCATGAATGTCTGTGCAGTTTTAAATTGCAGTCCATCCAGTAGATGTGAGATGTTACTACAAAAAATTAGGGGCCCTAAAATCGAACTCTGAGGAACGCCACAAGTTCTTTCAAATTGTTCTACGTGTCTGTTCAGACAAATACATTTCAAGATTTTTGAGAAAGTGACATGATCGTGATCACTTCTAACCCGGCATCAGTGTAAAGGGGTGAAACTCAGTAACAATCCTCCCTCTGACTCGCTCTAGTGTCAGGAGGCGGAGCTGCTGAAGCACCTGGCCGAGAGGAGGGAGCACGAGCGGGAAGTCGCTCAGAAAGCTTTGGCCAAAGAGTGTCAGGAGCATCGCGCCACCGCCGACAAGGAGCAGCGGCAGATGCACCTGAACGCCTCACAGGAGAGGCTCCACGAGGAGGTGAGGACTGCGGCTTTACACTGCGAGATGTTACCTTCAAAACTGAAAATAAATCTGAACTCTGGAAATAAATCACTAAAAGGAGCCTGTGTGGTTTCTGTTTGTGTCTTTCAGGACAAGCACAGCGTGGAGGTGAGCACGGGCTGAAAAAAGAGGAAATCTGGGTAGAAACTGTGAGACAAAATGTTTTTATTTTAATCTCTGTTGCTTCTTCTGGGAGAAAACTCTTAATGAGGCTACGTACAAACAACTACAGAAACACTATAGACTCAAATAACACAGTTTACAGTAGCAAACATGCAGTCAAACCAAGTCACTGACAGTTCACGTTTATAAGCTACCAAAACTGCAGCAAGGTGATGAAAATTCTCTTAAAAGATGGAAAAACATGACCGAGATTGGTCTGAATAAAAACTCTAACAAGGCAAAGGTGAGTCCAAGTCAAAACATCAAAGTCAAGACTCAAAGATAGAAGTCTGAAAACTACTCGTCAAACTTGAGACTCGTCGAAACACCGGGCACTGTAAAACAGACAGTAACGCAGTTCAAGAGGAAGGAACGTTCTGTAACAAGGAGGAGTAGCCTATTAGTTACTGAAATGAGTTAACAGGTAGAGGTTATTTAGCTAGAAATGTCAAAATTCTTCTAATAGCACAGGGTTGGGGGAAGGAGCTGGGTTAGGGATACTCGTTGTTGGGATATTGTGGTTTAGGTGAAACCTTTGAAAACACAAGCGGTGGCCCTAAAACCATGAATTATTTTACAACAATAACTTTTTTAAGACTGAGACAATGATCTCTTAGCCTTATTTGTGATTGCAGTGGGTAACAGTGTAATGCTGTGATCCAATTTTAACCGCATAACAGCCGCCTGAATAAGAGAGACAAGCTTAAAGGAACTTTTGGGGGGTTCTGATAGCATAGAGTTAGCAATGAGTGGGTCCCTGTTATAGCAGTGCATTTAATAGCTATCGTAGAGTCTTTACTTTGCCTTGAGGCGACTGCTGTTGTGATTTGATGCTATAAAAATAAAATTGAATAAAAATTGAATAGTTGTTGGATCTCTGAAGAACGCCAGAACAACTTTCAGACAGGTTTCTCATTGTGATTGTCAGACCTGCCGTTTTTGACAGGAGGAAATCAAAGTGACCAACCGCAGTGAGACTGTGACATTTCATCTCTGAACATCCACCGGGTCACCGATCACTCGTTCAGCGTTTGATTTGGGTTCTGTTTGAGTCACGTGCTAAAAAGCAATGATGTAACCTTTCAAAAAAAGCCTTGTTCAGTTATTTTGGCATGAAAGCTTTTCAATGTGGCGTTTCCAGACTGTTCTAAATACTAAATGAGTGTTTGGACAGTAACCAAAGTTAAAGAATTAGCCTTAGATTCACATGTAACAGGTTACCTGGAGGATGTGAAGAGGAGAGAGCAAAACTGACAAAATAATTACAACTTGCAGATATAAAGCAGATTCACTTTTACTGGATCAAAAGGTTCTAGACCAAACCAGAAAAAGGTGCCAGAGGTACAGAAATGTGTTTAGTGAGAGCCTGTAGCTCATATCCCTGCAGGTTTGAAGCTTTTTAATATCTTCACCTCCTCCTCTTTTAAATGTGAGTGTTTGTGGTAACAACAACCTCCTGTTCTCCGCTCCCAGGTGTCTTGATGGCCTGATCACAACACAAGCTGAACCTTATTTGGAAGCCATTTTGGAGGGCTGATGAGCTGATATTTGATGTGCTGGGATGCTGGCGCTACTCCGGCTCAGAGACTGACAGGAGGTAGCTCTGAAAAGAGTGAGAGAAGAAGACGATGAGGAGTGCAGAGGGCAAGACCGACTGCACAACAACTCCTCTGTACAACCAGGACTCTCTTTAACAAGACGAACTCTTTATAACGAGACGGACGCTGCAGATTCAGTCGTCATTAGATGATTTGAAGGGGTTTTACTGTGCTTTGTTTCCATGCCAACGGTGCCAATGTGCTCATGTGTGTGTGAATGTGCGTGCCTATCAACCAAACATGAATTGGGCCTAAAATGAACCAGATCCATCCCCTATGACTAAAAGGAAACCTTCCTCTGGGACTTTGAACGTCAAAATTAACTGAAATAAAGGATGCGTGGAATTACAGCTGATCTCAATCAACCAGCGCCATCTGCAGGATCGTTTAAATCATTGCATGTGGCTCTTTAGCGACATCTAGTGGCATCTGTAGGTATAAAATAAGCAGCAAGCAGATCCATTTTGTCTTTTAGGATCAGAGTCAAGATCACTGAAAGTGAGTCCAAGACGAGTTAGTGTTTCTGAGGTCAATTTAAGACAAACATCAGCAACAATAGAGCTGAACTTAGTCGCAGAGGTGAGATTACCAACAATGAAATCACCGCTACACAGGAAGTCAAACCACACCCTGAAATCCCCAAACCAAAACAGCGCTGGCCTCCAGAGCAGCTCGTTTCACCCGTTCTAGGCGCTGTGCAGGGGTGGAGACATCACATCTTTGCTGTTTCACAGATGATGTGGTTTGGATCGCTCAGACTCGGTGTCTCTGGATATTTGTCATTAGTGAGGGAAGCGTGGAGCAGGAGAGATTGAACCAGGTTCTGTTGTGGTGACGAGACAGAGCTGAGCGTCGAGGCGAAGCCGTCAGTCAGTCTACGCTCCTACCCTCACCGATGGCCCCGAGCGGAGTGTGGTGACTGAAAGAGATGAGGGGGTGAGGACCTCAGAGTAGACTCCTCCACCCCAAAAAGAGTCAGGTGAGGGGGTTGAGCATCTGACCAGGATGCCTAATGGGCGTTTCCTAGATGACCTGTTTCCTCCCGGGGGTGTCCTACAGGGAGGAGACTGTCTGCATGTTTGGAAACACCTCAGTGTCCCCCAGAAGAGCCGGAGCTAGCCGGGAAGAGTGAGCACAACCAAAAGATTAAGACAAATCCAACCGAAGTGCAGGTTTTTCTGTTTCAAACTCTGCCTTTAGGTTTGTTTCCCACCAGTTACGCATCTCTTTGTCTTTCCTGTGTGAAATGGACGCGACACAACGCTTCTGAGACATCGGTGATGTTTGCTGCACCCTGCTGCATCGAATGAGTGACCGGACCGACGTGTGTACAGTGTTTACAGCTGCTTCTCACTGCAACATCATTGTAAAGGATTATGATATGATGATGATAATGTACAGAAATCACATTATATTTTAAATTCAACAATAAAACAGTCACACTTTACTACTTTGTTCAGGTTTTTTATTGAGTCAGATTCTGGATTATAAATACATTAAGAGTCAATAAATATCTACTGAAGAGCACAAAATACTTAAATAAACAAAATTAAATTACTTTAAACCATAAATAACAGAAAGAATATGAAATAAATCTTTGCTTTTAAATCTCAGCTACAGTGTGCGTTTGGTTGTGTAGTTTCTCCCATTTTCTATTTCTGGAGTAAATGTGAGCTGTTTATTAATAATAATAATAATTATCATAATAATAATAATAATCGCTGGAAATATACATAAAACAAAAAGATGGCAGGTTTAACGCTAAGCAGCATTTCACTAAGTCACTGAGAAGAAACAGCAGACTGAAGTCAGTCTGTCGGTCATCAGCTCGTCATTCATTTAAATAAACGTACTCTGACAGATATAATTATATTTAAATTAGATATTATTAGATTTTTGTCGCTTTTGTCGGATTTTCTTATTTACATGCAGGTAATTCTGTATTTTACATGTATGGACCCCTAATTTCATGTTGGATGAGAAAATCATTTCTCATGAAATCCTCAATGGATTCATTTTCTCTCGACATTCCCGGTCTTCCGTACACGAGCCTGTTTTGCTGGTCCTCATTGCTGGATTCGGACCACAGGCTTGACACAGGTGCAGCCCACCGAGATGAGGCGGGACTCCAGGCGGTAGTGGTAGTCTGCTGACCCTTCTGGCCTGATGCGCCGCAGCAGCAGCACCTGGTGCATGATGGGTCTGGACTCCAGGTTCCGGTCTTCCTGGCCCTGTGAGTTCAGGCAGCCTTGCAGCAGGCAGTGAGCCTCCGACAGGAAGGGAGGGAACAGAGTGTCGTCGGTGGTGACGCTGAGGATGGAGAAAGCGAGGGGACAAGAGATGATTAAAAGAGCTCAGTAAGCCCTGTGATTAAAGAGCCATGCCACAGTTTGTCACTCACTTGTACGTCCACGGCGAGATGGAGGCGTTGTTCAGCAGCCTGGTGTGTCTGTGGGTTTCCAGAGTTTTGGCGTCCAGCTGCAGGGAGACTGTTTTTAGCGTTGCACCATGACTGTGTGGCCTTCCTGTCTTCGGCATGGCCGCAGCCTCTGTGATCATCATCATCATCATTATTGCCACGACACAGGCGGCCTGAGGAAGAGAAGCCACAAAACGTTTATGGTCCCCATTTTCAGATAACGTCACTGTGATAAACTTTTTCTCAATTTTCAACGAGATACTGCAAGACACAATTTCAAAATTCAGGTTTATCTATAGATGACACTTTATATTGTAAGATAAAGAGCCTGCAATATCAGCGATAAAACCCCAGTGAGCGGAGACTGTGGTGAGGAAGAACGTCATTTTAGCAGGAAGAGGCATTTGGCAGTAACGGAGAATTATTGTTTTTCATAAAATCAACAGATGTTTGTAAAACTTGTTCTTATGATGACGTAACAGAGGACTTCCAGACAATATCGTTTTTTAAGTGAATAAAATGTAAAATAAGAAAAAAATAAGGGACCAGTTGTTGTTTTTGTGGCACTGTTGCAATACATGAGTGCCGAATGGAAGTTTCTTGTGTTGATTTATCAGTAACCCCCTGAGATTGTGAAAACTAATCATGACAAACCATTTCAACATTTGAAAGTTGTATAGCTACGTAATCATTTAAATTGGAGCTTCGATAAAGCTTTTAGTGGCATCTCTAACAGCTAACACAGGCGAGCATTTTCTTACCGTCACTTTGGAGGAGTTTGTCGCTGAAAACATGCTGCCGGGCTTCTCTGTTCGTTCTTCGGTCGGATGTTCTGGTTGTTTCGTTTTTGGGTTTTTTTCAGGTCGAAAAGTTATTGGGTGTTTTTTTTAAACCCTGCGGCTCTGTGGGTTGAAGGCTCCTCGGGCTCTGCTGGAGGTTCAGGCTCTGCTGGCTCTTGTCAGAAAGCTGAAGGTCAGGCTGTGTTGTCGTCTTCCTTCTTGTTTCGTGGCGTTCTGTGTGACTGCAACTCGGAGCTGCTCCGATTTTTATGGTGAATGACACCTCCTCTCATGATGTCACCTTCTTGGGCCCTCTCCCTCCTCTTTGATCTTCATCTCTAAACCACACAGAATGCATGACGAGGCCTGAACGTCGACCCACTTTCGTGTTCGATCTCGAGGTTAAAGTTTTTGGCACACAAAGAAAATTTGATGCAGATTTTTTAGGTCAGCTAGGTCCTCTGGCGTCTCAGGTCTTCACCTTAGCACACGATATGATAATTCTTCATAAAATTAAAGCACATCTGTTTAAACGCTTCAAGACAGCTGAACTTTCGGTGCTCTGTGCTAAAGGCCTGAATCGCCCACACAGTTCTCTACACCACAATTATTTAATGTAGTAAATAATACTTTATTATTTACAGTGAAAGAGCCCAAAGCAACACGTGTTACTGTCTAAATACTGCACATGTACATTCAGTGGCATTATTCCTCCTGATATGTCGTCAGCATCTGATTCCTTCAGTAAATATTTTACATTTATCTCTAAACTGAGTTTCAGATCTTCCATCTGCAGTCGGCTTATCAGCCATCATCTGCGGTCGCCAATCTTTACTATCAAAGAGCCCAGAAAGATCTTCATTTCGTGTTTTATATAATGCGGTAACAAGCAAAATTGAGCCCTTCAACAGTCCTTATCATGATTGTAGATAATGTTATCACACGTGACTCCTTTGAAGTGGCTTTTTTCGATTATTTGGTACGTTACATTTGTATATTTGTTACAATACGGCGTCTGTGTTGTGTTTGTGACATCGTGGAGCTAAATTTACCGAGAATGTTCTTGTTTTCATTATCAACAAAAAAGCACGTTTAACACTTTGCAGGGCAGTCTGAGTCCTACTCGTGTTTATGCAAAGGAATCAAATTAAAATAATCTCGAGCTGCAGTTTGAGACTTCACAGCCGTCTGCTTTATACAGAAATAACAACTTGTTTTAGTTTTTGCTCTTCATTTTCGTTTCATTGTCAGTTTTAAAATTTCATGTTGTGTCAGCAATCTGAGTTCATAAAGAACCTGAAGATGATTCCTTTCTGTGTTCCTTGAGGCCTAACGTCAGGATCTGCAGATCTTCTAAGCTGCTAGTTTCCTCCAAACTCCAAAGGTTTGTTTCTGCCGCAGCACCCAGTGTGGTCTTCTGCTGCTTCAACATTGACATGTCGTGCTTTCAGAGACCCTCCTATGCATATCTCAGTTTTAATGAGTGATTATCAGAGTTACTGTTGCCTTCCCATTGGCTCAAAGCAGGGTGGCTATTCTCCTCTGGCATCAACAAGCATGTTCAATCAGAGAACTGCTGCTCACTGGATAGTTGCCTTTTTTGGACCACTCTCTGCAAATTGTAGAGAAGATTGCTGGAATTTTCCTGCACAGTCTCTGAAATACTCAGATCATAAACAAAAGAGAAGTGGACAGAGAGCAGAACCCTGTGGAACACTGTTTTTAATGTCTCGAAAGGATGATTTTTAAATATTAACAAGAAAACTGAAACTTTGAAGGATTTCATTTTAGTTTAGAAAGCTCAACATGTCGTGTCTTTGTTTCTTTAAACCAAATGTATCAAAGCAAGAAGTGGTTAATTGTTAAATCTGAGTGTTAATCCACTCTGACACACTTTGTTACATCACAGCCTCCATAATGTTCCATGCAGTATGACTGATGCAACTGAAGAAACCCGCTAACAGTCCAGTGTGACATCACTTCATCCTGAGACCCCCTGAATCGTCTTCCCGCTTCACCTCCGCCGGAGTTTTGAGATGTGTGTTCTGTTGAGTTGCCAGAGCTGCAGCATCAGCCATGATCGCAGGATGCGAGCGCGCTTCAATCTCTGACCTGATTTGCAGTCGTGTTGTGACTCAGGCTGGTCTAAAGTGCAGTATCATCACTGTTTTCTTCTGTTTTCTTGCAGCCTACAGTATGTGACCTGGTTTGATTGAAAGCTTGATGCTTATCAGTAATTTTCTGCTTTCTGCATCACTTCACAGCCTCAGGATGCTCATTATCATCTTAACTTTGTTCTACATCTGTCAATGAAATGTTCACACGCCATTTAAGGTAAGAAAAGGGTCACCGCATTCGAAACTCGTACTTAAAAATCAACCTCACACCTCTTTCGTTTTTATTTTACCCGCAAAATGTAATTACTGTAAAAGAACATGGCTGGAGTAAATAGAAATATCACAACATGAATAAAATTAAAAATTAAGCTATAAACTACATGCTACTACCATGCAACGCTATCTGGATTTAATATTATCTGTTTGCACCATTTAGACAGGCCTTATTCCTCTGGGGGAGGTGCTCTTTGTAATAATTACAGCTGATGCTGAGCACACCACGGGCCAAATATATAATGTACGTACATGCATCAATTTATCTGAAGGTGCATGTCTGTCATATACTGCCTTTAAAAGTACATGGAAGAAACATTATGTGTTCAGGCTGTAACACATCACACTTGATTTTGGCAGTTTCTGCTCTTGCACATATCTCTTTAAGTCTCACAGCAGCTGTTTCTCTAGTATGAACATTATATCTCGAAAGCTGTGTGGGAAGTTTCATGAAAAAGATCTCAGCATAGATAGCGTAGCTTCCCTGCACGATGCTGACTAACGTTTGCGATCTGTCACTTTTGGATTTGGCCTGAATCAGAGAAACTTGTGCTCTGGCTTCATATGTCAGCTGTTGCATGGATTCAAACTTATAACAGAAATAAACTCTTGTGCTAATGAAGTGCACCGGCTTCTCTTCGCACTCATCAAAGGCGTAGGCGACTCAGCTTCCATCTGCTCTGAAATCGTCTGCCTTCAATATCAACTTTCCGTCACCAAACAACACGTAGGAGGCCAAAATTCATTAGGACCCTGAAGCGACGTCTGTGGGTCGGATTTAAATCACATTCAATCAGTTTTGACGCGTCACATCTTTTCTGCCACTGCGGTCTCCGTGCCGAGTGCCTCGTATGGAAACGTGTGATAAACAACAATTTGTACATCAATTAGCATCCGTCCCTTCTTTCTTTTCAACTTTTATGTGTATGCGTTGAGCAGCATAGTATAGCACCCCACTGTGTTGGAGCTGGGTTTATGCTCATCACTACCATTGTTTTCCTTAAATGAAGTGGAGTTCAAGAAATCCAATGATATCAGGTTTCAGTGTGTTAGATTTCACAAAAACGTGTAAATATTTCCACAGGCAACAATTTTTTTTTCTGTCTTCACGATTACTGCCACAGAAGATATTCAACTGATTGAGCTGATCTGTGTGAGTAAGCCTAGAGGTTTCTTCCTGTTAAGAGTTCTTCATCCCACCTTCACCAAGTGCTGCTAACAGTGTTGGGGAGTAACGGAATACATGTACCGCCGTTACGTATTTAAAATACAAAATATGAGTAACTGTATTCCGTTACAGTTACCGTTTAGAAGGATGGTATTCAGAATACAGTTACTTTGTTGAAATAAATGGATTACACGGCGGTATTTTCCTGTTTCATATATTCGGCTATGCCCTCTCTATTTTTAGTTTCCACGCCGGTGGAAACCCAAACAAAACACACATTAAGAGGCTCTAATGTCTGTGTCTCAATCTCGCGGCCCATGTCACCCCTACTTGCGTCGCGCATAATGACGTGAAGAAATCTTTTTAAAATTTATTCAAAAAAATTATTTAATATGAAAGCAATAGGCAGAGTGTTACAGGCATAGCCCTAAAGAATGTAGCCTCATGGGCAGTGTAGCCCAGTTGTAAGTAAGCTATTAAGACTCGACTGTACACTGTGTTTGTGTTTTCATTAAGTTCTGTTGCAGCAGCCTTTCAACGCCTCTCTCTGTCTCTCGCAAGCAAAGTTGACCAGACAACAAAGTAAAGCTAGTTTTCGGCTACGAGCCCGACACGAACCCGACGTATTAGCCAGAGGTCCCTTTACTACGGTTCGGAGCCGCGGACCTGTTCTATATGTGCGCGGAATAGTTTTCTATACGAGATCGCTGCAAAAAGTGCAGCCTTACCTAATGTCCACCTACTGTTACTCATTTATATTAAGATTTAAAAACCTAATCGGTATTGGTATGGAGACTAGCCTTCGGTAAAAGTAATAAATCACACAGCAATAGTACATTCCTGTAGTTGTAAAAAGAATGATAATATAATAGGCAGTGTTGGGTAAGTTACTTTTAAATTAGTAACTTAGTTACATTACTAGTTACTTCTATCAAAAGTAACTCAGTTACTTCAAGTTACTCGTTACTTTCAAAGTAACTAGTTACTAGTTACTAGTTACTAACTTTGGTTTTACTCAGAATTCTCTTGTTAGTGTGTTGCTTCTGTAACTGGATATCCAGCAAGATTGCCAGTCTTCTAGCTTGCTTACTTGCCACAAGTGCACTGTGCCACCTACCAATAGAAAGGAAAAAATAATGTGCACATTTCCACGAGAGAAATCCCACGCCTGGACCGTCGTTGACCGCCGCCATGATTCTAGCCTACGTCACAGCGTGATGTGCGCTTTTTACGTCCAACACGAAAACTGCAGTCGTGTTGCTTTCGATTGTACTCAGAACTCGGAAATTCTGCCTTCCGAATAGGAAGATGTAGGTAACACCAGACTGCAGATGAGCTGCATACAGAGCTGGACTGGGACAAAAAATCGTCCTGGGTGTTTTGACTAGAGACCGGCCCGCCATTATAGGAAAAATCATAAAGCCTTTGAATGAAAACAAACACTGTTGTGACAGTGATGTACACTGTTTTGTTGGTATATATGTATCAATCTATCAATCGTTTGTTGTAAGATTCAGATAATTATTTTTTAAAAGCTAGATATTTTACATGAGAATAAGAAAGAAAAGTACTTTTTTGTGCCCCCCTTTCCCTGTTAATGCCCTACATGGCCCCCCTGGCAAAACTTTGCTAGACCCGCCCCTGCACAGTTACCAGCTGTCAGCTACTTAGAAAAGGATCCTGGTGTTATTTGTCTCTCAGAAACAGTTCATAACTTCAACTCATTCATGTCACCTAAAAGGTAAACCTGTTTCTCCATCACCTGTTCAGCTCTGATGATTCAGTAAGGACATCTCCTGGTTTCATCTGCATGTTTCCCTCTCACCACATATCCAAACCGATATCATGACCAGCAGCTTTTACAGCTGTGGCTCCAGCAAACATCAGCTGATACTAGAAATTAATATTAAATAAATTCTAACAACAGCTGATCAAGCTTAAACGTGCTGCTGTTGTTTAGCGCGACATCCGCTGGTTTCCTCTTTCTGGTGAAAGTGGGCGATAAACAAACAAGAGAGACGATCAGCTGATCATTGATCAGTTTGATGATTGAAGTAGCAACAGGAGAGGGAGGGGGAGAGAATGAGAGAAGAAGAGGCAGCTGTGCAGCTCCAGCTTTGTGTCTTTTTCATTGTAGCTGAAGTCCGGGACAAACTGCATTCAATACGAAACGCGTAATATTTTCTCTGAATACGGGACGATTCTGTTTTTTAGGGGACAGTTGGCAACTCTACTAACTAACCTTATGAACAAAATAAAGTTCAACATCAGTAACATCATAGCACCCACCCAGCTGTATAGAAACTCCGTCATGCTAGCTAGTACGCAGTACGAAAAAGTCAGCATAACGAAAATAAACTCCACCTAAACTTGGTTTATATCTGACCCAGATAGACTGCAGGTCATAACTTCTTACCTGAAGTTCAGTTCACCTGACACTCGGACCGGCGGCCGCCTCAGGTCTCTCCTCCTCCTGCCTCCCCTTTCCCTCATCCACCTGCTGGCCTCCACCACTTGCTAATGTTACTGAATCTGTGGCTATCTGCTCCACGATAGCCACCACACGAAGTAACGAATAACGAGCCTATCTAAATCCCAGTAACGATTAACGGGTTCCTGATTTTGGCATAATAACTAGTTACCGTGCTCGTTACCACAATAATAACGTAGTTACTGTAACGGGTTACTTAATAACTCGTTAGTCCCTACACTGATAATAGGTAATCCAAAGTATTCAGAATACGTTACTCTCATTGAGTAATGTAATGGAAATCGTTACAAAATACATTTTGGGGCATGTAATCTGTAATCTGTAGTCACTACAGATTACAGTGTAGTGGAATACACTGGCTGCTAATATGGGACCACTGGATTCTAAAATTTTACGATCTCATTGGGGCTTCACAACTCCTTGAATTTTAATCTCAAACAAGATTTTGGCTTTTCACGAATAAATGAACGTGACTGAGTGATAATGAAATGCTGCACCAATAGAACTCAAAGCAAAAGGCAAATCGGGTGCTCCCTCCATCAGCACCGCACTGCAGTTTATTGTGTTTATTGTGGTCCTGGTCAGTTTACTCAGTGTTTTTGAGTTTTTTACTCTTTCATGTTTCATTTATTGAAATATTCAGTATTTCTATTGTTTCATGTATTTTTTCCCCTCTTCATGTAGTTAGTCTGGGTCTTGGTCCTGAGTGGTTCTGGCATTTAATTCCTCTTTCAGTGTTGTGTTAAGTCTCCTGTATGAAGTTCGTGCCTGTGTGTTTGTGTTCTTAATCATCTCCTGTCCTGCTTTGAAAGTTAGCGTTCCTCGTGTTTTGCTTTTAGCTTTGCTTTCGTTGTCTCATCTTCCGTGATTTAGTTCAGCTACGCCTTTTTCTCTCCAGCTGTCTCCACTTCCCCAAACTGCTTTCCTGTGCCTTTATTCAATTCATTTCAATCTAATTCAATTTTATCCATAACCAAAATCACAACAATAATATTTTAAGATAAAGACCCTACAATAATACAGAGAACCCCCAATAATTAGACAGCTCCCTACAAGCAAGCACTTTGGTGACAGTGGGAAGGAAAAACTCCCTTTTAACAGGAAGAAACCTCCAGCAGTACCAGGCTCAGGGAGGGGCGGGGCCATCTGCTGTGATTGGTTGGGGTGAGGGGAGGAAGACAGGACAAAGACCGCCTGTGGAAGAGAGCCATTAATAATAACTCATAATTAAATGCAGAGAGGTGTATAAACACAATATATAGTCGCTGCCTCCCCTCATGCTTTGTCAGAGTGTCTGTTCACCTTGTTCCAGTGGTTTCCAGCCCAGAGTTCAGGTTTAGGTTTGGGTTTGTTTTCTGTTTGAACCTCAAGTTTCACCTTTTTGGATTTTTGTAACAGTCAATAAATGGCTCACTGTAAGTTCACCTCTGGCTTTGGTCCTCATCTCCACACGTACAACGAAGTGCTACACTAAAAGACAAATATACAAAAAATGCAAATAATCCAGAGGAAGGTGAAGAGCTTCTCCCTCAAAGTGGATCATCCATCATCTAGGAATACTTTCAGTTGAGGTCAACACATTTTAAGCCCGGGAAAACAGAGAGGATCTCACACCTGTCAAGGATTTTGCTGTGAATTTTCTTTACATCCACCTTTTTCTACAAAGATTATGTAACAGGAGGAACTATGTAAAGGTCGAAGACGTGCAGTTTATGCATTTTAATTTACTTCAACGTGATGGAGAGAATTAATGTGAACAATGAAGAGCAAATTTTATTTTGCTACAAAAATAAGTTCATTAATCTTTATTATGATAGTAGAGAGAGGACAGCGACGATTCACAGCCGGGCCTGAACAACATCCAGGTCAACTCAGCGAGAGCTCAGTTTATTAACCTGAGTTTGCCACGTATGCACTTTTTTTTTTGTTCAGATATTTCGTAAGCATAATACGGTGATATTTTGTTTCTTTGTTGTTTCCACAAACTGTTTACCTCCCACTCTCACCAAAAGCAAGAAGAAATTAAAAATTGGGTCAGTAATTCAGAAGTTTCAGCACAAAGAGGTGAGGTAGGTGTTTGAGTTTTCGATGGACGTGATCCTCGCAGTGTGGCGTGTCTGACGAGCGAGCTGCTGCGGTGACTGGAAACAAAGTCAGAGTAGTGACGGGAGGGGGGGTTTCTGAGCTAACCAGAGCCTCTGCTGTGGTTTGGGGAACCACAGAGTTTGTGACATCCAGGAATGTTTTATTCATTCAGACTCTTAAGGTTCCCATTCATTCATGGCTCATTCGTTCCCTCTTTCCCTGCCTGGAAATTAAGCTTATGATCTGTACAGTCAAAGTGCAATGTGTCTTTATTTTTTGTCAAATTAGTGATTACATATCTACTTAGGAAAATGAAGAAAGGTTCATTGCATTTCGGTAAGTGCAAGAACTGTGCTGTTTTCTTTTTTAATAAAAATATTTGCAAAAAAATAAAAAAAAATAAAAAATTAATGATTACAACCAAAAAATAAAGCACATGCCAAAACTTTAAACTGAGTTTCCAAAAGTATATTTCTCTGTCTCTGTAATATTTCTGTTGACCTTTTACATAAAATAAAACGGATATAAAACATATTTGAGGAGCTAAAACTGATTTGATTAAGTTTGCCTCATGAAGGCAAAACACAGAAACTACCTGCCCGGCTGAGTTCAGTTTTACTGTATAAGTAAATTGTTTTAAGGTATTGTGTGTAAATGTGAAACTGTTCTTTATTATATTTATTTATGCTATAAAAAGTGAAACAATAAGTTTAAATACAAAGCCCTGTTTCTATGACAACAACTTATAAAAAGACCTAATTACCTAAAGAAGATGAAGATGAAGCTGTTCAACTTCTTATTGGCTGAGCAGGGGTCAGACTGTCTCTATGCCAACAGCATTTGTTGTGAGACGGAGGCAGTGTCCAAATAATGTGGTACGGCTGGTCTGTGGGCTGCTCCTCCGTTTCCTGTTGTTGGTCCATCAGCCCGCTGCAGAGAAGAGCAAAATTATAACATATGAAGATTTGAAAGAAAATCAAGTTTTAAAAACAATAAAAGTGTGATTTGCAGCCACCGTCTGTGATTTTCATGCTGTTTTTTAATCCTTGATGTTTCTTCTTACTTCTCCCGTTCCTGGAAAACTCTGCTGTCGCTCCCTTTTCCGGCCCAGAACAGGCTGCTGGCTTTTTGGAGGAGTGCATGGTTGGTTCCATTTCTGTTGGAAAGCTAGCTAACGAGATAGCTAAAGCCAGGCTTTAAGTTCTGTGTACGCGAGAGACACTACGAGGTCTGAAAATACCTCCCAGTTTTGCTGCGATGACATTTACAAAGCTGAGCCTGTTTAATATTTGGATGAAAAAATAAACTTGTATGCAGATGATGCAGCACTTTTAAATGTTCCTGTGACCCATCGGTTACTTCCAATGACTACTTTGAGGAAAGAGAGGCCAGTTTATCTGCATTTATCCTCCAGTAGTTTACAACAGCTCATTGAGATTAAGAACAAGAAAAAGAATCAATTATCTGACGTCTCGATCACTGGTTTCGTTTTACTGCTGCCTTAGATCTTAGTTCAAGCATAAAACTGCATAGATTCTGTTTTTTGATATAAAATGATTGTGTCTTAAGTCTAGTCTTTTTTCAATCTGTACAGCTCTTGTGCCACATATTATAATAAATGACAATAGTAAAATGCAAGTTGTCTAAGGAGCTTGGAAAGAAAAGCTTTAAGTTGCAACTTAAAGCTTTTCTTTCCAAGCTCCTTAGACTACGATGACCTGGATGACTGAGAACCTTCACAGACATAAAATGCAAGTTATAACATTTTTAATAGACACAAAAAATTGTATGGCTGGTGTCACCTTTCCTTGAAAATAAGAGTTTCTAACGTTTTTACTGTTACATCACTCCCTTCCACTGAGCCTTTACAGGATGAAGTAACTTTGTTACTTTGTTTCTGGCCGTGGAGGCCAATAACGGTTGGCTGTCCTCTCCTTTAGCGCCACCCTCAGGTCAGACATTTTTATCTCACTAAAGACAATGCTACAGCTAAGGCATCCCCTTGTATCCATCACATTTGCAGGTGTCGCTGGTGAGGCTGCACAGGTTGCCTTCAAACTTGATCGACAGTTCCTGGGCTGTTTGAAAACTCCTGACAGCCTTGCCAGTAACCAGCAGTGGTTCAATACTTAGTGATTTATCAGATAAATCCTCGTTTTGTCGGGTTTCCTGTGTCAAACCAGGTCAAAGGAAATATGCTGACAGCTCTGATAGAAATTCTCTCAGCTCAAACCTCAGGGTAGACCACAGACGAAGCTACACCAAACAGCTCCGCTGTGATGTCACTGCAGGGGGTGGAGCCACGGCAGGAGCTTCTGTGAGAACCTAATATGGAAAAAGGAAACATACAATACTGAAACATGGGGGCTAACTGAACTATGAATGCATTCAAACCTGCAGCTCTTTCCATGCTAGACACAGATGAAATGCATTGTTCTGATTGGCTGATTACACACATGCAGCTGTTTCTGCTCATTGTTTCTTACTGGTGGATTTTCTTTATTTGACACTTTAAGAATATGTCACTGTTTTCATTAGACGGGGATCCATGAATATGTAAGATGTTCCCTCATTTTTTTCTCTCTGTAATGGAAAATCTCTCTTTTTTTACCTTTACAGAGAAAGTGAAACATTGAGTTAAAACTCCACCATACAACATTTTGACATCTCCTATGAATTAGTAGACATGTCTATCTAATAGTCTCTAATTTGTTCATGTAAATGGAGAGTCCTCGTCATATTTTTATATTTATTTCCCCATAAATCTACACAATCAGTTAAATACAATACAGAGAATTATAATCTAGAACCTGTTTAATTTTGTTAATGATTGAGAGGTTAACTGAAGTGATAACAGCTAGCTTTTGAACACTTGAGTTTGGACACAATTGATTTAATTGTCACGTATTAGTCCTAATAATTTAGACTCCTTTACTATTTTAGTTTGTTCATTTTCTACCTGTGTTTGTATCCCATCATTCACTTTATACTCACCAAATATCATTGTTTTTGTTTTACTGAGATTTAGTGATATTTTATTATTATCCATCCATTTTTAACTGTCTTAATTCATTATTAACATTATTAATATGTTCCTCATAATTATTCCCAGAAAAAAATATATTAGTACCATCAGCAAATAATATTAAATTTGATCATTTAGAAATCTAGAACATCTCATTAATATATATGTATATATATATATATATATATATATATATATATATATATATATATATATATATATATATATATATACATACATATATATATATATATATACATACATATATATATATATACTCCATCACTGAAAAAAGGAAATTGGGTGGTTGTTATATTTACAAACAAAAATTATTTTGTTTGCAAAAGAATTTCTTGTTTCTATGGTGAACGTAGTTAAATCAACTAAGGTCTGAAAGAAATTCAACAGCTTCATTTGTTCTTGTTGAGATGACATGAAACAATCCTGTCAGAGTGGTTAGTTGACTGGACTCACGAAATTCAAAAGATCACACAAGATTTCAAAGCACAGGAAAATCACCGAGTCAGAAGAAGCAGAAAAGCACACGCGCACCACGTGTATGCTGTTGCTATTTATTGAGGTTTAAGCTGTCAAGGACAAAAAGAATGTAAAGAAAATTCTGCATCAAGCCTTGAAATCATAGCTTTCTTACTTTTTGAGGTCTGTATCGACAGCTCGGTGGTGCACTGGTTAGCATTGTTGCCTCACAGCAAGAAGGTCCTTGGTTCATGTCCACAGGCTGGTCAGTTTGCAGTGGGTTCTCTCTGGTTTCCTCCCACAGTTTAAAGTGTTGCATTTATTAGGGCTAGGTTAACTGGTAATTATAAGTGAACACTATGTAATATGAAGACAACATGCAGTATTTAAGTGACCAAGTAGTACTGGGGTAAAAAGGTATTTAATCGATTTGGAGAAAATTACAATATTCAAAGAGCTCAGCTTACTTCATCTAAACATGTTTAATCACATTTTATCAACACAAAATGCACACGTTTATTGAATATGAATAAGTTGTGTTGATTTAACTCAGTTCTTTAAGTTGCTGCCAATGTGACTTAAACAACACTTTTTTCAGTATACCCAATTCTCCAAACTTCACAAACTGTTGTGTTCTTGATAAAGGTGTTTATTCACTTCCTTAAATGGACGACTGTAATTCATTATTATCAGGAAGTCCTAAAAAACCCCTGAAAAGCCTTCAGTTAATCCAAAATGCTGCAGCAAGAGTCCTGACAGGGACTAGAAAGAGAGAGCAGATTTCTCCTGTTTTGGCTTCCCTTCATTGGCTTCCTGTTAAATCCAGAATTCAAAATCCTGCTCCTCACATACAAGGTCTTAAATAATCAGGCCCCATCTTATCTTAATGACCTTGTAGTACCATATCACCCTATTAGAGCACTTCACTCTCACACTGCAGGCTTACTTGTTGTTCCTAGAGTATTTAAAAGTAGAATGGGAGGCAGAGCCTCTGTACTGTAAAACTGTCTGTTTTGATAAAGCTTTTTCGTAGAGCTGAACATCCATTAGTTATGTTGCAAAAGAGTGTTTCTTATCCAGTCTTGTGTTCCCACTTCCCACATTAGATTTGTGGAAGTGTGGATTTTGCACGCTACTTTAAAGCGGGAGAAAAGCATTTCAACAAAAGCTCCTGTTTGACATTCATGGGAAAATATTTGACTATTTTGCACAGGTGATTTCTCTCAAAGCACTCTCAAATGACTGTACAGTTGTGGCAGATGTTACTTGGTTGAAGTTGGTCGAATTGGCAGCCTAAATGGTAGCACTGAGGATGAAAATACCACAGCATGATAATGATGTCATGGGCGCAAACCTCCCTTGTTGCTTTGATGCTGGTTGTAGCCTAAAATGCGTTAGTGTCAGCAGGCGTCTGAGGTCAAAGTGGCACCATCACAAAGCTTCTTTTAACAATCACTCTCCCAAACCTCAAACCGAAAAAGATCACTGTGCCCTTCAGCCGAATTCTACTGACATACTTCTGTGCCACCAAGTAAAATGAAGTCATACAGTTTAACACCCACACTCGCAGTAAGGCAGTGCAACAACGGCCATGCTAACAATTCAGCTACTGTGCATCTGCAGGCATGAAGGTAACTGGGCAGCTGACAGCTACTGACATCCACCAAATGACTTTAGAGCAGGTGGACCTCCACAGGTCAGAATTTGAGAAGTAGTCTTCATGGCTCTAAAGAGGTTCTTCATCAGCATGGACAGCCATGAGTGCAAAGCATGGTCTGAGCTGAGAAAGCCGAGTTTTCATTTATGCTGAGATCTTAGACTCAAGTCAGTGACTCAGCTGTCTTAGTGTGTGATGAGTTTATTAATCCACTCGAGTAACTTTAGGTAATATCTCTCTAGCTTTGCATGCTGTGCTGTCTAAGACACTGTTGGCACGGTGCATTTCTCTCAGTGCACTGCTGGCTGTAATCATCAGTTACTGATATGGTTTTAAGGTGACTCCTTATATCGGGGTTTCTGCTACAGTGGCCCACCAGTTCTGTCCAAACATTTCTTCCTGTTAAAAGGTAGTTTTTCCTTCCCACTGTGGCCAAGTCACTTCTCATAGGAGGTCATCTGATAGACAGACATGTTTTTCTGGTAGGAAATATTACTATGTTTGTTTCCACATTATTACCTCTCAGCCATTTTCTACAGAAGGTCCATCCATCCATCCATTTTCTTCCGCTTATCCGGAGCCAGGTCGCGGGGGCAGCACCCCAAGCAAAGAAGCCCAGACCTCCCTCTCCCCAGCCACCTCCTTCAGCTTATTCGGGGGAACACCAAGGCTTTCCCAGGCCAGGTGAGAGATATAATCTCTCCAGCATGTCCTGGTCCTGCCCCAGGGCCTCCTCCCTGTGGGACATGCCTGGAAAACCTCACCCAGGAGGCGCCCAGGAGGCATCCTTGTCAGATGTCCGAACCACTTCAACTGACTCCGTTCAATGTGGAGGAGCAGCGGCTCTACTCTGAGCCCCTCGCGAATGGCCGAACTTCTCACCCTATCTCTAAGGGAGAGTCCAGCCACCCTTCGGAGGAAGCTCATTTCCGCTGCTTGTATTCGCAATCTTGCTCTTTCGGTCACTACCCACAGCTCGTGGCCATACAGAAGGTAGTCTACTAAATCACAAGGCTAGTGGTTTGATTCTTCAGGGCTCCAGTCTGCATGCCAAAGTGTCCTTGATCAAGATACTTAACCCCGGGGTGCTCCCGCTACGTTCATCAGTTTGAAATCCAATCAAAATGCAAGAGAAAGTGATGGATTTCCTTTGATTTATTTTGATTCAAGCAATAACACATAGTATTGGCTATAAATTACTAAAGCTACCCAGCCATACATAAAGAGTTCAGGCCAGTGTGTGACCACTGGAACACAATTCAATACAAGCACAGGAAATTTAGGTCTGAGTGAAGAGTAATATCACAAACTAACCACCTCCTATTACCAGTGTTAATACACTTTTATATACAGAATAATATAATATACAGAAGTTACAAGATGGACTTGATGTTTTATTCAGTGTGACCCTGAATGAGTCACTGAGGCCATGAAAGAGTTTGCAGAGGGTGGTTTTCCCATAGACTTCTATAGGACTATTCACAAGCACAGCTAATGACCCCTGGTGGTCATTAGAAGAAATGCAAGTTTATGGGACTTCCATATTGCCTTCATGTATCAGAGCCTGATGCAACATCCATCTTTAATACTGTGTTTAAATAATAGGGGGTGCTGTCTGTGCACAATTTACAGTTACAGTCAGAGTCTCCAGCAACAGCTGGATTTACAGCCACACTCCTGGCTAAAGAAACAGGCCAACCCGGCATCTCGGCCTCTGTAAGAAAACACTGTTACGACCCAGGGTTGCCTAATCCAGCCGTAAGCACGTTGGTAGGAAGGGTGTTGCCATCACACGAAGGCAGCATCAGACCAAACAGAGCTGCTGTCAGAAGAACGGCCCCTTTTTATTTTATCTTATTTTTATTATTGCAAACAAATTTCAGAAAAATACCATGAGTTTAAAAACATAATAGAGGCCCAAAGCATCACAGCTGCTGCAGACACAGTGCATATTACCTGCCAGGAGATTCCCCCCCTCTGATCTACGTGTTCCTCCCTCTGCTAGGTTACATTCACCCCCAGTAGGGATAAAAATGGACACCCCCATCCCCAAATTTTTATCTTTGAAACAGATCAAACTGTTTTCCATCTCTGAGCTTTTCTCTAATTGTTCTGTAATTTGCGTCCTCCTCTTGCCCTTTAACTAAGCAACTTAGGACTCAGCAGCTCACTCTGCACCTGGATATTGGACTTCCTGAGCGATAGACCCCAGAACATCCAATTCAATTCAATTTTATTTATATAGTCGCCTCAAGGCGCTTTATATTGTACAGTAGATTGTACAATAATACATACAGAGAAAAACCAACAATCATATGACCAGCGATGGGAATAACGGCGTTACAAGTAACGGCGTTACTAACGGCGTTACTTTTTTCAGTAACGAGTAATCTAACTAATTACTATTTCTATCATTACAACACCGTTACAGTTACTAACAAGGAAACGCGGTCCGTTACTATTTTTCAACAAACAGACGGTTGAAGCTGTGTTCAGCTTACCGCATCTTATATCAGCTGCAGGAAGTAGCTGTAAGTAATCTGGACGCTACAGCTTTAAGCAGCTGCGCGCTCCCGCGGACGTTAATCACGATCACTTTTTGCACAACACCTGGAGCTAAGGGGGCAAAACAGTCGCATGAGTGCTGCTGTTTGACTGAGGAAGAATAAAGTAGTCGTGGAAAGTCAATCACATGACCACTTAAAGACAAAGCAACAAGGTGATATATACCAGTTTATAAATTGTGTCGATAGGCCACGTAAAACCAGAGTCATGATAAACAAGATATACGCGGCGTTTTTTCCTCAATAGTTTCGTCACGTTTACTGTCTAAGGACAGCGCAGCAAGCACTCTCTGCTTATGAGCAAAAAACCAAAACAAAACGGGAAGTTTTAGGAGTGACGGCGAGAGAGAGAGAGAGAGCAGAAAAAGAGAGAGAGAGTTTTGAGATGTGAGAGATTTGTGACGTTTAGCGTGTTTGGAGTGTGTAGTTCATGTGTTGTCTTGTGTAGTTAGTGTGTAGTGTTGTGGATAGTTTTGTGTTGTGTGTCAGAACAATGAGGCGACTGCTGTCTCCAGGTAGAAACAGGAGTGACACACCTGCTGCTGTCAGACCTGACTATAACTTTTTATACTCAGATTTTATGTTTTTTGTCTGATTTTAGATCAATTGTGTTAATACAGTCAAAATGAAAACATGACTGTAAGTTCAGACACGTGAGGTTGTGCTGAAAAGGATGATACCAAACAAGACAAAGTAAATAGTTTTTAAAGGTGAAATGTGGAGGGAAAATCAAAAGTGGTTAAAAATGGGCAATTATACTCTGGACCCCAGAGGGTTAAACATTTTTTTTAAAGTAACGCAATAGTTACTTTTCAAGTAATTAATTACTTTTAGAATCTTGTAACTCAGTTACTAACTCAGTTACTTTTTTGAAAAAGTAACTAGTAACTATAATTGAATTACTTTTTCAAAGTAACTTGCCCAACACTGCATATGACCCCCTATGAGCAAGCACTTTGGCGACAGTGGGAAGGAAAAACTCCCTTTTAACAGGAAGAAACCTCCGGCAGAACCAGGCTCAGGGAGGGGCGGGGCCATCTGCTGTGACCAGTTGGGGTGAGAGAAGGAAGACAGGATAAAGACATGCTGTGGAAGAGAGACAGAGATTAGTAACAGATATGATTCAATGCAGAGAGGTCTATTAACACATAGTGAGTGAGAAAGGTGACTGGAAAGGAAAAACTCAATGCATCATGGGAATCCCCGGCAGCCTACGTCTATTGCAGCATAACTAAGGGAGGATTCAGGGTCACCTGGTCCAGCCCTAACTATATGCTTTAGCAAAAAGGAAAGTTTTAAGCCTAATCTTAAAAGTAGAGATAGTGTCTGTCTCCTATGGAGGACCACAAGAGCCACGCCCATCGAAATAAAGAATTCTGTGCTTAAATAATGAATTGTAGAATAAATTCAGCATTTGTAAATTCATTTTTGAATTCCAGTTTAATAAACTGCATTTCAAAAACCTTTTTTGAATTTAAATGGTTTAAAAAGGTCATTTGTAACCTTCACTAAAGCTGTTTCTGTGCTGTGATGAGCTCTGAAACCTGACTGAAACTCTTCAAATAAGCCATTCCTCTGCAGATGATCTGTTACATCAGGATGGGAGAGCACACCTGCTCCACCCTCATTCTGAATGTAGGCGTCCCACGGGGGTGTGTCCTCAGTCCCCTCTTATACTCACTTTTCACCCATGACTGTTCTCCACCACTCCACTGATTCAGCCTAAAGAGAGGAGGTTCAGCATCGGAAGTGATGGTGTGACAACAGATCGGGCACTAGGCACTTCGCTAACCCCCCTCAGAGACATTTATACTGGCAGACTTCATCAGAAAGCCAGCATCGTCATCAAAGACCCCTCACACTCAGGTCAAAGACAAACAGACTCAATAGAAGATTCTAACCACAGGCTGTCAAACAAGCCCCACCTCCACCCTGAAGGTTAATTGTGCTGTTAACATTCATGGACTCTGTATTGAACTGTATTTTTTTACAGGAGCAACCAGCATTCCTACCCCTTATTCAATGATCAATACCACGATCACATGCCACCTTACTGCACCTGCAGATATATTCATATATTTTGTTTCTGTATATAACTTGTGCATTTCCTTTTATTTAGATACTAATGTTATTGTGCATTACATACATTCCCTGTGTAGGTACCTCTTATACTTGTTTTTATCTTTATTTATCTTATTCTCTTATCCAAAGAATGTGAATGTAAAAACCTACAGCTGCCGATGTTTTGATTCAAGATGACGCCTGTCTGTGTGGCTCGCCATCAGCTGTTACCTGTTTTGATTCTACTAACCCTGCTTATATCTGTTTTTCTCAACAATGTCTCTACTCTTTTTGTATATGATTTCCAATCGTTATTAACCATCCGAGCCACTGTTGATGAGCAGTATCATATGGCGCCAGGAGGCGAGGATTACCAAGTCCCACCTGTGGTAGAAACCGTACCACTGTTTCTCCGACGTTATCCACCTAGCCTTCTCCTCAGGAAGAAATGCTACAGAAGGCGAGGGAAACGGGGTGGAATACTGGTAAAATTCGGAAACTGCGTCGCTACTTACACAACAGTATTCCCGTTGACTAATCCTCGTGCTCTTCTAAAGAAGTTTGCCTCGGACAGCAAGTTGTTCATCTCCTGGCGTTCCCTGGAATCGGCACCTCGTTGGAGCGAACCGGTGACTCCACTTCAAGATATCCAGCGTCCACGGTATCTTTCCCTACCTATGTCTTCGCAGGGGTGGAGTGGATTACCAGAATCTTCGCCCTCTACGTCGATCATCCGAGCCGGCAGTGAATACTACGTTAGCTAAACTGGCCCTGTTTAACGCCAGGTCATTGGCTAACAAAACCTTCATCCCGAATGACTTTTTCACCACTCGTAATTTGGACTTTCTCCTGGTGACTGAAACGTGGCTCAACTTGGGTGAGTTTAGCCCGTTTTCTGAACTTGTTCCCCTAGACTGCTACTAGGATTAGCTACGGAGGATTAGCCACTGTTTATAAAAACTGTTTCAACTGTCGTCAGTTAACAGCAGACGCCTACGGCAGCTTTGAACTGCAGTTATTTGAAATTCATTTGTCTACTCCGGTGCTATGTGCGCTAGTGTATCGACCTCCGAAATATAATAAGGACTTCATACAAGACTTTTCTGAATTCTTGACAAGAATTTTACCAAGTTATGACAGTGTTGTAATTGTGGGGGATCTTAACATTCACGTTTGCTGCCCAAACACTCTGCTGACTTTTTAAATCTGATAGATTTGAGACTCTCCAAGAATCCTTGTCAAATTACCAGAAAGTGGTTAAAGCAAGTATTTTTCTAAGATTCTGTCCAATAATCATCATAAACCTCGTATTTTATTTGGCATTATAAATTCAGTTCTTAACCCACCCACTATCGATCCACACACAGTAGCGACTATAACATGCGAAAAGCTTCTGAAATTCTTCATTAACAAAATTGTAGACATCAGATCCCACATCTATTCACTCTCTGACTTTTGCCGTTTTTGATCATTTGGAGCCAGTGTCCTTTTCATTACTTAATGAAAAGGACACTGGCTTGTTCCGTGATCATTTTGCTAGATCTTAGCGCAGCCTTCGATACCATCGACCACAAAATCCTACTCAACAGGCTCAAGGTTCTGGCTGGTATATCTGGCACCGCCTTAGACTGGTTTTCTTCCTACTTATCAGACAGGACCTTTTCTGTTAGGACTGATAGGTTCTCCTCTAACACTGCTGCCCTAACCTGCGGGGTTCCACAGAGTTCAGTTTTGGGTCCATTATTATTTTCTTTTTATATGCTTCCTTTAGCTGGCATTATTCAGTCTTTTAGTGACCTTTCTTATCATTTCTATGCCGATGACATTCAGCTGTATATGTCCTTTAAGCCTCATCAGCTGGATAGGCTGTCCACCCTAGTCCAGGCTTTAACTCAAATCTCTGATTGGCTTTCTAACAATTACCTTGTTTTAAACATGAACAAGACAGAGACCATGATCATAGCTCCTCCTGATCTATATTCTAAAATCAGTCAGGTTCTTGCCCCTTTCTGTTCTTCCGCTAAGCCAAATATTCGAAATCTTGGAGTAATATTTGACTCTTCTTTGGGCCTTGACTCACACGTAAAATCTCTGTCTCGTTCCTGTTTCTTTCATTTAAGGAATATTTCTAAACTGCGACATATGGTCTCCTTTGCTGAACTGGAAAAAATTGTCCATGCATTTGTGTCATCGCGTTTAGATTATTGTAATTCCCTGTTTACCAGCTTGGATAAATCATCTCTTTCTCGCCTCCAAGCTATACAAAACGCAGCAGCCAGACTACTAACTCGCTCTAGCAAGCGAGCTCACATCACTCCTATTTTATGTTCTTTACATTGGCTCCCAATAGATTTTAGAATTCGTTTTAAAATTATTGTTTTAACATACAGAGCACTAAATGGCCAAGCCCCAGATTATTTATCCAAGCTTCTCACAAAATACACTACTGCTCGCCGTCTCCGCTCACAGACTCAGAGTTTGTTGGTTGCTCCCAGAACACGTCTGAAGACGAAAGGGGGCGGAGCCTTTCAGTCTGTGGCACCAAGGCTGTGGAACAGTCTACCTCTACAACTACGTTTGGTTGACTCTGTGGAATCCTTTAAAAAACAGTTAAAAACTTTACTGTTTAAACAAGCTTTCTGTTGACCAATGCCTTTTATATTTTTATATTTTTTAATTTACATTTAAATTCTATATTGTGTATATTGTGCATTTTGCTATTTATTGTTCTGTTTATTTTAATCTCTGTGTGAAGCGCTTTGTGACTACATGTCTATGAAAAGCGCTTAATAAATAAACTTTACTTACTTACTTACTTACTTACTTACTAATGAAATAGCAAATAACTTGAAACCCTCAAAATGTTCCTTGGATATCATTCCACCTAGATTGCTGTAAGATGTGTTTGACACTGTGGGTATATGTTTGCTTTCCATTGTAAATAGCAGTCTTCAGTCTGGGTCTGTTCCTCCTGACTTTAAACATGCAGTGGTGGAACCTATCCTTAAAAAGCAGAACCTGGACCCAACAGTTTTATCAAATTATAGACCAATCTCCAAATTGCTTTTTCTGTCAAGAGCTCTGGAGAAAGTCGTCCTCCAGCTCCAGACCTTTTTAGATAATCACGGCATCGGTGAAGTATTCCAGTCTGGTTTAAAACACATCATAGCACTGAAACTGCTCTTTAAAAAGTTTTTAATGACCTTTTAACTTTTACAGACTAGGGAGATTCTGCCATTTTAATATTACTAGATCTCAGTGCTGCTTTTGATACGGTGGATCAGAGGATTCTTATCTCTCGGGTGGAACAATGTGCCGGTATTAAAGGGACTGCATTGAAATGGTTTCAATCTTACCTATCTAATCGATCATTCTCTGTTAGTTTCAGAGATACATTATCCCCAAGGACCTCGCTCTTTTGTGGGGTCCCTCAGGGATCTATTCTTGGCCCGGTTCTCTTTTCAATTTACATGCTTCCTATGGGCTCTATTTTTAAAAAAATATGGTTTCTCCTTTCACTGTTATGCAGATGATTCACCGATCTACCTCCCACTGAAACGCAAATCTGTGAACCCTCTGAAGACACTGCTCAATTGTCTGGAAGACGTTAAGGCATGGATAGCTTTAAATTTTCTCAATCTAAATGAACAGAAAAATGAGATCATTGTCTTCGGCCCTAGTGACTATCACGACCTTGGCCCCTTTAACATTCCATGAACAGATAAATAATGTGATCAAGACCAGCTTCTTTCACCTGCGCTTACTTGCAAAGGTGAAGCCATTTCTCTGCTTCAGAGACTCTGAGAAAGCCATCCATGCCTTTATTTCATCTCGCCTCGACTTCTGCAACAGCCTCTATTCTGGTGTTCCTCGTCATCTATTGGCCAACTACAGCTGGTTCAAATGCTGCGGCAAGGCTTCTGACTGGCAAGCGGAAGCGAGAGCACATATCTCCTATACTTGCCTCGCTACACTGGCTGCCATTAAGTTTTCAAATTGATTTTAAGATCTTGACACTTGTTTTTAAATCATTGCATGGACTATATATCTTTCTGATCTTTTAAATTGGTATACTCTGGCGAGATCTTTGAGGTCTGCGGACCAAATGCTTCTAGTTGTCCTTAGGTCTAGATTAAAACACAGAGAAGATCGGGCTTTTGCTGTGACTGCTCCGAAACTGTGGAATAAACTGCCTTCACATATTAGGACCTCTCCAACACTGGATACTTTTAAAACTCGTTTAAAGACCCATTTTTACTCTTTGGCTTTTGATTCTGTGTGAGTCTGTCATTATTTTATTCTTATTATTTTCTTATCCTTCATTTTACTTTCCTTTTAAATTTTATCTGATTATTTTATTGTACAGTACTTTGGTCAACATTTGTTGTTTTTAAAAGTGCTATATAAATAAAATTGACTGATTGATTGACTGGAGAGATACCAAACTGTGTTTCATTGTTCTGGCAACAGTGACAATAAATAGCTATCTTATCTTGTATTGTATATATTTCTCCTGTTTGTTCTTTATTCCTATTGTCTTACCATTATATATTTTATCCCTGCACAGTTGGTGTGAAGCACCCACAATTACGTTGCGCATGTACAATAACAATTAAGCGCTATTCTACTCTGTTCTACTCTTCCTCTATTAGCTCCAAACATCAGAGCAGGTTTATGCTTTCTGTAGATCCACAAAGACACAGTGAGGCTCTTTCTGACCTTCTCTATACTCCACCAAACATGCAGACATCAGTAATAATAATATTCATTCTCTAACAGTGGTGTATGGCACCACCCTGTTCAGGTGTAGAACAATAACACTGTTTTGAAAGTGCACAAGAAACGAGAAAAAAGCAGGAAGGATGCAGTTTTTTTAATATGATCTGTGTTTCCTGGTCGATCATTAGAGGAAGACGAGCACTTTGATCTGTCTTTACTAATCTGACCTCATGCTACTGACGCACTGAGGTCTCCACGACGTCTTCCGGGAATGGTGACAGTATTTTCAGTAGGCGGCAGTTTCATGTGCGTTGATCTCTATGGTTAGGTCAGCAGTGTTACTATGGAGATGAAACCACTTTCATAACAGAGAAACACGAAGTTAAACCTGAACTTTGCTCCAGAAGCTGCAAGTCCTCAGGAATGCGGTACCCTTGTGGTTAAACTGTGTTACTGCAGCGTCTGCGGTTTCTGTTGATTTCTTCAATCCTCTCTCGCTGTAGATTCACGTTGCTGTGTTTTCACCATAACAAATGCATTTGGTCACCAGAACAAGGAGAAGCATCACTGTTTGAGTCAATTTCAGACTAATGAATGATTCATTTAATTGTTGCGTGGGAGGTGCTACAGTCATTTAGTCAAAGATTAATGGTCATGTAGGTGTGATTGTGGACGTCATACTGGTGCTGGTTTGTTTTCTCTCTTCTGCAGAGCGTGCAGAGCATCTCAGTGTTTATTATCCTGTTTAAATATCAGGCGAACTGAAGTAGTAGCATGTCACTGAGAAACGCCACCCGGCAGCTTTTCACTCATCGCAAAGCGATTTTATGGAAAATCTAACAATTATGACTTTGCTGCAGTTTTTCAGAGGCTTGAATTTGATGAGCTGATTCTCTTTGGTGAAAACATGGTTCATGTGTTAAACATAAAACATCTGGCACAGCTGTGCCGGCCTGCACAGTCAATCATGATGAGAGTTCTTAAGAGGACCCAAATGCAGGACACCAGGACATGGAGTGTAATATATTATTGCTATTATGATTATGATTGTTATTATTATTGTTGTTGTTATTGTTATTAATAAAAAACATAAAACCGACAGATTTACAAAATAAGAAGAAAAAAAATGAAAACGACACAAAAAAAGTTCTACTCGTACTGATCAGCAAATTTTCAGCAGCTGAATTTTTTTCTGCAGTAATTTAATAATTCAGGTTACACCACAAACATGAGCCTTTAGCCCAGTTTCTCTAAGGAAGTCAGTCAGTGCATCGGCCCCCTCGCCAATAACATCAAATCAAAAGACTTTGGTATCATTTTTGATCAGCATCTGAAACTCGCGTCAAAGGTTACCCAGTCTTTTTTCCTTCATCCGAGAAATATTGAAAAAAATCAAACCTTTACTGTCAGTTAACCTCTTAAATTTTAGTCCAATCCTTGCATCCCGTCACTGACTTCCAGTGAGATTAGAAGATTAGATTAGAATTCTGTTCTTAACATGTGAGGCTCTGCATGGACAGGCCCTGCTCACACTGCAGAGCTTCTAACCTTCTCATAGCAGCCGGCTTCTCCGGTCGTCTAACCAGGTCCTTCAAACTGCTCTGATTTTAAAAGCAGAGGTGATTTTAAAATCACCTCTGCTTGTGTGAGTGTGTGTGTGTGTGTGTAATGAATTATGTGTGTTTTTATTTGAACTGCGAAGTGCTTTCCAACTCTGTGTTTTGAAAAGTGCCGTAAAAATAAGTTATTATTGGTTAATATTATTATTTTATCATTTTTGGTTTAGAGCTGTGGAAGGACGAAAGCTTCAAGCATTTAAAGAACATCTGTAAACATCAGTCCAGGTTAAATAATCATTGGGCCACTTTTAAATACCAAGCTTTCTAATTAAATTAAAAACATGAAGGTGTGTATTTTTTAGGAACATCAGGGTTTACAAAAGATATAAATTGTTTTTTTTTAAATCCTCCAATTTTAATTGGTAAGTTTTTCTCTTGATTTTTTACCAATGTCCAGAATTTTAATTAATTAATTATGAAGGACAAACGCACATTTCTCAAACTGAAAAATGAAGTCTGGACAAATTTTGTAGACTCTCAGCCTTCATATGAGCGTATCCACATTCAAATTGGATGAAGAGTTTAAGAGTTTCAGGTCGTTAACATGTGCCACACTCTTTCTATAGGGACCAAAAGTATTTGGATGATTAACTCAAAGGGTGTTTCATGGGCAACTCCTTTGTTATCTCATTATCAAAGGCCTGGAGTTGATTTGAGGTGTGGTTGCATCTGGAAGATTTTGTATGAACAGACAACATGCGGTCAGAGGAGCTCTCCGTGCAGGTGAAACAAGCTATCCTTAACCTGCAAAAACAGAAAAAAACATCTGAGAAATGGCCACAATATTAGGAGCATCAAAATCCACAGTTTGGTACATCCTGAGAAACAAAGAAAGCACTGGTGACTTCAGCAACACAAAAAGACCTGGATGCCCACAGAAGACAACAGTGGTGGAGGATCGCAGAATCATTTCCATGCTAAAGAAGGCAGCTCATGATCCAAAGCACATCATCTGTAAAACACAGCACAGGCAGTGTGATGGCTTGGGTGTGCAAAGCTGCCAGTGACACTGGGACACTAGTATTTATGATGATGTAATAATAATAATAATAATAATAATAATAATAATAATGTGTATGTGTTAGTCCCTGTAGGGAAATTACTCCTCTGCATTTAACCCATTCACCCAGTGAAGCAGTGGGCAGCCACCAATGCAGCGCCTGGGGAGCAGTGTGTAGGGACGGTACCTTGCTCAGGGGTACCTCGGGGTAGCCGTTCAGTGGAGTCGAACCCCCGAAGCAAAGAAGGGGAATATTCACAAATGGCCGAGTCAGTTACCTGATCTTAATCTGAACACGCATTTCACTAGTTGAAGACTGAACTTCAGACAGAAAGGTCCACAAACAAACGGTTGCAGTAAAGGCCTGCAGAGCATTAAAAAGGAGGAAACCAGCATGTGGTGATGTCCACGAGTTTAAGACTTCAGATTGTCATTACCAGCAAAGAGTTTTCAACCAAGTATTAGAAATGAACGTTTCATTTTCAGTTATTTAAGTTGTCCAATTGCTTTTGGGCCCTGAAATGAAGTGATTTACTTTAGCTCCCTCGCATTTTTATGCAATCTTTTATTTCAACCCAACGAATTAAAGGTAAAGTCTGCATTTCAGCTACATCTGAGTTGTTCCACTGTGGTAATGTACGGAAAAATAATTAGAAAAAAGTCTCTGTCCAAATACTTATGGATCTTACTGTATCTTATCTCATATTCTGAAATAATCAGAGCCTTTTTTCCCACCGCGATGATAAAAAACCCAACTTTAGCTTTACAGAATAAACAGCTTATCAAAGAGGAAACAGATATTTAGATCAGATGTTTTGCTGGTGCGCTGACAGTAAAAGATGCAGATAAAGACAAGATAAACTGGAATGATCCCACGCGGGGAGCTGAATTCTCACGGTAGATGATGGATCGAACAGATAAGAAACTACTAACGAAACAATATTGTAAAATTCAGGGCAGCGTGCACTTTGAAGACAAACTTTGTTTTGGGGGGATTTTATGCCTTTTATTTCAGAGGAAAGAGTCAGCAGGAGATAAAGAACAAAGGACACCACAGGACTGCAGACCTCGACACAAAGCCAACCAAGTCTTCTACGTATCTGTAAAGCAAACTTTCTTCCAAACTTTCTTTGTCGGCCAGCTTCTGGAAGCACGATGAGAAGCAGCGCTAATGTGGAAAAGCAGCTTCTGAACGACATTGCTTCTTATTTTTTATTACAAATCAGAAGTTCAGAAAGCACATCGCAGCCTCGCAGATGTTTTATGTCCACGGACACAACTTTTCCAGTTTTCTCACCTTCCTGAACACAATTTGCCATCTCTCCGTTCTCACATGTGATGATTTCATTATTTAACAAGGACCAGAAACACTTCTGGAAGCTGGAGGGACCTTATCAAATAGAATAAACTTGGTTAGATTTAGGTTAGATAAATGTTGCAGATATGAAACCTGCTTCCTGTTGAGATACATCAGTTGCAGAAAGCAGTGCATGAACACAATCAGATGAATTTTTTTGATCGATTTCGATCGATCAGGATAAAGATAAGTGTGCTGGAGCAGAGCAGCGTGTTGGTCAGGGTTGGAAGCTCTGAACCTTCTGCTTGCAGCTCTGCAGGTTTCCCCTCGCGCTCCAAAGACATGCTCACTAGTTTAACTAACGATCGTAAACTGGCTGTAGGTGCGTCTGTCTCCAGGTGTTTGAGATCTTTTGCCCTCTGTCAGCTGGGAGAACTTTCCCCGCCGCCATGATCGTAGGTGAGGAAAATGGATGGAGCTGTTGTCCAAACAAATTACTTCAGGACGTCTTTGATCGCGAATTCTTCTTAAAATTTTAAAATTAAACATCTGTAGTTTCTGCTCAGGTAGACGGGTATGGAGAACACCTACATTCTTAGCAGGAAGACCAGAGTTTGCTGTGCCTGAAGGAAATGAACAAATAAAGAAATCAGTGATGATCTCAGATCGAAGGCTTGAAATGAGTCCTCAGAGAGAAGCTGAGCGTACACTTACTAACACATTTAATGCAAACTGTGGACACTACAGAAAATTAAAAAAGTAGAATCTGCTGTCATTAAAACAAATTCTGTTCTTTAAATTAATGCGACCAAATCTGCCACACTGAAAATAAAATTCAGCTTCTGCTGTTTTACACTTTTTTCCTGTTTTTCTGTCACAGATGTTATCAGTGCAGCAAACGTGTTATTTTCATCTGACAGACCGCCTGTCAGGCTTTCATCGTGTGATTCAGATGGTCTGCAGAGATAACAGGAATTTCCCCTTTTGTTGCTTGAGCTGTTATCATCTCAGAGATCAGGCGTGATCACATCTGATCCGCATAAATTCTGCTGATCTGAGAGCAGTCGCACACAGACGCTGGACGGGACCAGAGCAACATCATGAAGCTGCTGAGGCACGGCATCTACACTCTGCTGGTGAGCGTCGGCTTTATTCACTCTGATCATCTGTTTACTGCAACTGAAAGATGAAAAGCCTGATTATATTAGTCTGCTGGAAATTACAAGCAATAAATTACTCACGGATGATAGTCACAAAGGTTAGATTGGGGATGACTGGTGAGACGTTCCAGCGCAAAGTAAATTTAGCAGTTTGACTGTGAAATTGATCAGACTGGAAGAACCAGCAGCGGCTGAGAGGTTTTACTGGGTTCATTTAATGGATGGACATGAAAAGTGTCGCAAACAGAAACTAGTTCCAAAACAGTCTTTTAGAGATGTCGTTAGCTGGCCTCTAGAAGAGTCAGGTGTGCAGCGCAGGTGTCAGGCTTTCCAGAACTGGACCCAGCGCGGGTCTTTAGGCAGGTGAGTGAATTTATACTGGTCAGAAAATGCTTTTAATAAAGTAATCAGTAATGTTTTACGTCACGTTTCCAGATAATCTCCTGTACGGCTCACCGGGTTTATAATAATTATAATGTGTGTGGCTAACATAATATTTAATCAACTATAACAGTTTTTGGTATTTTTACCTGATAATTACACAGTCATGACGCGTAACAGTGCATTCATCCTGTCCTAAAACTCTCCGTGAAATCGTCCTCCTGCAGACACTCTGTGTTCATTTATATTTAAAACTGATTTTGTGTCAGCTGCTGCTGTTTAATGGACTGTAATGTCTTCTTTTAGTGCTTATTTTGGTTCTTCTTCGACACTGTAGATTTGAAATTTAAACCCTGTTAAAACAGCGTTTAGAGTGATGAAGTTTGCCGTTGGTTAAATTGTCATCATCTCACTAAAAAGTATAATTAAATAACCTTTAAGGGATGAAGTCCGGGGTGTCTTTAGATATTTTTATAGACTCTCAGCAGCACGCTCAGGTTAACAGATGCTGATGGATGCTCGAAGCATGTCAGGTTTGGGATTTCCAGCTTCAGAAACAGATTTCCATCCAGCTTCAGGGTGACGCTCCTCTGGGCGACACCATGGATTAAATCCGGATAGACTTAATTAAAAAGAGCTTGTTTGTGTTGATATTACATCTATAATTTGTGATGTTGTTCTCACATTTTCACTCTGGATTTGGACTTCTCTCTGTGTGAGTCGATCGGTCTGTCTCATCACTGCGGAGCGGTTTTGGTCCACTCTCGGTAACAGCGTTGCTTCAGTTCCTTGAGGTTCGCACCATTCGTTCATGCACAGCTCTCTGGACTCTGGACCACTGCAGCAGCTTGATTCTTTTCTTTTTCAGCCTTTCTGGTGGAGATTTGTTGATGTGCTTGGGCTCATCAGTTTGTTCCAAGCTTTCTGTGGGACCGATGGCCTCACGTGTGACTCTAGAAAACTGTTTGGTTTGATGTACAAAGTGTACTTCTGTTCTTTGCTTTGTTCAGATGCAGCCTGACAAACCTAAGCTGTGCTGCAGTCTGCTTCAAGATAAGCCATGCTTGTTCAATCTGTTTCTAAATGTACTGAACTTTGACCTTTAACCTGCTGAATGAGGATTGTAGAGTCAGAGATGGAGCTCTTGGGTTTGAGCTCAGGGTGAATTTGCTGGTATGTCTGCTCCTGGGGAGACTGTGGCATTGAGTGTGTTAACATATACACCTGTATATAGAGATGGTCCCTAGGGTCATTAATCAATTAATGAAGGGCATTTGATTGGCTGATACTTACCGTCCGCTTCACATGGAAGCAGTGAGAGAGGACTGTCTTTTTCACACGAATGGACTTTGATGAATAAACGCTCTAACAGCCTTTAAAAGGCAGAGTTTAAATTCTTTTAAGTTTTAGTATTTTAAGCTTTTAGTACAGACTAAAAACTTACTGAGAAACTTGCACAAATGAGCCTCACTAAGAGTTTCTAAGAGTTTCGTACTCTTAGATTAAAAGTTGAAACCACTGAACGATGTTTCAAACAGGCTGAGGATGGTCAGAAAGCTCTGAAATACATATATGTATGCAGAAAAATGTAAAAATGGTTGAAATAGTTGCATTTAGTAAAACCCAAGATTGTAACTTGTTGGTAATCTTGTATATTCAGGTATGTTGCAGTGCATTGTGGGTCGCTCACTCCGAGGTTGAAACTGAATCTGCAGCTGAATGTGACACCACGCTGACGTTCTCCTCCGAGATCACGAGCTTGACTGAAGGAAACGGGGACATCCACAGCAGATCTCTGTCTCCGTGGAACTGGACGTGAGTAAACTCATGAATGAATTTGTGAATAGATGACTGAATGAGTAAAAACAGAAGCAGCTCTGATAAATGTCTAATTTCACTTGTTGCTGTGTTTGTTGACTCAGGCCAAACACGGAGAGAAACCGAATCCCCAGGACGCTCTGGGAGGCCGAGTGCAGTACCAGCCTTTGTTCCAGTCCCATCCCGGGACAGAAGGACCAACACAACCTGAACTCAGTCCCCGTCTACCAGGACATTCTGGTCCTGACCTTACACAATGGCCGGCGCTGCTACAAAGCATCGTTCCGCTCTGTGGCGGTCGGATGCACCTGTGTTAGAGCCGAGATCAGTCAGAAGTGAAGCCCAGGAAACAGAAATGTTTCAAAATAAAAGGAGCTAAAAAAAAAAAAGCTAATTGAAACCTGGTCATTTCGTTCTTGCTGTTTTTATTGTATTTATTTAAAAAAAAAAATGCACAGTGCGTGTTAATATCAGATGTGTCAGATTTGAATCAGCTCTTCATTTTATCTATAGTCTCTGTGCAGGTAACATAAAAAACACACAAACAAATAAAAACACACATGGAGTAAAAAATGATGACAGGTCTGGTTTGTTTGAGATCAGCTTTCATTGTATGTGCAGCGTCGATCTGATAAGTGCCAAATAGTTACTCCCCTTTACTGACCTCACATTTTACTTCACATTTGGTTCACCTATCAGGCCCCTCGCTGTCTACTCTAGCAGCAGCCCTAACACCAATGCCCCTAATAAATCAACTTAAAGTATTGGGGAAAGTCTATATAAAACTTTATACATAAAACTGCCATGTTTTTTAAATGATCAAAGCTTAAGAGATTGCCCTTTTTTTTTTCCAGAAATGGCCTGATGTGCTTAGAATTGTGTAAATTTAATTTTAAATTGCTGTTGAAATTTTCAGTCATACTGTTACACCTGTTAGTTGTTTCATAAACATCACACACACTGTTCAATAATTAGTCAAATTAATGACGTTGAAGTCACTCTTGAACCTGAGTCAGTGCCTCTGTAAGACACAACAATGTGTGATTGTGTCATTGTGTAAAGACTACTGCATCATCTGTGTAGACTGGAATATTAATATTTAGATACATGTTAATATGAAGCGCAAAGAAAAGTAGTCCAAGCATAGAGCCTTGTGGAATCCCTGCAGAGTGAATACATGCACATTGCTTTCTCTGTGATAGAGAAATCCACAGAACAGCTTCAGTTGAGATAAAAGAACTCGATGTTTGATTGTGTGAAATGCTGTTTTCAAATCTGGGTTTGGATGATTACTCGTGTGATACCATCACACGAGTTTTTGTTCAAGCACTAAATAACATTTTAATGTATTTTGTACAATGAAAGACATGACTTCACATGACAGTAACATTACAGGAACAGTCTTAATCTTTGAATGATGGCGTGTGAATATAACCAAACAAATCGAATACAAAACAAATTAAACATGTAGTTGTGGACTTGCAGTTCCCTCACCATCCACCAGTGGGCGTAGCAGAACTGATTTCTCCTCTTTTTAAAACAATTCTTCTACAAAGCTTGTTACCTTTTACAGTTTTGTTTTGACCAACATTCTTAAATATTTTATCATCTTACATCTTTATTATTTTAGAAGAGAATAAAATAGGATAGAATAGTTGACATTTAGGATATGGAAATATAACTAAAATAAAAAGAGAAAAGAAAAACTTGAAGTTTACAATTTTGCTTTGTTTTACCTCTTTATTTTTTTGTTGAATTAGTCTCCAAATTTACCATCATGTGCACTGGACGAATTAGAAAAGTTCCTAACCTTTCCTTTTATTAATCTGACGTGTTTAGAGAATAAAAAATGAGTGCAACGTTACTGCGTGGAGGATTTGGTGGTGTATTGGTATGCACGCTGCAGCGAAGTGTGCATTACTGCTGAGTCTCATGATGTCTGAAATCCTCTGCAGAGAAAAACTCGTTCAGACTCAAATCAGCTCTAATTAGCTGAAAACAAGAACACATTGTGGAGTGTGTGTGTGTGTGTGTGTGTGTGTGTGTGTGTGTGTGTGTGTGTGTGTGTGTGTGTGTGTGTGTGTTTTGAACACTGAGAGCAGGCCCAAAGACCCGAACAGAAAACAATAGAAGAGAGTAGAAAATGAGTTGTGCAGCGTAGCAGCAAGCAGCTCACATCCAGGAGACACTCAGGTAGGTTTGATTTCCTTCTTGTCCTTCAGATTCTGTGACCTCTGACCTTTGTACAGAGATGATTGAAGCTTAAGTGTTTCCAAAGAAAAAAGGCATTTGAAGCATCTTTAAGCCAAAGTTTGTTGAAGCTGAACAAGCTCCAATCAAAGCTGTTCGACTCCTTTTAACTCAATCTATTTGCCACCTATCTGTACATTAAATACATTTTTAAAGCTGCTATTGATGCGAACCAACCCAATGCAGTGCACAGATGCAAAAAATTCAAACCATAGATGTCCATAAATTGAGTTATAAAACATAGGGAAAAAGTATTGAACACATTTACTGAAATGTATTTAATACTTCGTGCAACAGCCTGTGTTAGTGATGACAGCTTCAAAGCAACTCCTGCACAGAGAAACTAGTCTCACGCATTGCTCAGGTGTGATTGTGGTCTATTGTTCCACACAAACAGTCTTCAAATCCTAAAGGTTCTGTCGACCCCGCTATGAACTTTAGATCTCTCCATAGGTTTTCATTTGGATTCAGGTCAGCTGATTGGCTGGTTCATTCTAGCAGCTTTATTTTCTTTCTCTGAAAGCAGCTGAGAGTACCCTTGGCTATGGGATCATCGTCCTGCTGAAACATCCACCCTCGTTTCATCTTCATCATCCTGGCAGATGGCAGCAGATTTTTATCCAGGATGTCTCTGTACATCTTTCCATTCATCCTTCCTTCATTTATATGAAGTACCGTATTTTCCGCACTATAAGGCGCACTTAAAATCCTTCAATTTTCTCAAAAATCAACAGTGCCCCTTATAATCTGGTGCACCTTATGTATGAATTCTGGTTGTGCTTATTGACCTCAAACCGATTTTATGTGCTACACGGCGCTCAAAAATGTCAAAAAATGTTTTAGTACGACTTTGGTAAGCTACGAAGCCGCACCACTTGATGGATTGTTGGAGCATTACGGCTACCGTAGTCAGGAGCCTAGCGGAGTGATCTGGGTCCAAAACTCCGGCTGTATCCCAATTCAGGGTCTGCAGCCTTAAAGTACGCAGCCTTAACGGTCCCCAAGGGCCGCGTACTCAAAGACCGCTAAGGCCGGAAGTGCGAGGCTTGTAGGCTTGTGAAATGGGACGGTCTAGCCTCCGTTGCGCTGCCCAGGTTGCCTAGCAACCATGATACTAACAGCTGGAAACGTTTCATACAGCATTATTTGACAGAAATGAAGGAGAAAATCTTTTGTTCATTTGTTTGTTTGTTTCTACATGAGCTTTGATCATTCTCTGTAAGATTAAGGTCAGCTATTGAACGGCATATATTTTAAAGTAAAGGCTTTAAAACCAAGTTAGTACAAACATCACTAATGTCACATAACTTTGCCGACATGTGGCCAACAGTAATGTTTTAATGTTCTTCGTTATTAAACATTTGCACATAAATAAGTGACATAATATTCAGTACTTACTTTAAAAAGTTTACTCTTCGGGCGCCCCTCATCCGCCGTTTTTCTTCGGCAAAATTATCCACACCCACCGCCGCGCTATGCATTCTGGGATATGTTGGGCCACGAAGTCTACACCGCCACGTCCTTAAAATTCAGGGAAATGAAGGACACATTTGAGGGCCGCATTTCGAGCAGCCTTCGAATTGGGACAGCCTTCGTCGCGTCGCTGTGACGTAATCGGCCTTAAAATGCGGCCTTTAAGGCTGCAGACCCTGAATTGGGATACAGCCTCCGTCTGCTTCAGGTCCCAAAGTCAAACGAACACTGCAGCATCACTGAAAGGTAAAACCTGTGTAATTTCTTTTGTCTTTAATAAAATGATCAGCGTTGCTGCTTTACCAGGTGTAACAATTAAGTTTAACATCCAAACATCCATGAAAACAGAATTTATTAAATTTAACAGAGTTAGAAGTTAGCAGGAAGTTAGCTCGCTAGTTTCCACCTAAACATGATATAGCATGTTCTGACTGAGAGATTTCTGAAAAATTCAAACGTACAGCTCTGCTATCACTTCCAACATAAATGAAGACAGAAAACTAAACAGCAGTGACGTTTGTAGGGTTACTGAAGTTGGGCTAGCTGGTATATAATGATGTGCTACGTGATCGCTAGCGACACAGCTATGTTAGCATAACATAAACACAAGCTGTGTCCCAAAACGTCGGCTGCATCCTTCGGAGGACCTGGCCTTCGCGGTCTACGTGGGCCGGGTCCTTCTAAGACCGAGAAGGCCGGAAGTGCGAGGTTGTGAAATGGGACGGTCTAGCCTTCAGATTTGCGTCACCGCTGTCTCGGTGGAGTTTAATAAACTCGGCCGTCTGCTCCTTGCTATCTAAAATATAACAGGACACTGGCGTAAATTCTCGTTTAATCAGTTTTCTGTTTGACGTTTATTCAGCTGTGTGAAAATCCCGGAGGAACCCACCCGATGGATTAATAACGTTTTATTTAATCTAATAATCTAATAACTTTGATCTCAGCCAAACAGATTTACTCCAGAACAAATAAAACACCGAAAAAAGCCACACAACAGTATTTTTAAGTTATCTGAGTGACTTATATATTATGTTTAACCTGAGTAGCGAAAGACAGCGGGGTCTGAAAACGATGAAGCCGGGAGTCCGCTGCTCTCGCCGGCTCGAGTGACCATTGAACCCCCCGTCTAGCTATCGAGCAGGTGGGTAACAGACGTCTCTGAAAACGTCGGCGCACTTTTGCAAATATGCGATGTCTTGATAAACCAAGCAGATATTTGAAGTTTACACAGCTACTTTCTCGCCTGAAAATATGTTAAAAGTTTATTTTATGACCCAGAAAGATTAATAAAAGTAATTTTAAAACTTAGTAGCGGCTGCCATTGTTGGAAACTGAAATTGACTAGGCCGCACTATGAATTCTGGGATATGGTGGGCCACGAAGGACACACCCGACCCATCCTTCAAATTCGGGGAAATGAAGGACACATTTGTCCACTGCATTTGAAGGAGTCGATGAATTGGGACAGCCTTCATCACCTGGCTGTGACGTAATCGGCCTTCAAATGCGGCCTCCGAAGGATGCAGCCGATGTTTTGGGACACAGCAACAGTGAAGCTGGAGGATGAACGCTAACTTTGTTCCACTCGATGAAAGTTAACATGAAGGTTCCTGATGGTTAGAGACAAATGCAATCGCATGGCAGGATGCTGTAAACGGACCAAACTTCAGTCAGGAGAACAACTGAGATAATCCATCCACAATAGGAGATTAGTCATTAATATACTGCAACAACATGGAAATAGAGCAGCTGCCAGAGGATTCAACATTAATGAATCAATGGTACGGAAGTGGAGGAAGCAAGAAGAATGAGTTGAGTAAAGTTTGACTTTAAATACATTATGCTGAAGAACAGCCCTGTGCCACAATGTTTCCACTTCCAGACTTGACTGTTGGTGTTTTTGGGGTGATATGCTGTGCTTATTGTTCTCCAAACATGGTGTTTTGATGTATTTTGGCATCCAAAGAGTTCCATTTTGGTCTCATCTAATCAGACTACATTCTCCCACTGTTTCACAGGCTTGTCTAAATGTTGTTCAGCAACCCTTAAACGCTCTTCAACACGCTTTTTCTTCAGCAATGGACTCTTGCATGGTGAACGTCCATACAGGCCATGGTAGTTAAGTGCATAACTTGTTTTCTTTGAAACAACTGAACTTGTTGATTCCAGGTCTTTCTGTAGCTCTCCACAAGTGCCAAGTATCCAATGCCATCAGTATGTTTTACAAAAATACGGTTGTGAAGGTGTTGAGAGAGCTCACTGGTTTTATCCATCATGAGATGTTTACTTGTGTGACACATTGGTGATGAGACACCATTTTTATAGCCCATCAGTTGGGACTGAACCAGCTGATATTAATTTGCAGTAATTACTGATTTTCTGGAGCTGATGCCATGACTTTCCATGCCTTTTTGAACCTCCCTTTCTTCATGTGTTCAATACTTTTTCCCTGTGCCATTTTGCATTATTACAGATAAATTAGTTTATGGACATCTGTGGTTTGATTTCTTTGTATGTGTGCATTGGATGGGCTGTTACCTACATCTGGTTAGAATTTCATGTTAATATCACCTTTAGAAATGTTTTTATTTAGAAAATGTGTGACGTGTTTAGTACTTATTTTACTCGCTGCATATAGAGTTTTAAAATAAATTACTTCAGAGCATTTTACTGGTATATTTATGGTAGAAATTTGTTTGATAAACTACAAATATTTGACATTTTAATAACAAATATCTCTGTTGAATTACAGTCATTTACCAGCATTAAACTTTTATTTTACATTTTATAATCTGGAATTCCCAACAGATAAAAGTATAACAAGGATATAAGCTGTACAGCTAATACTCTCAGCTTTTTGGCTTCCAAATAAATTTGTAATTTAATTTACTGAAGTGTGATTTTCATTTTCACTCAGGGGCAATCAAACAGAACAGAATCTTCTTATCATTTCTTCTTCATCCAGCTGGGTCATCTCCCATCATGCCTCAGGTGTCGTTTGCCCATCCCTCACTCTGTCTTAACTTCCTCCCTCTGCTGCACCGCCTCCTCCCATCCAACCCCCCCACCGTCCGAGACGTGGATGTTCCGCCTCTGTTTCGGGAGCGCTTCATCCTGACGGGGTACCGTCCCACGGGCATGTCGTGGCGGTGTTACGCCCTCAGCCTGTTCCAGATCCACAATGAGACGCTGAATGTGTGGAGCCACCTGCTGGCTGCCGCCTTTGTGGTGCTCAGGTTCATGGTGTTCGCCATCATGCGAGGAGGGGTAGGATATTTACAGACGCTCTGATCTTCTGCTGCATGATGACATTCTGTTTGACCTCCTGTTGTCTGACCTTTGACCTATTAAGGGAATCCTGGGTTTCCGACTGCAGGGTCCTGAAGGTGAAGGTTTTTCTGTGGACGCCTCCTCTCTACCTCTGGTCCTCTATGTTCTTTCTGCCGTCACATACCTCAGCTGCAGGTGAGTGATTCATTCTTTGGTCACCAACAATAAGAAAGTGTTCCTATATATTTGATTTGGGAATGATGTAGGAAGTTTAATGTAAACATTTTAAATATTGCAGCTTTAACTAACATCATGTTACCTCCTGCAGTGCTGCAGCTCACCTGCTGCAGTCCCACTCAGAGCAGGCGCATTACTCACTATTCTTCCTGGACTATGTGGGCGTGGCCGTCTATCAGTATGGCTGTGCTCTGGCTCTCTGCCTGTACAGCTCCAACACTGCCTGGAGACAAAGCATGCTGGGACAGGTTTGTTTACAGATGTTGAACTATGGTAATATTTGATGGCTGATTGTTGGACGTCTGCAATGTTGGTTGATTTTTTGGACGGTCTGGTGGTTTTCTGGTAAGGTAGTTTAAATTTAGTCTTGACTGACTGTCTGGATGGAGGCAGGAGGTTGGACAGTTGGATGTTACATGTTGGATAGTCTGACAGTGTTATGTTTGGGTATTTTCACTGAATGATAGATGGCTGGATATTGTAATGGCTGGCTGGTTGCATATTGTGTCACTATCATGATCCGAGTGAGTGTCTGCTGTTTTGATGTGTTTCTCCATGCTGGCTCTGGTTCTCCAGTATCTGCCCATGGGGGCAGAGGCTCATTTCCACATGCATCATCCAGCAGTGATCCATCAGTGGCAATCAGCAGGCTGGCATTTAAGACCAGCTCACCCTTCACCTCATTGCCAGCCAGTAACTTGGCTCTTCCATCTCTTGTTATTTGCCTCGTTGAATTCTAACTGCTGTTTCCTTGTGTGTCCAGTTTGTTTTTGCCGTTCCTGGAACTAAACTCCGCTGCAGCTTGCTTCACTTGTTATCTACCGCTAATCACCTGCTCGGGCTACACGCGATGCTCTCTCTCGTCAGTTCTCCACAAACACCAATCAGCCTGAACTAGAAAACCTCCTCCAAGCCACTTGCAAAGTGGGTTCCCTCACGTGGGACCTAGAATAAGACATTATCCTGGGGCCGTTCCCCCAATTCAGCGCAAAGCACAAGCATCTGTCAGTGGCCTTCAGGCTTTCTTCAACCATTAACAAGATAATTGGAAGACTTTCTGCACAATTTTCGAAGCCAATTGGAAATTGCCCTTTACTGTGTTACACCCACAACCCCGCTACCTGGTCCTTACAACTTTCATGGACTGAATATACTTAGAACTCACTTCTCTCTTCTGCTATAGGTCTCTTGCCTTTTGAAGCCTCTCCAGGGTACCAACACCCTCTTTTTCTAGAGATGGAGCCTGATCTTGCGGTGCCCTCAGTTTGCTCCAGTCCACTGTGCCCCTCTGCTAGTAACTGCTAGTCTGCTGTCCCTTGAGTCTGCTTTTATGTCCACTTCCACATAGTGCTGGGCGTTATGATGATATATATTGTGTGGACGATAGAAAAGTGTCTATCGTGCCATTTGTCTTCTATCGTTTATATCGTACTAACCCAAATTTTATAAATTATTACATAAAATATATCATTAACCCTTTACAACCGGTCGGAGCAGGCACACTCCGTTTTACCTAACTATTTTTAAATCCCTGTAGAACTGGAACCACGTAAGCTAGTACAATAATTTTTTTTTGCATGTGAAACCGGAGGAGTTGTACTTACATCTTATGCCATTAGCTTGTCCAAGGTCACGGTTTCCTTCCACATATAACTTTGCAAAAATTGCATAAGAAGCACTTGCAGCAACAAAAACATAATATTCCAAACTTGCAGCAGCAAAAACATAATATTCCAGAAACACGCTTTGCCGACGTTCATAAGACTTCCTACGTTGGCATATAAGTCAGCGCGAACTATCGCATGTCCGCCATTACCTGCCCGAAACCGGAAGTGACGTCATTTTCGCGAAAGGGCCTTATAAGCCTATGTTGGTGTTTTTAAAAGACATGTTTGACTTTATGCTTTTCTGTATCGTTTCTGGGATGCTTAGAACTCAAATTACACTGTTGGAAATAGTTTATTTTGATGCATTATAATATTTATTTTCATTTTTCCTGTAGTATATAAAAATTAGTGTATCTCAAAAATAAAACTATGAAGACACTCAAAATAAATTTCTCGTGGTTGGAAACTTTTGTATTTACAGTTTTGAGGGATACACCTCTTAAAATGTTTTTAACTAGAAATATATGTAAAAAAACAAAACAAAAACGATTTTCAATTTTTTTGTAGTTTATTGCACTACAAGTTTTTGCAATTTATGTAGTTACTATGGACTTAATGCATACATATTATTAAAATTTGGGCTATAATGGTTGTATTGATATATGGAAACTTGAAATACTCCCACAAGTGGCACTACAGCATGTAAAATGTAAACATAAGCTCTGGTGGACTTGGTTCTATGGTAGGTCTTAAAGGGTTAAATAGCCTGTGGCAAATATATTAGTGTTGTCTTCTCACTATACATGCTCTTAACTTTATGCAAGAAAAAATAAAGTATAAAAAAAATGATATTTTTTGCAAAGAAACTCCGTCTCGTGGTTTGCGAGCTGGTGCTGCTGTACGTGCACCCGGATTTGCGACATACTTTACGGTAACTCAAAACAAAGACTGCACCCTCGGCACTCGCTGTTTGCAGACTGCGTACTTTCTAGATGACCACAGGTCAGGTCGTATATCGTGATATATATCGTTATCGTGATATAAAATAATTCATATCGTGATAAATATTTTTTCCATATCGCCCAGCACTACTTCCACATATCAGCATTTCAGCCCCTGACAGTTAGATGACTGTATAGTATATGGATAGTTGGATGGTTTGATAGTATAACCATTGGATGTTTGGATATTGTGATGGTTGGACAGTTGGGTTGTTGCATTTTGGATAGATGGATTGTAGGACAGTGTAATGCCTTAATGGTCTGAAGGCTGGATGTTTGGATATTGATATGGTTGTATTTTTGGGGAGCAGGCTGACTGGCTAGTTGGATACATGGACTGCTAGATGGTGTGATGGTCAAACAGTTAGATGAGTTGATACTAGGTAGTTGGATGTTGAATACTGGTATGATTGTATGGTTGGAGAACTTGATGGTTGGATAGTTGGATAGTTAGAATTTTAATAGTGTGAAAGTTGCACAGTTCAGTGATTGGATGTTGGATGACTGGATGGTTGGATAGTTTAATAAATGGAGTCCTGGATGGTTTAATGGTTGGGAATTTGGTTCATTTGATTGTTGGATGTTGCATTATTGAATCACTGAATATTGTTATGGCTGTATATCCAGTGATGCAACTGGATATACCTCCCAACTGGAGCTAGGAGGTTGAATAGTTTGACTCATGGACTGTTAAATAGTGTGATGAGTGGACAGTTTAGTGACTGGGTGTTGGATGACTGGATGGTTTGTAAATGATATTGGTAAACAATTTGATAATTGGCTATTGGGAAATTGGATTGTTGGACGGGTACAGCTGTATGGTTGGAGATCTGGGTGGTTGGAAAGTTGGATGCATGGATTTTTGGGTAGTTGGACAATTTAATGATTGGATGTTGGATAGCTGAATACTGAGACTGTTGGATATTGGAAAGTGGGGTGATTAGATGACTGAATAGCGTGAATGTTGGACTGATGAACCCAGTGCAGACTGGACAGGTTTGTTCATGGATGGACAATTTGGATGTTTTGTAGTTGGCTTATTTAATGGTTTGATGATTACTTTGTGGACAGTTGGATGTCTTGTTGCAATGATGTCTGGATGTTCAGATGGAAGGGGAAAAACATGGTTAGAAAGGTTTGTGTTTGAGTCTTCTGTCCCATCGGTATGTTCAAATGTCCTGATCAGGTTTTTGGATTTCAGGTCTTCCTCCCAGCAGCTGCCCTCCTTGCGTGGCTCTCGTGCACCGCCTGCTGCTATGCAAAACTTCGTTTCCGCCGTCCATACCCCCTTCACAGGAAGCTGTGCCAGCTGATCCCAATGGGTGTGGCCTACCTACTGGACATCAGCCCTGTTGCCCATCGTCTTGCCACCCACAACTGGACAGGCAGCCCTGCACTACCATTACACTTCTTGCAGGTAGTTCCTTTTACTTATTTCTTTAGTCATGGATTTATTAGACCTAACAGTTATATTTATTACTGGTTAGTAATTTTGGGTAAAAAATATTGCACGAATTGTTCTTATTTGCATATTTTTGTGCTACTGTCACAAAGCTTTCTGTCATTTTTCCACCAGGTGGTGCTGTTTATGCTGTCCGCCTTCTTCTTCTCTTGCCCCGTTCCTGAGCGCTTCTCCCCCGGCCGCTTTGACATCGTCGGTCACGGCCACCAGCTCTTCCACATCTTGTTGTCACTCTGCACACTGGCCCAGCAGGAGGCGCTGTTCCACGACTTCCTATGGCGGCAGCCGGCGATGGTCAGAGAGTTTGGAGAGGAGCGTCTCCTGCTGGCTTGTGCCTCCTTTCCCTGCCTGACGTTGTGTTGCGCCTTGACAGCCCTCGCCATGAGGAGGCAGGCTCAGGCACAGCTGATGAAAGAGCAACGATAGAAGAGGAAAAAGAAGAAGAAGAGACTTCCTGTACACAAACTGAGGGACTGACTCTGCAGTGGAAGGATTTCTTTACTTTTGTTGGTTTGGTTTGTTTGTTAGCATCAGATCATAGTGATGCCGACCATCATATTCCTGCACCCAACTTGAGGATTTTCTGGTTTCTCTTTTTTACATTTTACTAAACAACGACTAAAATCAAGTGACCATTTAACATTAAAATGGGACCAGTTTTTAATTTCTGTTTGCATATTCAATAACACAATATCGTCTATAGTTTGTATGTTTATCTGTTAGCTGAACACTGTTGCCTCACTGAGCTCCAGGTTGGTGCTACCATAGATTTCTTAAAGTGACTGCATTGATTGAAAATGAATCTAAAACCTATACTTAATAAGATAAGATAACCTTTATTAGTCCCACACGTAGGAAGTTTGTTTTGTTACAGCAGAAAGTGGACAGTGCAAAGTTATATAGCAAAAATTAGAAAACGCTGGAATAGAATAAGAATAAGATACTATATACAATAGAATAAAATAATAAGATACTAAGATAACCGTTCACTGTTCTTCCTTTAACAACAGTCTGTAAGCATTTGGGAACCAAGGGTTTGCATTTCTGTAGTTTAGTTGTAGTTTTTGCCAAAGGATTCCCATTCTTGCTTGTTTTAGGACTTGAGCCACATGTTTTTAGTGGTTGATGGTCTGGAGTACTTTCAGTTTAGCAGGCAGATTTTTGTTTTCCTGCGGAGCCGTGCAGTTTGTGTCGGCGTACAGGACGGTTTCTGTAGTACCTCTAAAATTTACAGCCTGTCGATTTGTATGAACAATCATTGTCTGGAGTGTAATCAGATTCCTGCCCCCATACTGCTTCGGTCTGCATCTGGGTGTCCAGACATGTTCATCACGCTCAAATTTACGTTTTCTGATTAAGGGCAAGGAACAATGTTGATTTCTATTGCAATATATCTGTTATTAAAAACCAACTTACCAACACCCCATATTTTACTAAAGCTGATTCTCCCTTTGTCTATCAAAATGAAATTTTAGCTGACATTTTACAGTAACTACAGGGTTTCTATGGACTTTAACACCACAATGCACGTATGAAAACATCCAGACAGGAAGCTGAATGCAGACTACGATAGAGAAAAAATAATGTGAATTCACTTTATGTGTCCTTTAACAGCAAGGCTGCTGTTATCTGCCTCTCACAGTCCTCAAAGGGCCTCACTCTGCCAGTCAAGCAGAAAGTGTCAGTTGCACAGTTCGGGTGGAGCTGCTGTTGGTGCTCCAGTTTCAGTTTGATCTCGGCTTTATGGAGCTTATCAGTCGCAGCTGCCTGTGGTTAGAAAGACGCCATAAAATGTAAAACACACCCCCTGTTCAGCTATCAGGAGACAATATCATTTGAACACTAAAATTATGAAACAAAGTCCCTTCTGAAAGCATTTGTGGCTGTATTATTGGCAGCACAGAGTAAAAGTTTAACACAGTGATTATAACAGATGTGTGAGGAACCACATGGACAGGTGAGGAACATCCTGTTCACATAACCTTGTAGAGCAGGTCAAAGTTCATCAGCAAATCAGCAGTGAAACAGCAAATACACGGAGGGTGTTAAAAATAAAAAAGCAGAGATACGAATAAATTAAAGACTTTAGCAGAAAAAGAGGCAGCAAGTGAGCTGCTAGCCTGTAGCTCTGTAAAAATAGAGGTTTCAAACAGTTTGAGTTGCTTTACCTTCTAATCGAATCTGCTATGAACAGCAAATCTAAAGCTAAACCACCAGAGGCTGAACTGATAGCTATCAGGACCACAGAGGAAATGTGAGTTTGTATGTCTCTAAATATGCAGACTTTGAGCCTTGATAAAAATTTAACCAGGTGAGCAATAAACCTCCCAGAGAAACAAGAACTGAATTTAAACATGAATAAAAAGTAGAGAATCGATAACAGAGCCCTGTGGAACACCATCACCTTTAACAAGACAGTCTGTGATGCAACGTTCCAGTTTTAGTTACTCACAGTGATCTCTGATGGGTCTAAAATGTGTTAGAGCCTTATTATTAATGTGGACTAATGTTTTTGGCATAAATCCCCAGTATTGTCAGCACTCTGCCTAAAATTAATATACACACAGTAGGTTTAGTGCCCATTAAACTATGATAATGCTGGAGCCTCTGTTGGATATTAGAGGAACTGCAGTCTTTCTGCACATTTCTGAATAATTACCGATTTTTGTTAGCATTAATAATCACACATTTTTAGCTTTAAGCAAAGACTGCAACATTTTGAATATGTGCACTTGCAGTCTTTGTGCTTAGCTAAGCTAAGCAGGTCTCAGTTCCTGTGGGGGAATCTGGAGCCCTGTGCAGTGTTTGTGCAGTGTGTCTTTAAGCAGCTCTCACAGCAGAGGAGCTCAGTGTTTGTTCAGTCTGTCAATGAGTAAACGTGCAGCAGGAACAAACCCTCATAGCACCACTGAACCTGAACACACAGCTGTCTGTGCACAGGTACGTCCACACTGCTTCTTAAACTTTAGCGCTCATATATTAGGAAAGTAAACTGAACTGTTGGAACGCTCAGAGCTCCACTTGTACTCTGGAGCTGCCTGCAGTTATTTAACTGACATGAATGTAGATGAGAAAGTTGATGTGTTTTCATTCACAGACGTACAGTCATAATATCAGTTTTAAAGGAAATTAATGTGCAAACACTAATTATCCTAATATTAATGTGTCAAGAGATATCATGAAGTAACTATTTTACCAAGTTTCACATCTGAGGTTCTGTTATCTGTTCCTTTTCTGAGCTGTCTTATGTGATAGCAGCAGCGTCAGTGTGTTCTTGATTTTCACGTTTAACATGAAAAATATTCTCATAGTAGCACTTTTAAGACCAGGAAACAGGTTAAAAGACAGACTGGCATCGTTTGGTATTCACACCAGAAAACCAGAGACAGATGATGAGGCAGCGGGCCCCAGCTGCAGACCCCACCCTGTTCTATGAGGAACAGGCTGAAACAAAGGGCTGTAATTTGGGGTTTTGTGTCTCTTTAATGGTTTGTATCTGTGAAGAGGCCAACTGTTGTGGCTGCACTGTCTTTTATCAATACAATGTTGTTGTTTTGCACTTTGTCAGAACTATTTAGGGTCTCTTTATGGACTCTTAATGTCTCTTTTACTTGTTTTACGCCTCTTCATAGCTTTTTTTTTTTCTTTTTTGACTTGTTTGCCATTTTTCTGGGACCTCGCCGTGCTCGTGCATACAAAGATGGATTCAGGTGGAGCGACAGCACCACCTCCTCGTACAGAACAGAGGAGGCTTCGCTGGAAGGCAAAGGGGCTTGCAAATGTGCAGAAACTGTGGCCAGGCAGGATAAAGCAGCTTAAATTGCTCACCCATCAGGATGTGGACAAGGGTGTTGCCTGAGCCATCAGGTGATGTGGGCTGACCTTGAGATCAGGTGACCTGCTGGGACTGCGGCTCGCCTTTGTGGACGCTATAGGCTCGCTTTCTTTGCAAAAACAAAAAGAAAATTAACAGAAACGCAGTCGTCTTCTTCATACGTGGAACTCCGTCTCCAAACGACTGAGAAAAGAGAAGAAATCTTAAAAAGAGCAGCCCCGCCCAAACCTTTCACCACAGCTCTGATCATCATCGCACATGGTGATGATGTTTCCTGTTTTCATTCATTTATTCTAATCTCTTCATGGTTCGCCTGCTCTGTGGCCTTACTTCACTTTAAGTTCAGTCTCAAGTTTGATGGACTACGATGTGTCTGCGTATTTAAGTCACAGCTCTGTCCTCTGTGCAGGAATTTGTCTTCAGGGGTGAAAAGTGTGACTTATTATTAACAGGGTGGGTACAAAGTAGCTGTCAGGCATTGGAGACAACAGGAAGTTCCCCCTGCACAGAATAAAAAACAGCCCAACCCCCACCTGTTGAAACATTTAACTGATGTTTTGTCACTGCAACATTTAACTGAAGAGATGTGGCGTGATAATCAGTGAGGTGGATACGTGTTAGCTTGGCTGTTTGCGCCTCGTTTCCTTTATTACAGTGAAATAACTGCGCTAAATGCAGTTTTTTCTAATCTGAACATGGCGCTCTCACACTGCGACCCACCTCCCGGCATCTGCTTCACTGTTTGTGTAACAGGAGTCGGTCAGGATGATTCAACCGAGTCGCCGCTGGGCTGAAAGAACGAGTACACACCTGACGACGGACCGGCCTTAAAGCACACACAGCGTCACGTTTGATCCACGAGTGTGTTGCTTCGTGCTTTCATGACTCAGGGCTTTAGCACACATCAGCTTGCATTAATGATATCAGTAAATATGAGCTCATATTTGCTCAGTTATGTTTGAAGAGCGCATTTAAAGCATTCCTCTGATATGAAAACAGATCAGGTGGAGTTTCTGTGGAAGTCTGCGAGAAGGAAGAATAAAGTTTCTGACCTTTGACCTCTGCTGATTGTTAGACCTGTTAATGATCAGAGAAACTGAGGATAATTTACATCTGATGCTAATTAAAGTTCTTTACAAAACACTAAAATGCAAAGTGAGTTTCCTGGAGGTCATAAAGTCTCCGGGTCGTCCTCACGTTTGTTTTTCTGACGCGTCAGCGTCCTTCGTGGACTCTGAGGACCAGCTGATGTCTTTAACCCTCACTCATCTGCGTTTTCTCTCCTCTCAGGGATCATGGCAACCGGACCAGACGTCATCGAGCTGTGGCTCCTGTCATCAGGAGTGGTTAGCTTCTTCATCATCCTCCTCATCCTCTCCATCTTCCTCACGGGTCTCTGCAGCGACTGCGGCAGGTCAGCTGACTTTCTACATCACAGAATGATGAAATGAATGAAAATGAAAAGTTTAACTTTCCTGATTATCAGAGTCAATCTTAAATAATCCAGTAATATCTGAAATGATCAGTGAATCATTAAAACCTGATCTGAACTTGGATAAAAAACGCTGTTGTTTGTTATTTTTCAGACATTCATTTGAGCTTCAGGATCTGGAGGTGAACAGGACCCCGTCAACGCTCATCAGCGTGGTAAGAGACGAGTTTAACGACCTAAAACCTCTGATGGGACGGGGCGTGGCTTAACTTGTAGTCTGAGGAGCTTGAGAAAGAAAAGCGTCTGGACTTCTTTAAGTTGTTTGAAGACGTTTCACCTCTCATCCAAGAAGCTTCTTCAGTTCTAGGGCCACATGGTGGAGAGTCCCAGGCTACGTCCACACTAGCCCGGATAGATTTGAAAACAGCGTTTTCGTCTGAAAATGCTCTGCGTCCACACTAGCGTTTTCAGTCGTTTTCACAAGAGTTGTGCGTCCACATTGAAACGGCCGAAAACGCTTACGTTCCAGTCCTGCACATGCGTGAAACGCAAGAAGATTCGACCTGCCTCATTTCTGTCTGCCGTTTATTTACTTTCCGGCTCGTTGAAGCATCACGGCAAAATGTCGAGGAAAAGCACCGAGTTTTTTAAATGGACTAACAATGAGGTGGAGTTGTTGCTGCGAGTAACACAAAAGTACAAAGTGGCCAAAGCGAGTGAGAATTACAGAATTTGAAGAAAAGCTCTCTGGAGCACGTACAGACTGATATTAAGCTTTAATTTTTGTACAATTGCTGTATAATGCCCTCCGCTATCTTTGTTTAATTGGTCACATGACTGCATCATATGACTAACATGCGTCATCGTTTTAGAAAGTCTCTGTTTTCGCCATCCACACTGCGACGCCCAAGCTCCGTTTTGAAATGTGTGCGCTTTCGAGAGCGTTTTGAGAACGAAAACAGCGTCTTAGCGTGGACGGGAGGCCAAAACAGAGAGAAAACTATGCGTTTTCAAACGAAAATGCATTAGTGTGGACGTAGCCCCAGATTTAAGCCCTGTGGGAGTGGACCCCCTGATGATCCTCTACCTAATCACACGAGCCAAGGTGTGAAAACGGGTGTAGGTAACAATCAGCCAAGGCTTCACGTGAGCCCATTGTGAAACCTGGCCCCACCCTATCATGTGATTTCAGGATGTGAGTGGGCGTTAAGGCGTCTGGGAAGGATCCCAACACTGGATATAGATTGCAGATAGTTGGGGTCATAAGCCCCACCCTCTTTTCAAAGATGGCCGTTCACAGTGGACATAGATGCTTCTTTCACTCCTCTTTCAAACCATCTGTCCTCTCTGTCCAAAATGTGAACACTGGCATCCTCAAACGGTTGACCTTTGTCCTTGAGATACAGATGGACAGCCGAGTCTCGTCCCGTGGAGTTGGGTCTTCTAGGTAGAGGATCATTAGGGGGTCCTTTGTCCCTCTTGGGGGGGACACTCACACAGGGCTTAAATCTGGGACTCTCCACCATGTGACCCTAGAACTGAAGAAGCTTCTCGGATGAGAGGTGAAACGTCTTCAAGCAACTTAAAGAAGCCCAGACGCTTTTCTTTCTAAGCTCCTTAGACTACGATGACCTGGATGACTGAGAACCTGCACAGACATACTTAACCTGTCATGTTGATTGACAGGTGAAGCTGGAGGAAGTGAGAGAAAACCCAACGATCAGCGAGATCCAGAACGACGAGAAACGTGAGCAGACTTTTCAGCTATACTAAATGAAGTTTTAATGAAGTAGTTTCATCACATTTTCAGGTTCGTGCGGAGTTTACTTCAGTTTTATATAAGCAGCACCAAACTGCACGTGAAATGAAGTCAGGGTGGAGGAAGAGCTCACAACACCTCCAGAAAATAAAAGTCTTTGCAGAAAAATGTCTTTTACGCGTGAGTGCACCGAGGTAGACGAGTAACTGCTCTGAACCTGAAGATCGGAGGTGAAATGAATACCTCCTGTGCTGGAAACGACGACCACCACGGAAAATAAGTCAGAATTTACTGCACTAACAACAGCTACTCACCGTCAGCGAGAGCCGATTCAGCTCCACAAAGATATCACATCAGTCCTCCCTCAATCTCATCCTTATGAAGAAAACCCTGTTAGGGTCCTTCCCTGGAGGAGCCACGTGGGGGCGCCACAGACTGAGCAAGGTCCCATCAAACACCAGCCAGACAGCAGACTTTAACTAAAGACATTTAAATTATACGATTCATGAGGTCAAACGAATGATGAGGCTGGGAAGACTGTTTTAATAGTTTCTGAAAAAAATATGAATGATCTCCTGTGTGCATTCCCACCTTTAACATAACTTTATTCTTCCAAAGGAAAAATAAAGAATCACAAAAAAGAAGCTTTCGACCTCGAGCTGAAGGATCTTTTAAATTTATTCTGCATTTAAAGGAGAGGCACGTTTTATCTGTAGTCTCATTTCTCGTGCGCAGAAGCAGGAAGGACGAGATGCTCCGTGATTATCAGTGGAGCTGATTTAACATGAGGTCTGCAGAAATCATTTCATCAGTGTCCAAATTTAGGAGGAAACAGGAAGTATGACGTTGCACTGATCCCCTGGCAGCGTGGCAAATTTCAATGTGTCGCCATGAAGCACCAAGCTGCTGTAGATCAAATCATCCAATCAGGGTTGAGCAGCAGCCAGCTGCAGACCCTAATTCCCTAAATCCCTGACCCTAATTCGCTGGAGATTTCTTCCTGTTAAAAGGGAGTTTCTCCTTCCCACCGTCACCAAGTGCTTGCTTAAAGGGGCTCATCTGATAGCTGTAATATTGTTGGGTCTTTAGATTACAATATAAAACACTTTGAGGCGAGTGTTGTTGGGGCTAAATAAATAACAACGACTTGAATTTAATCAATGTGCTTTTTTTAAAAAAAAAAATGATGATGTTCTCACCTCTCGCTGTCTTCTCTCTCCGGCTTCCGATGTCACGACTCTAAAGTCACGACAGCTCCATCGTACGTGAAACTAAAGAATAAAACAGATGACATAAACACATGAGTAAATATAAGTAAATAAGAAATATTCCAGATGAACACAAATGAGGCTCATTAACAGGTTCAGTAAGAATATTTGATGGAGTTTTCATGTAGAACAAGATGCTTTTAGTTTGCTCTCATGCTCGATTTTCTGGCTTCAGGCTGAATCGCTTTCATGAACTCGTGATATTATTTTTTAACGAGAACACTTAAAAATTAAGAAACTCGGTGAAGAAACTCAGATTGCTGCATGTCCCATGATGCCTGTGTTTGTGTGTACAGAGTCACGTCCTGAAGAGGAAGTCTCAGTGCAGTTCACTCCCTGGAGGAGCCACCTGGGGGCGCCACAGAGCCAAGGTTTTATTCTCTGAAGGGAGAGAGCGAAGAAACCACAGAAACAGTACTTTTATTGATCATCATGATCTGATCATTAGTTCCTAACTGTCGTCTGTCTGTTCACAGATCAAAACGCTGACCACATCTACCACACCGTCGGAGGACACGGCACCAACCCGGACATATCATCACCACCAACGCCGGCCAATCACAAGCCAGCCAGAGCAGAAGATGCCGCTCTGGAGGATTTTAGCAACTACGACAGGAATTCAGTTTATGCTCAAGTCAGCAAGAAGCTGAGCTCCAGTGCTTCACCTCCACCTGTCCATACACCTGCGGAGATACCGGTACAGGAGGAGGAGGAGGAGCCTTCACCTCCACTGCCCGAGCGGACGGCAGAGATGGAGGGATGATGGATGCAGAACGAGAGACGGTGTGAAGAGACAGAGAACGAAGGACGCCAGGTCCTCCCGCACGCGTCATTAACACCAAAACCTGAAAACTACATCTGCCAATCAGAGTGCTGGAACCCTAACACTCATGACATCACAGCGTCAACATCTCAGCTTCAGTGTCTTGATGTGAGGTTGAATTTTTAATGCCAGTGAGGCTACAAATGAAAAAGAGACACGTGTCACACGTGGAGAGACATCAGCAACTCGCTGAATCTGAACACAAGTTCAGAGAAAAAAACATGGAGGACGATTCAGGAACAGCAAAGATGGAGGGAAGTTTCACTTCCAAAGGGGGGAAAATATTTTTCAGCTTTATTGTAGTTCAGCAGAGTTTTCAAGCATTTTTTAAAATCAGATTTGAGCCGATGCAGATTTTTCAGAATCAGAAATACTTTATTAATCCTGAAGGAAATGTCCTGATTTTTATGTCCCAATGGGCCTTAAAATTAAACACAATTTAGATAACTGGCCAAAAAAGTGCCAGAGGCTGTTTCAAAGTAGATGCTAAGTGGCGAGAGTTGTTTCTAGAAGGACCACTACAAATATATATTTATGTATTTATAATATACAAACAGTGTGACGGCCTGCAAGCAAACTGCAAAGAAAGCAAAAACACGTCTACATGAAAGGAAAGATGATGAAGGACGGAAACCTTAAATAAAGTTATAGAAAACTTTTTGAAACTTTGTGAAAGTCTTATGAAATAATTGTTGTTGAGTTTTTTTCAAAGTAGATTTCTACATAAGGTGAAAGTAGGGTAGCCCCATTACCATTTTGCCCTTTTTGAGACAGAATTGATCATTTCTATAAGAAATCGTGACATTATCAGCAAAATGCATCGACAGGCAGTGTGAGAGCATCGTCCGGACACAGATACCTGCTAATTAGTCCCAAAGAATTTCACCCAAACTGGAGCTCCGCCTTCTTGGACGGTCTGTTAGTACAGTGACCTCACAGTAGACATATTATTGGTCACATGATGTCATTACAAATGCCCCAAAAGGCTCCAACAGCACAAACGTGGTCCAGAGGTCCAGTTTAGGGTGAGGTGAAGCCTGGCTAGCAGCTACAGCCACCTGTGTCACCATCCACCTATCAGTCAAAGAGGCCACACCCCTAATAATGCAAACTTTAAGCATTAATAAACTTTTAACAGCTGTGATGAGGCAAACCTGTAATTTGTGGCTGTGTCCATCCAGGTCCACTGACAGGAAGTGTTCTCAGAGAGAGCCCGTCCTCCTCCAACCAGGCCAAACCTTCATGGGGTCTTCCTTTGCACCACCTCTCCCACTGAGCAGCGTTTGAGTAATCTTGCTGGAGTGTAACAGCTCTGAATTGTCTCAGTGAGGGAATAAACTACAGCATGGTGGTGGGTCACATGACATGCTGTTTAAGACACAGGAAAGGAACCAGAGTTGATCGGTTTACACGCTGTCACATTTTGCTGCTTCCGTTTATTAAATCTTCCCTCAAAGCCGACGTGTTTATGTCAGATTTCACTGCCTCGTGTCTAACATCGTGACATCGGTGTGAAACACTGACGCTGAGCTTCTCTCACCATGTGCTGTTTGTATATTCCTGTAATCAAACCGTGGCCCCATCCTCAGGGTGACAGGAGGTGATTTCTTCTTTCCGTGACCTTTATCATCTGACTGTAAGTGAAGTTACAGCATTTAGAAAGTCACGCTGAGTCACAGTGAAACCAGGAGAGGATGCAGTGATGTCCAAATGACAGCTGGGTCTTTGTTTGGACATGTCTTCGCTTCTGAGACCGCTTCTGCTCTGTGAGGACGATCTGTCCGGTCCTCGTAAAGACACATTCAGGTCTGAGACTTTTCAAAGGTCCGCACAAACACAGAGACGAAGCTTCTGTGGAAGAACAGGGAACTTTTTCAGGACGTTTTAAATGAACAAGGAAGTGAGGACAGTTTTGTAAGGAGGGAGGGAATTTCTGGAGCTTCGGGACATTTTTGTAAGGTGGAGATGCCCTGCAGAGCTTTTGTAGGACTTGTCTGACAGAGTTGCACAGATGTCCCACAATTATCACAGATGACACATCACCCTCAGCTTAAGCTGACGGCTCCATGGCAAAGCCTGTAGCTGTGTGATGTGAGACGGCTGCGCCTCAGTCAGGGACAAAAGTTTAAAGGTTTGAGGTCCAGATCCAGGTTCAGGGATCTATAAGAGTGCTGCATCAGTGACAGACAAACAGGGTAAACAAGTGTGTGTGTGTGTGTGTGTGTGTGTGTGTGTGTGTGTGTGTGTGTGTGTGTGTGTGTGTGTGTGTGTGTGTGTGTGTGTGTGTGTGTGTCAGATCCTGTCATCATGTGAGTCACAGTTAATCAGAAGAGTTCAGCTGATGACTAAAAACAGTGAAACTATCAGCAGGCACGTTTACCACGTCCATCAGCTGCCAGTGGACGTATCCGTGGAAACGAGGAGTCTTCTTCACACAGACGTTGGTATTGCAACCACAGAGGTGAAGAAAAGAAACGCACCTCCTGACTGACATCATGTTACGCACAGCAGTTATGAATGAGCTGATTTTGGGGTGGGGTTGGGCTATGACTATTTTCTGGAGAACAGAGTCCTCATGTTTTCTGTCTTCACTGAGTTTAAGGTGTCACAGCGGCTGACACTGTTTACGTCATACATGCTTCTCTTTGGTAAAACTATTAGGAAACACATTTTTTTTCATTGCTATGCAGATAATAACCTGTCATATTCGACTATTTTTATAGCACCAACTCACCTCGAGGCGCTTTATATAAGAAGGTAAAGTTAGTTAAATCACAAATACACGATACTGTGAAAAGTATTCACTCACCCATCCAAATCATTGAATTCGGGTGTTCCAGTCACTTCCGTGGCCACAGGTGTATAAAATCAAGCACCTCAGCATGCACACGGCTTCTACAAACCGTGACAGTTTGCCACCTGTGCAACAAGTCCAAATATTTCCTCACTACTAAACCTTTCACGTTCAGCTGTGAGTGGGATTATAACAAAGTGGAAGCGATTGGGAGTAACATTAACCCAGCCATGAAGTGCTAGGCCACGTAAAATCACGGTGTGGGGTCAGCGGTGGCTGAGGAGCATAGCGCAGACTCGCAGAGGTCGCAGACTTTCTGCATCAATCGCTTCAGACCTCCAAACTTCAGCCTTCAGATTAGCTCAAGAACAGTGCGTAGAGAACTTCATGGGATGGGTTTCCATGGCGACCAGCTACATCCAAGCCTTACATCACCAAGCACATTGTAAATGTGGGATGCAGTGGTGTAAACATGCCGCCACTGGACTCTAGCGCAGCGGAGATCTGTGACCAATCACACTTCTCCATCTGGTGGTGGACGTGTCTGAATCTGGCGGTTGCCAGGACAACGGTACTTGTCTATCCTCATTGTGCCGAGTGTTTTAGTGGAGTGGGGTTATGGGTTGTTTCTCGGGAGTTAGTTCCAGAGAAAGGAACTCCTAATTCGGAATTTATGGTCGAGCGGAGCGAGCGCCTTCGCTGTGGGCTCCACTCCTGCCCGTCTGCCTGCAGTGAGCTCTGCTGTCAGATGGAGGCGGTGTACGAAGTATGTGCTACAACCGGTCTGTGGGCCACTCTTGCTCATGTTGTTGTTGGTCCCTAAGCCAGCTGCCAAGGAGAGTGAAGTTCTAACACACCAAGAGCTGAAATGAAACCGAGCATTAAAAATAATGAAAAGTGTCACTGCAGCCACTCTCTTATTTTTTTATTTTGCAGTTTTTTCCCTCCCTGTTGAACTCTGCTATCGCTCCCTGCTCTATTCCTGCCCACCTATCAACCAGTCAACATTCAGCAGTCACATACGTGGACCGCACGACAGCAACCCCCCTCGGTCTGACCTAGAAAACATTTGTGGGATTAATACCCTGTTAATAATTCAGCATACCAAGACTGCCCAAGACATTTCGGACAGTTTCATGTTCCCAACTTTGTGAGAACAGTTTGAAGATGACCCCTTCCTCTTCCAACACAATTGCACACAAGGTAGTTTCAAAAAGACATGGATGAGGCAGTTTGGTGTAGAAGAACTTGACCGGCCTGTACAGAGTCTTGACCTCAACCCGACAGAACACCTTTTCATCCCACCTTGGGATTAATTGGAGATTGTGAGCCAGGCCTTCTCGTCCAACATCAGTGTGACCTCACAAATGTGCTCCTGTAAGAACGGTCAACAATTCCCATAAATGCTCCTAAACCCTTGGAAAGCCTTCCAGTTATAGGTGCAAAGGGTGGGCTGACATTAAATTATGGATATTAAACTATGGATTAAGAATGGGAGTTACAAGTTATTATACATCTGAATGCAGACGTCTGAATACTTATTGCAATACAGTGTATGTTTTAAAACATAAAGGCCGGATGAACCTAATATTCTTCCTCTAAGTTCAGACAAACTGACGTTATTATATTTGACCTATAAACCTTAGAAACAGGATTTCTAATCACACTGACTCTGGACAGCATTAAATAAACTCATTTTAAAATCTTTCTATTCACATACAAAGCCTTGAATAATTAGAACCATCGTATCATCGCAGCAGAGCACAATCTTTGCTCTCGCTCTCTCATAGTTTCAGTTTTCTTCTCCTCCCTCTTCACTTTCTCCAGCCTGTCACAGCAGATCGCTGCCCCTCCCTTCACCTAGTTCTGTTGGGGGTTTCTTCCTGTTAAAAGGGAGTTCTTCCTTTCCGTCCACACGTTTGGAGTCTGAATGTCTAAAACTGATGAGAGAATCAGACTGAGAGTTATTCACCGAGTCATCTGACTGCTTCGGGTCTATCACGCCAGAGTGATGTCATCATCAGCTGATTAAACAACCCTGCATCCTGGATGATGAATAGACCTTAAAAATAAGCTCTGCTATGCCCCAGGCAAACACAGAAATGTGGATCCTCAGGATAAAGAGGAGGCCGCGTGTGCTGATAATGATGATGATAACTATTGATTATAAATCTTTGAATATCGAGCCACGTTCAGGTTAACGCGTTTCAGATAAAAGAAAACAGGGGGAACAGGACTAACGCATGAACAGCTGAACTTTGTCAAATAAACAAACTGAGAGTCTCAGGATGGAAAAAGTCTTTACCAGAATCACTCAGACACTTCCTGTTTATTTAATGATGACGAGGGAAGTATTTCAGTATTTCTGTTGCCTTGGCTGAACTGCATCTTCAGATCGCTCCGCGGCTGGTTTCAGGTTAGGGCTGAATTTCTTCACCGATTTCCTTTCTGTCTTTTTTTCTTACTTGTTGAATCACCCAACTTCCCCAAAGCTCCAGGTCATGGACTGCTGCCCTCACATCCTGCTGTGAGATTACTTCACACAGTGCTGAATTCCTTCTTCCATTGCGAGAGTCTGAAATAGCAGAACAGACCCAAACCATGACGCTACCGCCGCCATGCTTCACAACTATCAAATCTGGCTCACGGCGTCTGATCTAAAACGCTACGATGGCGTCAGCCAAAATATCCTTTGACTCTGCACGGCGGCATCTGTACATCTTTGATATACAGTCTATGTGTCACTGAGGATGAACTGGTCCAGTGTGAGACAAAGAAGGATTATTTTCAACTGTGAATCAGGCAAAGCTGCTCTGATAAAATCACTAGGTTTACAGTATACAGCCAGGTCCTCTGCAGGGCTCCCCACACGTCCAGGCTTTAAACTACATGCCTCACTGGTGCATGTTTATGTGTGTTTGGTTATTTTAGATATTTTCTACTCTGTTGTCCTCGATGAAGCTTCGATTTGAAACGTATTGGTCACATAATGAAGTCTTTCATTACAAGCGTTGCTGTAGCTTTGGCCTCCTCAGGTTTTCTCCTCTTCTTCTACGAGCACTTTTGAAGGAGGTGAGGTTGAAAGCTCAGCTCTGTGCCTCGCAGCCACAGTGAGCTTTGATAGGCCGCAGCGACACCTCCTCCTGCCCTGTCCCCCCTGAAAGACGGCTCTTTGCAGCACGGGTGGATAAGCAGTGGAGAAAATGGATGCATGTTGCGCTCCTGGTGTTTTCTGTGCAGGACTGAAACTCGTAAGTAGATCTTAAACCGAGTGAAACTGAATTTCCTCCATTTGTAGGCATCTTATTTACTTGATCTGCTGAAGGTGAAGCACTTGCTTGTTTATTGGTTGGATGATAATGTCTCCTTATTACTGTCATGTAGTCATCTCACTGATGCTGAAGCAGCAGAAACAGATGTATGAATGTGATCCTTTTGAGGCCTTTATGGGTTGTTTTCAGTGTCTTAGTCCACTTATAGCTAAGTAATATATGTGTACTCACACGGGGAACATTGTGCTTACACAGCCCCAGAAACACGCCATAACTGGGCGTTGTAGAAACACACTCTCCTTTGCAGCACAGCTCCATGCAGCACTGACACACTGCCACAGATTCCTGCACACATGTAAATCACAGTGATCAGATGATTCCCAGAGAAGCCATCTCAGGACACGTGTGACAGAAAGCTTTGAAACATGCCCGATCTTAAAAAGCAGGTGACACAGGTACGTTCATCAGATCACCTCCCCGCAGAAAGCCTAAAACTGCCTCAGAGTCTGAAAGTAGACAAACACAGAGGAGTGAATCACGTGTGTGTGTGTGCTGACTCAGCAGGAGTAATATTACAGAGAATGGTGTTTAAAAGCACCACAGAGAGCCTTTTGGCTTTACTATTCTTTATATTCTACAATTTGCTGAATCTGATTTCTGTTTTCCTAAAAAACAATCAAATAAAAATAAAAAAGCATCTTAAAATGATTTTAAAAAAGAGCAAAAATTTCAGAAATTCAGGGAATTATCAGTTTGATGCTGAAAATATCCTGATGTGGGCACCAGGACTCTGTCCTTATATGTAAAGTTTCATGTTTGGCCACCTCGCCTTCACTTCTCCTGCAAATCTGTCCATAAATTCCTGAGCAGCTGCTGAAAACTATCTGAAACAGTCACACGACGCCCTTCATAGAGCTGATAATAAATATCAGGAGGCCTTTAAACAGTTTTGAGTCAGACTGAGAAAATAATTCATTCCTGATTAAAATCTCTCCGTATCTTGTGTCCTGCTGATGTTTTTCTGGCTGTTATTTTTGTTGTGAACTGTCACACAGTGGGAGCTGCGAGAGAAAGTGGGTCAAACTGTCGGCGTGACTCATTAACACGGAGCACAAAAAGAGGCGGAATGTTCCTTTAACGGCGGCTCTGCGGGGCCTGCACGTAGCTCACGCAAGCAGCGCAGCGTGTGTGCGCGTGTGTGCGCGTGTGTGTGTACGTGCAGCTCTGTACCCCTGCACACACGCTCCGCCCACAGCCGTCTCTTTGTTATCTCTGCAGGAACACACCGCTGAAACTCCGCAGATGTTCCTGCGCAGTTCTCGAGCCTTAGCGCGAAGTGCGCAGGCGCAGCAGATGCGTACGCGGTGCTGGTGTGTATGTCCTGCAGCATTACCACAGACGGTCGGTCCGCTCCTGCTCACAATAAACAACAGTCCTCTGTGGGGTGTGTGCCTGCGCTCCAGACCTCCGCCAATCAGAGCTCAGCTCCTCCCCCACGTGGTGAGCTTGTTTACTACGGGGCTCGAGCGACACCGCGGGTGCTGATGGGAAAGCCCGGCGCGGATCAGGGAGCACCAGAGTTCAGAGTTCATGTTTGTGAGTCATCGATCCGCCGGACTGTGTCACATGACCTTCTATGACGTCATAAACTCAAGGTTTTTTGGAGGCTCGTGCTTCTCTGGTGTACGTGACTCTCACTGGGGATTGTTATCCTTCAGCATGAACATATGTAGCTGTGATTTCTTTCATCTCATCGATATCTCGAAAATTAGAATCCACCAGTCTCAGAGTGAAACACTCGTTCATGCATTTATTACTTCCAGGCTGGACGACTGTAATTCTTTATTATCAGGATGTCCTAAAAACTCCCTGAAAAGCCTTCAGTTAATCCAAAATGCTGCAGCAAGAGTCCTGACAGGGACTAGAAAGAGAGAGCAGATTTCTCCTGTATTGGCTTCCCTTCATTGGCTTCCTGTTAAATCCAGAACTGAATTCAAAATCCTGCTCCTCACATACAAGGTCTTAAATAATCAGGCCCCATCTTATCTTAATGACCTTGTAGTAAAATATCACCCTATTAGAGCACTTCGCTCTCACACTGCAGGCTTACTTGTTGTTCCTAGAGTATTTAAAAGTAGAATGGGAGGCAGAGCCTTCAGTTTTCAGGCCCCTCTTCTGTGGAACCAGCTTCCAGTTTGGATTCAGGAGACAGACACTATCTCTACTTTTAAGATTGAAACTTTCCTTTTTGCTAAAGCATATAGTTAGGGCTGGACCAGGTGACCCTGAATCCTCCCTTAGTTATGCTGCAACAGGTGTAGACTGAGACCTCCTGTCTCCTCCCCTCCTTGATTCTGGCTCTGTTGGAGGTCTCTTCCTGTGAAAAGCGGGTTCTTCCTTCTCACTGTCACCGTGTGCTGCCCACAGGGGATTGTATGATTTGGGGGTTTTCTCTAAAGCACCTTGTTGTTTCCTGACACAGTGAGAGCATAAAAAGTACAGGAAGCTTCTAGAAAAATGTTCAGAAAGACCAAACAGTATCTGAACCTCTGTGTCTGTGATAATAACAGTGTGAGTGTATTAACTGTAAGAAATGTCAAACTGAAGATCAAATTTCAACTTTGAAGCCAAAGTTTGTCACCCAGCAGGACTCAGAGTACGTCTGTCTCAGAGCCTCATCAACACTGAGCTTATTATTCCCTATATTTAAAATCATCTTTATTTAGAGGAATGTCTGGTCTCACGTCTGTTTCTTCTCCACACTCGGAGAGTTTTCCCTTCATGCTTGTGCTTTCACTCTGGTATGTGTTTTGTCCTGAGGGGCCACTCTATTCCAAACTGGTGATTCACAGTTTAGTGGCACAAAGAAAGAAAAAGAAATCCTCCGACATCTGCGAGTCACGACGGTAAAAAAAACACAAATAACATAAAGGTGGAAGCAGCAGGTATTCTTCTCACCTCAAATTTAGGACGACGGATTCTTTATCCAAAAAACTCAGAAAATTCCCGTTGCAGCAGCAAACACAAACATGCAGCAGCTTCATGAATGATATGAGTAAAAAGCTCAGTCTGCGTTTCAGGTTCGAAGTTTGGCTCCACTTCTGAAAACATTTTCTTGACAAATCTGAACTTTTTAAATAACCCTGTAAGCAAACTGAAGCGATCACATGACTGCGCTGACAATAGAAAACTGCGTTTCAATAACAGCAATGTCTGAGTTTATGTATTTCACTTTTATTTAACCAGGAGGAAAAAATGCTCTAGAGAGCAAAAACCTCTATTCCAGTCGCATCATCACAGCTGTGATCAGCACACATTTATCAGCTGCTTTGTCCTGACTAAATGCTGGCAGGTCGCGTTTGAAGGCCAAGAGAAACCATGAAGAGGTCTGCCTTTGGATTCATCCAGCATGAGCTCCAGCAACAGACAGACCGAAGGAGAGAACTTCCTCCACCTTTTTACAGGATGTAGGTCAGTCAGTGAGAACAGAGCGAGAAAGGTCAAAGGTCGAGCCTGTGGAAGGACAGACAAGCCAAGATAATCTGAATCAGTAAGTTCGCCACATAACATGACACAAAATAGCTCCATAAAAGTTACAAAATCAGAGTAGGATAGAATAAAATCCAGAAAATAACCCAGTAGAAGAGCTCTGCTCAGTAGAAACCACATAAAATAGAATAAAAAGACTTCATGACCTCAAAGGTGAGAGTTTCTTTCCAGCTTCACAGAGAAACCGAACCTGAACCAAGTCCTGTCCACGGCCTCTCTAATTAAACTCACTGTGGAGGTGGTGGGTGGGGGCTCTGCGCTGACCCCTGTGTGACCCGCTGAGCTGCCCCTCTGTTATTTTAAGCCTTCACTTGTGGCCTTTACAGAAAGCAGGCTGCGGGGTCAGGGTCCCGGGACCTGCAGGGAGAAATGTGCCGGTTTGAATATCAGCCCTGCCTCCACCCTGCCTACACCACCTCCCTCTCAGCTGAAAGACGCTGAGTGATGCCCTCCTCCCCCCATCCACCCCTCCTTTGGTTTGGGTGGAAAGTTCCCACAGCAGCTGCTTTGCCTGCGTGCAGCTCTGAGGGTTTCAGGGAGCTCCCGTCCAGCCGGATCCAGTCCGGGTCTTGCAGGTCTCTTGTCCCGCACTGAAGGTGTTGAACTGCAGCCACACACACTCTCCCTCACACACACTCTGAGCTCTCATTGAACGGCAGCAGACACACACTCAGGAATCCTCCGAGTCTTGTTTTTGGTGCTTTTCTCAGTCTGCAGGTAGGTGACAGCTGCTCGCTTTAAAGCACTTTTACTGCTCTCAGAGTTTTACTGCTGAAGCATGCGCAGTGCGCGTGTGTTTTTATTTATTTATTTGTTTGTTTGTTGTGTAGACTGTGTGTAATGCTGTGAGGACGGGGCTGCTGGGAGTTACAGCGTCGGGCTGACTGCTTCTCTTTTTCTCACTTCTTCTGTTTGATAATCAGTTTTTTAATGAAGGATTTTTTAGTTTTTTGTAAAAAGGTTCATATTTTTGTGTCCTCCTCCTCTGCGTCGTCCTTCCGATCAAACACAGCGTGAGGAGCTGGAGGAGCCTCACTTTGTCTTTTCAGGAGTTAACGATCAGCTGCAGAGTTGCTATTTTCCTGTTCATGCAGGGCTCTTATTGTGGAGGGACGAAGGAATCCGATTGGTTGTGTGTGCGTGGGTGTGTCGGTGTGTGCGCACTAACAGTCTGAAGTGCTTTATGTTGAAAGGCATGGATCCTACAGGAGTGATTCCCAAAGTGGGCTCCACAGGCTGATTTTAGGAGTTGTTTGCACTTCCTGTTAATTCCATTTTACAGAAACTGGCTGCAGTTCAGCCAGAGGAGAAACAGAGGGCGTTCTCACGGTAAAACTCGGTGAATATAGGCAGACAACTTCTAATATGATCAGTAACTCTCACACTGTGGACTTCTTGTCCCATGGGAGCCCTCCTGAGCCAGTCCAGAATGAATGACTGGGGCTCTATGGAGATGCAGGACAGAAATCGAAATACCACATTCATGAGTGTCGTGTTTCTGAGACAGATAAAAATTTACTGATTTAAACTAGAATAAAATAGAATAGCCCTTTATTGTGATTGTACATGTAGATAACCTCCAGCTGGGTGTTAATGACGCTCCTGACCTCTGCTGGAGACATTGTTTGGAAACAGCTGACGTCCTGTCCCAAGTCATTAAAGGTACTTCATGTGAAACAGCCGTGCACCCAAAACCACTTTCAAACCTTCTAAAGTCAGTGAAACGTGTGTTTGTGCTGCAGAGAGGTCGCCTGAAGCTAAAACACGGGCGGACTGCGCTCTCGTGTAATACCACTGTGAGCCACAAGGTGCGCAAGACAAGAACGCGCCAACAATATTTAACGCGTGTTAGCTCAATATGTGTGCGTGATTCGTATTTCCACCACGCTTGATCTCTGTGTTTGACCGCTGCACTGAAACATTGTTGCAAAGAGCTGCCGCGTTCTGGGGAAAGTTTTCATTGGAGAGTTTTTACAAAAAGCGCCTTTAATACTATAATACTGTGTAGAAGAGTGTGTGTGTGTGTGGGTGTGTGTGTTTGAACTTTAAGGGACACTCTGGTGCTTTGGCCACTGACATCACCAAATAGGACACCATTTAAAGAAGTCAGCATCAGAAAAGTGTGCAGGGAAGAGTTCAGGATTGCCTTAAACTCCAGCATCTGAAAGCCTGAAGTGAAGCTAAAGTATGTGGACGCCACCCCTGACAGTGCTTCCCTGACTGCTCGCTCTGAATGACGGGAAATGGAGAAATTTTTTATGCTGCAGCTTGTAATGATCATCAGCCATGGCCTTCCAGCTTTCTACCAGCTGTTTTTCTCTGCTCATTCAAGATGACAATCAGCCCCCCACCTCCACCCCACCCCACCCGAGGAAAGAAATACACAGAGGAACATGTCCACATACTTTTGGTCACACATGTTAACAGATGTAAACTGATAAAAAGAGGCTGATGGACAGTTACACCCATTTGCTCTGTTCATGTTAATCCTCTACCCTGTTAGTGACAGTGGTAATGAGCTGGTAATGACACACACACACACACACACACACACACACACACACACACACACATACACACAGCCTGACTGTAAATGACTCTGCAGCCTGTGACTCACTCAGATTTTAATCCACAGCCAACGTTTTCCCAGCAGAACGATTCAGATCCTCCAGTAAACTAAAAAAAACCTATAAAAATACACAACTTGTTTGTGTACTCAGAGTGGATATCTGTAGGCGGAGCTTCTGTTGTCGACTGACAGTTAGATAGGTCGTCCACTGGTGCCCAACCTGTGGGATGGGCCCCTCAGAGGGTCAGCAGATAAATCTTAGCCGTGAGTTTGTGCACAGATGCAGTGTTTACACAAAGGCGGAGGTGTGCCGTTTATAAATTTCTCCTCTGCTAATATCTGTGACCGAAACAGACAGTGATGTCCTGCTGACGAGCTGCTGGTGGAGGTCCTGGTTCTGCAGCGGTTCCTCTCCAGGACAGAACCAGTACCTCCAGCCGCAGTCCTGCAGGTGTTTCGCTTCCAGCCACATGGTGGTTTCCTTCACCTGCAGGTTCCCGGCTGTGCTTACAGAGACTCCTTTGTTTCTTGCAGACATGATACCAAAGGCTCGTCTGGGGAAGCGTTCTCCTCTTGGGGCACTTGTGACCTCTACCTGTCCGGGGATCAACCTGGAGACTGGTGAGACTGTGGTGACGATGGCGAGAGCGGGACAGCAAGCGACAAGCAGAGCAGACGGCCATCTTGGATTAAAGGTGAGTGCTGGTCCTGGATGTTGAGCTGAGCAATAATGTCGGGAAAACGCAGCGTCTGTCCAAATTAAGAGTATTTCTGTTCGGGGAGGTTTGTGTTGACTGGCAGCTTTCTGAGCCAATCACAGTGAGCCGTGTCTGTCTGCTCTCAGGTGTATTTCCAGTGTGGAGGAGCAGGTGAATCTTCAGTCGACAGCTCGCCTTCATTCTGCAGCAGATCCGTGTCCTCCAGCATCGATGTCCCAAAAAGGTCGGACGCGTCCCGCCTCTGGTGTTTATTTATCGTTTACTCTGTGTTTACCTGTAAACGTGTTTAAACGCCGCTTCCTGTCGTCCCGCAGTCAGAGGAGTCCTCATGAGGTGGACATGAACGAGCTGATGGCAGCGATGGTTCTCAGCAGTTTGTCCTGCAGCCCACTGCTGCACAGCCCCGCCCAGCCTGACCTCACAGGTACACAACATCAAACAAACAAACAAGCAACACATTTTTCCTCCACGAAGCGAGGCTCGAGGTGTTTCTCCCTCTGATGGTTTTTGTTGTTTTTGCTGTTTCAGCAACTTCGATGGAATGTGGCGGCGGCGAGCTCTCTGACAGCGGCTACTGGAGCGTCGGCCACGCTCACCGAAGCCCGGCTCCTTCCCCGCCAATCAAAGAGTCCGACGCCAGCCCGGCCACGCCTCCTGATGAGGGTGTTGACATGGAGCTGGACCAGGTGCTGTTTGATGAGCCAGCACCACGGAAACGCAGGGTAAGTGGCGGTTTACAGCAGTCACGGAAAAACGATTTATTGATTGTCGAAGTGTCGAAGACCACGAAAGCTGCCGGTGGTGATGATGCGTTTCCTCCTGCAGAACTCGGTGAAGGTGGCGTACAGGTGTCTGTGGCCGAGCTGCGGTAAAGTGCTGACGTCTGTGGTGGGAATTAAACGCCATATCAGGACGACACACCTGTGGTAAGCCTCACCTGACGGCGGCTCCACTCTCTGTCGTTGCTCAGCCTCAGGACGAGCTAAATATGGAAGCTCGTTACTGCCAGAAACATTTGAAAACTTCAGATTTATATCTTTACATTTTTATATCAAGTCTGACCGCAGCTGCAATGTGTTCATATTTACATTTATTTTTTAAATCCTGAAATTTCAGCATTTTAATGAAATTTCTGACATTAATGGGCTTCCATATATTTTTAAAAATGTATTTATATAAAATTGTTCTTCAGAAAGTTTTTCTGACAGTAAGGCAGGAATTTGTTTAATAAGAACCTTTGACCTCTGACCTCTTACAGCCGTGGTGGTGAACATGAGCGCTGTTCCCGCAGTGAGGAGGATTTTTACTACACTGAGATCAACCAATGGGAGCATCCGCAGCAACGGTCTCCTCCCCATTTTGGACACAGCGGCTCCTCCCCCGCCTCACCGGCTTCCTCCCCGTCCTCGCCTTCCAGCCCGCCACCACCTTCTCCACCGTCTCCCTCCTCTCCCTCCTGTGCCGCCCTGAGTTGCTCCGCCCCCTCGTCTTCTGGCAGCTTCTGGCAGGTCCAATCAGAGCACTCCTACCAGGTGTGTTGATGTTTTTTCGGCTGTAGAATATTAATGATTACTTTTATTGTTATAGCTAACTCGTATTTTTTTGTTTTTAGGCTCCTCCTCCGAGTCAACACGTGGTGTCAGCGGCAGCAGCCACACCATCCTGCCGTTGGACAGCCCCGCCCACCACCTGCCACAAACAGGTAAATCTTCAGAGCAACTAAGATCTGTATTTATAGGAACCTGAGAGAACTCGTTATTAACGGGTCGCTCCCGCACATCTGTTATCTCCATGTTTGATTTGATTTGGTTTTCACGTTTTTACGCCATCACGGGTACATTTATCTGGGCTCATGATGCCACGAGGAGCACGCTAGCTTGCGATCGGGGATCTGAACCTTTGTTATCTGTGAAAACATAAACACAGAAGTATCTAAATAGTCTCTGCTGCGGGCTCAGCACGCCCACAGAGGATAAACAGCGGAGCTCAGCAGGCGTGGGTGCTGCCCGTCTGCAGGCTCAGCTGATATCGCCCCCAACACGACGCGGATACCTGGATGTAAAGTCAGAGCGGTTGTTGATTAGCTGAGTTAATTATAGAAGAACTTTGGCTGTTTTTAATCACACGGCTCTGCAGTAGGTGTCTGTAAAGTGTCGCTGTAGTTGAAGCAGGATGCAGCTGCTGCTGGGGGAGGTGTGAGCTTAAAGGTCGAAAAACAAAAAACTGTTTGATCAGAAAGTTTCCCCAAAATTCAGACTTCAGTTTTTTAATAATCAGGTTTTATTGTGAAGGTGTGCTGAACTCACACTTTGTGTCCTCGAAGCTACCGAGGTGCAGCGTGGACGGTTAGACACTACAGCTGCGTCGAATGGGCTAAAAAAACAGTATCCGGTTACCATGACGTCGGCATTCTCTGGCACCAGATGTATCCTTCAGTGAGACCCACAGTGTAATTGGTTGGGTCCACGATGAGACCAGCTCACCTGTCCCCCCCCCCCCTCTCTTTGTAGCGGAAATTCAGAAAAGCGATTGTGAAGCAAACTTCATCCGAAGTCTGTTTCATTCCTTTAATCCGACAGAATGAGTCAAATCCGAGTCCCTACTGGGACTCATTATTACTGCACCACAGAAGTTGTTGCTTCCCTGCTGGAGCGTTCGTAGGTATTTCAGGATCCATCAGAGAAAAAAGCTTCGATTAAAGCAGGAAAAGTTTGCTGCTGCTAGCATGGCGGCACCCGGACACCGAACGTCTCTCAGTCTGAGGTGGAAACGACATAAAAACTAAAAGCGTCCCGCAGCAGGGTGTCAGAGGTGTAAGGTGTAATTTTGGCTCACTTGTGCTTTGGGCACAAAAACTCGGCGTGACAGAGCTCTGATGAAGCTGCTGTCCTCGGTCGGGTCTTTACGGCGGAAAGTCCATGATTAACCCAAAGTTATCCTTAAAGAAGAGTGAAGGTTGTGTCCTAACAGAGTGTGTGTGTGTGTGTGTGTGTGTGTGTGTGTGTGTGTGTGTGTGTGTGTGTGTGTGTATGCACAGTGAGGCTCTGTCTTCATTAAAAACAGACTTTTCTGTCCCCGCTCTGCAGAGGAAGCAGCACGGAGGACTTTCCCTGAGAATTTTAGGTTCTATCCAAGTTTTTAAAGCTAATTACGGTGCATCCCCCCACAGCCGGCTCTCTGCCCTCACTTCTCTAATTCGGTTGTGTTTTCTCGGTGAGTGTGCACAGCAGCCGATTGTTTGCTTCCTGCCACTGCAGCCTGTTCAAACTGGTTTCATTCTGGAGAAAGGAGGGTGCGTACTCCTCCCTCATGGTTTCATTCAGGCAGGAAAATCCCCTCACATCGTTTGTGGTTAATTTTCCATGAGCTGTGCGCTGCAGAGCAGCGCTGCCACCTGCAGGCTGGCAGAAGACACTGCTCAGCGGTGACGGCCGTAAACAGCTGCACGACTGCACGACTGAAAACAGGCAGCTGGGCCTGAAAATAAAAACAAAACACCTCCTGACGACGAGTCAGACACACGATAACATGAACGTGTGGAGGCGTCTTGTCTTTTTCATCCTTCTGTGGCGATTTTATCTCATGTCTTCGATTCTTTGTCTCTGCTTTGGTCATTTTATGTTTGTTTTTTGAATTATCGTGCTTCTCTTTGACTTTCCAACGTGGAATATGAACACTTTAATCGAGGCTCCGTCCCCGAGAACGGGTCACGGCACCCTGCTTCACTTTTTTTGTTCATGCTTCAGAAAGCAACAGAGAAACAATGAAAAGCTCCAATCTGACCTCCTCTTTCTATCTCTTCTTCAGGGTCTGTCGTTCCGGGTGCGTTCGGTCAGCGTGGGAGAGCAGTGGCTGCAGCATCAGAGCGCCCCCTCCAGGTCAGTGCTTCTCTTTTGTTAAACAAAGACTGTATATATGAGATGGCTGTAGTCTACGAGCTCCTCCCGTTCAGCTGATCGCTGAGCTCAGTGAACACGTCCCTGATAACGAACCCACGGGAGGAAAACTCGATGACACAGTGGCGTCTGATTGGCCAGCTGCTGTCTTATGTTGGCTCGAGCTTACAGCTTCCTTTCATGTGCGTGAAGCTTTAATCTTGAAATCATTCGTTGACCCTTTTGTCTCCATGTTTTTTCAGGAGGATTCGCGGAGAGGCCAAAAAGTGTCGTAAGGTTTACGGCATCGAGCACAGAGACCAGTGGTGCACAGCCTGCCGCTGGAAGAAAGCCTGCCAGCGCTTCCTCGACTGAAGCGATGGGAAGAGGCGGGAAGAACGGAGGCTGGACTTTACTGGTGGATGTTTTTTTTTAATGTTTTTACATCTGGAAACAGAAACGGTCCCGAACCTGTGCGATGAACATTTGGCAGCTCTGAAGCAGCTTTACACGTCCGCATCACTTCCAGCTGAGCGCTCTGCCACTAAAGGAGCATTTCACGGTTTCTTCCGCTCACAGCAGCTGCTCTTATCTCTCTGTAAACAAAACACTTTGACTCTATTGATCTGAAGTAACTACACTCGGAGGTCAGTTTATTAGGAACACAGCAGCAAATCTGCCATCATGGAGGTTTCAACATGTCGGAGCTGCTTCACACGTGTCCTGCTCAGCGATGTCTACAAAATAACAGAAACGAACGCCTGAAGTTAAGCAAAAGTTGAAGGTTAAGTTTTTAATGAGTCAGATTTACAGACTGTCCAAGTCTGGTTTGGTGCTAAAAATCCAAATTTAAAAGAAAAGCAGCACATGTGAGATCCTGGAAGTCAGATTTTAGTTTGAAATCTCAAGTTCAGCGTCTCGCTGTGAGAGAATGAAGAGAATATTTACAGGCAGTTTCTACTGTTTTTTCTTTTTTAACAAAAATTTAAGCAAAAAATTCAGTGCTGCTTCCATTTTTTAAACTTGCTGCTCCTAATAAACTGGTGACAGTATGTAACATTTGCGTGCATATATACAAATAGAAATATAATGAAAGAGTTCCTCTTGGAGCTAACACCGGGCACCTATTTTTTTGTTTCTTTTTGATATGTTGTATAAAGAGCAGAACTGACCGTCAGCAGCTTCTGATCGCTGAGAGACGTCGGCGAGTTTCTAAGAGGCTGAAAACACTTAAAACGAGACTTTTCTCGAGCAGGTTCTGCTGAAACACGGCCGCTAACGTCCCGTTTCTCAACATCTCGTCTGGATTAAGTCTTTTTTTTGTAATGTTTGGAAGCTGAAGCCATTTCCGTCTCTGTGCAGTATTGATCCGTTTACACAGTTATAATATCTATATTTTATATCTGCTCTTTTCTGAGATGTACATACAGATGATGTATTATGGGTCCAAATATCTGACGTCAATAATCAGTCTCACTGCAGCGATTACGAGACAAAGATGTGTTGATATTCTGCTTGTTTATGAAGCAAACCAGGAAGCTGAGGAGCGAAATCGTGTCGTTTTTACCGTGATTTCTTTTCTACATGACGTCAGTCCTGATGTTGTATTAAATAAAGCAGAAAAACTCTGGAAACGTCTTCGGTCCTTTTATAATCTGAAGAAATCGCTGTTTAAGACTGATTTAATTTTGTGTTTCTCACAATCTTATTTTCACAGATCCGAAGCTTTTCATGAATCTCAGTTTTTGTCTCTTGGTTTAAGGTTTTTAATTTTTGCAAATCTGAAATTTCTTCTTGTAAATTTGAGCTTTTTCTCACAAATTTGAGGGGGGATTTGTTTTTCTTTTGAATTTAAAGCTCAGAATATCAACCCCCACCCCACCTCTTTTTTTAAACCTTTGTCCGTCATGATACCTGATGGAACAGAAGAGCTTGAATGCTCAGAGGTTGTTTGTGTTTTAAATAAAGTTTTTATTCATGACTCAGCTCAGTAATCACAACAAACTGAACAAAAACTTCGGTAAACAATAAAAAACAAAGCAAACTGCCGCACACACCCACACAGGTGATCGCTGTAATAAATTATATGTACAGTCCAGGTCCATCTGGGACTTTGTCCCACACAGGAACTCCCAGAGAGCCGGCCGCCCAAATCTAAAGAGAAGAAAAGACGACATTAACGACGAATAACACCGGCACAGAAGAAGAAAATGTGAGAATCTGCTGGAGCAACTTTATGTTGACTGCATCTTTATGCTGTGGTATCAGCATCTGCTTTCACAAATCAGATCTTAAAGCCTTTTTTACTTATTAAACAGCATATTTATCTGTGGATTTTATTGTGAAAGGTCAAGGTAGGAAGTAGCTGTACTTCTGCACGTGTGTAAATGAAGAGACAGCGAAGTGTTTTCTAACGTTAAAACACGCACGCTGAGATAAAGGATTATTCTGAACAATCATGCAAAGCTCCTCTCAGAGTCCAAGCATTAAAAAAAGAAGTAAAGCTGAAGCACAGAAACACAGCAAAACGTCTGCCACAGAGAACGAGGAGCTCGTCCCTGCGTCGTGTCGGCAGAAAAAAATGTTTTAATGAACAAAAACGATTTTGGTACAATTGATTTTTATCATTGCTGTTTTTAAGAGCTGCACTCAAATAAGGTAAACAAGGAGGACCGATTCTGATGGGCATGCGCACGTGTGTGTTGTACTTGCCATTTATCAGTTTTGTTGTGGGTCGACTCGCTCTTTCCATCACAGGCGACAATCTTGACCTTGTCGACCTTCACGAGCTCGGTGACCTCTCTGAACTCAACGTCGTTCAAAACAAACGTCCACACGTTGTCGCAGAACCTGTACGTGTTCAGAGATCCCTGAGAGGTGGAGACAGAGACAGAGGCGGGGTTGGATGATTTTTTTTTTTTTAGGAGGCGGGGCTTGAGAAAATACAGATGGACTCACCCTGAAATTGACCCTGTTGCGGACTCGGTTGGCGAGCGCTGTGTTGATGGCTTTATCGAACTGGAGGAGGACCTGAAGAGCGAGCTGAGGAGTTATCTGCTGAGTCTGAACACACACACACACACACACACACACACACACACACACACACACATTTATTAGTTTAAATTTAAGATTTTTAAATAATAAACAGCTCAAAGAAATGATGGGAACACACGATCATTGTAGTAAAACACAAAGTCAGGTGAACACTGGAAGAAGAAACCACTGAATCTATTTCACCTGCACAGGTGCAAATGAAATGAGATGAACTCGAGGGCAACAACAAGACAGCGCTCACAAACAGGAATGTTGTAGCAGCTGATGGCACACAACCAGAGAATTACTTTTGTTTGTGTAGTTACTCTCCTAACTTTACACCCAGTTCCTAAAATTATAGCCCAGCAGACCGGTGGGTGTGCTGCCACCATCTGGTAGAACTCGGTACAACAGTGAAGTGCAGCCAGGGCCCATTCAAACTTGTGTTGGTATCTTTGCCAACACGAATTGTTTTTGAACTAAAGTCTTAACGCTTTGTTAGTTCTGAAAGGTTTAAGACTTTTTTTGAAACAAGACTTTACAGAAAAATCAGAAGCACAATTTACATTTTAAACACCTTTTTTTCTGAAGTGAGTTAAACAGATGTGCTGTACTCAGGTCATCTGCCACTTTGTACTAAAGTGGTTTGGTCTTTTCGCACAGAGGACTTTCCCCTGCCTCTGGAGGGAGCAGTGATTGGTCTACGTGTAGTTAAAGAGTCAGAGACGTTTCCTGATATTTCTCACCACCTGACGAACAAACTAACATTCTGCTGGAACTCTGACCCGATACTCTCCCACACTTGAGAGGGTGAGTGTCAGAGCATGATGTGAGGTTCAGACGTGAAAAAGAAGCGTCAACTCGTTTAATTACAAGACTTTCTCACCCTTGAACCAGGTAAACAGAACCTTCATCACTGTTACAGAACAGTAACTTGTCCGTCTGTGAACTTTGACCTCCTCGCTTTTATTCATCCCCCTCAGCTAACACCTGCAAAATTGTAACCCCTCTCTGGTAAAAACTTGTTTTCTGGAGTCTAAAACATGGTACAGCTAGCAGGCTACTGTTAGCTCATCCAGCTAACAGGCTAGCGGGGAGCTGAATGCCACCAACTGGCAGCACTGGCTCCGTGTCCGCGGGCAGAGTTACCTGTATAAGCTCGTCCAGACTCTCCTGCAGGCTGTTTCCCAGCGTCGTGTTCCTGTACAGCTGATACGCCATTATGGAAACTCCGAAAGAGCGAGAACCAGCAGCGAACTATCCTCCAAACACACGACGAGCAAACGGAGCTAACTGCTTCCCTCCACAACAACAGCCTGAACGACCACAAGCTAACAGGCTAACAACAAACTTCCGCTAAGATTTTTCGAAATAATTGTCATTCTGACTACGTAAAATAATTTATGCTTTTAAAATATCGAGTTGTTAGTCTTTGACATTTTAATTTAATATTTTAAATGAATTTTATTAATTTAGTTCAAAAAGGTATTTTGAATATGTCAACAAATTTCCCTTCCTTTATACTTTTATTAGTTTATGATCAATAAAATATTTCCTTTGTTTTTGTTAAAAGTTGTTATGTATATATAATTTAAGTAATTTTTTTATTATTTGTTTAAATATTTATTAAACATTTTCATCTATTTTTAATATTTTAAGAGATTGTGTTACTTTATTCACCTTTAAAAAAATAATTTCATGTTCTTATGTTACAGTATTTTCAGGACTTTTGACGAGTGGATGTGATGATGTTTTGTTTTTGTTTTTCAATACTCATGTTTGCTCAGAAAGGACTTTTTATTTTGGAGTTTTATTTTGGAGGTGGCCTCTTCCTAGTGTGTATTGCTTACTTGATGCAGCAAAAGTCTGTCTTTTTCCTTCGAGTTTTCTTCTTTTTAAAAAAAAATATTTCATCCACATTCGATTTCTACTTTGTGTGTACCAGTTTTATGGGGTTTTCTAGTTATTTTTCAGTTTTTTTCTTGCTTATTTGCTCGTCTTGTGTTTAAAGTGAAGCTGATTTGATATCACAGCTGTGATTGTAATAGGAAGCACTAGATGGCAGCAAAGCTTCAAACTGTAGAAACACCAACCTTCCCCTGCAGCTCCTTCGTTTATGAGTTTCTCTGTTATGTTGAGAGTGTATGCCCTGAGACACTGACCCCATCCATCAATGCCGGTGGAGGTGCTGGAGCCTATTCCAGCTGCCACAGGGTGAGAGGCTGTGTATCCTGGACAGGTCACAGGTCTGCAGCCTCTTGGTGTCAAATTGCAACCAAAGTAAAAAAAACTTTGTGAAAAGTGTGGAAAAGGCAGTGTCACTTACCCCATCACTGCCCCTCCTGCCTCTGAGAGAGGAGGCACACAGCACTGCTGCAGTGCATCATGGGGCCAACACCAAAGAGTGTGTGATCTGGAGACAGCACATCAAACTGTTCTGAAATAATTTCTCACAGATGCCTCAGCGGTGTCGAATTATGACCTTTATTCACCTTTGTGCCTCTCCAGCAACTCCAGAGGCGTCTCATATCTCCTTTAGCTCGCTCTTCATGTGGTCCAATCACGGCTGAGGACACCAGTGTGAGCGACGCCCACATTTAACCTGCAGGTGGAGGCCATCGTCAGCCTCAGCTGCTGTCACAGAGGAGGTTATGATGGGATGTCATCACTGAACAGATCTGTTTGGCCAGCCGCTCCAGTGACCTCTGACCTTGCTGCAGGTAAATGATAAAAAATGGCGTGTTAATCTGGAGCCGTCTGTCGCTGCTCCAGATGATAACACATCAGGTTTCGTGTACCACTCACTGAGCATGCTCAGTGACTCCCACCCAGAATAGCTGAGTAGGCTGGTCTCAGAGAAGGTAACGACCAAGATAAACAAGTTAGAGTGAGTCTGAACCAGCGGAGGACGTACCTGATGATGTCAGCACAGGTGAGAGCTGCAAACAGCCACTGATGTCCGAGTCTGAGCCGTCCTTTACCTCGCACTTCAAACAAATATGTAGAACTGATTTTTGTCATCCGATTAATTAAATCATTAAAATGAGAAACATCTCAGTGATGCTGAACAACTACGTCATGCATTATTACTTCTGGACCACAGTATTACATCATCAGCCCGTTCACTCTCTCTCTCTATATATACATACATATTTAATAATGATTATGTCTGTGTGTGTTTATTTTGTGATGTTTATATTTTCCTTTAGTTTTTATTTTAATACTTTTATGGTTTATTTTTCAGTATTTTGACAAATTTTATTTGAATCGCAGGTTTGAATTTTTTTAGTATAATTTAGGTAGTATTTTAGGAACCTCTTAATATCATTTTGCATATTTTTGGTCTTATTGTAATTTTGCATTTTATTTATTTTTATTTATTTATTTATTTTGCATACTCCTCCCATACTGGCTTCTCTTCACTGGCTTCCTGTTAAATCCACAATTAAAGTTCAAAATCTTTCTCCTCACATACAAAGTCCTGAATGATCAGCCTCCACGTTCTCCTAAAACACCTGAACTGAAGGCAGCAGGACTCCTTCCTGGTTCCTGAAGATGTTCCACCTCTCACTCAGGTGTTCAGTTTTAAAAAGACTCAGGCATTTTCTCTTAAACCTGGGACTGAGTGGTGAAGGTGAAACATCTTCACGAACCAAAATCTACGGTGGCTGGGAAATGCAAATCGCAACAAATTAAAAAAACCCACAACAAATTACCAAAACCCACAACAAATTAAAAAAACCCACAACAAATTAAAAAACCCCACAACAAATTAAGAAAACCCACAACAAATTAAAAAAACCCACAACAAATTACCAAAACCCACAACAAATTAAGAAAACCCACAACAAATTAAGAAAACCCACAACAAATTAAGAAAACCCACAACAAATTACAAAAACCCACAACAAATTAAGAAAACCCACAACAAATTACAAAAACCCACAACAAATTAAAAAAAACCTTGACGGAAAGGGATTGTCTGAAATACCGGAAGTGACACAACGATTAGGCTTACTCCATATTTGTAGCTCAGAAAAGTGATTCAGGATGTAAACAAACGTCGAGAAACTCACTCCTCACAGCGCTTCCTTATTACCCTGACGGTGCTCGCTGCACTACATAGAGAACCGGAAAATGTTTTGCCCGTTTTGTGGCGTTAGCTTCAGCCTCTTCACCCCTTTTTGTGCTTCCTGTGGACGGTCTCTGGAGCTTTTGCGGGACACAGACCAGGATGAAGGGTCAGACTCCCCAGGGACATCAAAAGACACAGAAAATTCTGAACAAAGTAATTTTGATATATTACTCACTTTTTGTTCTCTTCAGACCGTCTATGCTATTTCAGTTAAATAACATGTTTATTTACCATTTTGGCTCCGGTTTCTTTTTATGTTTGCTTATACTGTATTCTCGTCTACGTTTAGCAATGGAGAGTGCTTATAACCCCTTTTTGATGTTAAACGTTTTTCATTCAACCAGAACAAACATGTCCGTCATACAAGCAGTTCATGGAGTACAAAAAATCTAAATCCAAAGAGCGTCAGGCCTTCAGCTGTGGAGCAAAATTAAAACTCAAGCAACAGAGTAAACCTGTCAAGGTAAGCCATCACAGGCAAATTTATAAACGAGGATTTGATAATTATTCTTAAAGTGATCTTGCTTTTATTATTTGTTTCTAGATCAATATAGGAATAATGGTGTCACAACAAACGGACTTAAAACCGGTAAGAGGGAAAACACTGCCCTTATCTATTAGCCCCGAAATTACAGCCCCTGACCTCCTGAAGCAGGCTGTAGAAAAAATGAGAGCATTCAACAAGGACTTGGTGGAGGGACCATATGTCCTTTTGTATCCCGACTGCACAGAGGTGATAAATGTGCCTGGGTCAGAAAGGCCATTCCGATTGGCAGACTACAAAGAGGAAATAGGAAAGAACTACAACAGGATTTCTCTTTTCATTTGCCCAGAGAGCCACTTCAAACAAGGTTTGTTAATTTTATATTTTGATGTGTTTACATATACAACAACTAATAATGTGTTTATTTTCTCAGCTCTGATTGCAGAGGATGGTACCTCAGACTCAGACCCTGAGATTGTGATTACATCAAGAAGCACAGCTGAGTTCAACCAGGCAGACACATTGGTGTGTACTTTTTTTCCCCCTCCACCATGCCAGAGGCCTGTGAGTGGCCCTGGCAGAGGTGCATGTCCTCTGAGTGCTCTATTTTTTTTCTCTATAATGATCATAATTCTGTAACATCCATGGGTGGATTATTTTCATTGTGTGATTGTATGTTCTTTAAAAAAATAAATATTTTTTTAAAGTATTGATGAACTATCTAAATGCGATACGAAGTTGGTGAAAGCTTTGAAAAGTGCATATTTTTCATCTTAGGTTTTCAAACCACAAGACCAGAGTACCCCTAATGGTAAACATGCAGAGAAGGAGTAAGTTATTTCAGAGCTTGTTCTGCTATATATTAGAGTTGGGCAATACAATATTTTCTCATGTCACAATATTTCTTTGTTTTATTTCAGGGAATATTGATATACATCACGATATAAACAGCTAGATTTGTACATATTAAATGTGCCGTTGCTCATAAGTAAGATGCGAAATCCTCACAAGCTTGTTTTGATTTAAACATTTATTTCCTGTCATAAGTTCAGACAGACAGATGTATTAACATATTACATCCGTTTCAGATAACTAAAAAAGGGTACATGTTAAAAACTAGATAAAAAGTCAGGGATAAAGAGTTCAAAATTTGTCCATAGTTTGTGCATGTATTATGAACTGGTAAATGACACAAAGTTCTCCTCATTCTTTAGATTTAAAGAGGGTCTTTCAGCACTTAATTTCCTGAGTGCACTCCAGCAACACCCTACTTTGCTTTCCCCGGTCCTGTGTCACATGGAAAAGAAACTCACAGCTCTTGAACTTGAGAGACTTTTCAAACCTGACTTCAGCCCATCTGGAAGTAACAGGAGACGTCTGGAAAGTCAAACTGTGGGCTACTGGTCAGACTATCTGCTTGACTGTGAAGGTTTATACCAGTATTTCTTTTAGTACTCATTACAAGACAATGTGTTGAATTCACATATACATATATAATTTTTTTAATTTATTTTTTGCAGAATCACAAACTGCTGTGTCGGTGGGCGATGTTCTGATGTTTGCAACTGGGCTAACATCACTGCCACCTTCTGGATTAGATCCACTACCAAGCCTACAGTTCCTGGATGACTCTTTATTCCCGATGGCAAAAACATGCTTAAACTTATTGAAACTACCAATGATAACCTCATATTCCGTGTTTAAATCCAACATGGATTTTGGAATTCAAAACTCTCCAGGATTTGGATGTTTCTAGGATGTCTGGCCTTGTAGTTCAAACCTGCTGTTGATTTGTTTCTCAAGTTTTTAAGTCAAGATTTTTTTTAAAGATGTTATGAATAGGAGAAGGTGGGACATGCTGGTGGTACAGCACAAATCCATTATAGTTTACCAGGTTTATTGTAGTTTTATTAGATAACCCAGTCACTTACAGCTGCTTCTTCTTGGCATTACATTGTAAATTCTGTAGGTTTTTTGCTACGGGACTTATCCAGAAATCAGTTATGTATTTGAGCATGTTTTTTATTCTAAAATGTAGGTACATATGTTCAAAGGAGATTTAAAATCCAATGGCTTGACTTGATTTGTTCAAAGGTTTGACAGTGCTACTAAAAGTAAAGGCATTTAAAAGTGTACTGTGTTCTACTCTTAAAAGTTGTAATAAACACACAATACAATGCAAGATTTGATTTTGATTTGATTTATTATTTATCTAAATGTTCAGGACTGTATCTCAACTTCCACCAGCTAAACAAAGGACCACAATTAGCAAGACATTGCAGTAAGAATGTGCTTTTACAAACACAAACTTAAACTTTTGGCATCTTCAGCCAACTCACGTAGCCTAGTCCAAAAATACAGCATATGCTATAGGTTTTGGTAAAAACAACAAAAAGCCAGTTTTTCTAATAACTTCATGTAAAGTTCAGTGGCAGACTCCCAGCAGCCTGGCTTTTGAAAATGATTTTGCTCCATTACAAAATTCAGATACTCCTGTATGTTTGAGTCCCCACATACAACTACTGACAGCCTAGACTCAGGAAAAGCGTCCAGTTCAGCTTGTTGAATCAGGAATCCACAGTCCCTGGAGCCGTATCTGTGGTCAATGGAAGACAATTGCATTATTGTAAGTTTACACATAAAGTAATTATTTGATCATTATTATCCATTACCTGTGGGGTAGGTAGTACAGTTCATTTGGCACACCTCCTGGACATGAAGCTGTTCTTGAGGGACGAATCCGATGAGTGTTCCACAGCTTCACACATTCATCAAGATCCTTCTGAACAATGTCAGTGAAGCAAAATCTCAAAAGGCACTGATGCTCGTGACTTCCGTTGAAGTGTCCAGCATCTCGAAGATCCGCAAACAGCTCCAACCAAAACTGAGCCCTACCGAAATTGTTAAAAAAAATGTTTAGAAATAGTTTAGTTTGTTTACATGGCATCGTTTCACAACATGTCATCGCCTGGCACTTTACAGTTCATTTTAACTGAATCATATAGACTCCAGTCAGTTTAAATGTTTTCTATCGAAAGGGATTGCATACAGGCAAAAATCTAAAACATTTGAGTAATGTGCAAAAGTTCATTTATTTTAGTAATTCAAATTAAATGTGAAATTAGTGATATTGACCTCCCAGCCCATTGTTCCCTCAGTGGGCTGGTTTCAGTCATTATGCAAATGTACTGTTTATAAGATTTGGGGAAACCTGCAGTCAGCTGAGACTGAAGAAGTCACTTAGATGAGTGACGAAACGTTTCTCCCACAAAACGCTACGTCCAGATGAACAGAATCAACTTTTGGAGATTGACTCATTACTTACAAAGTGAGGTATTTCAAGTATTCGTTATAATGTTAATGATTAAGACGTAGAACTTATGAAAAACCCAAATTCAAAGTCTCTAACAATTGGTATGTTCTATTTGTTTGGGTCCTTTTTGCATAAATTACTGTCTCCATGCAGCGTGGCATGGATGCTATCAGTCTGTGGATCTGTTGAGGTGTTATGGAAGACCAGGATGCTTCAGTAGCAGCCTTGAGGTCTTAGCCACTACACTATGTGACACCCCTTTCGTCCACACTTACATTAGACAAAACTTTCTATTAATGTGCTTTGATAGTCTCTGGGAACATCCAACTTCTTTTGAGGTGTTCTTTATGGAGGGTGTCAATTGTGTTTTTTTTCCCCACAGCTGTCAGGACAGCAATCATGTCCACCCTGTGAGTCCTTCTGAATTAGAAAGACCATTTAGAGGCTCAGGAACCCTTTGCAGATGATTTGAATTAATTAGCTCATAGTAGAGTGGCACTTTAAGTCTAAAATATTTAACCTTTTCACAATATTCTGGTTTTGAATTTGGGTTTTTCTTAAGTTCCAAATCATAATCATCATAATTACTAAATGGACTAAAAATGTCTAGTTTGGCATATAATGAGTATTTAATATCGGTTTTACTTTTTAAGTTGAATTACTGAAATAATAATAATAATAATAATAATAATGCATTGCAATTATATAGCGCTTTTCGAGGCCCTCAAAGCGCTTTACACTTCCACTATTCATTCACTGCCACATTCACACACTGGTGGAGGCAGCTACAGTGTAGCCACAGCTGCCCTGGGGCAGACTGACAATAAATCAACTTTTGCACAACATTCAAATTTGTTACACCTTTAAATATCAGGCAAACTTAAATGTTATATTTACCTTCCTTTTCGATATATGGACCACCAGGACTCAATTCGCTGGTTATTCGTTGATGAACCAAACATGTGACTGGACTCTCCGCTGAAGTGGTCATCATGATGGTGACGTAGTGCGCACTGAACTGCAGCCATAATGCCGTTTTCTGTCCCACAGTCAGTTCTCAGTCTCGTCGGTACAACACCAAGGCTCCCAACACATGACAAGTAATAGTAAGCTATGACCACTGGATTATTATTGGTTGGTCCACATTCTAGCCACAAAACCTTGCGTGAAAATCCATCAATGCACCCTGAAATGGCCAAACCGAATGGTTTGAGCTTGTCATAACCATCAGCATGCCACATGTAGTTGGGTCCCAGCGAATGATAGGTTCTAATAATGAATCTTCTGCGTGTTCTCATCTGGCATCCATGAGGATTAAGCTCCCGGAGTATTTTCATCACATCATCCCTCTTCACTTTAAGATGATACTTTTGTTTAAGTACCTGCCACATTGTTCGATACCCAAACAATCGCCCAGGTCCTTGAAGCTCCGCTCTGATTGCGTTAATGATCGTTGTTCTGGAGTGAAAATGTTTTCTTCGGTAAAGTCCAGCATTATTGAGTTTACTTTTAAGACTCCTTAAACTCATCTTTACACCATGCAAACTTAACATCATGTCCACGATAACACTGTATGAGTGACCTTCGTTGAAATATTTAATGCAGTACTGTAGGTTGTCTGACCCTTCATCCTGGTCTGTGTCCCGCAAAAGCTCCAGAGACCGTCCACAGGAAGCACAAAAAGGGGTGAAGAGGCTGAAGCTAACGCCACAAAACGGGCAAAACATTTTCCGGTTCTCTATGTAGTGCAGCGAGCACCGTCAGGGTAATAAGGAAGCGCTGTGAGGAGTGAGTTTCTCGACGTTTGTTTACATCCTGAATCACTTTTCTGAGCTACAAATATGGAGTAAGCCTAATCGTTGTGTCACTTCCGGTATTTCAGACAATCCCTTTCCGTCAAGGTTTTTTTTAATTTGTTGTGGGTTTTCTTAATTTGTTGTGTGTTTTTTTAATTTGTTGTGGGGTTTTTTTAATTTGTTGTGGGTTTTCTTAATTTGTTGTGGGTTTTCTTAATTTGTTGTGGGTTTTTTTAATTTGTTGTGGCTTTTCTTAATTTGTTGTGGTTTTTTTTAATTTGTTGTGGGTTTTTTTAATTTGTTGTGGGTTTTTTTAATTTGTTGTGGGGTTTTTTAATTTGTTGTGGGGTTTTTTTTAATTTGTTGTGGTTTTTTTTAATTTGTTGTGGGTTTTCTTAATTTGTTGTGGGGTTTTTTAATTTGTTGTGGGGTTTTTTAATTTGTTGTGGGGTTTTTTTTAATTTGTTGCGATTTGCACTTCCCAGCCACCGTAAAAATCCCTTCGTTGTTGGGATGTTCTCTGTGACGTCACAGTCGTCTCCTTACACAGCACTCGTGTGAGCAGGAATAAAACTGAAGTCAGTCACAGGATAGAAGACTCTTCCACAGAGGAAACAAGTCTGATCGTAGTCACTTAGTGATGGGATTTCCGGCTCTTTTTAGAGAACCGGCTCTTCAGGTTGTTTTGTTGCTTTAATTAATTTATTATTAACAACAATATAAAATTATGCACAAAAGGAATTACTAATGTAAAAAAAAGTGGTTTTATTTATATATGTTTATATATAAATATATGCGGTTGCCCCTAGAGACAAAGCACGTACAAACTCCAAAACACATTTCTAGAGTTAACTGAACTTCCAAAACAGAGCTACCTAGATCACTTAAATTACACAATTGAAAGCATATGTGTATTGTTTGTGTATTTATACACAAGCACTCATATATATTCAAATAATTAAAAATATATATATATTCATTTACCTGTTACTACCACACACCAAATCCGGTCGTTGGTACTTCCTGGCTTGTGTAGCCACGAGGTAACAAAAGCTCAACACTGCACCCTAGCATCCTGGAGCACTTCTGTTGTGTTTTGTACGTGCTTTGGAGTTTTTACGTGTTTTGGAGTTTGTACGTGTTTTGTCTCTGGGGGCCACCGTAAATATACTTTTATTTATTCACTCCACATAAAATGTACTAAATAAATCATATAATACAAAAACCAACTATTCACATTTCAACTTTTAAATATTTAAATTTTCAGCTTCTTCCTTTTAAAGAAATTTAAAGTGAAACAACACAAAACACTGCAAACCACAACACAATTAAATATAAATTAAAGTATGAAAACAAAAAGAAGATGCACATTCTCTGTCATATGGGCCTGCATGATTAAACTTTCTGAATCCTTTATCATCTGCAACTGAAAATAGTTGTGGATGATTACTATACCTTTCTAATGTGACGTTGTTGTCCCTGGCTCTCTTTCTCCCTCCCGCTCTGTTCCTGTGCTACTGCCAGTGTAACTCCCCCCTCATCCCAGCGCAAAGCACAAGGCTCGCGTGCGGAGTGAAGCGAAAAAAAGTGCGAGAGAGAGGGTGAGAGAAAGAGAAAAAAAAAAAAAAAAACCCCACGGCTCCCAATGAGGAGCCAGCTCGCGTTGTTCACTTCAAAGATCTGGTTCTAAGAGCCGTTTCGTTCGCAACCAACACATCACTATAGTCACTGCTTTGTCTCAATTGTTTCCATTACAGCAAGGATTCCCATTGGGTCCCCCTAGTGGGCCACAGAGGTACTGCAGGTTGAAATCATGTACAAGTATGTACAGATACATGTTCATATAAATAGGAGATGGTTAGTTTGATAAATATTAGATATTACTCATTACTCTTGTGTACCAGTGGCAGATGGGTCACACACTGACTTTAACAGCAGTAGTAGTTATTTAAAGCCAACAGCCTGTTTGGTTTATTTTTAAAGGAAATAAATCTCTTCCTTTTCTATTTCAGTTAGGGTGAAGATTTCAGATGCGTGGACCCCTGTGGGATTTTCTGGTTTTTAAGTTGTCCACAGCGCTCTTGACTTGAAATCTATTCTGTATATTTGCTCTATCGCCTTTAGGACAACAGAGAACTGTAGCACTTTGTAAAACTCTAATCTGGTAGAAAAAATACAATAACAATAATGTGTGATAGAGTGTCTGTTTGGTCATGTAATCCTTTGAGCTCGTGTTGTGTTTTTGTGTGTTTGTCATAGTTTCTGTCTCCTCCGTGTTGTCGCCTTCACTGAAGCGAATCAGCCTTCGCTCTCTGTCTGACCCCACACGCGTCACATGGACGGAGACTCGGCCTTTGACAGATGGTTCACGTGGAGATTTAACAGCTGATAGTTTAATTGTGGAGTGTTTGCTGTGGGTGCGAGGAGGTTAAACAGCTGATTAATGCGAGGCTAACAGCGAGCGGCTCCTGCAGTGGCTCCTCCGTCTCTCGCCGCTATGATAATGAGCTCATTCGATATGCAGATTCGATCCCCGGAGGCCTCGTACAATTAATTGTTCTCGTTGACTCGAGTAATTGTTTGTTTGCAGGTTTAATTTGAAGATTTAGAAAGCGTCACGTGACGAGCGCGAGCCGAGCGTGATGTAATGAGCGGCAGCTGATCTGTGACGTCATGTTATGGCCCAAATAATGGCCAGCCCTGATTATCCAGCATGTGTTTGTTGCTGCTTTAAAGTGCGCGGTTCTTTTTGTTCCACAGTTACAGCCTCACCTGAACTTTTGATCACATGTGTCACAAAGCAGGGGTGTGTCTACAAGGGGGGCAGTGGTGGCACCAGCCAAGCCATCAGACTCGGGTACTGTTAATCTTACAAAGTAACTGAGTACATTTACTCAAGTACTTCTCATAGGTTTAATGTTCTTGTACTTCAAGTATTTCCATGCTGCGTTCTGCTTTTATATACACCAGGTAATGAGGGAGAGGAAACAGGTGGGGGCACAGCTGGAACTAATGACAGAAGAGGGGCTGTTGTGATTTGGCACTTGATGAGACAAGGGAAGCAGAAATGAGAGACCAGAGATCATCAAAATAAAACAGGAAATGACTAACACCAATACTAAATAAATGTGAATTTTTACAGAGGAACAACTCGAACGAAGGAAACACTTGATTTCTTTTTTTTGTTTGTTTGTTTGTTTCTACCTCTGTTGGATGATGGCGAGCTGCTGTTTATGAATATATCAAAAAAGTTGTTTTTTTTATACCACTTTTTTTACTTTCCCAATAATTAAAAAAATATAAATCCCTGGTTCAGTCTCATATGTTCAAAATATTTTAATTTTCACTGGTTTGTTTGGTGTGTCAGTGTTTGTGTGATCATGTGTGCTGTGTTTTTGGTCAGGTGACTCTTGAAAAAGAGATTTTTTTAATGTCAGCCAGACTCTGAGTCTGTACAAGGATAAGCCGTCACATGAAGGTGGTTATCAACTCGATAAGTCACCACAGGATTCATCCATCTAGGAGTGCTGTCACATGAAAGAGGCGGGGTTTATTTAGTTCGACCAATCAGAAACATGGACCTGCAGCTGAGAAAGAGCTTAAACACACATACAGACTGAAATCAGCAGTGTGTGTGTGTGTGTGTGTGTGTGATCTGCTTTGCTAATAGTTTATTTGAAGGAAAGGCTGAATATCAGACATGGGAGAATCTGATGAATTGTAAATATGAAAATCATGAATACATATTTCTTTAGGAAAACAAAATAAACTAGTGATAAAAAATATTTTCACTTGATATTTATTATTAAAAGTTTAAAGAAATGTAAATAAATAATAAAATAAATAAAATGTGTGCTATATCAGTGTTGGGTGTAATGCGTTACTAAGTAACACATTACTGTAATTAAATTACTTTTCCACTGAAAAAGTAAAGTAACTAATTACTGTTCATTTTTAGGAATTTTAATCACAGTTACTTACAATGTACTTGCGTTACATTGTAAAATAATTAAACTCGCTGAATATCATTATTTAATTTCAATAATTTATCTTCTAAACGTAGAAGTAAACTCTGCCGCTTTAACATCGCTGTAGTGCAGCTGCACGTCATTTCGCGCCAGTTTGCTGCATAGTCGTATTCTACAGCGGAAGATGTCGGACTCGGCTGAAGCGTGTGGCTGTTTTATGAAATGGACATATTCCCGTCTCTTCACTTTTCTGAAACAAGCAGACAAGAATATTACAGTAATATGTAAGCTATGTGCTGGGGAGAAAAAACTATCGGCTGCTGTTAATAGCACGAGTAATCTACTGAAGCGCCTGACACCAGAGCATAGACGAACACTTCTGAGTGATCCTTGTTCATCATCCATGGATAACACCGCGGCAACTCCTGCTAAGCAGCAAAACGTGATTTTACTTCAGCAGCACAGAAAGCGTCTGAAGGTGAGCTTAAAAAATGATTGCAGGCTACATTGTGGAAGACATGCTACCGCTGCGTACTGTAGAGTCTCCGTCTTTAAAAACAATTATTTATTATTTTAAGAGTTTAATTTCTATTGTTTGTCCACTCAAGATTTATAGGGATTTTAAGAAGTATTTAGTTTAATTACTTATTTAGTAATTAAGTTACTTTTCTGACACAGTAATTAGATAAGTATTTTAAATACAATATTGACTAAGTAATTAGTAATTAATTACTTTTTTAAAGTAACTTACCCAACACTGTGCTATATCCACAAAAATAAACAGTAACAAATAATAATTATATTAATTGATGTTAAGTATATTAAAATGGGTTTTAAAAAACTGCACTTTGTACTTGTTGTTGTTGCAAACTTCTGAAAGTACATTTACACTACAACACCATGACCTGAAAAGTAAATCCTGCCCAGAGACCGAGAGGTGCGCTGGCGGAAGCTCGACCCTCTGAGTGCGTCTTGTTCTCAGACCTGATTGGTCAGTAGGCGGTGATTTCATACCTGCCCTCTTATCTGGAAGATAAGCCTGAACGGGAGGAAATACCACAGCGTCTCCAGGCTCCACATGCTCAGTGTGAACCTGCGTTCATCTGTGAAAAGGACAGAGCGCCATGATTGGTCCTGCCAGATCAGGTGTTCTCAGGTGAGTGCTAGTTAAGCTGCATGGCACTGGTCTGTGAGCACAGGTCCTATTAAAGGTCATCAAGCCCCAGTGCTACCCTCATGAAGTCCCCGATAGCTCGATCAGACACATGCAATGCTTCTCCTCTTCCTCCTCGCACAGATACCTGTCCTGCTAACAGCCCCTCTCCTGGAATCTCCTCCACACTGAGCCTGTGCTTGGAGCCACAGCAACCTTATTGTGACGGCACATACAGATGTTTCATCCTGCATGAGCTGGACTACCTGTGACACAGTTACACACTGCCAGCTGTGAGGACACCAGCAAAAAGCAAAAGTAGAAGATCCGTCAGGGCAATCGGAGTTGATGTCTCTCCGGTGCACCTGTGGTCACTTCAATTTCCACTAAAGCAGGTGAAACAATCCACAAAGGTTTGTGTTTCCAACGTAGGTGCATCAAAAACAATTCTGACTCAGAATTAAAAGAAAAAAACTTCATTGAGTTTAAAATCAGATCATGAACAATCAATAGATTTTTAACAACTTTTCTAGAAAAAAAGATGTGTGGAGATCAAATAAAGATTTGCAGGTTAATAAGGATCCACATAAAGAGCTCTCACTTCAAAGGGAAGCTGGTTGTTGCTAAATCTGATTATGAATGTAATGTTCAGTATCCCAGGGCGTGTGTGTGTCTCTGTGTGTGTTAGTGGTCCAATATTTCCTCAGACGAAGGCAAACACTTTGTGGTCTGTGTCATTTTGGTGGCTTACTCCTTTAATCAGGCGGCGCTCTGATCTGGCAGAGCAAACATGGCTGCTCTAATTAACAGCATTAGTGTTAATTAGCTCCCAGTAATCTGAAGTCAAACACACTGAACTGTGTCTGTGTTTGGGTTGTTCATGAGATTCATCCACACGCTGATTTCATTCACATAATATTTAATGACGAGTAAACGCCGCGATAGAGCGATTTACGTCAGGAAAATCAGAACAGACCACAAGCAGCGAACGCATCAGAAATTCTTCGACTCTTCCAGAGCAGCTTTGCATGATTCACAGTTCAAAATAAGCTTTCTTTATCTGAAACTGGGTCACTCAGTTCAACTCTGTCTGAAACAAGCTGTTGTCTCTCGTGTCTTTAAGGTCATCCCCCCTTTAAAGCCTGATTGGCTGGTTTCCAGAAGCAGAAAACCAATCGACCAAACTGACCAATCAGCACGCGTTAACTGAAAATCAGCTTCACTTCCGACATGTTACTGATGTTTGACTGAACTAAAACAAAATGTGAAGACCTGACAATTTACCTCTTTGTGCAAAGTGAGGAAGTTTTTGTGCGTTCCTCACACGGACGGGGTCTCACGGGGTCTGAGGGTTCAAGGCTGGAGGTCTCCATCGGCGATGGTCCCCAGAGAGATGGTAATACAAGCATGTGTGTTTCCTGTGCCACAGCTGTCCCCAAAAAATTAATTACTGTGATCCAACTTTTTATAAAATGTGTCGCTTAATAAGAGCTGAGACATAATTAAATTTGCAGTCGAGTGACCTTGAGAGTTAAAACATAAAAACATGATGGATGGGTAGACCACACACACACACACACACACACACACACACAAAGAGAGAGAGAGAAAATATAGTATGAAATTATAAAAATGTCAAAATTAAAATATCTCCTTTAGATTTATATTCTGACTGAGCAGCCCATGTAAAAACAGACACAGTGGAGAGGTCAAAGGTCACAGATGCTGAAAGTAAAATTTTGAAAAAACCAAAAGAACAAACGTTACAGTTTAATAGGAGAGAAGCTTCCTGTTGAAGCATCAGAACTTAAATATGGTCATAAAATAACGATGAAGGCTTTCAGTGAAATGCTGCTTCAGGTTGTTTTGGGACTTTTTTACCTTTTTAAAGGTTTCATCTCCACCTTTATTTTTGCTTTGCTCTGAGGTTTAAACCCATTTTCTAACTGGAATCGTGCGTTTTTTCTTTGAAAACAGTGCTTTCAGTATTCTGACATGATGAAATACCCTTTAACTATCCCTCAGTGTCTTCTTTGAGTTTGGTCGCCTAACAAACCGCAGCAAATTACATATTAACTTTCTTTTCCGCTGCTCTCTGGCTTTGTCTCATCGACTCGGCCGCTGTAAGTCATCTCTTCATACATGACGCGACCGACCTCCTCTCGGGGGCTGTGTGAATGTAATCGGACCCATCGATCACAGTGAGACAGTGCGTTTGGAGTTAAATGGTCCTAAAGACTAATGACAGAGCGGGTCGAGTGTTCCTCCTAAAGTTGGATGAATTAATCTCCTCTGTCACTGCTCAGTCAGAGTTCAGCAGATAGAGCCATTATTCAGCTAAAATTCAATCACTGTTTCAGCTGAAACACATTTTCCTGTGAAGTTCCCAGGCTGAGGGCAGCGACTTCTCCAGTTTAAACAGGAAATCCACACAGGAAGGAAGCTTAGATTTAGGGTTCACAGTCTGTTAGTTCAAATATTAACTGGTCTCTTCCTGTTAAAAGGGAATTTTTCCTCCATACCATCACCGAATGCTGTTCACAGCAATCTCTCTGTCTTCGAGACAGAAAGCAAAACAAATTGAACAACCAAACAGAAGCTGCTGCTTTTTCTTCTTCAGGTGACATGTTTCGTATCTCCTGAATACAGCTGCCTGCTACCTGCTCTGCAGTTCTTGAACCTTTCTCTCCTGGTCTCACCTTCAACAGGTAACGTGCGGTCTACCTGCATGGCCCCGGGTCGTAGCATACAGTGCATATTGATGGATGATGATGCTCAGGGGATTTTGAGGCCAGTGGCCAAGAGTATGAAGCTTTCTGGAGGTCAGTACACCTGTCAGGCGTGTCTGTCCGGTTCTTCAGTACTACGTCATTGGTTACTCGCTCTTTTCTCTACAGCAACAGATGGCAGCACATGAGTTCTGCTGGTTCTTCGTGCACTGATTCAAAGGTTTCCTTTGCATAGGTCAGGAGTCCCCAACCCCCGGACTCCGGTCCAGAGCCGGAAACCATTTTCTCTTTCACTGTGTAGTTTGATATTTTATTCCTGCCAGCTGCCGTGGTTGACTTTTGAACAGGCGCGACGGGGAGTTATGTGGGTCAGTAACTTTCTGGTCCACACTCCAAGCCAGCTGGTGGCGGTATTGCACCACCAACCACCATAAAAACAGCAAAGAAGAAGAAACTATGTAGGCCCTTCAACGCAGTGTTGCCAACTTAGCGACTTTGTCGCTATATTTAGCGAGTTTTCAGACCCCCTAGCGACTTTTTTTCTAAAAAAAAGTCGCTAAAAAAAGACGTGAAAGCGCATATCGCTTTTACTCTCAACAAGCAGCGGGGGCAGGGTTGGAATTGTGACATTACAAAAAAACAATAATTGCTAAAAGAAATTTAATTTGTAGTTCTAAATAAACTCTAAATGCATTTAGGACGTTTTTTACTCACTTTATGTCTCTTCCACGATGTTATTTCTCTCTCCAACAACATAGGTTACAATTACATTAGCATGACCAATTATGCAAATTAGCTGATGACGTCATTTAGCGACTTCTAGCGTACCTTTAGGACAACCAATAGCGATTTTCCTTACTGAGTAGTTGGCAACACTGCTTCAACATGGGTTGCTAAGTTACTAGCTTGGGACCTTTGCACTGGGAGGTCTGCACTTTGGACCACTGCAGCAGCTCCATTCTTGTTTTTCCAGCCATTCTGTTGGAGATTTGTTGCTGTTGTCCTGCTGAGGACCCAGTTTGGTCCAAGCTTTAGCTGTGGGACATACAGCCTCACACTGAGACTAGAATACTTTGGTACACAGAAGAGCTCACGGTCCACTCAGATCATCATCCCTCCACCACCGTGCTGACAGCTGTATGATGTGATTCCTTCAAACCTGCTGCTGTTTATTAAAAGTCTCCAGTCTATGCTGCCATGTTGCTTTCAGACAGAAGAGGCTTTTTCCTGCAAACCTTCCAAACAACCATACTTTTCAGTCTTTTTCTGTTTTTACTGTTGTGAACTTTAACCTTGAACCTGCTAACTGTACCCTGTAGAGCAGGGGTGTCCAACTCCAGGCCTCGAGGGCCGGTGTCCTGCAGGTCTTAGATCTCACCCTGGGTCAACACACCTGAATCAAATGATTAGTTCATTACCAGACTTCTGGAGAACTTCAAGACATGTTGAGGAGGTCATTTAAATCAGCTGTGTTGGACCAAGGACACATCTAAAACCTGCAGGACACCGGCCCTCGAGGCCTGGAGTTGGACACCTGTGCTGTAGAGTCTGAGTTTGAGCTCTTGGCTTTTTTGTTGTGTCTCAGCGTCTTCCAAAACGCCATCCAAAAACCAGTGGGTGGTTATGTCGCTTTAAAATCTAATATATGGTGATGCACCTTGACAAGCTGTCAGAAGCTGGCCAATCCAAAGAGAGCGGACTTTTAGTGAGGAGGATATTAAAGCGATTAACAGCTTGTTTCAGATATAGCCAACCATTTTAGGGTAAATAGGGATTATTTTGAAGTCCGATTCATACAAAGCTACTCTAATTAAGTCTGAGATAAAAAGAGCTGTCTGTTAATGAGCACAGAGATCCGTTTAAATCTGTGAGACGGTAGCTCAAAACTTCTGCTCACATTCTTTAAATGTTTTTCTGACGACTCTAAGAATCGTTCTTCCTGTCAAACAGTTGGAGACGTCTGGTTTTAGCTCCGACCTGTATTCAAACGGCTGTCAGGTAAATATCATCGGCAGTCAGGTTGTGATGATGGCTGAGACGGCCGCCGCGGTCACGCCTGTCGCGTTGAACGAGTGCTTTCATTGAACTGCAGCAGACGTGTGATCAGCTGGAGACGATCCGTCTCTATTTGAGGCTCGGCTCATCGTTCAGCAGACTGAAGGAAAACCCCGAGAGGAGCAGCTCGAATCCAGGAGGACTCGGCCTCAGCAGAGGCAGGAGAAACGTCCGAGCAGTCTGAGAAACGTCCCCGAAGACCGAAGAAATCAGATTCAGTGAGATTAAAGTCTTTGTAAAGGAGGAAGACAAGAAAGGAGGTGGGTCCAGATATCAATATATATATGTATAAAAAAAATTTAAAATTCCCAAGTTTGAGGGTCCTGCGCTGTATTTTTTTTACCATGAAGACCGACCCCTGCAGCTGCTCTGCAACATATTAAAAATCCAACAAAAACAGAAGCAGCACAACATCATTTATAAAGTTTAGATGTTTCTTTTGGGTTTTCCTTGTCGAAGGTGTGCAGTAGGAAACACACTTTCTCTACAGCTGTGAAAGGTTTGTTCCTGCCAGGCTGCACTGAGGGCTCAGCTTAGCGCCGGGCAGTTCATCGAAAACAAACTGACGTAATCTGACCTGCGTCAGTTGATTTCTTTGTTACTGAGTTCTGTTAATACTTCCCGTGTTCATATCGTCCCTTCAAACAAAGAACAGTTTGTGTCACGTGACTTCAATTCAATTCAATTCAATTCAATTTTATTTATATAGCGCCAAATCACAACAAAAGTCGCCTCAAGGCGCTTTATATTGTACAGTAGATAGCACAATAATAAATACAGAGAAAAACCCAACAATCATATCATATGACCCCCTATGAGCAAGCACTTTGGCGACAGTGGGAAGGAAAAACTCCCTTTTAACAGGAAGAAACCTCCGGCAGAACCAGGCTCAGGGAGGGGCGGGGCCATCTGCTGCGACCGGTTGGGGTGAAGGAAGGAAAACAGGATGAAAGACATGCTGTGGAAGAGAGACAGAGATTAATAACAGATATGATTCGATGCAGAGAGGTCTATTAACACATAGTGAGTGAGGAAGGTGACTGGAAAGGAAAAACTCGATGCATCATGGGAATCCCCGGCAGCCTACGTCTATTGCAGCATAACTAAGGGAGGATTCAGGGTCACCTGGTCCAGCCCTAACTATATGCTTTAGCAAAAAGGAAAGTTTTAAGCCTAACCTTGAAAGTAGAGATAGTGTCTGTCTCCTGAATCCAAACTGGAAGCTGGTTCCACAGAAGAGGGGCCTGAAAACTGAAGGCTCTCCCTCCCATTCTACTTTTAAATACTCTAGGAACAACAAGTAAGCCTGCAGAGCGAGAGCGAAGTGCTCTAATAGGGTGATATGGTACTACAAGGTCATTAAGATAAGATGGGGCCTGATTATTTAAGACCTTGTATGTGAGGAGCAGGATTTTGAATTCAATTCTGGATTTAACAGGAAACCAATGAAGGGAAGCCAAAACAGGAGAAATATGCTCTCTCTTTCTAGTCCCTGTCAGTACTCTTGCTGCAGCATTTTGGATTAACTGAAGACTTTTCAGGGAGTTTTTAGGACATCCTGATAATAACGAATTACAGTAGTCCAGCCTGGAAGTAATGAAGGCATGAACTAGTTTTTCAGCATCACTCTGAGACAGGATATTTCTAATTTTAGAGATGTTGCGCAAATGGAAGAAAGCAGTCTTACATATTTGTTTAATATGTGCCTTGAAGGACATGTCCTGGTCAAAAATGACTCCAAGGTTCCTCACAGCATTACTGGAGGCCAAGGTAATGCCATCCAGAGTAAGGATCTGCTTAGATACCATATTTCTAAGATTTTCAGGGCCGAGTACAATAACCTCAGTTTTATCTGAATTAAGAAGCAGGAAGTTAGCGGCCATCCAGGTCTTTATGTCTTTAAGACATTCCTGCAGTTTAACTAATTGGTGTGTGTTACCTGGCTTCATGGATAGATAGAGCTGCGTATCATCTGCATAGCAGTGAAAATTTATGCTATGTCTTCTAATGATGCTACCTAGGGGAAGCATGTATAATGTAAACAGAATTGGTCCTAGCACTGAACCCTGTGGAACTCCATAATTAACCTCAGCATGTGAAGAAGACTCTCCATTTACTTGAACAAATTGGAGTCTATTAGATAGATATGATACAAACCACTGCAGTGCAGTACCTGTAATACCTACAGCATGTTCTAATCGCTCTAATAGGATATTATGGTCGACAGTATCAAACGCTGCACTGAGGTCTAGCAGGACAAGCACAGAGATGAGTCCACTGTCAGAGGCCATAAGAAGATCATTTGTAACCTTCACTAAAGCTGTTTCTGTGCTGTGATGAGCTCTGAAACCTGACTGAAACTCTTCAAATAAGCCATTCCTCTGCAGATGATCTGTTAGCTGTTTGACAACTACTCTTTCAAGGATTTTTGATATGAAAGGAAGGTTGGAGATTGCTGCACGGGAGACTTGTTCCCGTGCAGCACATAACATGCACGTTTCCGTTGTTTGGACACATCTTTGGATTTAGTAGCGACAACGTCAAACAAAAAGATAAAAACAGAAAACTAACAAAGGTGGACCAGTCTGTTACAACACAGTACAAAGCTACTGAACTATGAGGCCAAGCACTAAATATGGCATGTGCTGATTGTTAATGAAATCAAATTAATAATTTCACTGTGTCAAACTGTCACGACCTACAAGACTAGATTAATACAACCGAGGAGTCAAACATACAAACACAAACAGCTAATCTTAAATCATAACTGCCTCTGATTTGTTTCAGTTGAAGCTTTTTAGTTTTTCTGTCTTGTTATTTTGCTGAATTTCCCCCTGAATCTTTTTAAAGATTAGTTTTCCCAGTACTATAAAAAAAGAATATCCTGTGAAATCTTTCCTCATTTAGACAAACAGCTCGTTGAAATATGTTTTTATTTCAAACTCAAATTTATCACTTTTTTTTTAGCCAAAAACTGTGATAATGGCTGATAATGTGGCGATATTGTGCAAAGTCTAAGGCACTGTTTCATTGCTGCAGACAACCTCACCTCCGAGAGGGTTAGAAAAGGTCAGAGGTCATCACTCACTGACGTGCAGTTAGGACACTTTCTGTCTGAGCTGCCATGTTTAACACTGTGAACTTAAAGATCAGGAGACCGATCAGGTTCCTCGAGTACATCAATCTGAAAAATCAACAGACATCGGCACAGATCCGTGTGTGCTGTGTGCTGAGACATGTGCGCTGGTCTCACTGCTGATGTGGGGACAGAAGTGTGTTTAAACACCCTCAGTATGGGGACTGGACGTGGACATGCAGTCCTTTGAATAAATAGTCATTAAATTTTTCTTGGTGTAAGATTATTCTGCAGGAAGTGAGTGTGATGTCCTCTGAAGAGGTGGAAACATGACTGTGTGTGTGTGTGTGTGTGTGTGTGTGACAGATGGCGGGTTAATGAAGGCCTCGTGTGGCTGACATTTCAGTCGATACAGTATTGACGTCCCAGTTAAGCCGACAAACGAGCAGATTATTGTGTCGACTCCTGTTAGTGAACCGATCAATCAGCTCACTGTCTGTCCATTTATCAACACACACACACACACACACACACACACCTGACTGTCACCGTGTTTATCTTGTTAGGCTGCTCTCATTACATCTGCTGCTTTAACCTGTCACTAATGAGCTAAATACACAGCTGTATGCCTCTAGTGGTGTTCTGTGGAACTGCAAGAAAAACTGCTACAGGACTGAAAGGTGAAGCTGAAAGCTGGAGTTCCTCTGACGTCCAGCAGGGGGTTCCAGCAGTGAGTCAGTCCCCAAAGACTCACATGTTAAAACTTTACAGCAGAAGTAAACATGTTTACAGCCTGATACACAAACTGTGTTGATCTATATGGATAATTTCCCCCTTTATGTTGACCGTATGGAAAGTTGGAGGGATGGTTAATGTCTTTGTAGGGGTGTGGCATCTTTGATTGACAGGTGGATGGCGACACAGGTGGCTGCTGGGCTTCATCTCAGCTAACTGGAGTCCCTGAACTGGACCTCTGGACCACGTTTGATTGTTTTAATGACATCATGTGACCAATAATATGGCTGCTGGGAGGTTACTGTCCTAACAGACCGTCCAGGACGGCTGAGCTGCAGTTCTGGTGCAGGGTGAAATTCTGGGTATGTGATAAAGTTGGCCAATTAGGAGGAAGTACATATTACAAGGTAACTGCTTTTTAAATGAGGTAATTGGATCCACAAAACCAACTAAATGGCGTGGCCAAAATCCCAATGTTCGAAATGTAAAGGCTGTTATGATGTCATGTTTTTAATGTAATTTCATATTATTTAACATAGTAACATAATATATATCTTTAAAAGGAGAAGGACAAACTGAATATACTCGAAGAAAAGTATGTGTCGTCCTCTTCACATTAATGTTGACTTAAATCATGGTAACTCCTGCCAGAACGTGCCGAGGGCCAAATTCATCTCCGGGGGCCAGGGGCAGCAGAGTAATGGAGGACTTCCTCCCTGGCTCTATTTAATAACCACAGGGTCGATTTGGTTCCACCGCTGCTCCTGGGTCCCACGGTCCCTGAACACATCAGAGCCGTAATGTTGGCAGATCGTCTCCTAACAGGTCAGGACCATTTGAATGCTCCGACCCCCCCACACCTTGTTAAATCCCACTTTGTTTGCGTCCCTCATCCTCTGACAGTTAAAGAAGTGACGGATGGCCTTTATTATGGAAAGAAGGTTACTTTTATACACGGCTCGTGGTGCCGGGTGAGGGGGGTGCCGCCGGCCGCTCCATCACTGTCAGGGAAACTAATGATAAGATATCATAAGACACAGGACGGCCATGTTAAGATGGAGTGGCCTCCCAGCGAGTTTTCATCAGCCGGCGTCTGTCTGCGCTCAGCATTCATCTTGATTCTGCATCCACTTGCACTTATTTTGCTTTACACCTGCAAAAATGCATCAAACACCCAGAGCTGCATGGATTTATAAACGGACGAATCTGCAAATGATTAATGATGATGAAAGCGTCTTTATTTCTGCACGATGCCACTGTTCTGTAAATGAGGAGTCTACTGCTGCCTGTTTGGGTATCAGGCGCTGACACGCTGACAGGAACAACAAATAAAGTTCAATCAAACAGTCTCAACACAGAATAAATACAAAGACAACAAATAAATCTCACCAATTTTGGGTTAAAATAAACCACTAATTTGTTTTAATTAGAGATAAATGGACTGAGCATCTGGCCACCACCCTGAGGACCCTCCTCCTGATATATATCCAACACACACACATGTCTGCAAACACTCTCCAGCTACTCCCAGAGTGACAGTGTAACACAAAGCACAAATGGAGGCCATTCTCCTTCAAAATAAAGGTTACACCTTTTCAAAAATGTTGGCTCAAGCTGAGGCTTTTACTTTGAAGGTAAACAGTCTCCATTTCTGTTTTTCTTCGTTATTTTTCAGGAAAGTTTTTGAGCGAGTGACAGCCAGAAACATCCTAAAAGCACTCACCAACCGGTGGAGTCGCAGCCGGCGGTTGTATCACGTCCAATATGGTGGACAAATCTTGATCAATGTGAGAAACCTCTATTTGGGGCGTTGCGTTGTGCTCATTGTGGCTACTCGAGCTTTACAACAAGTTAAAAAGACAACAGCCTTAATGAACTCGGCAGGCGCTCAGACCAGGAAGCAGGGTTGATATTTCGTGACTTAATAAGCCAGAGCTTCCCAAAGTGTGGGGCCACCATTGCAGAGGGGGCGCAGTATGAAAAGGGAAAAAAAACCCCGCTTGGACACTGCTAGCACGGGGCGCCCACACAAACGCAAAGCAGGAGATGAAGCATCGCTGAATATTTTTCCAAACCAACTTCATTCCAAGCCAGAGACTAGAAAATATGGTGAAGCATATCTCCCCTTTGGCTTCACCTGCACAAGTGCCGAGGTAGGTCTCCCCTGCAGAATTGGTTTTTCCTGCGTAGGGAGCAGCGCTGGGCTCTCCAAATCACGGACAAACAGTATCCCACATTCTTGATTTTTAGTTCACAAACACTTGTTGTAATGACTAACTACTCCTGAAATTTTGGAGATGTTAGCTCTTTATACAGTAAAGTTACAGCGGGATACAAATAACATCAGGCTGATCCTGCCACGATTTGTTCCCTCGGTTCAAATCACAGACAAACAGTATCCCACAGTTGTTTATGTTTTTGAACCCATTTTGCACAGAGAGGCATTTTTTGAAAAATGTATTGATAGCAATGTTGAATATTATTACACAGGAAAAAACAACTACACGTAAAATAATCACACGGTGACGCCTCTGCCTTTCTAAATGGAGGGACAGTAACTGCGAGTGTATATGTAAGCGTGTAAAACCTGCAGACAGTCAGATTAACAGTATTTTGTCTCTATCTGCCATTCTGCAATTCATCTCATGTAAACAATAGCAGCATGACGTGAAAAAAGGCACACACCTTTGACGTTGCGTGACGAACTCTGTATTCCTCGTCCACATGTAAACGCAAAAAAGGAGTTTTAAAAAAATCTCAGTTTTCGGTGATTCGAAACGCCGTTTACGTGTGGCCGAAACAGCTGCGTTTTCAAAAATACCCGTGTACCCCAGCAAAAAAAGTTTGGGAACCGCTGTAATAAGCAGATAACTGAAGCTGAACGGGCGCCATCTTTTGAATGTGCGCTCTTTGGAGCCAACAGAGAATCAAGGAACGAAATGAGCATCGAACAACCATCATTACATGCATACAGCGTTAAAACATTGCTAGAGCCCAAGGTTTAAAATAAGGCAATACACGCTAGACTAATAAATTTCTTTATTCATTTTTAATTATAATAAATCCCAAAAGGTTGATTCTGTTCATCTGGACGTGACGTTTTCAGTGGGATCATGGAACTGACCTCCCAGCCCATTGTTCCTCCAGTGGTGCTGGTTTCAGTCATTGTGCAGATGTCCTGTTTATAAGGTTGGAAACCTGCAGTCAGCGGAGACTGAAGAAGTCACTTGATGACGATGAAACGTTTCTCCCACTGAAAACGTCCAGATGAACAGAATCAACTATTCGGGATAAAACATGAAATCCACCAAAGTGTGGGACATGATTTAATGTTACAGACAGAAATCTCACATTTTTAAATATACTTTCACCTCACTACAGCATCAGCACAGAGAACCGCCTGATTTTTAGTTTTTTCAGACCCACAATGCATCCGACAACCATCGTCCTGCAGTTCCTGCGACACCAGAAGAAGAAGAAGAAGAAGAAGACGAGTGTAAGTTTTAATGAGTGGATCGTCTCGGACTCTCGCCTCTGATGGACGGATTAGAGGCTCAGATTGTTTTCCTGCTGCAGTTTCATTGAAGTTTCCTGTGAATTAATTGAAAGCGTGTGCTGCCTAAGCCCTGGAAAAACACGCCGTTTTCACCGGTCGGTTCCCAAATCTGCGCGCGATGTGTTTGAGGAGGATTTTGATTTAATTTACCGCACACATCCAGGAGCGGGGCGGCGCTGTGCCGCTCTTAATTTTACAACAAATTCACACACTAATCTTCTGATAATTAAATCTTTATTTATTAGGCAGCTTTTGTTTAATCGCCAGCGAGGGGAGATGAAGTTCTGCAGCAAATATATGCACAGACAGGCAAAATAAAACCTCCGATCGCACCGCTGTGAACAAAGTGAACTGTTAACAGAAACTATACGAGGGGACGGAATTCATTTTTATCATCGTCGTTGCTTACAAGACGATCGGGGACGTGAAGGTACCGGGAGTATTTGAACAACACATCCTTTTCCTTTGGGTTTAAGATTTGGGACTTTTAATGTGAAATAAAGTAATAGGGACAAAATAAAGGACAAAGGCAGAAAGACTAAAATCAGTTATCAGGCCCGCGCAGCTTTACAGTTTCTGCTCTGATTGAGATGGAGAGACGACCGTGCTGGCAAAAACAAAAATCGTTTTCTGGGGGTTTCCTAAATGCCGGAACGTCAGTGGCCAGGTTATTCCTGAAAAACCCTGCATAGGTTTGATCGACTTCACATCCTCGAAAGGGCAGAACAACAGAAAAGTGCTGTGGAGGCTTTGGTGTAGTGTTTTGAATGTTGGTGTTGGGCCAAAGTTCTCCAGTTTTCTGAAGGTGTTCCAAAGTTTTTCTGATTTTTCACCCATTTTCAATCCAGTCCTGGTACCTGAACAATTTCAGAGGAATGTTTTTGTCTGTTAATACCAGTCTATGGATCATTCAAGAAGAAAAAAAGCTCCACCTGGCAAATAACCCTTATTAAATTAAATCAGGCACTAGCAGGTTGTCACGAAACACTTCATTTGGTCTCTTGACTCGTGTGATTAGGTAGAGGATCAATAGGGGGTCCATGACCCTCTTGTGGGACACTCCCCTAGGACTTAAATCTGGGACTCTCCACCATTTGACCCTAGAACTAAAGAAGCTTCTTGGATGAGAGGTGAAACGTCTTCAAGCAACCTAAAGAAGTCCAGACACTTTTCTTTCCAAGCTCCTTAGACTACGATGACCTGGATGACTGAGAACCTTCACAGACATCATTTGGTCCAGTTTCATTAGTTAAATAAAGAAGCTTTTATTGACTATGTTCACTGAAACCTCATCAGAAATAGTCTCAGTGAAAGGGTGGCGGTCAGGAAACCATTCTTTAAGAAGGGAAACAGGAGGAGAGGCTGAGGTATGAAAATGATACAAGAAGATCAGAGGAACAGATCTGATGGAGCGATGGATCCAGATCATGGTCAGTATGTACGAGGAGGTCCAACAGTGAGAGTCTGCAGCCATCTGTGAGGCTGTGTCATGGTTTCAGCTGCATGTCAGCCAGTGGTGTTAAAAATGATGAATTATGATTTCTCTAAAAAGTATCTTTCCATCTATTAACTCATTGTGTGATAAATGCAAAGCAATGGAAAGAACCCGAGGCCACCTTTTCTGGTCCTGTCCTACACTCAGGAGTTTCTGAGAAGAGATATTTCATATATATAACCGGATTTATGACTTAAAATTGAAGTCAGATGCTGTACTTGCAGGCTGCTCCCTAACATCACTGGCACTTCGACGTCCTCTTCAGAAAGCCTTAATGTTTGTCATGATTGTAGGTAAAACACTTATTCTTAGAGCCTGGAAATCACCATCTCCTCCCTCGTTTAGGGTTTGGCTACGTCAGCTGATCGCATGTTTCTGTATTGAAGAGGTTTGTCATCGTCTGGCTGACACTCACTTTACATTTGTCGAAATCTGGACCCTTTTCTCAATCACATTAACGGGGATTCAAGATCATCTTTAACCCATTTGACTGCGCTTTGTGTTTATGTGAAACCACACTTCTGTCTCTGACCCAGCGTTTTCAGTTAACGTTTTCAGTTCTTCAGTTATCCCTTTAAATATGTTGAGTAACAGGATTATCATTTGGTTGTCTTAAGTTTAGTCTAGTTATGTTTCACTTAGGTCTTCTGTGTTAGTCTGTCATGTTTCTTGTCTTCTTGTTTATGTTGTCAAGCTTGTGTTATCATGTCTACATGCTGTTTCCTGTTTTATTTTGAAAGTCTGTGTCTTATTTCAGTGTAGTCGGCTTTGCTTGCTTTGTCTCGTTATGTCAGATTAGCCTCAGCCGTTTCCCCGTGTTTCCACTTCCCCTGATCGCCTCATGTGTGTATTTAGTCTGTGTGTTTTCTTTCATTCGTCGTTAGGTCGTCCGTTATTTCTCGCCATGTTTCCAAGTTTCATGTCCAGGTTTGTTCAGGTTTCTGTCGAGGCTCTTTTTATCAGCCTTATTAAACGGCTCGCCTTTTGTTCATATCAAGTTTTGTTCCACCTTCTTTTGTGTCTGCATACAGGCTGTTTCGGCACACTGTGACAGCTTCTGCTGGACCCTGATTCCTTCCTGGACATGTTCCCCACATCTATTGGACTCGGTGAACTCTCTGCTGTCCTGTCTAACTTTACACGGAAGATCATCTTCTTTGGACTCCAGCATTTCCCTTGAACTTTTGATTTGAACTGACTAACCTGTGTTTTGTTTTGGTTTTGTTGGGGTTTTTTGGGTGGCACGGTGGTTAGCACTGTTGCCGCACAGCAAGAGTTCAATTCCACCATCAGGCCGGTGTCTCCCTGTGTGGAGTTTGCATGTTCCCCCGTGTTTGCGTGGGTTCCCTCCGGGTACTCCAGCTTCCTCCCACCGTCCAAAGGCTTGCAGTTAGGTTCACTGATTAATCTGAACTGCCCATAGGTGTGAATGTGAGAGCGAATGGTCTCTGTGTGTTAGCCCTGCGACAGACTGGCGACCTGTCCAAGGTGTACCCCGCCTCTCGCCCTATGACAGCTGGGATAGACTCCAGCGCCCCCCGTGACCCAGAAAAGGATAAGTGGATGGATGGATGACCTGTGGGGGGGGTCTTCTTTTTTTGCTGTTTTGTTTTCTCTTCTCTGTGCTTGGATGTTTTTTGTTTTTGAATTTTTTTCCTTTGTCTGGAGTGATTTTATGTAATTTTGAACTTAAAATCTTATAAATTTAAAAAAAAAAAGAATTATGAACCAAAAAAGGTTTGCGCCATCATGCAGTAACATCTGGAAACATCTGACTAACAGCAGCTTCATTTTTCAGCATGAGAACGATCCTAAAGTCACTGTGAGTGCAGTAAAAGCATGGCTGGATAGAAACATACACAATGAGCCACAGAGCTGTGGTTAGGCTAACACAAACACATCAGCACAGGGAAGCTGCAGGACGAGGCGGAAATAAAAGTTCCCGTGCTTTGGGAAAGTCAAACGCTGTCATGGCAGGAAAAAGGCGGCGGACTAGGTTAATCGTTAATGTGTTGATAGCTTGATGTGACAGCTTTGCTGGCCTGAGAGTGATTCTTCCACTTGTACCTATTTGGTGTGGCGCCACCACGAGGCCACGGGCTGCAGCTACATCACGAGATTTTCTAGGAAACAAAAGCAAGTTTGGAGCGTGTCATAAATGTCTTCCTCCCGTTTCTTGTGTCTCTTTAGTTAAAAAGTATTCATATATTTCTAATTCAAAGTTCCCACAGATACGCGGAACTCATGTGTCTCTAAGTCGAGACATTACTGTGTGAATGACAGAAATGAAAGGCCTGCAAAACAATAATAACAGCTTTTTTAAAAAAGGGTTTGTGTCTGTGTTTGTGCTCCTCGGTAAAATGTTTCCTCCTCAAGAGAGGCCGGGCTGAAGGCTCCTAAGCCTCACAAGTTAACGAGTGTTTCTGCTCCGTGCCGCCACCGATCCTCAGTTCGCAGCTGAGCCACCTTTACATTTACCTCCGCTGATCTCCAGAGCTTTTACTCTGAAAAACAGAGGCTGTGGGCTCTGTCAGATCGTATATCAACACGTGTCTTTCTCCCCGTGTTCTCGCCGCCTCCTCGGGTGCCATCAGGAGAAAACAGATTGGAGAATCAGTGGATTAAACCCACAGATCACCTGCAGGAAATCCCCGCCGCCCGCCGCTCTTTCAGAGCTTTACAGAGTTGTCTGGAAGAAAAATGAAATAACGGGCTTCTTTAAGGTCAAGATTTGCTGTGGCGGGCTCAGTTCAGGCGTAAACGCTCAGTAACACCGGCTCGGCTGATTGCTTTGCTCTCTAGACGATGTCAATTTTTGGCCGAGGAGCGCTCGGTATTAAGGTGGCGGTGCATCGAGGGCCCTTGTTGGCGGCAGGTGAGTCCTGAAGCCCCGCTCTATTATCGGCTGAGCCCAGAGGAATATCTCACAGAGTAATAGCACATTACATTCTTAATGCATCTAAAACACGAGGCGCTCCTCGCACAATCCCCCCACCATCTCTGCACAACCTTTTTGTTTTCGTCCTGTTGTTGTTTTTGTCACTTTGCTCAGGCCTCCCAGCGGCGTTTTGGCTCACGCTCGCTGGGCCGCGGAGCATCCATCAAACCGGAACTACGTGCCGAGGGAGCGTTGGCCAACAAGGAAGTCATTAGAGAGGATGAATCTGTTGTATTTACTCCTCTGTTATGCAATAATAAAGACAGAGTGCAGCGCAGGACAAAAGGAAATGATGGTCTTTACACAGCGCTGGTTGGAGCCGCTGTGAGGGGAGCAAACTGCGTCTCTAAGATCAGAAAGAGGCTCTGATGTAAATGCACTGCGCTGGACCCTCCAGCTTTACCAGCACCTGTCTGCACAAATGAGAGCGTTACCTAAAACCATTAGGACGTATGAGCAGGTTTACTTTAAGGGTGGAGCAGCTTAATACGCCGAGCAAAGACTCACAAAGTGCTGAAATATATTCACATCCATGATTGTTGGTAAATATGACGGATGGCTTTAAAATGAGCTTGAAAACAAGAAGATTCGACTTCCTGGTGTTGATCTGGTGCACAAACACATCAGTGACCGAATAACTTCCAAACATTAACATTTTAATTTTAAATTTTTAAAATGTCGCTAAGCACTGGAAACTTAAACAATTCTGTGTGGAAATGTTGGCCAATCAGAAGCCTGCAAACAACAAAAAAAGCAGACAAACACACACAAGGAGTATTTAAAAGAACGTTGTTCAGCTGTGGTCGACAGGTCAAAGGGCACAGAAAAACCCGTGTACGTGTTTGTGGGGGTTAAACATGGCCGAACCCACAGGTGCTGTGGAAAGCCCACGCTCAGACTGAGTTCAGCTGTTATTGATATTTAATTCAAGAACAGGAGGAAGTTTCTTCTCTAACACTGTGCGGTGGGAAACTGGACGTAAAACGTCTCGTTGCAGTTTGTAAAATAGTGACAACCTCGAATGTACCGACTCGTGTTTCTGGACATGAATATTCCATGTTTATGATTTTGGATGGAAATTTGAATCTGCTTTCATATGTGATCATTAGTGTGGATGTGCACGAACTGTGGACTTTTAACTGTGTGGATCCAACACTTTGCAGATTTTCACACTTCATACAGGGTTAACAAAACACACATGACTTGGTTAAGCTTGACTTGGTTAAGCTGAGGCAGGAATAAAGGCCTCTCGTTTGGGCCCCATTTGTCTGAACAATACTCGCTCCAAACACAAAATATACTTCCTCTGATTTGCATGACTTACGCAGCCATCGAGAAAAACATCTGCCCGGCTGTGAAGTGACAGACTGTCAGTAATCCATCAGAGTTTAATGATAAAGTTCAAAACTGAAGCTGTGCTCTCTGCTATTTAAGTTATGTTTTGAAAAAGCTCCAACCTGCTGATAGTCTTTTAGGAAGTCCAGGAAAGACGGCGTTGCAGTGATCCCGTCGACTGGAGAATATCTACAGTTTAATTCCAGGATTAAAACGTCAGCTTTTGACCTCGTGACCTCTCGTGCAGAGATAAAAGATGTCACGTCCTCTTTTCCTTCGTCTCTCTGTATGTTTTGGGTCTGTTTTTTGGCCTCCTGTGATCTGCCAGTCATTAAACGCCTCTGGTTCGACCCAATTGTTGAGGAAACGGCCTGTTTTAAGCCTTTAGAGTCAACATGGACGCCTCCTCGGAGAGAAACGAGCAGCAGTTTAAGTGATTTCTCTCTGAGCGGCCCCATAAGTGCAGCAAATATCGCCTTTAAAGCCCGAGACCTGTAAAACATCTCACTCTGAGGTCTTTTTTTCTCTCTCTGACGCGTCTTTTTAGAAAGCTCAGCGATCACCGCCGCCGTCTGAGGAGATGAGCTAATTAAATTGGTACTTTTTACAAGTCTTACTCAATAAATCTGAATAAATTAACAAGGCATTACTAAGGCTGCTACATTAAATTTGCATAGTGCATTTAATGAATATGCAGCCGCGACTGGAAAGGTCTGCCACTGTGAACCCCGGCGAATTAGCATAACTACTTCCAGCATGTTTCTTAAATAATGCTCTCATTTGCACATCACTGAGTTGGCTAATTCTGGCTTTGGTGAGGGCGGCCCCGTAATTAAAGAATCTCACTTTAATTTTTAATGAAGTTTATGTTACATCAATCCTGACAGTAATGAGGGAGACGTGGAAACAAAAAGGCTGCTAATAATTAAATTCACAAACCAGTTTGAGGGATAATAACTCCTGAGGAGGAATTACATGACTAATTATTAATTAAATATTCATAGTATCATGCAGCAGCGGCGGCGAGGGCGGTGGCTCCTTACCGCACGCCGCCGGAGCCCAGATGCCAAACGGCTTTTATCTGTGGAGGACCTGAGTGGATCATAACGGCGCTCCAGACTGCCATTAATTATAATGACCCTACAACAAAAACAGGCTGTAATTGGTGGGCGTCCGCCACGTCCTCGGATCTGTCTGGGAGGCTTTCTCTCTGGTTTGCGAAGCTGCAACTTGTCCCGGCGCCTGAATGGACTCAAATAGTTTTCATTCAGTTCACTGTTATTTACATAGCACTACATTACTAGATTATTGTACTCATAAATTTACTTTTTGAACGTCTTCAAATAAATTGATGCATTCTCATAAACTCTGAATTATTAGATTAAAAATAGAGATGTTAGCCACCATGTTGCCCCGCCATCTCGAATGCAGTGGCAGAGACATACCTTGCCACGTGTGGCTGGAGACGGGTGAAACAGCAGCGCTCACCGATAGAAAAGTTAACGATATCCTCAACAAGTCGCCTGCTCTTCAAGTATCGATGTCCTCGGACAGACGTGAGCTTCACGGACTCGTCCACTCGCAGGTTTTACAGCCTCCTCCAGAGTAAAGAGACGTGGACACCCGGCATGAGCAGCCGGACAAAAACGTTCATGGAAAATCATGAACACGTTTTTGTTTTTTATGACGAAAAGAAAAAAAGAGGTGACAACTGTTGTAGCTCGACCCAAACTGTGACGTTTTCTAAATTTAACCTGAGACGATAAAATATGGAGATAAAGTCCGGCCAGTGTGGAAGTCCTGTTCTATTTAACGGCCACCAGGAGGCGATACCTGTGGCTAAAGAAAGAGACTATGGGAACTCAGTGGTGACCTCTAAGTGCTTTCCTGATGAGCTCAGTTTGTTTTAATTCTGAAGTCCTTTTAATAAATGTTGGTGATGCTGATGCTGCATCCTCACAGGAAGCGATTCATCTCAAATCACTCTGCAGTGACTGTTGGTCGCTAGCAGGTGTTCCAGGCTACAGTTGCCTAGGCAACTGGTAACCTGCGTTCTCATTGGTAGTTGCTTCAGCTGTTCACCTGAAAGCTGAGAAAGGTTTATCTCGACCACCTCTAAGCATCACCAGTGTTTGGTTTTGTTTTCCCCTTTAGTCCCTTGAAGCCACTGACTGCGTTCGGCTTTCTTTGGTCTCGTGGCGATGTGCAGGCGCAGCTTTAGTGTCAGATCATCCAGGTTATCCAGGATATGCTGATTGGCTAAGGAAGTGTGATCCGCCCCTCATTTGTTATTTCAAAACACCAAGATGGCATTGGCATAAAATGTTAGACTGCGAAACAGATTTCACTAACCAATGGCAGGAAGGGAAACAGGCAAGAGGAGCTGACCCTTCCTGACTGAACAGGAGCTGGTCATGACACCAGGAGATGTGCATGGTTGAGGGCCAGCTGGCAGGAGGTGGAGGTCCTGTGAGGGGAACCAGACGCTGTGTTTCCCACACTCACCTGTCAGACTCAGGGTTCGTCCATCTTTGGTCACCACTAAGCTACAGGCGTAAACCTTGCTAGTTTCTAGTAATTCAGCAGGTCATCTTGTCCGATCTGAGGTCATACACGTGACCTTTGCCCTATTGCTGTTCTGCCCGTGTTCTGCTGAGCATGGAAGGAAAAACCCATCTTCAGCTCAACTTTTCTTTGACTGCTTTAAGACCGAGGTGTGTTTGTAAGTATGGAGTTGTGATGGGCCGAGTCGAAAAAGCAGGAGGAGTCACAGGAATTATTAGAAAATGAGCGTTTTCATGTTTTTAACCCAAAAAGTTATCTTTATAAAACAATAAATGTTGAGCTCATAAACAAGGTCAAAGAAACAAAATTCGGGCAAAGAACTGTGAAGTTGACAAACAAGGGTGTGTGTATATATAATGGCTGATCAGACCACTATGACACAGCAGGGGTCACTAAACACAACACAATTACAAACCACAAAAACGATGCAGTACAGTCCAGTTTGTTAATAAACTCAGCACCAAAGACGAAAATCAAAACACTAAAGTCTGAATTTAAATATTTAGTTAAATACAAATGCTTGTTTAACTAAAGAAAATACACATTCTCCCCCCTTCAGCAAGATGTGGTGGTGCCGTCCAATCATCCCCCTTTGTATTAAAGTGCTCTAAACCCCAGCCACCATCTTTTGTCTGGCAACTCCCAGGGATCATGGCAGGTAAGAAACAAAGAGCAGTCGCAATCACAACCCACCAATAAGAAATGAATTGTTATAAAATCACAGGTAAACTAAATGTGCACGCTTGCAAATAGAACAAATGTATTTAACCAATCAATAAACTTACTGCAAACTAAGGTGTGTTGTTGTGTTTAGATGAAGGAAAGAATAAAAATACATGAGAGTTTCCGACTTTTAGAGTCAGTCAGTAACAGCTGGAACTAGGAACTGAACCCACAGATACTCATTTTCTCGTGGAGTCGCCCTCTGCTGGACATTAGAGAGAGTGCAGGTTTGAGTGCTCAGCACTGTTGGTTTTTGTCAGATGTTGAAGGCGCGTTAGCGTCTGGAAACAACCAGCAGACGTTAAACTGAGTGACGGTTCAAATGTAAATGTGTCGCTGTTGGCGGGACCGAGTCATAAGCTCTTCGGTCTAATCAGAGCCGAGAGTTTCTGCCATGTTTAAAAGTTAATTTCAGAGGTAATGACTACTGAGCTCCCGCTAATACGCCACCGCTCTGAAATCCAGCACGAGGAGGCCGAGCCCGTCTGTCCTCATTACAGGCAGCAGAAACATCCTCATCGCTCCTCTATTTAATTGAGCTGCAGAAATGCAGCATCAGGAGGACTTGGGGATAAATAGGGAGCGTTCCCATTGGTCCCACAGAGGAGCTATTGATGTTCCATAAATCCCAGTCAGGAGAAATTTAATTGAGTTATACCACGCTGAATTACCTTGCATCTAAATGGCACCCAGGTCCAAGCAAATGGAATAATTAGGCGCCGGACAAAATGTTAGGGAGCGCTATCCCGAGCGACGAGGCGGCTGCCGATATTCATGCATGTTAACGCGATCGGCTGCATTTATGAAGAAGCTAATCAGGTAACAGGGCCGAGCAGGGAGCACTTCACGAGCTCAGAGGAGGAAGACGCTGAAAATAACCATCCACACTAATCCTCCAGCTTCACAAATACCACAGCCACATTTAGACTTTTAATTTATGTCATGATATCTGTGGAGATTTCACTTCGGTCACATGATCTTCAGCAGATGGTGGAAACTTTTTAAATGTGTACGTTGGAGCATCGGGTGAGAGGACGCACTGAAGCTCCTTCCTGCCGCTGGAAGGAAAAGAAATTTCTTGTAGACCACTTCTGCGTTCAGGCGCATATCATGTCTGCCCTTCAGTATATCTCATGATTTATCAGAAAGCATGAAATAATTTGTCTTTTCCCATGTTCTGTTTATTAGCTTGCATTTATTAGCAGTGATTTCCGGCGTGACCTCACTAATCACAGATGTTCCCACCTGCAGTGATCAGGCTATAAGACTCCATCCTGGGAACCCGCCGCGCTTCCACGGAAGCAGCATGACCTCATAAACCAGCGCTGGATCGGAGGTGGGTTTCAGAGCGGCTTGCAGATGTGGGCAGGATAAAGCAACTTTAGTGGCCCCTGTTAAAGAGAATATCAGCTGATCTGGTGCGACTGTTGCAGAAACTGACCTCATGTTGCTCCTGAACATTTCTGTAGTTGTTTTTGGCCTTTGCTCCTCTCCGGGGCTGTTTTGTGTGTTTATGGTTGATTTTGCCGTTCTGTGTATTTTCTCTGTGGGATGGTTGTTTTGTTGTTTGCATTTTATCTGCTGTTTTTAATATATCTTTATTAAAATTTGATAAATCCACAATACAATGAAATCAAACATCGGGGAACACTCCCCGTCCTTCATATTCCACTTAGTGCATTCCCCCACAGGAACCTGACCATTAAAGGAGGCAGGACTAGTTTGGCACTTCCGGGGTCCAAAACAGGAATACTGGGTGCACTTTGGAGGAGATTTGAGAAACAGAAACAAACTAGTCAAATTAGTGAATTTTAGCATTTATATATAGACTTAATAGGTTTCTACGTTAGTCAGCCATGGGTCAATTTGCTGTGCACTCTTTGCTTTAAAAAAAATACTGCCATGAAAGAAAAAGTTACAAATGGCACAGAGACAACGGCTCTCCTCGCTAAAGCTCAGGTAAATTTCAAGAACATTCAAACCAAACTTGATTTCCTCATTAACGGTGCTTCTCAGTATTACTCGGATGTTTCCCATCAGGGTAAAAAGGTCCAAACCAGCCGCTGCAGGAAAGAGCTAATAAAATAAAAAGGAGATAATAAAAAGTCCAGGATAACGCCTCGAGATTGAAAGGAGCCTTCGTGGACGTCGTCTGCGGCATCTCGCTGTGACGCGGCAGCGTTTTGGCAGCCCGATGGAGTAATAATTTGTCAGTGTGGCTCTTAACGAGCGCTGACGCCTCATTCGCTGCTCTTCACACGCTAATCGCCTCACTAATTAGCAGCAGCTCTCCTGAAGGCCGCTGCTCGTTTACTAATCAGCCTCCAATCTGCTTAATCAGCGATTTAATTGAAGTGATCGCCTCCCAGAGGCAAAGAACCACTCAAGCATGAGAGAGCTGGGAATCGAACCTGCAACCTCAGTCTTTAACCCAGGCTCAATGGCCTTTGACCTTCAAATTTTAACAGTTATATGTATTTTTTAAAATATTTTTGATCAGTCCTTTAATTTTTGCGTTCTTTGTGGTGAGTTGACTGTCTGTAGTAATATTGGGATAGTAGAGTGTCTGTTTAGCTCCGCCCACGCCGCTGTGTCCAAACACTATAATTGAGTGATTTACATTGTTTTGAATTGTGTCCTCCTCCTGATAAATCAGCAGCTCTAATGGAGGCCAGCAGCTCCGACTGGGGGTTGAAGGAAGGTGGGGGGACGGTGGGCGACGTGCTGGGCGGTAACAGCTATGACACGTTCGGTGGCACCCATTCATTCATTTCATAATAAGGGCCTGGCAAATCTGCGGCGGTGGGAGGGTCGTCATTAATCCGTCACAAATTGGTGCCTGGATGAGGAACATTTAGAGGAGAAACACAGGTTCAGGTTAATGAGTTTGTGTCAATGTGACGGAAAAACCACAAACAGGTTTTTACTTTTTTCCTGTTTGTCGATAAAAGTCCAAAACAGAAATTTCCTCTGAGCTTCCGGGTTTTTGTTTCCCTACACCATCGCATCACTACGAACACTTTGAAATATATGTTTGAAAAATAACAACAGTAAGTAAAAGAAGATGATTATTTGGAAAATGGGGGGTATTAGTTTGCAATGTACGCACATTTATCGGGAAAGATCGGACACCTGGAAAGAGCAGGACTGGTTTTAAAAGTATGGATGCATATTTGGGGAAGTTTGGATAATATCACAAAGATTCAAATCACCGTTTGTGACATCAGACGAGGTTTTGGGTCCAGTTTAGGATCATATTCCAATTTTAGGGTTAATGTCCCAGGAATGCATTATGTTAATGAAGGTCCTCACAAAGATAGCTCTGTGTGTGTGTGTGCGTGTGTGTGTGTGTGTGTGTGTGTGTGTGAGGGAGGTCGTGCTTATTTCCTGAGTGCAGCTGAAGTGTCGGTAGATGATGAGAAGCGTGCTCAAGTACCACCGCCACTGCTGCTCTGCATTTTGAATCCCCTTACACACACACACGTATGTTTTTCTGCCTTTGTGAGAGCCTCAGTAACATAATGCATTCCTGGGACGCTAACCCTCAACCTGAACCTTAAAACCAGACCTTTGATGCTCTATCACAGAGTGAAGATCTCCTCGGGTTCTGCAAATGTCCCTGCAAAGTTTGAAACGTGAATGGGTCCCCACAAAGTCGGATAAATGACAACACATCCCCACATGTAAAAATGATGGGGAACGTGTAGTCCCTCATTTTTAAGAGCCCCCCCGCCCCCATTAAAAAGAAATCATGGGAACACCCCTGGAGAGTACAGCATTATAGCTAAATATCATCAAACCTTTTCATACTGAAAACAATTTTACATGAACTGATTTGAAAGCAGATGTTGGAAGATTTGTTCTGATAAATGTTTGGTGGCATGCCATCTTTGTTCAGAGCTGAGACAGAAAACCTCAAACATGTCAGGGAACATGTTGGGGAACATTTCAGTGGACCGTGGTGATGAAACCTGAACAGGGTTAGGTCTTCCTCCTCTTCCTCCTCTGCTGTCGGCTGCTTTGAGCTCCACTTTAGTCAGTTAACAGAGCCGCTAATGAGAATCCTCCTGCTGCTAATTAACTGCAGCCGGCTGAATATTTATACCTGCTGATGATTGTTATCGTCATTGCAGGTGCTATTAATGTTTGCATCACAAACCTGTAAGTGATAATAATAATAGAGGTGGTGTTTAATTCAGTTCAACTTTATTTATCTGAGTCAGAGGTGAGACCAACACAGCTTCAAAAGCTCCCGGCTGTACCTGCCAATAATGATCAATACATTGATTAAATAATACCATTAAAAGTAAAAAGGCTGTTCTTCCCTTTAGTTGTAATTCTGATATTATTTGTATGTTTTCAGTGTAAATATAATTAATAAAGCATATTACGTAACGAGGATTAATTATGATAATTGGGATTACAGCCCTGATCGGCTGCTGAGCAACCAATCAGAACGCTTCAGCAGGTTAGAACCTTTAAAATGTGTTTTTCATTTGCTCACATTAAATAATAATAATAAAAAAAATTTAAAAAATCACTGCTGCAGAAAAATTATAAACTGGCTCATTCAATAATAGTATGGATAATTTTTATAAGAATGAGTCGTATTTATTGCATTTGTATTCAATATTTATTATGTAATTATATGTTGGATATTATTTTTAAGTGAACACTGATTTTTTTTTTTTTACAAGAAAAAATTGTTTTGTCAAACATTTTAAACTTAATATACATTAAAACTGAGTTTTTATTTCATAAAAAAACAAAACAGCGCTCAAAGAGTTTTAAATCAAACCTTAAGAGGAAGCAGTGACCTAATTTAACTAAAACTATCACACTGACCATAAAATCTGCAGCTACGTGCTGAATATTATCAATAAGTCATAAATCACAGAACTTATTACATTTAACACCAAAATAAAATCACATCATAAAAAACTGATTTTATCATTTAAATTCTTTTAATCAGTTTTTGAAAACTAAATTTATTTTATTTGTATTTGAGTCACCAGAAAAATTAAACTCACAGCCTAATACAACACTAATTAATGAAATCATAAATGATGATACAAGAATTAAATGACACTGAAATAAATTTTCATCAATTTAAAAAATAAACAAAAAAACCTAAAATGAAAACACCTAAAATGCACTGAATAAATAAAATAAAATATAAATAAAAAACAGAATAACTAAAGTGATGAGCACCAACAATAAGAGTAACTGGAATAAATGATAACAGGAAACAAACTAGAAAATGAAATGACCAAAATCAAAAATATTAAACAGGAAACAAGTGGAAACAATAAAAAACACAATATAATTCTGTATGAAACCCTCTCGTGTCACATTATCAGCTCACAGGTCAAAGGTCAGACGTGTGAAAGTAGCTGTTTGGTGTCACCCCCTCCCCCCTCCTCCTCTGGGACTGTTAAACCCCGGGGCTCCTCCAGTTTAATCCTCCTTCTGCTGCACTTTAACTCACACGATGAAACGATGAAGAACAAAAAGAAAATAATGGACATGAAAGCAGCCGTTACGTCAATAATTAATTACCAAAATATGAAGAAGGAAATCAGATTTAATGCTGCAGCTTTTTAAAATGATCATTAGTTTTGTTTTGAAGAAACAACTTTAGTGTTTACTGATAATCGATCGTATTGTAAGATCATAAAATCAGTCAACAAATTAACTCATCATCAGATGACTCTTGCACAAAAATGACTTGAGAATATATCAAGTCTTAGAAATAAGTTCTGCAAAACAAATAAATTTGTTAAACATTTTTCAGTGTTAATATAATAATAATAATAATAATATATGGCTATACCTGCTAGATTATTTCCTTTTATTTTAAAACTGACAACTCTTTTTTTCAGGATGATAAAATCATTCTGTCTCTTTAACATCAATAAGATTTTTAATTGTAAATTACTAGATATATACAAAAAATAAATGTATGTGCTACAAATATCAGATATTAAGATAATAATACGTTAATTAAATCGCATTATATTAGAATTATACTGACAGATCAGTTCAGGTTAAAAATGAAGCTTGGCTGAGTAAAATAAAAATGATTAAGAACTTTAAGGCGGAACCTTCAGATCCATCTGCTGAGGAAAAAAGACTCAAAGCTTTACAGGCTCCTTAAAAAATTATCTGCTTATTATTTTAGAAAAAAAAAAAAGATAAATGTGGCATTTGGGCAAAAACGCGAGAAAAAAAGCAAAAAGGGTTCATCGTATGAAATTAATCGCAGAAATTATAAGCTCATTGTTTAAAGTTCGGGGTTGTTGTTTCCACACAGAGCTGTGGATTCGCACAATAACTTGTTTAAATTTCGAGGAAATTCACTTTAATTCCGTAGTTCAAGGAAAGTGGAAAAACAGGAGCTTATTAAAGGAGTTTCTCTCCCACAGTGAGAGAAGTCTCGTATTCATCAGCTCAGACTCTGTGAATGATACCTGGATGTTTGGAGAGAAGCTTCGTAACGGTTCTGTGAACAGAGACAAACGACAAAAAGACAAATAAAACAAATTAAAGCGCTCACACAGCAGCTCTCAGCGGCTCTATTAGTCAATGCAAATTGGTGCGAGAGGCCACAAACAACCCCCCGACACACACACACAGACACACACTGCGCGTAAAACGGTGCCAACACACCTCCGCTCGGCGCACACGTTCCCGACAGTCGTGCTCCTCTCTTCGGCTCTTTCTCCGCCGCAGCTTCAAATGAAAGACGTGTCGGTTCACCGTGTAAATGACAGCACGGTGTGCCCCCCGCTTCCCCCCTACGCCCCCGCCTCCCTCCTCCTCCTCTTGGCTGTGATCATGTGATGGCGCAGAAGTGGCCCATTAATGAAGCTCCTCACCGGGGGTCTTTTCTGCTCCTGTCACCGCGCACGGGACAGATCTGAGAGGGACATGGAAGAGGCAGCAGCAGCCGCTTAGCGCAGCTCACCAGCGGGCAGCAGGAGGACGGACACCGCGCTGCACCTGCCACCCAAGCGGAGGAGAGGAGGAGCACCCACCGCTTCAACTTCTCCCAAAGTTTCGCTACCAGCTGTGCGTAAAAACTGGGAGCATGCGTCCAGGACAGCCGGCGGTTTCCGTCTCGTGCGTAAAGGCGCAGTGAAGAGTTTGGAGAAAGTTTCCGAAAACAAAGCGAAGAGAGGCTCTTCTGACGGGATCCCGGTCCGGCTCGGCTCGGCAGGAGAAAATGCCGCGCCCCGGGAGGAACACGTACAGCGACCAGAAGCCTCCGTACTCGTACATCTCCCTGACGGCCATGGCCATCCAGAGCTGCCCGGAGAAGATGCTCCCACTCAGCGAGATTTACAAGTTCATCATGGATCGGTTCCCGTACTACCGGGAAAACACGCAGCGCTGGCAGAACTCGCTGCGCCACAACCTCTCTTTCAACGATTGCTTCATCAAGATCCCCCGCAGGCCGGACCAGCCCGGCAAGGGCAGCTTCTGGGCTCTGCACCCCAGCTGCGGTGACATGTTCGAGAACGGGAGCTTCCTGCGGCGCCGGAAACGTTTCAAGGTGGGCAGCATGCAGGCCGCGGACCCGCTGGCCGCCAGCAAGCCGCAGGACGCGGCGCACTACCTGCAGCAGCAGGCCAAGCTGCGGCTGAGCGCGCTGCACGCAGCCGCGCACCTCCCGCAGATGCCGGCCGGATACAACCTGAGCTCCGTCTCGCAGCCGTCCAGCTTCAAGCACCCGTTCGCCATCGAGAACATCATCGCCAGAGAGTACAAGATGCCCGGCGGGCTGGCGGCCTTCTCCACCGCCGGGTACCCGCTGCACAACCAGCTGACCCCGGCCTGGCCGCACATGTACGGCTCCGGGATGATGGACACTGCGGCCCCCATTTCCATGGCCGCCAGCGACTACTCGGCCTACGGCATGCCACTCAAGTCCATCTGTCACGGCGGGCAGACGCTGCCCGCCATCCCGGTGCCGATCAAACCCTCCCCAGCCTCGGTGCCCGGCCTGCCGGGGCTGCCCGCGCACATTCCGGCTTTCCTCGCGAACTCGCCCCAGTCTCTGAGCCCCACCTCCCCGCAGACAGCCACCGGCCAGAGCAGCCCGGGCGGCCCCGGAGAAGCGCTGCAGTCCGCGGTGGCGGTGCACTGACGGGGGCTGCTCCGCTTTTTCTATATTAAAAAAAAAAAAAAAAAAAAAACTTCCACCGCAGAGAGTTTAGGAAACCGCAGGCTGACCTCTGACCTCCACAGAAATAATCAAAATGATCGACTGGCTTTCTTTTCCACCGAGGTCAGAAACAAATTTGCTCCACATTCCTTCGCTTCACCGTGACTGAGTTTAACGGCTCGGTGGATCCCGCACAGACAAATTATCCGGATCTTTTGTGTTTGCAGCCTTTTCTTCTCGGACTCAAAGAAACCCTCAGATTAATGACTCCAGAAGATTTTTCTCCCTCTTGAGCCTCTCCGTTTCTTTTCTGCCCCCAAAACAAAAGTTAAACCTAAAAGGAGGTTAATTTGATCCCATTTGTAAAACTCTTTCTCCCTTTGATTGAATCTCAAGAGGGAAATCTGCCTAAAGAAGCCGGCAGGCGTGTGAAGAACCAAATATGTCCCCGCTGTTTTTTCCTTTCTCAATCGAGTTTATTTTGTAATAATCGATATGAACAATCGCAGAGAAGATGAAACTTAAAAGCATATATTTATGTCACAGTCTAAAAACCCACCGGAGAGGTTTGAATGCAAGGATCTATGTCTCTGATGCACTTTTTAAAGACCAACTTTAGATGTTTTTTATTGAGTAGCGAGGCCGTGTTGGTTTGATTTAAAGGTTTGGTGTTACAATGAGCCGCTGTCTGTGTATTTGTACTGCTGCATGCTCCTCCGTCTGAAAAGCAGAGAATAATCCAGTGTTTGTATGTTTTTTTTTAAAAATGATTATTTTCATTTGGGGGGCATTGAAAAGCATGAACATGACTAATGGGCTTTTTATTCCCTTCGCTGTGTCTGCTCATCCAGATCCATTAAAGAAACCTTCATGGGCAAAAATACAGGAAATAAATCCAGTCCGAGTGCATTTTTACACTTTAAAATCTCTTTAACATTTTCAGCTTTTATGGATTTGTGCAGTTATAATTCAGTCCTCTAAGTTTGTACATTTAACCTCTAACCTGCTGTTTTCTCCCTTTCTTAAAATCACAAAGTGAATTTTTTATTTGAGTGGGATATTTATTATATTTCAGCCCAATATCACAGCAGATTGTAAAATAGTCACAAAAAACAAATGAAAGTAGAAAAAGTTATGGCTATTTCACAATCTTTGTTAAATCAAATTAAAATTAAATTAAGAATAATTTAGATTCGCACCTTTAATCTCAGTAAACGTGGCTCTTAAAGCTGACTTTCTTGTAACTGCAGAATTCTTTTTAAATTTATTTTTCTTGTAACCTGAAATGTGGTTTAATAAATCTGCTTTACCAGGTGTTACGTAAACCCAGCAGTTTACCTGGTAACAGCTGTATTTTTTTTGAACTCCTCACTCTGTGAAATGTCACCTGTTCAGGTATTTTAACAGCCTGACACTACTTGTTTCCCTTCTGTTATATATAAACCCAAGATCTAAGGTACCTGAAATTCAAACCAAGTTTTATCAAAGTGTAGGCCTTCTGTCATAAAGTACGAGTACGTCTGTGTTCCTGAGATTTGAAGCCGGAGGCCTCCGACAACAAACCAGTTTTAAAATGAGATTTTACGGTTTCTCTGTCACGCCCATTTTATTTTTAACATTTCTTTGTCACTTTCACAAAGCAGCAGCTGAGAAACTGAACTTCTGTTAGTGATTTATAGGTGATCATTTCAGTGCAGCCAAATATAAAATCAGAGTTCATTTTGGGAAGCTGAGATTCACATTTCAGGCTCAGTGTTATTAAATCAGGATTAAATGAACCCTCAGACTGTTTCTATTGGAACACATTAACGTGCTCAGATATTAAAACTGGACCAACGCACCGTCTCACACACAGTTCATCAACACTGCGCTCCATTTTAATGCTAAATCATTTATTTAATAAGACAGCAACATAAAAATATACACTGAACTAATGGCCGTGAATAATCTTAACACATTTTTAGTTTAGTATCATAAAAAAATCTAGACCTACATGAACATTTGAAAAAATATTTAATGCACACTAAAAATTCTTTATTCTTTATAATTTGGTAAGTAAAAAAATAAAAATGAGTGAAGCTTTATTTTGCTTTGTCTTTTTTTATATACACAAAAAACATTTACAATAAATGTGAAATTATGGTTAACCTGTTCAGTTGGCAAATCTGTTGAGTGAGACAACAGTAACATAAATATAAGTTTAAATAAAGGTTTGAATATTTTTCAGTCACCCTGTGACTGCAGATTTGTTTTTGTCATATTTCACTGATGTTTGTGCAGTGAGCTAATATCAGAATCAGAGGTTTTGGACTAAACGTAAAAAGTCACGTTGAGCGGACCCGACATGTTTCATTTAATATTACGCTGTAAGAAAACGTCATTGATAAACTTTGACTCAGTTTTAACATCTAAATGTGAAAACAAACAAAATGTGAAATAGAGTGTGAACACTAGAACGAATTCAAAAATAATCCTTTCAGTTAATAACTAAGAGTTTTTTTGTTAGACTACAAAACAAAGTCCGTTTCTTTGAGTAAGGTTTTGTTTTCTTTACATTAGATGAATTTCCACATGTGTGACAGGATAAAAGATGCTGAGAAACAGGAAGTGGCGCGTCTTTGATTTATTGCATTAAAAAAATAAGATGGAAATGGAAAACCTCGTAAAAACATTCACAGTAAATCAACATAAATGTGACTCCTTTATACATCAACTCGGATATTAATAAAATATAAATGCAGCATGTACTGATGTCAAGAGAAAAATTCTCTTTGTACCAAATTTATTTACTAAATATTTCACACTTGTGAGGATTTCCTCAACATGTCGTGACTGTAAATCAGAAGAAGACCGAGTCCCGCTTCACGTTAGTGCCGAGTCACATTAATATATTCTCAGGGTGTGAACTACCATCAATGCAGCACGTTCACGTGGAAATACTCCACAAACATGCGTGTTACATACGATTTTAGTGTAATAATCTTTCAAAGCCTTAAAACATGAACCACGGACGATGACGTTCCTTCAGATAACATTAACCTGGTATGTCGAGCAGCCGCGGCACTACAAGCATTTCCATATCACATTTAGCAGGAGTTAAGTGTTCCAATCATGTGATCCATTATTTTCAGCTTTTGTAACTTTTATCTTGTTGTCATTACTGTGACCCAACTGCAGCATTTAACCTTTTAATTAAGCGCCTTTAGCTTCCCATTATCCTTCATTTACTTGGAACCTGAAGAAAAAGGGCGAATAAAGTTGGATACTTCAGCTTTCATGCATGTAGTCTGACAATGATAACACATTTGTAGTGTTGGGGCATTTTTTTATGTAATTATCTGACCAATAATGTGGCTCCTGTGCGATTAACGCCGCTAACAGAGCGTCCAAGAGACCGTTAGCTGAACTTGGCACTTCCTCCTCTTGCTGAAGCGGCACCGAGGTCCAGCGCAAGGCAAGATTTACCTTGAACTGTGATTTATGCAAAGCTACTCTAGTAGAGACCAAAAGTAAAGTCTGCAGTGTCAGTTTTGTCCAGAAAAAGGTAGATGTCACCATGGCAACCAAGAACCCAGAGCTTAAGTGTTTTAGCACAAACCGAGCCCTCTTCCTAAACCTAAGCCGGATACTGAAACTACCCATGTCACTTGAATAATGTAATCATAATCAAGTTTATTTGTGTTTATTTTAGTCGTCTATTAATTAAAAATGATTTCCCTATTCAAAGTTAAACTGCAAAAGTCTCATGTTTGAGTCAAACTATGGTCTCTGATGTCAGATGATTCCCACAGCAGTTTGTGGAAAGTCACAGTCTACATCAGAAACATCTTTATTGGATGCACAAGTTTGAATTTATATTTATGCCTTCCAAACCCGGTTTTGATGTGCGTGGGATCCAAGCGTGCGTCCTGCTGGAACACGCAAATTTCAACCATCTAGCTGTTTTTCGAGGTGAAGTTGAAGAGTTTGGATGTAGTCCTCCTCCAACATTGTTCCATCCACTTTGTGCAGCATAGCAAAACTGCTACCACCACCAGGCCTGACAGTTGGTACGGTGCTCTTACCTTTACTCTTCCAAACAAACCTCTTGTCATTGTGGTCTTACAGCTCAATCTTTGTCTCGTCTGATCATAGAACTTTTCTTGAGGAGGCGTCTGACTTGTCCGTGTGGGCAGCTGCAGGTTTCAGTCAAACTTGGTGTTATTTTTGGAGCCAAAACTGAATTCTTTCGTGCACGTGTCCATGGTGATGTAGAGCTGGCTTCACTGTGGACAGTGATGCTGGTGCTGCAGCAGTTTACAGTTCATGGCAGAGCTTTGGTGGTTCCTCTGTTATTAACATCCTAACCACTGGGCGATCATGAGGGTCAGTTTGGGTCTTCTTCCGGACCCTTGGCAAAGTGGTGACACATTCAAATAACTTCTACTTAAGTATATTAGTTTGAACTGATGATCTTGGAATCTGCAGCTGTTTAGCAACGACTCCACGAGACCTTCACATCTTGTGTAAATCTACAATCATCTTTCTTAGATGTTCATTGACTTCCTTGGAGTTTCACATTGTTTTGAGTGTAAATTTTGTAGTAAATTAATGTGCAGACACTTATGGCTGCATTAATTCTGCAGTTAAAGTTTAAGGTGTAATTTATTGTTAAATCCTGGGAGTAGCTCAGCGTAGATCCTGCAGGTGGTTTCTGTTTAATGGACTCTGTTCCTCTGAGCGCTGAGAGCCAGCGGCGGCCAGCAGCTCGTGTGAAGAGCTTTTCCTCCCCCCGCAGTGACCGAGCTCTGGTGTGTAAACACTGGCCGGTTTGTGCGAAGCGGTGAATTAGCAGCGGGCGGCGTCTGGGCGGCCGTAAGGGATTAGCCAGTTAACACTTTCCTGGTGCCAAACACAATTGTGCTCCGTCAATGCGTACGGGTCTTTGAGTGTGTTGCCAAGAGACGGCGACTGTTACCATAAAAATGTCAGTTTCTGAACACCCCTGCCACCACCACCTCCATCCTCCTGAGCTGTGTGACCACACACACAAGTAAAACAAACCGACTTTAAAGGGAAAAACCTCCACAGACGTAAAAGACGAGGTTAAAATAATCACACGAGTACAGAGGAGGTGGTGCTGGGAAAGATGGACCTCCACGGGACAGAAGCAACAGAACAAACACGACTTATTACTCCACATTTATTGATTTCTATTGATTCCACAGGGACTAAACTTTAAAATCAATAAAACTTTATTAGTACAGCCCATCTTCTGCAGTTTAGTGCTAACATTTGTTATAGGTGACAATGCGCAGTTTGATGTAAATAAACAATCAGAAACTAATGCAAGAAATAAAAATGATTCACAGTTTAAAATCCGAACCAATAAACACCTTCTTATTTTAATGAGGCACAACAAACACGCAGAAACAGAACAGTTAATAATATCTAAAGGTTTTTTTGACATTTGAATTTAATTGCAGGCGTTCATAGCAGGTTAGATTATTTGTGGCTTGTATGTCATTCCTACATGGGAATTCAGCACGTTTGTTTTCATGGTCCTAACAGAGGCTGGAAGCTGAGTTACTGAGTAAGGATGAAAATGTGAGCTGTTTTAAATCCTGCGGTTTCACGTTTAACCCTCGCAAACATTTTAATACGCAGCTGAGAAGCTTTTTAATGCCTCGATTTCAGTTTCAGTCGAGTGAAGCTGGAAAATATCAGGAACACGATTTAAGGCGAAGATCTGCTGGATGTCCAACATCAGCTGCTAAACTCGCCACTCACTGAAGTGCAATTAATCATGAGCCCCTCGCTGCTGTTCGTTAATTAGAGACTTCAGGAAGAGGCATGACAGCGTTAATTAGCAAACTGTACAGACGATCTGTGGAGAAAGACTCAGAGAGAGAAGAAGAACGTGGCGATGATGATGATGATGATGATGACAGAGCGTGCCGTCTGCTGTCAGCCAAACAACACATGGCTTATTTACACTGATGAACTCGTCAGATGATGAAAGGCTGTGAAAGATTTTTGGTCCTGAAACACGACATGAACACGCAGGACGGCAGAAAACACAACTCGCCGTTGCTTTCATCATCGAGTCATCTCCAGTTTGGTTGAACAAATATTTAAAGTCATGTAAGATGTGGTTCTGATTAATGTTAATAACATAAATAACACAAAATTCCATCCAGCCAATAATCCTAAACACACAAATATGGTTTTTCCTACATTAGCCGTCGTGTCACGTCCTTCTATGAGCCAGTCTCAACAACTGGCAGCCATATTGAAACACCTCCAGACTGTTATTATGATGTTAAGTAAAATATGGTCAATTTTAATGGTCCCAATAATAAAAACTGGATCAACAGAAAGCTCGCAGGTTTTTCAGGTCCTTTCCTTCAAATTGAGAAATTGAATTTTTCCCTCTTTAAGTTACTTGGTCATGTTTGCTGTTGCAGAATTTTTCCACAGAGGTATTTTAATGAGACGGTTTCTGGTTTTATTTTCTTAACATTAGACAATAGAAACAAATAAAACATTAAGCTCTTTATAGCCAACCAACAGCAACAGATTATCTAAATATTCAGTCTACTTTTTCCACATGAAGGTAACAAGAAGTATTTGTCCTAAACTTCTGGTTCAATTACCGACCCAGACGTGTAAAATTTGTTTCATGTGTTAAAACATTTATCGCATCTCTCTTGGTCTGTGAAGGCCTCAAAGTTTCAGATCCAACCCCACTTTTTATTTTTCAACCTTGGAATTTGAAGCTTGGACTTTATGATTCTTTCTCAGGGCTGAAACACTCGTATACGGTATTTCAACAAAGCTCAGATGATGTCTTTGTTTTTCATGATGTTCTTAAGATGATTGTTGTTAAAACAAGAGAGCCATAAAATACCTAAAGGTGTTAAAGATGTGATGTGCAGCTCATATTTGTGCAGTACCCCTGAGCCTGCTGCTCAGACACCTCCTCCTCTCCGTCCTGATGTGGAAACTGGTTTTCCTGTCAAAACTGCTCCAAACTCCTCCAGGGCTGACGTGGCCTTTTTCCCAGCTGCAGGAACATTTAGCTCCTTTCAGCTAATGTTTTTACCCTCCCTATCATAATCTATGAGACCTCATCCATCTGCACATCTTTCACCTTTAAGCGCTGGGCAGGTTTCTGGCACCTCGGCAGCTTTGAAGTGCGGCTCTGAGGTGTTAGTTTACGGGCTGAAGGTGGAGATAAGATTCCTGAATGGGTCGTAAATTAAACCCATCACTACAGAGGTTTAAAAAAGAGGCTGGAGGCAAAAACACACCGAGGTCATTAAACCTGAAAGTCTGTTATCAACTCAAACATTCTCCAAATACAAGAGAAGCTCTTTAACAGCCTGACCCGAAGCTTTACGTCTGTTTGAATAAAGGAGTTTTTACTCATGACCTCCAGTGTGTGAGCTGTTCACATTTATTATCGTCATGTCATTTCATGTCCTGGGGCAGTGAGAACAGAAACTACAAAAAAACTTCATATAAAATAAAACGATGAGTCGTTTTTCAAGCAAAAGCTAAACTGACACTAATTAAAATGCAATTATCTGACAGATAATTCTGAAAACGATCTCTCCGTTATCTGCAGTCTGCTTATTTACAGAAGTCCAGTTTAGTTGAGTGAAATTTGAGGATTTAATCTGGGTGTTGCTCACTAGTCGCTGAATGAAGACACAGCTAGCTAACCATAGGCTACAGTGTATACAGCTGCAGCAGTTGTATAGACTGTATATAAATGATGGACGTAGCCACTGTGATGTCACACCAGGGTCTGTAAAGTCCCATTATGAAGCTGCATGCATCGTGACACATCGGGTTTAATGTTTTCATCTTTGCCGTTTTGTTGGCTTGAAACTGGACGTGATGAGCGAGACTCTGAGCAATGCAGCTCACACGTTAGCTAACGACTTCTGAATGACGGATAATTTAATCTGTTAGCATGGCTGGGTTTATTTTTTTAACCCAAAATTGAACTTTAGTTTTAAACTTTGTGTTTTTTTCAGTGGGACTTGAAACTAGCGACTGAACCCAAACTCATGAGAACAGCGATGAGCTCAGATCGGGCTACTAGCAGGCTCACTTTCTCATAGACTTTGATACAATCAGACTAATATTTACAGCCAAAGAAATCAGTGAAATATTCACAATACACATTCAGTGATGAAATATGTAGATTGTGTTTATAAGATTGATAAAATGTTTTGTGTAGTTCGGTTTTAGAATATTTAATTTGCCAAAAATAAAGTGAAAAATGAAATAAATTAAAAATGAGTTTTTGGTGATTAATTTTCTCGTTATCGGGAATTCTTTGAGCTACTATAATCATGCAGTAAAAATCTGATATCCTGGAATTAGTAAATATTTACATAATTAAGTTTAAAAATCTGACGCATGCCCTTAAGAAAATAATTAAAGGGTTAAGTAACAACGCACGAACAATTTTTTTTCCAGAAAGGAAAATAATTAAAATAAATGACTGTTTGTAGGTTTGTTTTTACATTACAGTTTTTGTTATTTTAGAAGTTATTAAAAAATGAATTGTCATATTACTGAACTGGAAAGCTTTTATATTTTATAAAAAGCTGAAATTTTCACTAGTTTGATATCCTCTGTGTTACTGTTTTGCTTCATATTTTGGACTTTCATGACATCATGTTTTCCTTACTTGAAGTTTACATGATCATAAGTTTCATATTTTTAGATTGTTTCCGTTATTCCTGTAGGAAGAGTAAATTAAAATCTGTCCTGGCGTTGGTGATCCTGGTTCAGGATCAGTTTGGGGTCTCAGAGTTCAGAAGTTCACTGACAGTTTATGGCTAAGTTGAAGCACCTGATGGCTGCAGGGAGCGACACCCCCGTCAGCGCCGCGCACAGGTGGGTTACGGGAGGGCGGAGCCGCCTGCCACAACCCATTTAGGGTGTAGAGAGGGGAGGCCAGGGGGAGGTTAGTTAGTGGGCGTGTGAAAAGAAAACGACACTAATTCATTGGTAATAAAAGCACCACCTCGCCACCTCCTCCCCTGTCTGTTCCCAGGCAACGCCATGCTCAGCAGCCCCCACCTTCATCCCCTCCATCCTCCTCCAACTTCTATGACTAATCGTAAGACATGTGGGGGAGGAACCCGCCGCTGTGCCCGCGACCAACACGGCTCTTCAGCATCATCACAAACAAACAAGCAGCGAGAGCCGGACGCCGCACACAGGAAGTTGCGGGGTTTCGGGCCTTAGCGTCGACAAATAGCAACTGACGGTAAAGGGAAGTCTGAAAACAAAGATCTCAGGGGGGCGGGAACCTGGATGAAACATGTTTCTGATGTTGGTTTCAAATGTGGATCAGGTTCATTTCCAAACCTTTCCAGCCCTTAACTGAGTTATCTGGTTTATAAACTTAATCAAGCAGTTTCCTTTAACCAAACCAAAGACTGACTGAAACGACAGTAAAAGAACATCTGAGTCCCACCCAGTATACTTCATGAGAACCAAAGCTTAACAATTTCAAATATACTTTTTTATTTATATGCTAAAGTCTTTTCTTGGCAAATGCATTTGCAGGAAAATTCACCAGGAGACAGAAAGCTTGTGTTGTGGATGGATTTACTCCATTTTTGGCGTCTTCTTCCCAAATGATGGTGTGTTTCTGTCCATCAAGGACCTCAACATGAACTTTTATCAGGAACAATTTACCCTTCATCCTCCATCTTCCCTGTGCTAATGTGTTCTTATTAGCCTAACTGCAGCTATGAAGCTCAGTGGTGTTTAGTTTTCTGCCTTTGTTTATCCCCAAAGTTACTCCAGAGCTAAATGTTTCATGTTGAAATTTTTGTATTGAATAAATCCATCATCAGTGGATCATCTTCTAACTCCCCTAAACCTCTTAAATCCTCTTTTTGATGGATGTTGGATTTTATTTTAACAGCTGGGCAAACAGCCACACCGATCACTTATTGGAGCTCAAGTTATTTTGGCTGTTTTTATAAAAAGTAAGCTCAGTGATGTCACTGCGATAAAGAACCGAAAAGTTTCATTTTCACTGCTACGATTCAATAAAAAGTAAATAACCTTAACATTTCAGTTTAAATATTAACTCTGGGTTTACGGCAGTTACTTTTTCACCCAGCTGCTTTCAAACCCTGAAAATACATTTTATTTTCAGTTAAACTGCTATTAATCTTTTAGGCTCATAATCTCGTTCTCGCCAGTTTTACCTAACTCTTAGCGAGGAGTGCCGGTGAAATATGAATAAAGGTAATTACTTGGAAGGTGTAAAGTAAATAAAACGCTACATTGTGCAAAAGAAAAACCAACAAAAATGCGTAAAGCAGGTCAGCGATGGCGCACTGACCCGTCGAGACGGACTCGATTCTCCCCGTCGCTGCATCATTTACACCGTCACTCAGGGGAAGCCGTCTTATTTGGGTCACACATGAAATCAAACAGCTTCACCTCTAGCTGAGACGGATGATTTATTCAGACGCTGGCAGCCGCTCAGCACGGCGGCAGATTGTGTTCTTGGTGATCTGCCTGAAGGCGCCAAAGGGAAGCCATCAGAGGAGGCTCTGCAGAGACACGGAGGTTTGCCGCGCTCAGAAACCGGGAGCTCGGAGAGCGCTCGCGCCTCTGACAGATTTCAGTTTGTGTCTAAACAAAGCACGACGTGTAAAAGAGGCATATTCAGAGACCACGTCCAGTCTTCTCCTGGCTGATGTTCCAGCTCGTTGTCCCGTCAGAGAATAAACTCACATCTGCAGGTGATGAAGACTCGAGTATATACTCAGCGTGGACCTAGAGCCTTACACATTATAAGAGAGATACACCACCCTCTTTGATTGTGAAGTCAGGGTCTGTGGGGCTTCTGCCACACTCCAGTTGGAAGTCTGACTTCAGGGAAGTTCCGGTTCAAAATTCCGACTCAAAAAGTTGGAATTACCGACTTCCCAGAATGCAATATTAGGACCTAAAAGCTACTCAGTTAGTCTTCAGGCTCTAAAGACCAGGCTCGCTGGAAGAATCTTGAATTGACATGGATTTTATCTGGATTTTATCTTTATGACCTGCCGTCCTGCACCTGCATCCTTTTTATCAGGCGGAGAGGACGAACCGAGGCCGCACACATTCACATGTACAAGATTAGGCCCAATTCAACCTCCTTTCTTCCTCCACAGCTTGAAAGACATGACGAGGGGAGGGACAGACGAGCCGAGAGGACTCCTCTGGTGTTTTTTTTTTTTTTATCTGCTGGAGGGTGAAAGGCAGAGGGGGGAGAGAAAAGAAAGAGGAGGCGAGGAGACAGAGCCCTTTGTGTTTCTCTCAAGTGCTAATTCACAACGGATTCCTCTTAATGCACTCGTGAGGCTCTGTTAATGGTCTGAGTTTGCATTCAAATGGTGTATTTGTAGCTTTATAATTAGTCTTTTTTAAAAATTGAAACAAGATCAGTTTAAACACTTCAGGAACTCTAACCGCTGCAGGATGCTGTTGACATTGTAAAATCACTGCTGAGTGACACATTCTTTTTCACTTGATATTTGCTGTTGGCAGAAAAAGGAGCTCCAGCACTTTCACACTGTATAAAACTACCAGGTTGACTTGTTAATTTTAATATAAAAGGGTAAGCTTAAAGGCAAAGCAAGGCAGTGCAAGTGTCATGGTTTGCTGCTTTTCTTCCTCTGGACCTCAGCAGCCCACAAAAACACATTTCCAAGTTTGTCGAGCTATTTTTAAAACTGAAGACCAGCTGAAAGTAGCGAAATGACCAAAACAGCACAGTAAATGTATATTTGAGAGAAGCTCAGATTTATAACTACATATTACGTAGAAGCTGTTTTACCAAATGAAGATAGAACAGTTATGAAATCCACGGGTTTATTTTAATTTTGCAGAAGCACTAAATATTCAGTGATGTTCAAGAAATGCACAGTATTCATTAAGTATGTTCAGCTAGCATAAACAGAATTTGCTTGTCAACACGCGAGCGAGATGAAGATCCAACTAGATTTTTTTTTTTTTTGTAGTTCTTTATGTATTTAGTTAAAACATTCTGCATTTCCCACATATATACTTACTTCAGCGACGACCTTAGCCGTAGCTTAGTTCAAAATGTATAACTGATTTAATAATAAAAAGTCTGGGTAGCTTAAACTCAGATTTCATAAATAGAAATATGGGAGAAAAGTACATTTTTAGAATAGAAATGTTAGCCCAGCTTAAGCATTAGTTAGTTTAACTATAGTTTGATTCATGTTAGCTAAAAGATCATACCGAGCACGAATAGTTAGTGGCTAAAACTCTTAAGCGATTTAATAAATATAAGTTAGTTAGTTAACAGTTAACTTTAGAAGCAAAAACGGCTTATTTCATGTGTAAGCAATAATTTAATGGTTCAAATTGTCTAAAAGTTTTGTTAGCAGATAAGGCTAACGGTATATTTCAGTTTTTCTTGGTACTTTTTGGTTGGTGATTTATATAGTTCAAATTCATTCAAGTTGTGTTTTACACTAGCTCTGATATTTGTATATTTTGTACACTCTTATTGGTGATATTCCCAGAAGAACAGATATTTAAAAAAATTATTTTCAGTCTTTATTTAAAAATAAATAAATTGAGGTAAAAACAAATTTTTGAGCCACGCATGAAGTTTTACAACATTTTCCCAGCATTATAAAGCGAGTCTGTCCTCTAAGTGTGTCAGTGAGTAAATATTAATTGTTGGAAAATTATCTCAATGGCCTCTTTGTCTGGAGCTAAGCTCTTTTTTCCTGTTCACTGTTAAAATTGGTAAAACTAACAGTCACTTCCAGCCGTATTTGCTCACAGCCATTCAGCCGCACACAAAGCTCAGTTCAATCACGTTCATCCACAAGTGGGACTCGCGTTTTGTTTCGACAAAATAAACTACCGGAGCCGTCTTTTTCTTTCTTTCAGCCTCCTCGCAGCTTTTATGTCACGGCTGCCCCGAGTCTCAATGGGAATGTCAGCACTGAAGAATGCTTCGCCCTCCTCCTCCTCCCGCTCCGCTCGCCGGGATTCAGCCGCCGTCCAGCCGGCTGACAGCTTCCCCACCACATCACCTGGCGACTAAAGGGACCACACACACTCCTCGTCCTCTGTGCCCGGCTAATTCTTCTTCTTGGCTTTTCTGGAGGGCGAGACTGTTTTCAGCCACAGGTCTTTTCTCTCTGGCAGCTTTTCACCCTCGAGGACTTCCAAACAAATTTCAAGCATGAGTGTAAAAGCTGTCGAGTGTTATTGGACAAAAGAAATGTCCCCCCGTTTGTTCCAGGTCGAAACTTTACAGCACTCAGATCTGTGTTAGTCATTCAGCGTCCACAGCAGAGCAGTGACAAGTCATATTTTGCCAGGACCACACATGCAAGACTTTATTATCCCAGAGGGAAATTTCCTCTGGACGTACAGTAAACAAACGAAGCGTCCAATAAATTCATACTGAAATAAAAAAGAGACGATCGACGAGAGAAATCTTTAACGTAAACTACAGCGTCACAGTGTGATACATGCAAGCATATATACGAAAGAAAAATGTCTCATGTCAGCATTTCTAAGTAATATATTTTAACAGTAGTACATGCAAATTCATGTTTTTTTTTTTGTTTGATTTTACTTATTTTGGTGGAGGTTCGGCTGGTTTAAATGCTTCTACAGTTAACTAAAGCTATACTAGCTTTGAGGTTTGCTTCTTTAAATGCCTGCTGGTACATCAAAATAAAGTAATTTATAAGTGATTGACTAAGTTGAATGTAATTGATAAGACATGCTTTTAAGAAAGGATTCTACATGGTTTAAAATTGCCACAATCAACCCTATTAACAGAAAGGGAAGAAACAGTCGCTCTCAACTTGCTTCCAAAATGATCTGCGTTGTGATGAAGAGACGTCAGCTAAAGTCGAACTAGTGCTGATCTGTACTTCGGTGTATTATCAAATTGTACCACAAAGTGTTGCTGAGACTGAGAGTAACCTTTATTAGATCGAGTTAGTCATGCATTCTTAATCACAGTGGGGAAAATAAACCCTTTTAGGGAAATGGGGATTAGACTGTAAATGTCCCAATATACATTTGTGATGCTTTTATTTTGAAGGAGTAGAGTGAGTTTGGACTGGAATAATTGTTTAGGTATAAAATAACTAATTGTTAGCCAAAAGGCTTGCAGTTTCTCTCAGTCTGATTGTTCATTGATCGTATGAAAAGCTTTGCTGGCTACATGTCAGTGTCACTAGGGGGCAGCGTCAGAAATACGTGCTACAATCAAACTGCTGTGTAAGGCGAGGTTTTCGACGGTGGATCAAAACAGAATTGACTATGTGCACGAGAAAATGCTAACTTCCTGGTTTGAGACCGGATGTGGGGTTGTACATTTCCGGTAGCTTTACTTTGCGGTCAATCGCTACTGCGAAGATATACTCCAAAATCATGTCCAAAACTCGAAAACGGAAAGATCGCGTTAAGTTACAAAGAGCAGAAGGTGGGAACACTCACCACTGTTGTGTCATAAAAAATCTAATGATCAATTTTGACGTTTAAAGAGTTTAGATCGATCAGGTGTTTACATCACTCAACACAAGCAGAACTGCATTACAAAATCAGAAGACACATCGTCCACATTCAGAAGCACATCTCTGTATAGTGACTGGTCTTATGATTTAAACAGGCAAATGTTCAGCATTCAAACTACAGGTGAAGAATAGTCAAACCAGATGTTTCCCCGTTATGTCGATATCAGCTAGTCAAGTACACACTTACACAGCATGTTAACAAACCGTGAAAAAAAGCCACACAAAAAATGAATGATTGCAGGTAAGGGTTTCTATACATTAGTATTTACGAAGGGTATGTTGTGACTTGCCTTCAAAATTACAGAGGTCCCTCGCTATAACGCAGTTCACCTTTCACCTCGCTGTTTCGCAGATTTTTTAGTGCAAGTTTGCATGCTTTTTTTTTTTTTTTACATCACATTGTGTCCTGCGTCCTGATCGCTGCAGACGATCTCCTCCGTGACGTCTCTCCTGTACAGTACAGAATTGCTGCATCGATCGCTAGCAGTGTGACTCTGAAGTGCAGTACTGTATGTCGACGATATCCATGTGCCAAAAAATAAAACTGGCTACTTGATTTCACCTATCGCTGGTTATTTTTAGAACATAACACCCGCGATAAACGAGGGACCGCTGTTTACAGATACTGAGAAATATAACATTTGAATCCCTTTTCTCTTTTGAGAAAAAGAGAGGCGCTGGGGGAAAAATATCAACAAGTCGATGAACATCATTTACAGATATATTGGGTAAATGCCCAAGACATCTATAGAAATGTAAATCGCCGCTTGATTTATTCATTTGCTTAACTTGTTTTGGACCGTAAACAGGGCGCGAATAGGACACCGGAAACAAAGCTCCCCACAGAAGTTTCTGCACCGGAAGTAGCATATGCTAACGTGCACATAGTCAATTCGATCACTGCAGTGACTAGCCACATTGTTGTATAGCTTAGCTCATGCTAAGTGCTAATCAAAGCCTGGTTAGCTTTAGCCTGGCAGGCGACTGGTTACTGTTGCTGCTGTTAGGATGTCACCAAAGTCGCGCCCCGTCTGCTCCAGAAACCTAATTTGTTCTGCTCATGTGAAAAAAAGGGCTATTTCCTGTTTCTTCCCATCAAAATAAGACTCTGTGTGACAGATTCTGGGGTTAGAGTAAAATATAATCCTTGATTGTGATAATTATGAAATGGCACTATCACTATTCCTCCCATCAGGTAAACTCTTTGTACATAAACCGCATATATGATTTAAAAAAACATATTAGGAATGGTAACTTATTCCTAATTTATGTAATTATAAAAATAAAATGTAAATATTCTTTATACATATTTTATAACTTTCTCTGCTTAAATGAAAAGCACAACATCTCTCTTTGTCAGACATATAAAATGAACTGCTGAACATCAGGCGCTCCGGTGTGTTTCCATGTTGTGACAATTAAACCTTCTAAACCACCACGTGGTCCGCCTTATTTTGAAGGGTCGGGAGGCACTGCACGCTTCCTGTGTCAGACGCTGTGTGCTTTATGGCCGACAGTAAAACATTTTAGTGCCACAGAAATTGGGCTGTTATTAAAATAGCGGGCTCGTATCTGTCACGGGGAGACGTACAGTTATCTTTTGGTGACGCCGAGACATATTTTATCATAATCTGCCGAGCGGGGCCTTGTACACATCATTGGCTTTTCCTGCTCGGTTAGATTGTGAAGGTCAGAGTTCCTGCAGCCTTTTATGGCTGTTTAACTTTTAAGAAGGATTGCGAGGCGGCGGCCGAAGCGATTTATCTTCACCTCCATCAGTCAGTCAGAGCCTCGTGTTTGGACTTTTACAAGATCTCTCTGTCAGTCCACGAAACGTCACTCAGATCAGGGGCTTCAGGTCAAATTTAGCAGATAAATAAAACACAATTTTCTCTTTGAATGGCTCTGAGTTTAACATGTAAGATATACAACCATGTAAAAATGATCACAGATTGTATAGAATAAGAAAAATAAGATTTTATTTTGAGAATTTAGTGGAAATTTTGGATCAAAATAAGACTTTTAGTGTTGCTGCCTCTGCAAAACTTTACTTCAAAGCCAGGTTTAGTAACAAGGATGCACTGATTCATATTTAGGCATAAGTGCAGTGTCGTTATTAGGATTAAGGGAAAAGTGCACCAATAGCCTGCACAGACAAATCCAGATGTATTGGCGCCCTCGCTCTGTGACCTCAGTAAACACTTCCTGATGAGTTTATGGTCTCAGTCGCTGGTTTTAAGACTTGGCAAATAAAACCAGTTTAATTTGTAGATTATCTTTCTCACACAGCTGAAAAAGCTCAGCTGGAGGCTTCAGGCAGAGTTGGGTAAACTGGTGGATGAGACCTTACTGTCTGTCCTTTTTTCAGACTACGGTAAGTTTCTAACATGTTGGATATTGATATTTTTCCTCCTTAATATTCTTTTCTTTGAATGTTGTTTCTTTCCACTGATCCTTCGTACGCTGACTCTGATGACACATTAAAATTTGACTCGTCAGCACGTGAACACCTGCGACTTCTCGTCTGTGTTTGTCGTGGCGCTTTCATAACACACGATCAGTCAGAATGGTGACGTCTATCTCGGCCACCGTATTCAGGATGGTGGGGCAACATGGTGTCCTCCATAAGCCGGTGCCCGCTTCTATGTGTTTCTAACAGCTTAATTCTAAGTTTAGGAGATTTATTGGAAGACGTAATCACACACTAATCTGTCTATATTTTTAAAAAAGCTCTAAAAAGACAGACTGTTCCTTTAAAGTTTTATTTACTGTTTTGTCTTCTTACACAAAGTGTCTCTAAATCTGCATCAGACTCTGTGGAGACAGACTGCATTAGGCTGAGTCCGACTGTGGGTTCAGGTTTAAAAAGCAGCTTTGCAATAACTGAGCTGATAAACTGACATCGCGCCCGGCGCTCCTTCACATAATGGACTTCCTGAAGTGCCGGCCTCCCGTCAGGCGGTGAATGTTTGGCCGGTGGTTTCGGTCTCACGGGACTCGCCGTCACCAGCAGCGTCTTCTTTAAACTCTGAGCAGCCGTGTGGGATCGTCTCCGTTTCATTCGCTTCCCACCGCAGGTTCCCTCTTTGTGCTCATTAAATATTTAATGGGGGGGTTTAAGCGGTCGGCGGGATTAGCTTCAGTCTCCGGGGGAGCGGGCTGCATTGTTTCTCTCCACGGCTGCAGGTTTAGTCTGTCTGTTTAATCTGCCGTTTACATCTCACAGTTTAGTCGTTTTGTCGACGCTGACAGTGAATAATAAGCCGAAAGAGTCTCAGTTTAAAGAGAGGATACAGTGTGAGTGGTGATGGACATGCGGCGGGTGGTGTTTGGATGAGCGTGCCAAGTAAAACCATTTAGATGGAGCTCCGAGTTTCACAGTGATTCTCATACACAGCTTCAGCTCTGTGTCACATGTATGAGCTGCATCAGTCGCCAGCAGGACGCTGAGGTGGGTGAAGGTTACAGTGAAACTTCAGTTTGGTTGACCTCTCTCTCAAGCAGAGGTACCTGCAGGGGGCGGAGTCTAAAGGGGGCCATGAGCGGACTTTATCTACACCCATAAAATCCTAAAAGGCTAACGCTACAATATTGTAACTTTAGCTAAAAGACAGTATTAAAGTAAACAAAGATCATCATCATCAGACGATGAAGTCGCCGTGTCCTCTGCGTTGGCAGCGCTCGTTGTTTACTTGTGTGGACTTGAACCCAGTTTAGCTGAGTGGCTCACATGTGAGCGGCAGTCCTGCTGTCTTTGTAGTGGCAGAGCTCTAAAAACTGACACCCCGGGGGCCTCGGGGGCCTGAGGACGTTGGTATTGGGGGACTGCGGGGCCACGCCTTTCAGCCACCATATGCTCCAGATACCAAGTCAAACACGGGACTCTTTTCTTGGCTCATTAAAATGTTCGACATTTGGCAGGAGACGGCTCCCTGTCTTCCTGACCTATTTTCATGTGCGGAGCTGTGAACGTTTCACTGTTTTAGTTTGAGAGACTGATGCTGTCAGATATTCCACCAGACTCTGAGATTCCTCATCCTCTGCAGACTTCACGGTCCTTTACCTTCTGTTAGCAGCTTGATTATAATGTTGTCTCTCCGAAACAGGGCCACTAGTTTCACCCTTAGAGCTTGTTTATTTTTTAATTGTAAGCTGCGGTCTTTAAAGTGGATTTATTCTGCTTTTTTAAATGTTCTTGTCAAGCCTGGTCAGAGTTCAGTGTACATTCAGTAATCCCTGTCAGCTCCAAACACTCAGTTTATCACTTTTTCTTATTCTTGGATCTGTATGATGTCACAGAGATGGCTAATATTGATCTTAAAAGGGGAGGAGCTAAAACAGCTTGTTTCAGACAGTTCAAACTGAGCTCCAGACTCAGTATCAGATAAATAAGGATTACTCTGAACTGTTAATCATGCAAAGCTACTCTAGTAGAGTCCAACCGTAAAACTACGAAGCTTAAAATGATCAGAAAACGTGCACTTGGACGTGAACTAAAGATGTGTGTTACATATTGTACCTGCCTCAAAGTGCAAAATTAATCAGGAAAGATTTTCACTCTGACTGAAGGAAAACTAAGAAATTCACAAGAATCCAGCAGCCACAAAACAAACCAATCACAGAAGCACAAATGATGACAGAAACTTTGACACTTCAGTCACATTATCACTGCTTTAGTAAATTTTTATTCATTTAACTCTCGTCAGCAGGATTCATTAAGAATATGATCATATAATGAGCCAAACACAATGTGAGGCACTAACTCACATATATTATTTATTTTTTAAAACAGTATTTTTCAGACATGTTTTTATGTTTATCTTTGTTACAACTGCTTTATTGCTTTGATTGGTATTCAATAACTATGTTGGCTGTTTGCATTGGATTTTGGTTTGTCTTAAAATGAATATTCTACCTTTCTTGTCTGTTGAAGCACTTTCCTAATTTGGCACCTTTATAAACAAAATCTTTTTATTTTGGGGATTTCTTGTCTTCCGTACACGTGAGCATGCTCTAAAGTGTTACACAACAAGAAGTTGCTCTAAATGCAGCCCAGAGTTTAAACGTATGACCCTGAAGTAACGTACAGATGAATGGACGCTTTCTTTAAAATCCATAAAAACTAAAAGGTAAACAACAAACTAAAACAAACATGGCTGAATTAAAGTGAGCCGATCTGTCTGTGTGTGATGTTATTATTAATATTAATAATAACATCACCTCCTCCTCTTATTGTCCCAGAGGAGCAGCGTCTTCTTTTATTACCCTGCAGGGTCATTTACAACCCGTCCCGTCTATTCATTGGTTGAGGAGATAATCCCGTGATAAATCCTCGCCGTGCCCTTCACAGTTGTCATAGCAAGACCATAAACAGCATTTATAACAATCTGAGGAGGGAGGGCGGGGGGCTCTGCTTAGCATGCAGAACAGATTAAGATGGGACGGGGCTGCTTAGAGCCCCTCTTCATCCGTGACAGACAGACGGACTCATGGGAAATGTTCCATCGCCGGCCCGTTTATTCTCAGTGGGAAATGAGCTGCAGAGACGGCGCTCGCCCGGCGGAAACGCAACTTTCCTTAAAGTGGAAAAGAAAAGCAACAAAAGCAGTCAAAAATATTTTTCATTTCCTGCACTTGCGATTTTTCAGTTGGTTTATGTGCATGAAGCTTTAAGGGATTTAAGACTTGGTAACAGTGTGAATGTGTGCACACGAGTGGACTCGAGGCGCTCTGAGTCTCAGTACGGTCTCAAAGACATTCATTCTATATTTTGTCGTATTTTTGTTACCAATGAGTAACATTTGGGTGACGTATGTTAAATATGACAACAAATGCAACTGTATAACACAACATCTCTTAACATTACCAAGTAGTTTTTAATATGTGACTGTAACCAGTATTTTATAGCACTCAAAACGAGTGTTTAGCAGGTAACCCGTTTGATGGCATCTCCCATCCTCTTCTGTCAGAATCTTTGGCTAACACTGGAATTGAGCACACAGCACTTTAGCAGTTCACACATACAGGAAACTGTTTGTTCAAGGCTATACTGTCCACGTCCCATCAGCGGTGTCCTTCAGGCATTACTGACAGGACTCCTGCTATTTATAAATTATCTTCTTCTTCTAGGAAATATCTTCATTTTTGTAAACAGTTCAAATTTATTTCTTCTATTATATTTTATGCAGATGACACACAACTGTATTTTCTACACAACCCAGACCTTCTCCTGTCCTTTCCTCACCTCCTGCTTACAAGCAATCATCACTTGGATCAACCTTAATGGCAATAAAAGTCACGTTATCCTCATTAGTTTAGAGGATCACCTACACCAAGTCTACTGACCACACACACCTACTCTCATCCAGCCTCACTGGCTCCCAATTCTTCAGCGTATTAAATACAAGAATTTATTTCTCAAAGCTGTCAGTGATTCTGCACAACCAGTTTTTCCAGAACTACTTCCTCCTCACACCGCTCTCCGTGCTTTCTGCTCAGCTTCAGCTGTTCTCCGAACTTCTCACTTCAGGCCGAACACCGTGGATGCCCGAGCCTTCAGCTGTGCTGCACCTCATCTTTGGAATTTATTACCACTACACCTTCATCAGCTTGACTCTTTGTCACAGTCATATCAGCCATAAGCTTCATGTTTTACATTCTTATTATTCCTGGTTTTTAAATGTCTTTAATGTTGTTCTTGTTGATTTGGGTTGTAAGGTGACCCTGAGTTGTTATTATTATTATTACTGACCCTAACCCATACCAAGTAGTCTTTATGTCTGCCTAGTCAAATGCCACAAAAGTAGAAACTGTAGAAATAAGAGCAGTGTGATAGAAATCATGCTCAGGCTAAAATAATATAAGTGGGAATTTTTGTGTCCATAAACTCAAACCAACTAAAAAAAGTTCTTTTATATAAAAACTGGTGTCCAGAAGTACAAATGAAAATGTCACAGTGGCTAAATATTTTGAGTATTTAAGGAACTGCTGTGATTGTGTTTTGTTTTTTTTGTATATCTTATAAAAATGATGCATAGTGTGCAGTAAATCATAAAAACGGGACGTTTCTCAGGCAGGTTCTGCAGGTTTTTTCATCAGATTTGCGATTGTGTAAAAATACTGATGCGTGCTGCGCGTTCCCGGAGCCTCAGAGTTGCTGCCAGATTAAACACGACATCAATAAACAGTTGTATTTACTGCTGTCTCAGCTCTGCGAGTCAAAACAAAAAGAGCCGTCAGTGCTCGCGTCCTCCCCCTCCTCCTCCGGCTGCTGAACGTCACCATGTGACAGCGTTTAGCTGCTGGCGTTCGGGCTAAACACTGCCAGAGGACTCTTCCCAGGTACGCAATTAATCTTAATTAAAGCAGAGTGTGACAAAGGCATCCCACACAGGCCTTTGTTCTGCCTTCAGTCTGCATCAAAGCTGCAAATTAAAATATACATAGCTCTGAGATGGCGTGTCAAAGCTTTGTTAAAACAGAAAAGCACAAAATATGCAGAATAACAACAGTAATTAACTTTAATAGAATAAAACAATAAAAAATACATTTGAACTATTCAGTCTCGGGCGTAGATCCAAGCAAAAGTGCCTCGATAGCTCGCTATTGAATTAAAAAAGTAAAACCGAAGCACAGATTTTTAAATCAGTCTTTTACATTACCTACGTTTTGTTGGGGCTGGGCTTTAATGTGGCGTCTCCTCCAAGGAAACACGTGAGATCTCTGGAAGTGCTGCCCTATAGATCACCACGGACGCAAGTGCGAAAACACAGAAACATGTCGTGCATTTTACTTCTGGCATTTAGACCCAGAACTTTCTGGAAAGATTATTTATCTTCTGACATGAGAAGAGCTCAGCATCTCCAGGAAGAACGGAAACAACGACGTTTGGAATGGCCTGCTGAAACCACTACAGTATTAAATGCTCCATTACAAGAAAACGTTAGTTCAGAAAATGAGTGTTGGTCTTCATCTGCTGTTAAGCCAGTTTAAGTTTTCATAAATGCTCAGCTGATGGCATCCCCATGTTTTATCAGCACGTCTTTGTATCTTAATTTTCGATGTAAAAAGGAAACAGGAAGTCAGGCTGTCACATTTTTCACATCTTTAAGTCTAAAAGGTGGTGCAGCCCTGCAGACTCTCTGCTGACTGCTCTGTAAAGAAAACAAAGGACAAAAAAGCAATTAAGTCAGGCAGTAAAAGCCCAAGTACCATAACATGCTACATTAAATATCTATTGGGCTCCATAAATTAACACCAAGCAGCTTCTTAAGCACTTTGTCTCATTGAGGTTGTTTACCGGAGGAACAAACTTGGACTGTTTCCTGCAGATGATCCTGAACCGTACGGAAGCCAAACAGTGCCAAAAATTGAGGTTACGCTGCAGGCATTATTATGACTACAATGATTGAATGATTTTAACAATCAGTCAGAGATTATGTAATTGTAGAGAAAATGTTGTGACTAAAAGGATAAAAGAATGATGCTTTTATTTTAATCTTAAAAAAATAAATAGATACCTTTATCTGCAGAAAGCTGCTTTAAGACGCAGCCTCGCTGAGTCGCCATTCAACCAGTGTCAAAAGTGCAGACTTCAAACTATATACAACATTTTAAATTAATAGGCAAAGTAAACCCACAGTTCCGGTGAATATTTACCTCGTGCTGTTTCCTGAATAATGTTGTCAGGAAGAAATGGTAAAACTGGATTTTCCAGGGAAAGTGCACAAAAAAACCTGTCCCTATTCTATTGGTGGAAAACTGCACCACTTCAACCAATCAAAAAACTGTGTGACACGCACGTTTTGGTTGCCGAGTAAGAGGGGTAAACTGTGTGAGTGACGGCGGTGAAAGCGAGAAAGCGATGTTGATGGTGAGTTTTTAGATTTGTGAGGTTTAGCGTGATGCGTGTACGCTTGGTTTGTTCTGCAGTTCTGTTTTGTTTTGTTTGTTAGATCTATGCAACGACTACTGAATGCGGTGCAATCAGCGAAGCTCTTTTTGAGCTGGAATAAGCCAAGCAGAGTCCGAGCCACGCAGTGACAACTTTCACCAGGAAGTTTTGTTATGGAAGAGGAAAAGAGGAAGAGGAGCCCCCGACATACACACAGAGAAAGGTTCAGCTCTGAGCCCAGGAAGTAGGAGGAGGATGGTGAACTGCAGGTTCCAGCCACGAAGAACAGGAGTCCAGGTAGAAACACGTTCCCCATCAGAGTCCAAAAAGAACGTTTTCTGTTGTTTTTGACCAGTGACACAGTCAGGACAATCTACAGCAACATGAAGAAAAACGCTGCAAAAAACTCAAGACTGGAGACAGAATCACACCTCATCTGTGCTCCGTCCACACAGAGTGATGACAGGAGACAGGTTCATCCACCTCTGTGATCCTGAGGAGGAAAAACCAGGTCATGACAACCCTTTAGGGTCAGGCCTCTCTATGATGGCATCCTCAGTGCCTGCCGGGCATATTACCACCCGACGAGGGAGCTGGCAAAAGGCAAAAACTGGCGCGACACAGTGTATGAAAGACCCGCTGACTACAGATAGGGTGAAATTTTTTATATTAACTGAATCTAGAAGTGGTTACAGCATCAGGTTCAGCATATGAGCCTTATTCAGCCACCCTGTCTGGGCCCTGGATAGCATGTTTACACTTTTTATACCAGTCCTGAACTCGTCCTGGACCCGACCAGCATCAAGTCTGGAACATGTGGTACCTACATGCGGAGGGATGCCCCAGAGGGAGGGCAAACGTTCTCACCAAAACATGTGGATATGTGAATATTTGTCAGGTGGTCAGCTTTGTGACAGGGACTGGTGATCCCTCCACCCTCACAGACACAGATGCTGGCCACCAATAAAATGATCTAAACAAAAGGTAACTGTCATCCAAGTATTTTATTTATAGTATTTTTTTAACATTATGAACATAAAACTAATTTATAATAATTATAATACTTTAAGTGGCCGATTAATGAATGACAAAAAATTAAAAGATATTAATAAAACAAGAATATTTATAAGAAATCAACAATATTTACAGGAATATTTACAGGACTCTGCATAGTTATTTAAAGTGGCCAATGCAGGATTAACCCGAGTGAACCTTTCTTTAAACAACAGGCCATAGAAAATGGTGCATACAAAATATTAACTCTATAATACTAATAATATTTCAGCAGACAAATAGTTGAACCAAGAACTTTTAAAACCAGAAATTCTTCTTTTTTCTTTTTTTTAGTAGTCATGGTCTGGTGGCACCTCGTCCTCCAGGACAGAAAGTTGGTCCTTCCAGAGAGCACCACCAACTGCCTCCAAACCTGTCGCTCCTCCTCATCACGTCCTCCTATGGCTCATCCCGAGGAGCAGTGATGCAGATGCTGTTGACCCAAAATAGCTGAAATCAGATGCGACTTACAAAGGTGTGGTGCACCTTCAGTGGTTTCCAAAGATAGCCAGGAACCTGGTCTTCATCGTTAGAGGTGTGCTCTGGAATGATGACTGTTTAAGTGCTGGGCTCCCACACCTTCTAATAGTCTCCTGTGGTACTAGAGTAATGTACTGACCCAGATTGGTCAACCTACCTGTCAGTAGAGCCACCCTGATGGTCACAAACCTGATGGAGGATGGGAACAGTTTCCTGTTTCTGTAGCACGGACTATAAGAACTGCTCAGAGGCTCAATGTGGATGCGACAGCTGTCGATTGCACTCACGCCATCCTTGCAAATCCACAGGACACGAACTTTAGGTCCTCTGGGTTCTGTGGGAGGTGGATTACCTGGTGGCAAATGGCCACCACCTCCTCTGTGGGTTTATGGACGATGTAGTGGAACAAAGCATGCAAAACACTCTTGAGGCTGCCCTGTAGGATACTCTGTTAGCCAACCAGAAAAGAAAAACCACAGTCTCAATCATGGCGTCCCATCCATGTCTCTGATCCTGGTTCTAGGTTGAGCAGCAATGCCAGCGGCTAACAGCTCACCCGAGGACCCCCGGGCCAGGGGTCCTCTTGATAGTAGTGATGGGATTTCCGGCTCTTTTTTGAGAACCGGCTCTTTCGGCTCGGCTCACTAAAAAGAGCCGGCTCTTTCGGCTCCGAACCGGCTCTTCAGGTTGTTTTGTTGCTTTAATTAATTTATTATTACAATAATATAAAATTATGCACAAAAGGAATTACTAATGTAAAAAAAGTGGTTTTATTTATATATGTTTATATATAAATATATACGGTGGCCCCTAGAGACAAAACACGTACAAACTCTAAAACACATTTCTAGCGTTAACTGAACTTCCAAAACAGAGCTACCTAGATAACTTAAATTACACAATTGAAAGCATATGTGTATTGTTGTGTATTGATACACAAGCACTCATATATATTCAAATAATTAAAAAAAAAAAGTTCATTTACCTGTTACTACCACACACAGGTCGTTGGTACTTGCTGGCTTGTGTAGCCTCTAGGTAACAAAAGCTCAACATGGGGCCTAGCATTCTGGAGCACTTCTGTTGTCTTTTGTAAATGTTTTGGAATTTTTATGTGCTTCTGAGGCTACGTCCACACGTACACGGGTATTTTTGAAAACAGATTTTCCGTTTTCGTTTTAAAAAATAATCCCCTCCACATGTAAACGCAGAAATGAAGGAAAACGCTGCTAGGAGCATGCCAAAGCAACAGGTGGCGATATATTCCTAAACGTGTAGAAATGTTGGCCAATCAGAAATCTAGAAGCCTCGGTGGGAAATAGTAAACAAAGATGGGGCGTAGAAGCAGAACCGAGTCGTATGTGTGGAGGGACAGTAACTGTGTGTGTATATGTAAGCATTTAAACACTGCAGAGAGTACAATTAACAGTAACAGTATTGTAGAAATTCATTTCACCGAAACAAAACGTGGCGCACAGTGTGACGTCAAAAAGGGCGCACATCTTGTGCTGCGTTTTCTCCGTTTTCCTCATCCACGCGTAAATGCAAAAATGGAGTTTTCGAAAATATCCACCCTGACAGGCGTTTTTAGAAATCTCTGTTTTCAGTGACCGAAAACGCCGTTTACGTGTGGACGAAAGGCGCAAACGCATAGAAAAATCTCCGTTTTCAAAAATACCCGGGTACGTGTGGACGTAGCCTGAGTTTTTATGTGTTTTGGAGTTTTTACGTGCTTCTGAGTTTTTACGTGTTTTGGAGTATGTACTCTAGGGTCCACCGTAAATATACTTTTATTTATTCACTCCACATAAAATGTAATAAATAAATCATATAATACAAAAACCAACTAGTCACAGTTCAACTTTTAACTATTTAAATTTTCAGCTTTTTCCTTTTAAACAAATTTCAAATGAAACAACACAAAACACTGCAAACCACAACACAATTAAATATAAATTAAAATATGAAAAAGAAGATGCATATTCTCTGTCATATGGGCCTGCATGAATAAACTTTCTGAATCCTTTATCATCTGCAACTGAAAATAGTTGTTGAAAATACTATACCTTTCTAATGTGACGTTGTTGTCCCTGGCTCTCTTTCTCTCTCTCTCCCTCCCGCTCTGTTCCTGTGCTACTGCGACTGTAACTACCGCCCCTCCCCCCTCTGCCCAGCGCAAAGCACAAGGCTCCCGTGCGGAGTGAAGCGGGAAAAAAGTGCGAGAGCGAGGGTGAGAGAAAAAAAAAAAAAAAAAAAAACAACCACCGGGAGCCGGCTCGCGTCGTTCACGTCAAAGATCCGGCTCTAAGAGCCATTTCGTTCGCGACCGACCCATCACTACTTGATAGCCTAGGTCTAGGACTGGGAAACTCAGGATAATCCTGCAGTACAGGGTCCGGTCAAAAAGTGGAGAACATAAACATTTTTTGTATAAAGATATGACTTGGTTTATCTCAGCCTCAGATCCACACAGGCTCCAAAGGGGGAAATTTACCTGTTCAGTTACAATCAAATATAAACAGGAAATGAATGTTAACATATTTGTCTTTCTAACTTCCTGTCCAGCCAAACACATTGTGACTGACAGCATCCGGCTAAGTGTGATAACCTGTGGAAGTTTGCGAACTTCTCGGGATAAATTGAAACACTGTGGGTGTGGGATCCCGCCAGAACAACCATTAAGCAGATTTGAGTCCACCTTAAAGAGCGATGTGCTGCTGACTTCATCACTGAGAACAAACAGCACTTTAGGAAATGAGCCGGCGTCTCTGATGAATCTGCTGCGTCGTCCAGACGACTCATTTTGGCGAGGTTGGCCCAGCATTATGGCCGCCATCGTCAGATTAATAACCTCCACAGTGGACCGGTGCGGTGATTCAGCCACGGGTTAATTAAACATTTACATATAGATGCCCGGCGATCTGTTGTAGCTGGAGATAATTTATACCATCAGTATGCAGTTTAATCAGAAGCGGCGGGAGGGCGCATGTTAGCGTGCTCCGTGCTAATTGGCACCATGCTGGCTGCTGTTTTGGAGCTCAGAGACAAACGGAGTTCACTCTCGACTCGCCTCGACTGTTTCCTCTCTAATGTGCCTTCTTCCCTTCTCAGACTCTCAGATCTGCGCTCTTATTCTGACAGAACTCTCTTCATCCCCCACATGGCCTCTGAATGAACCAAAACATGTTATTTCATACGTTAAATGTCCTTAATTTGTTCATTAAATCCAGGCGGATTCTCCATGAATCAGCCACAGCGGTAAAGGGTTAGCATCCACGGTTTCTAAGGGATTTATTTATGAAGGCTGCAGTCATTAAGGGAACTTTTTGAGGTGTTTTGTGCTGGTTTACAGGGTTAGTAATGGTTATTGATGCTGAAAGACACGTTAAATGACCCCTCACTGATTTCATAATTAAAGCTATTCACTTACTTGGATTAGATTTCTTTTAATTGCTTGCTTTTACACCCCGAATTCTTAATAAACCCTTAAAGTGAGAAATAACTGTGTGTGATAGCATTTTCTTTTTTACTGACTCGTCAGGATTTTCATGTTTGGCTAGAAAGTTAAATGGGAGCTATTTTTCTACTATTATGCCATTTTTATATATTTATATTAAGTATTACAAAAACAATCCCTGTTAGCCAAAAGGTCACTGTTTAAATTACTCTAAATACTGTTTTCAACTATTTTTCTACTGTCAGATTCTCTGAACTTTTCTTTGTTGAGGGTCAGGGTTGTTTGAATTATTATTTATTTTAGCAGGATGTAGTGCTCCTCAGTAGGCTTCCAGCACTTGGCCAGTAAAGCTAAAGATTATGCTGGAAAAATGCTCAAATTTCTCTTCTAGTGAGGACATATTCAGTTTCCATCCTCTAAAACCAGAGATCGTCTACATTACACAGCATATAGAAAAAACACAGTAGCTCCATTTTAATTGTTGTAATTTCAACAGTTATTTAGCTGATTTTAGTTTTGTAGTCCCTTCAGTGTGTGTTTTAAGGGTATCAATCTGTTTTAAAGCTTTTATAACTTGTTAAAAGTATTTTATATTAAATAAATTCGAGTTAAGTAAAAATTATATGAATCTTCATGATGTTCAAACAGTTGAAACTGAGGCTTGAGCTTCTCTAACATCTTTTTGTTGTTTCTGGGGTTTTTTGCTGGGTGTCGGCTTCAGATCGTACAGGAGCTCTGCATGCTGTCAATTAGAGCCCGAAGAGCTAATGAAGCTGGTCGGCTTCGATCTGATCGCCACACGGAGACGTTTACGGGATCGAAGCGTCTGAAATCCTCCTGGAAAGGATCATGTTTTTACATTTTCCCTCATAAACATCTGTCTGACTGCAGCTTTCAATATTTGCCATGTCGTTGTCATTAGAATGCAAACACCCTGTTGACACTTTACTCACGCAGGAAGCTGCATGAATATTTAATCGCCTGTAATATAAAGACTGCGAGCGCTCGTGTGTCGCCTGTTTACAGCCTGCGGAAAACAGAAAAACAACAGGGAGCATTAAAGCTAACCTCTGGGCCCTCAGTCAGTTCATTACAAGCAGACGAAGCGAGAGACAACAGAGCAAATAAACAGAACAACAGCGAGTCTTCCAACATGGCAGGTTCAAAGGTGATTTAAGGAAACAGCACTTTGTAACGCGCGCTGTTCACACAGTCGCCCTCGACTCTGTAAAGGCAGTGTGGTTATTATAATACAGAGGAAATGCTCAAATCTGCTGAATGGTTCATATGTTCTTCACTTTATTAAAGTCAGTCCTGTAGTGATGTGCAGCTGGCTGGTTTTTCAAGTGTTCAGGCTTTTTAATGCTTTTGTGATCAAAGTGTCCAAAGTCACGACTGGAGGTCACGCAGCACAGCCTCAGGTCTTTATTGCTAACTATAATTATTACTAAGACAGCAGCTTCACTTTAATTATGATATTTATCTTATGTAAAATGTAACCAACAAAAAAGTGAAGCCAACGATGAAGTGCCAAACTCTGCAGTTCCTCTAACGTCCACCGGAGGCTCCAGCACTGAGTCAGTCCCCATAGACTCTCATGTCCAACTTCACATGTCAACACCCTGATAAAGACACATTTAATACTGTTTCTGTCTCTATACATAATAAATAATACTTCTTATAGCTCACTGGCTTCTTCGACTGACGGCTCAGTCTCTTATTTAACATTTTTTGCATGCTGGCCTGCGTTCTAGAATTTTATTGGTCAGCGATTTAAAAAAGGTTTGCTGGGGGATCCCGTTGATCACACTATCACACAGTGCTTTTTGCAAACTACCGGGTTAAAAAATGCACATGAGAAATGTCACAACACTGTACAGGGTAAAGGTACCAGCATGGATAATTTATTTTGAATATAATGACTAACTTTGCATTGTGTTGTTGTGTTGCTGAACTTTGTAAGCAGTCCCCGAGCACTGGTCACACCCATGTGACCATGTTAGAGGACGCCTCAGTGGAATAAAATATGATTTAGTAGTTTGTTGTTGTTGGTCTGGATGATATGACTGAGCAGGTGTGGTGAGTTCAGCTCTATTAAAGGTTTGACTGGAGCTGAATATGTTTAACTAAAAACTACTTTTCAGTTTAACTACTCGGTTTAGTAATTTAAACAACGTGGTTAGGTTTAAAAAAAAGGTTTGGGTTGACATGAAACAGTTCCCACTTCTTTAAAAGATGATTTTCTTGGTTGCCATGGTGATGCATCCCTGATGAAGAGCTGGATAAAATACATTCTCCAGCCGTGAAATGTAATTATTAGAATGCGTTGCATCAACACAGACGAACAGATTCACTCTTTTGTGACCGTTTAAATTTTGCTCTCAGCTCCGGTTGGAAATGCGACGCTGTGATGTCAGCTTCCTGTACCCGCATCTTCTTCTCCTCAGTGAGGACTGAGACTAAAAAAAGACGTCTTCAGATCTGATTTTGTTGCAGAGACTCGTTATTCCTCCGTCTGTCCGTCTGCACATCACTGACAGACATGGAAAAATCCTCTTTCCCTCCAAACTGTGGAGGAAACATCCCTCCTCCTCCTCTTCCTCCTCCTCTCTCTGCAGGAAAGTGACAGCCCGTCTAATTGGGATTAATCAACTGGCAGCTCCAGTTGAGTGGCGGCGTCACGATCTGAAGAGAAATGGCATTGACCCAAAGAGAGAGGTGTATACCGCCCCGGGGCCGGCGCTTGTACCGATTCATCTTCCTCAGCATAACATTATTATTCCCAACTCCACCACAGAAGAAGAAGAAGGAGCCTCTTTAGCATTCCTGGGTCAAGAACAAAAAGCCAGAGTGGGAGAAAAGAAACTGAACTAATCAAAAAAGAAAGAAAAAGAGCAGCTCTTGACTTTTTTTTACCACCAAAAACAAAAAAAGAGGAAGCAGCAGCAGCAGGCGGCAGCGCTACATTATTCTTTTTTATTCTTTCTCTCGCAGCCATCGCTTTGAATTTCAGAGAGAATCTTTTTGCTGAGAGTCAGACGGTGAGGAGGAAAAAATCAAAAATTCATCTGAGAGACTTTCACGAGCGAAAAAGGGAGAGGAGGAGGAGGAGGAGTTTTTCATGCTGGAACCAACATTTGCAGAAAGTTCCAGCTCCTTAAGCAATTATTAGCGGTGATAGTTTGACATGTTCAAGAGTTGTCAACAACTGGCTTTAAACAAAAGTACAAAGCAGAAATAAACACGGCCCGCGGTGGAATTAACTTGAGGGACGCGCGGGGCCGATGAATTAAACATGTGCTGCTGCTCTTCTTCTGCTGTGTTACAGCCGAGTGCGGCGTGCTGTTAGCGGGAGGATGAAGAGCAGAGAAAACACTGCGATAAAACCTGATCACAGGATATCGTGCTCAGTCCACAACACTTTCTGTATTATGTTATGTGTCACAGAATGTCCTCTACGTAATATTAGCTCAGAAAACCTAAGAAAACAGCTTCAGCGCTTCTGGAAAGACTTTCCACAGGTTTAGGAGTATTTATGGGAAGTTTTAACCATTCTTCCACGAGCACATTTGTGCGGTCACAGTCTCTAATTCATCCCAAAGGTGTTCTGTCAGGACTCTGTGCAGGCCAGTCAAGTTCTTCCACACCAGCCTGGCTCATCCATGTCTTTATGGACCTGCTTCGTGCACAGGTGTGCAGCCATGTTGGAACAGGAAGTGGCCATCTCCAAACTGTTCTCACAGAGCTGGGAGCATGAAATTGTCCAAAAGGTCTCAGTCTGCTGAAGCATGAAGAGCTCCTTTCACTGGAGCTAAGAGCTGAGCCCAACTCCTGAAGAACACCCCCAACCATAATCCCTCCTCCACCAAACTTTACACTTGGCACAGTGAGGTCAGATAGATACGGTTCCCCTGGCAACCACCAAACCCAGACTCATCCATCGGATTGCCAGACAACACGTCCCCACTGCTGTCCATGTGACAGCGTGCTTTACAACACTCCATCCAACACTTTGCACCGTGCTTGGCTTGGCGCCGTTCTCGAGCAGATCTGAAGGCCACATTAAGTTTGGAGTTCGGTAGTGATTGATTCCCCTCTCTGAGGTTCTTCTTCAGAGGTTTCTTCCTGTTAAAAGGGAGTTTTTCTTTCCCAGAGTTACCAAGTGCTTGCTCACAGGATGATTGTTGAGGTTTTCTCTCTATCATTGTTGGGCCTTTACCTTGAAATATAAAGTGCAGTGAGGCAACTGGTGTTGTCATTTGGTATTATATAATAAAGTAATTGAACTTAATAGACGTGAATTTGTGGTTGAGTTGCTGTCAGTCCCGATCGCTTAGCAATGAATTTGAATGCGTTATTACACCGTCCAATACTGCTTTCCAGGTGCAAGAACTTAATTGATAATTAATTTACTATCTCTGCGGATATCTGAAATTTATTTTGGTGACTGGTGTGTCGTACAAAGCTGTGTCCCTGACGCGGACAACAGTTTTAAGCACAGTCCACAAATTTTCAATAGGGTTGAGGTTGGAGCTTTGGGGAGCCCCATCCACCAATCAGCTTTCTTCCACTTATCCTCTGCATGGAAGGTTTCCTCCCAGAAAAGCTGATAGGTTAGGCACCCGTGACCTTATTCCTTCAGGCAGTACCCACAGCTCATGGCCATAGGTGAGATGAACGGTAAATCGACAGAGATCAGTGTGTAAGTCCAGCAGACCAGTGCATCTCTTCTGCATATCTTCCCACATATGTTTCATCTCTTATTCCCTTGTAGTTCAGTTTAGTCCAGCGTATGTTCAGATAGTAGCCGAGTCCATCAACCTCAGTATTTTTTATTATTTGATGGAAACCCTTATTTAAAACATCTCCTTATCAGAGGTTCAGTGTTTGGCGCGTTCTGTCATTAATAACAATAAGTTCTTATTTAGTCGTTTAAATTACAAAAACAGCTCCATAATGGTTGGTTCTAATGTCAGCCACATGTAGTTTAAATTTATTGACATTCTGTTCCGTTAAAAACGGCTTTATTATCTGCTGTAGCTGATGTGTTTTTGTAGTGTAGCCACTGGATTACTGTGATATTAAAGAAAATATAAAAAATTCTCAAGCAAATTAAAAGCTCAAGACTTGTTTTTGGTTTCCATGCAGGTCTACAGACCTGTAATCCTGAATGAATGTTACACTTTAATAAGTTTAAAATGGTTTAGATTAGCTGTTAGATGTTAGTACAATGTTATGCACGTGACAACATTTGTACTTTCGTACGAGTCGTCTCACACTGTGGTTAGTCCAGAAGCTCCCGCCATGCAAAGCTTCACGATGTCTTGGCTTTAGTGATGTGTCGTTTGCGAACGAAATGGCTCTTAGAGCCGGATCTTTGACGTGAACGACGCGAGCCGGCTCCTTATCGCGAGCCGTGGGGTTTTTTTTTTCTTTCTCTCACCCTCGCTCTCGCACTTTTTTTCCCGCTTCACTCCGCACGCGAGCCTTGTGCTTTGCGCTGGGCAGAGGGGGGAGGGGCGGTAGTTACACTCGCAATAGCACAGGAACAGAGCGGGAGGGAGAGAGAGAGAAAGAGAGCCAGGGACAACAACGTCACATTAGAAAGGTATAGTAATCATCCACAACTATTTTCAGTTGCGGATGATAAAGGATTCAGAAAGTTTATTCATGCAGGCCCATATGACAGAGAATGTGCATCTTCTTTTTCATATTTTAATTTATATTTAATTGTGTTGTGGTTTGCAATGTTTTATGTTGTTTCACTTTAAATTTGTTTAAAAGGAAAAAGCAGAAAATTTAAATAGTTAAAAGTTGAACTGTGAATAGTTGGTTTTTGTATTATATGATTTATTTATTACATTTTATGTGGAGTGAATAAGTAAAAGTATATTTACGGTGGAGAAAAGGCACGTACAAACTCCAAAACACGTAAAAACTCAGAAGCACGTAAAAACTCCAAAACACGTACAAAAGACAACAGAAGTGCTCCAGGATGCTAGGCGCAGTGTTGAGCTTTTGTTACTTAGTGGCTACACAAGCCAGCAAGTACCAACGACCAGATTTGGTGTGTGGTAATAACAGGTAAATGAGCATTTTTGTTTAATTATTTGAATATATATGAGTGCTTGTGTATAAATACATAAACAATACACATATGCTTTCAATTGTGTAATTTAAGTGATCTAGGTAGCTCTGTTTTGGAAGTTCAGTTAACACTAGAAATGTGTTTTGGAGTTTGTACGTGTTTTGTCTCTAGGGGCCACCGTATATATTTATATATAAACATATATAAATAAAACCACTTTTTTTACATTAGTAATTCCTTTTGTGCATAATTTTATATTATAGTTAATAATAAATTAATTAAAGCAACAAAACAACCTGAAGAGCCGGTTCGGAGCCGAAAGAGCCGGCTCTTTAAAAAGAGCCGGAAATCCCATCACTACTTGGCTTAGTGTCTCTGTAGTTGTGTTTGCAGTCGATTTCTCTTGTAGTTGAACAGTTGTTTTTTGTAACACTCGTCACTTTGTAGTTGGTTTCACTCTACGTAGTAAATTTGTCTTTTTGGAGCAGTTTCATGTTTTTTCCTTTTGAAGTTTTGTCACTTTGTAGTTGGTTTGTCATTTTTGTAGTTTGTATTTTTGTGCGTCTTTGAAGTTTTTGTGTTTCCTTGAACTTGGTTTGTGTCGCTTTTCAGTAGTTTTTCTTTCACAGTTTTGTATTTTTACAGTTCTTAAGTCACTTAAATGAAGACAGCGTTCCTTAACAAGCACAAACTGGTTATTCACTGACAGCGGCCCTCCACATCTCCTAATCTCTGCATTCAGTTACACTATGCTTATTATTTCAAGCACAAACACTAATGCCATTGTGATTTCTTTTTTCTTTCATGTGTGAATTGTAACCTGCACCTGTGTTCACACACACAGTGCTTCACGTGATGAGTGCTTCTTTAATCCTGTCAAGTTGCTTCTTCGGTGGTAGGAGGGTTAATTCGGGCGGCGCTGAGCGGAACAATTCGAGATCGGCGCTCTCTCGCTGCCCAGGAGTCACATCATTAACAGGAAGTGCTGGAGCGGTGGCGTCTCCTCCTCTGTGTGGCGTTCAGGTCTGGATTAATCCCACAGAGTCTGAGAGGAGTTATTATCTCAGCAGCGTCGTCTCTGCCTCTCTGCTCGTCAACCTTCGCTCTTCATAATCCATTACGCTGTGATCAGAATGCGCGCTGTGTTGATTGATTCAAATGTGTATTAGATCAGGGGAGCGGAGATAGATTTAGAGTAATGGAGTCTCAGACCTCGTTCACTCAGCAGATGGATGACGGCAGCATCAGCGCTCCATCAGTCCCGACGCTGTGAGATAATATTTGAAGTGCGATGGATGTTCACGTCCACCGCTCTGCGTTTCCCCTCGCCACCTTTATTTTTACCCCCCGCTTCTTCGGGTGATGTCGGCAGGCCGCGTTGTTGCTGAATCGCTGCAGGATATGACAGTAATGGCTTCTCACATCAGTACACGCTCAGCGCATCTTATGTTAACTCGCAGCGCTGCAGAGGAAGCATAGTTTGAGGTTCAGAGTCAAAATAAAGCACTTTGTGTCTCGAGTAGCGATGTGCGAACATGTACATTTGGTGTCGATCCAACCAAGTAAATACAGGGCCGGTATTGCTGATACCGAAACCAATACTGACGCTTTTAATCTGTAAAGGTAGCTTATGTTGGGGAGAGCAGTGTCTCATGTCCTTTATTGCCTGCTAAATGGCTGAGATTTTTATTTTCCACAGTAATTAGTTAATTAGGTGTGGGTTTTGATCATCGATTTTCCGATTTAAAATCGATTCTAGCTTGACGCGATATCGATTCATTAAAATCCTGAATTGATCTTTAAATATAAATGTATTTTGCCCGAAACGCCAGAATCTCAAGATAAATCCCACAAAATTTCAACAACCACCGAACAGCTAAAACAGTAAACGAGAGCAGGTACACGGATTCTGCACAAAGACAGAAGCACAGAGCGCGGACCCGACGCATCTTTTTTTGCGCTAGATTCTGGAGCTGCAGGTTTTGTGTCTCTCCAACCAAAATTGACTGAACCAGCAAAAGAAGATCCAAACTACACGTCACATAAACACCATCATGAATTCCCTCTTACTTGCTGTTTTGCCTCCACCACGATAAAATCACACTTTATGCACAGCTCTCTGTCTCTCTCTCAGGCTGCGTCCACACTAATGCGTTTTCGTTTGAAAACACGTCGTTTTCGCTCCGTTTTGGCCTCCCGTCCACACTGAGACGGCGTTTTCCCCGAAGGAAAAACGCTCTCAAAAACGAATACATTTGAAGACGGTGCGTTTGCGTCGCAGTGTGGACACCGAAAATGCGGACTTTCTAAAACGATGATGCATTTTAGTCATGTGATGCAGTCATGTGAGACCAATTGAACAAAGACAGCAGTTGTTTTGTTTGCTCTCAATTTTGACAGCCCTATTAAAGATTAATATCAGTCTGTACATGCTTCAGATAGCTTTTCTTCAAATTCTGTAACTTTTGCAAGTTTGTACTTTTGTGTTACTCGCAGCAACAACTCCACCTCATTGTTAGTCCATTTAAAAAACTCCAGAAAAGAGCCAGAAAGTAAATAAGCGGCAGACAGAAATGAGGCAGGTCGAATCTTCTTGCGTTTCACGCATGCGCAGGACTGGAACGTAAGCGTTTTCGGCCGTTTCAATGTGGACGCACAACTCTTGTGAAAACGACTGAAAACACTAGTGTGGACGCGGAGCGTTTTCAGACGAAAACGCTGTTTTCAAATCTATCCGGGCTAGTGTGGACGTAGCCTCAGTGTACTTCAAGAACAGTTTCCCATTCGCTTGCTTATTACCTACCAGTACAGCGTTGTGTACAGCGCTGTCGGCCGCTGTCGGTTTTTTTCTTTTTTACTTAAATGATTTCCGACAAGAAAGCTGCATTTCTGCTGTTCAATACTGAAGAAATTTAAACTTTTTAAATTATGCAAAATGCTTAACTGTATCTCTAATAGAAACCTCTGTAACTTTGCTCTGCTTCACTTCAGCAGCATCAGGTAATGTTCAGATGTTGATTCATGGTTTTCTTCAGTTTCTGTTCGTCTGCAGAATATTTTTAAGGTTATCTGTTAGAAAAAGTCAGACCAGGAAAATTTCCTTCAATGTTTTTCTGTTTTATCCTCAGTTACTTTGACACAAAGGCTTCTGCTGTGATGCTCACACCTCTGATAAAGTCTCACAAGTGTCAGCTTTCTATATATAAAATATGGATATGTACTGATTAGTGATCAGAATTATAATATTTCTGACTGTCTGAGGCAAATTTTCCCCGATTCAAATCCAATTGAATTGAATTGATTCAAGAAATCAGTGACGATACCCAGCCCTATAGTTAATATAATAAAACCGCCTTTCAGCTTTTTATATATTTAGTTTTTTAGGAGAGCTGGAATGTAACTGTGCCCGTCTCTGAAGCACTCTGGGTCAAATGTGCTATAAACAAAACAGATGTGACAGTCAACACAAAAAGGTTCAGACGCTTTTCATGGCAATGTTTCATTTAAAAAAAAAAAAAAAAAAAAAACGTATTTAACCCACTCAGTGGGCTACATCTGTTCATGCCAGTATCAATATTATCGATATTTGGCTCAATCTCTCCACCTCGAGTTGAAAGATAGAGGAAATCCCCAAACAGCAACAACACACGAATGTTTTTATGTTTAACAGCCTGATGTGTGTCCAGTCATCAGGTTAGCATTAGCTGTAATCTAACCTACGTTTCTGAGAAATGCTAGTATTTTTTCGTGCGTTAATTAAAACGATCACAGAGGCCAAAGTTCAGGCTTCAGAGCGATGTTGTTTGACGTCAGATTAGCTCCAATCGTCTTTTTATATACACTCTGTGGCACTGATTTCCTGGGTGAATCAAAACCCAACCTTAGACGAGTCACTAATGAGCTGCTGGTGTTGAGATTAACCACGTCAGGATTCATCTTCTTCTGCGTGCAAACTCAAAGAAGGTGAAAAGCCATAAACTAGAACTGTTGGTGTTTAGGAAATTTGTATTAAATTTATATGTTGAGAGGAGCAGAGACTGGGCCAATAATCCAACACAGCAAAGAATCACGAACTCGTGTTTCTGGGTACAAACGGTCACGTTTGAGTTAGTTTTTTTCGTCCTGCTGGAGAGTCCAGAGAGCATAAATGCTGCAGACACAGAGTATACTTACTTTAGAAGTACATCCATTTCTGTGTTGTTGTCACTGATAGAAAAAAACGTGACATATCTGTGAAATCGATTTTCTTTTGTGGATGGTTTGATGTATAATTGATTATTTTTCCTCTTATGTATACAAATGCTACTCTAAAAACCTGATATTTAACTCCAGGGGAAGAGGTGTGAAACTAACCCTGAACTGATTGGAGAATTTAATAGAGTCGGATGTCTAGAGACCAGTTTTACGTGGTCTTGGTGTTGTCTTGGTCTCGCTGTCTCGGTCTTGCTGTCTCAGATCGACATAGTGTTCGGGAGATTTGGAGTCAACCATCGGCGGAGCGGTGATCACTTGACCCATATTACGTTACTTGCTCTTCGAGTGAATCAACAAAAGGCGAAATGAAAAGTCGAACAACAACAATGCTGTTTCTTTAGAGTCTTGGCTTACATGTGTGTTTGTTTCATATTTTCAGTTGTTACCCTCCACGGCTGAACAAAGCACTCTAAATCGGTTTCAGTTATGTACTGATGAACACAACAATGGACATAAGGAGCTTCTTTCAAAGAAAAAACTCAGGTAGATTATTATTTTATATATTATGCTTTGTATGTTGTTCAGTATATTTCTATGCAAAACAAGAGGAATTTCAATACACAGCAGTATATTCACAGATATTTACACACACTTTAGGGAAAAAAAACATAAAAACATTTTTTTTTTATTTAGAGTAAACTTGTTTTGTTTTAGATAAATAAATATTGAAATATCTTTTGAATTAGTTAAATGTCAGAATAAAGAGAGAGAGAGCTGTCTATTTTTTTTACCACTTTCATCAAATTTAGGAGTACATATACACTAAGTTTATTGTTAATTAATAAGAAAACTCCAGACGATTCCATTCTGAGCTTAAGAAGCTTCTGATAGGCTAGTAGAGTCCATGTGAGTAAATTGGTGGCCGTAAACGAAGCAGCATCTGGCTGCAGTTTAAAGACTCTCTTGTCTTGGTCTTGACTCGGTCTGTCTTGGTCTCGATACCCTCTGGTCTTGGTATTGTCTTGGTCTTGGTTTAGGCGGTCTTGACTACAAGTCTAGAATTTAATAACAACAAAAACTCTTTGACTGTCAAATAACGTCTAACTCTGTAACCAGTTGATTTATATCGATGGTTTTAAACTTTAAGAAATGAGAGTTCCTTCTAATCTATGCGGACGCTTTTATTAGTTTCTTTTCTGCTGCTGCTGTTTCCTGATAATTTCCTAAAAATGACAAATAATAATTTCCCCAGGGAGGGAAAACAATTAAAGCTGTTCAAAACAAAACCACATCTTCACTCCTGTCAGTCGGTAAATTAATATTTGTGGAGGCAGAAAATAAACCCAAGGATCCGGCGAGGAGTTTAGCGGCCGGGCTGCGTCTCCCATCTATCAGCAGAGCTAATTCACACCCAGGATGAAGCAGTGCTGGCTGAAAAACAGCCATAATTTTGACCGTCCTTATGTATTTATCAAGATGAATAATCAGGATGAAATACCCCCCACCACCACCACCCGAGCCCAGGAGCTGAGAGCGGAGGATCCTTCACTGCCGATCGCTCCGCCACATCAATATTCAGACGATCAGCGGCCCATGAGTAAACAGGAAGAAGCGCTGGCCTCGGCATATTTAAACGCAGCCAGTTTAGCGCGGCAGCTATTAACTGATCTGCCCGTTATTTATTTTCTTTCCTTGTTATTAACGCCGGACGTGATATTATTCTAATTATATCCGGCCCAATCAGCAGTATGGCCTGTCTGTGGCTCATTTCCATTAGCTTTGTCTTTCACACTGTGATACTAATTCAATGAGACATCAAACATTTAAATGGAGCTGAGATGCAGAGGTCAGGAGTTTCTCACTGGGTTTTTTTCCTCTCTTATTGCTTTGCTGTAATTGTGTTTGTCCCCCCGCCGGATGACTGATCGCTCCGAGCGGCCCGTCCCATCAGATGAGCCGCACACTAATGTGTTAGTTTGCTCTCTAATGCTAATATGTGTTTTGTTGTGGAAGAGGTGCTGCCGGACTCCATCCAAGGCTTCGGGTTCGACAACAGGATGGGAAGAAAAGCGAGAAGGAAAAGTTTCAGAGAAAAACACCAAACCAGAGGATGGACGCTCAAAAGACACAACGAGCCACAAGAGGGTTCGTGAGAAAAACTAAAACCAGGTTTTCCATCAGAGTGCTTCACAAGTTTCACAATCTAACTTGAATTATTCTATAAATATTAGCTCGGTGGCCAATAGTCACGTTTATTTAAATGGCACTTTTAAGCACACCAAAGAGCAGCACAACAATCAAGAAAACAATCAAGAAAATGCAATTTTTAAAAAAACGTAATTTAAAGCAAAATGAAAACATGAATAATTACAGATAACATCCTGTACAGTTCACAGAATGAGAGTTAAGAGAAAAAGTGAGCTTTGGTGAAGCAGACGACCTGATTCGGAGGGCGAGGCTGTTCAAGGATGATTGTTGGTTGGCCTGGTCTGCATCAGGAAGATCCGACAGAAAATAGAAGCTCAGCTGCAGAATTTATTCTGCAGAACGTAGCGCTACGGGGGTTTTATGTTCCTCATCAGCTCTATGTGCAGGTAGTGACATCTCTGAGTCCTGGGACGGTAACAAAAAGAGCTGAATCAGAGTAATTAAAGAAACAATAAAATAGACGAATACTGGAGTGGCTACTTTTTAAGTCTACTTATTATCAACACAATAAACTAAATCAACTATTGTCCACATGGCTTTTAAATATGGATTAAAAAGATGGTTTTATGTCTCGTATATACACATATTTGTCTCGATTCGACTCAGTTTTGGTCGTTTTCCATTACAGTGATATTCCACCTCAATGTGCACTGGGTCGTTATAGCAACGTGGGACAAAAGTCTCGTAATGTCATTTGTATGCAAAATAAACACAACACAACAATGGAGGACATCAAGACAACGGTGTACCTGCTGCTAAACCGATGGTGTCTGCACCTTGGTATTGGACCATGGCGTTGGTTTGTGTGTAGCCTTTCACCTCATTGTGGGTGTCAGGAATGTCAGGTTGGACTCTTGTGAAGGAGTCGCTCTCATGATTCATCCAGTGATGCCACTCTCTGACCAATCAGTGGCATGCAGTCTGTTGACATCACATTCTCAGCATTCATTGGAACTCCAGTAGAGTAGGTGCTAAAAATGACTTGGTACAAGGTCCTGTCATTCAATTCAATTTTATTTATACAGCACCAAATGACAACAACAGTCGCTTCAAGGCGCTTTATATTGTAAGGTAGAAAGTACAGTAATACATACAGAGAAAAACCCAACAATCATATGACCCCCTATGAGCAAGCACTTTGGTGACAGTGGGAAGGAAAAACTCCCTTTTAATAGGAAGAAACCTCTGAAGAAGAACCAGGCACAGAGAGGGGTGGGGCCATCTGCTGCGACTGGTTGTCCAGTCAGCAGTGAGGTTGGTGCACTTGGCCACTCCAATCAATAACTTTCTGTGGGCTGACACTTCTGAGCTGCTGTTTCGCACTTACAGCTGATCGTGAAACATCTTGGAGGGAAGAAACTTCACAAACCGACTCGTGACTTGTCCTGTTAAAGCTCAACGCTCAAATCAACACTCAATGGCGCTATATAAATAAAATTGAATTGAATTGGAAAAAATTCGAACACGTGGTTTTAAAGGCAGACTGCATGGCTAGGAGCTCGAGTCTGTGACAAGAAGTTGTTGAGATTTTTCAGGCAAGATCTTTAAAAAAGTTACTTGTGAAGAACAAAGTCAAAATTCTGCAGTTACGTAGAAATCACTCCCACATGTGAAATGCTCGCCTGGCTTGTGGTCGTGATAAGTGCTGGCGTGTTCGGTTTTCCTGTGTAGCGATGAAGCTGAAATGAGTGAGGAGGAAAAGGTGGGGGAGGAGTCCTGATAATAGTATTTAATTTATCACTTAAAGTGGTGGTCGACCTCTGGGTGTCCCGGTCCCTCCATCACCTCCTCAGCTGCTCCTTTTAATTGTTGAAGCCCAGAGAGTAAATGAAAATCAACTGGCCTCATAATGAATAGAGGCCATTACTCTACTGAAACCACACACACACAGAGCAGCAGCACAAAGCCAACCAAAGGCTTTCAGTCTGAGATCCAAGAAAACATTAAACACAAAGTTGTAGGTGAAACCTGTAACGTTACACTGAATAGTCGAGATGACTGAAATACAAAAATGAAGCCAAACTGTAGAGACTACTACTCCCATGATTCACAAAGGGTTTTGCGTCAGATCTTGTACCAAAAGCAGGAACACAGAACCAGAGACCAGCTGTCTTAGGAAATCAGTCATAAAGAGAATGACTGATTTTACCTAGCAACAGCAAGCTGCCACAACCACTCGCCGACTGGTTGGGGGATAGCGGTGGGCGGATACCAATTCTGTTGCTGAAGAGCCAAAGGTAACACGAAACTAAAAGGTACACTCGTTCATTTTTGAGGTTACTTAACAGAAAAAAAGAATACTGTACTCATGAATGTGCACTTGTTAGTGCGTAATTACATCTTAAAATTAACTGAATTCCAGTTAACTAACAATGAAACTATTTAAAGTACATAAGAGCGGGATTGCAGTTTGTGGTAGCCGTCATGTTCGGTCTTCCAACTAATCGCAGTTTACGTATGTACCTAGAGACCAGCCACATATGTATGACAGATGCTGAGCAGAAGAGAAATCACAGGGTTTCACGTGGCGTGACATTTAAATTCATGGCTGCACCTTCAGGCTCGAGACACGAAAGATCGTACCTAAATTTTATTGTTGAAGAAGTGGTCCCCTTTACTAAAGAAACGAAAATGATTATGATAAAATATAATCCTCTTCAAGCTGCATCTCATAAACTGCAGTCAGGACTCTAATACACAGAAAGATGCATAAACATGATCATTTATTCCCAATAATATCACAATTACTTATTCTCACAGATGTGTGACCCTCCAGTCTCTGAACAGCCTACAAGAGCTAAACAAACAACAACAAAAGCTGGTTATAGAGATAAGACAACTGTTTATTGTCATTGAACAATGATGCCTAGTACACTGGTACAACAGCGGGCACTAGGCACTGTCACGGGCTGCCGGGGCAGACCGTGTGGAGTAAGTAGAGGACCGAAGAGCAGACAGAGGCGAGGAGACGAAACTGGACTTTAACAAAAAGCGAGCCTTTTATTGAGGGCTGAAAACTCACAGAAAAAAGGCAACAAAGTAACTGAGGGAAACCTGAACAAAGACTAGGACTCTTACTGAGAAGTTAAACTATGGCAAAACAATAAACAAAACGATGACTGACTATGGCTGGGAAACTGTGGCAAGGGGTAGGGGAGATAACACAGACGACGCGACACAGACTGCAAGAAACACAGAGACTAAATACACACGAGGGATAATCAGGGGAAGTGGCCACACATGGGAACACAACTGACACACATGAACCTAACGACAGGACAGGAGAAGTGAAACTGAATACACTGACATAGAATACAGACTTTCAAAATAAGACGGGAAACATGGAGATTAGACACGACATGAACTAAACATAACCACGCAGACATGACACATGAACCAGGGAGACTTAACACAAGGGCAATACAAATAACAAATGAGCAGGAATAACTTCATGAACATAAACAAACGATAAACCTCAAAATAAACTACAACTCAAAACACTGGGTCGCACGACCCAGGACCATGACAGGCACAACTAAACACGAAACACAGTAACTTAAATTGTTTGTTTTTTTAAGTACAAGAAAGATATGAGCAAAAATAAATAAAAGAATGAGTGAATGTTTATTGCACATTATCATTATTGTTATTTCCCCCCCCCCAAAAGTAAATTAACATTATGCCAGCTAACGTTAGGCTAACTTTCCCTCTCATAAACAGCAGTTTGATTACATACAAGCATCACAGTCCAACAAAGTTACTAACAGAGGCTAACAGCAGAGCTTACCAGCAGTTCAGCATATCCTCAGCAAACTTCACTGACACATCGACTCATGTCGCACTCCTTTCACACAGTTTTACAGCCAAGTGAATACTTCTCACCCGGCATTGACAGCTGAGGTAAACAGCAGACTGACATGGATGGGGGAAAACTCTGGGGTCTAAACAGTAGCAGAAACACACTGACTGGCCGCGGCCATTTCGGGGTGCAGTCTAAATGTTTTCGATGTCTCTTGGCTAACTGAAACATGTTTGTCCTCTAGGCCAGCGGTCCCCAACCCCCGGGCCATTTGGTACCGGGCCGCGAGAGTTGAGGCTTGGGTGTGAAATGTATGGTTTTCAGGGTTTTGATCGGTTTTTAGCGTTATTTTGTTATCGTTTTTTTTCGTTAACTCGGTTTCCCTGGGTCTTTTCACGTGTGTTATGAATAAATCTTCTTTTTTTCGTTACCGGTACTAGTTTTATTTTGTTGTATTTATCCGCGACACCTTAAAGGCCGGTCCGTGAAAATATTGTTGGGCACAAACCGGTCCGTGGCGCAAAAAAGGTTGGGGACCGCTGCTCTAGGCGACACGGTAGGGTTATGCTTGAATTGGGAGGGATAGAAAACAGAGCTCAGTTACTGCAATCTACTGACATCTAGTAATAAAGACTGTGCACACTATACCTTTAAAGAAAACGTAGACAAATCTCAACTTCACTAATTATTCTGACCGTTATGTCAGGATGTGAAAAATGCTGCGTGGGTCTCATTTGTCAGTATTTAAGTTTTAAATGCTTTAGAGAATATTTATTTGTCTGTTTCTGTGTTTTTATAAGCTGTAAAAGTATATTTATTGTTATTAAATTCCTATTTAAATACAAGATATTATTCTTATTTAGGTGATGTACAATTATGGTTGCAAAGTCTCTGATTCAAATATAGTTTATAATCTTTGCTTTTCTGAGTGTGGGAGTCAAAGTTATGGAGGCGAGGCTGAGATGGTTTGGACATGTGCAGAGAGGGAGAGTAGATAAAAAAAAGGATGATGAAGATGGAGCTGCCAGCCAGGAGAAAAAGAAGAAGACCTCTGAGAAGATTCATGGATGTAGTGACGGAGGACATGCAGAGGGTTGGCGTGACAGAGGAGGATGCTGGGATAGAGTGAGAGGGAGGAAGATAAGGAAGAAGAGGCAACAGTTGACACAAAGATACATACATTGCCTTTTCTCTCCCCGCGCACTGATGGAGCTCGTAAAAACACGATCACATGTGTGTATATGAACAGACTCTTCTCCCCGTGCAGACCAGGACCTGGACCAGAGGTTCTTCGGTGAGCCGGTCAGGACAGATCCGTGGATCCCGAGCGTCTTCGCTCAGGACGGTGTAATGAAAAGCCTGCGAGCTTCCACGTGCTAAAGAGTTCATTACGCCCCGTCATCAATCCTTCCTCTTTCTGAAGACTTACATTCATCAGGAAAATTAAAAAAGTGTCATGTCTGCAGTGATTTGTATTCTTCCATCAAAAATACACACCGTCGCTCTGCCTCAATTTGCATATTCTCAGGATGTAATAATAACTCATTGGGGCCTGGCTCAGCCTGAAGAGCGCCAGGGACGAGATGGAGTCCCAGCAGGCGAAGAGACCAGGAGAGTCTCATAAACCATCACGATTGTAGAGCTAAAAACACCCCGAAATAAAGTCTGGTAAACACTGTGGTTAGTTCCGTTATTTACATGCTGTTTTATAACAGAATAGTTTAGTATACCCTGTGTTTTTTTCTTTGTACTGTGAAATTTAAATTTGGTAAGAAATCATGGAGGTGCTGCTGCGAGTCCTCTGACCTTTTTCCTCAACACTACACCAAATAAACTAATCTTAAATCAAAGAAGCAGAGCTGGTCGAGATGTCAGAATCTTACGTCGTCGACGTGGGTTAGTGACATCCTGTAATGAAGCCTGTGCTGGATCCCCTCCATGCCTTTGGTAATAAATCCCAGTGGTGCTGCCAGTGCCTGAAGGTGGGTGGAGTCCTGTGGTCACCCAGGGGCGGGTGAGGGTGGATGAGGGTTATTATGCTGATGATATATATATTGGAGAGGAGGATCAGAGATGGAGGACACAGCTGACTGAGTCCATTTACATGACGGCTTTGTTAGGAAGTACGGTGACAGATGACGATGAGGTTCTTGGAGTAAAAAGCTGTTTTCAAGACGGAAGACGAAGAGCGAGCACGTGGGAGAGAATCGCCATCTTCTGTGGAGATGAGCTGGACATACAAAGTATATACAAAAAAAAAGTGAGAACTGTGATGATAGATGAGGCGAAAACTGCCAACAGAGTCGGATCAAAGCTCAGCTCTGAATCACATCATTACCTGTTTCTTCTTTAAAGTGGCCGCACGGTGACACTCCCGTCGGCCATCATGCTGTGATGATTATGCCTTTGTTTGACTTTACATTCTGCATTTGTCAGATAGCGACACCGTGTTTCATAATCCATGAAGAAGAAGGCCCACGGACACACGGAGGCCTTCGGGACTGATCGTTACCAACGCTTCTGTTCAAAGGTTTTAATAATGAAACATTAAAGAAGACCAGAAACAGGGAACAGTGCGAAGTTACTGTGTGATTTCCAATGTAAGTGTCGTAAACCTGCATTCTTTTAATGTCCAGCGGGGGCGGTGTCTCTGGTTGTAGTCACCAATAATCACTCATCACATCAAAAGGCCAAGATGGAAAAATGCTCGTGCTGGGTTTTTAAAGCAGGATGTCTCAGACCGTTGGTTGATGTCACAGTGACTACTGGGGATGGTCATGATTTAGAAATATAAATGTATTTGTTAGATCAAAATAGTTTGTAAAACTCTTTCTTGTCTTAAAATATTTTTTTTTGTTTGTTATTACTGATCACCAGCCTCCATCGTGCCACTCTAAGAGTCCTGAGATGAAATCGATCGATGACTCTGTAAAGGCGGTTGTTGTTCCACCACTTTCCCCAAAGAACCAATCAACAGCCAAAGCTGGAATCATATCGACCATTCACACTGTTATGCATGGCAGGGCTTCACAAGAGTTTTATCTGTGTGGTGGCAGCAAGCTCAAGTGCCAAAAGCTGCAGTTCCTCTGATGTCCACCAGAGGCTCCAGCAGTGAGTCAGACCTCATAGACTCTCATGTTATAACCTTATATCATGAACATGTTTACGTGTAGGGGGCAGTTAATAACACACCAGTTTAAGCTGTTTTAAGGCATATCCTTTTAGGGATTATTAGGGGCGTGGCCTGTGACTGACAGGTGGCTGTAGCTGCTAACGAAGCCCTGCTAATAGTGAGTTAGGTAATTGTTAAAAATACACAGAACCGCTCACGGTGTATATCACTCTGTGTATTTGGTTAAAATGCCAATTCCTAGAGGCTACAGCCATCTTTTATATCCAGTCTATGATTCTGGAGTATTGCTCCTGCCTCGTGGCGGGACCCCGACGTTCTGGTTTCTGTACTCGTGGGATTTCTCTGGGTCACACGATGAGCCTCGATAAACTGGATTAGTCCAAACAAATCGAGGCCTCCGGTCGTATCTCAGGCTGCGTGTTTCTCTCGAGTTTTCGCCTTTTTCTTCTCGTTTTCTTTCTGTGAATGTTTCACTGGGGAGATAATCAGCTCCGATCCAACAGACGGCATCAAATAGTGAACGAAGAGCGTTTGACTGGAGTCAGCGGGCCGCGCGGTTTGTTTTGAAGTGCTGAGCGGTAGCCGGCGGCGGCGACTGGTAAAATTCTGTGCCTGCCTTTAATTTTAATGATGCTCTTCCTCCAGCTTAAGTAAAGTCTTCCACAGTGGGCACCGGGTTTCCACCCCCTTTGAAATCACATGTGAGTATATATTTAATTTTGCTGCTGGTGGCTGCGGGCGCTCGCAGACACAGAAATTAATTGGCACAACATACTGTGGCCTTATCACGTTCCTGCCTTCATTATCTCGCCGCCAACGACTGACGGAAAAGTTGCTCTGTGAGTTTTCTGCACTACTTACCTGAAAGTTTCTTGACTCTCTGTCGGCAGGGGAGCCGCGATTCCCTCGGTAAACTTCCAGCCGATTGCTTTCCATCTAGAATGTAAATAAGTTGGTGTGAAATACATAACGCGTACAAGTGTGGGGAGATTTGCATTTGCCTCGTAATCAAACTCTGCTCTCTTTGCTCCCAAATATGTTCAATAAAAGATTCCACAAAGGGTACATATGTTTGGCTGTTTGCCTCCCTCGCTTCATCTTTGTATGTTAACGGGGAGAAAAGTACACTTTACAAAGGTTTGCCGTTTTCCGGCAGCCTTTCAGCCGGATCCCATTTCAGCAGCAGCATCAGGGCGGAAGGAGATCAAATATTTATGCTAATTGTTGCAAAACTTCCCACAAAAGATGACAAGAGGCGCGTGACGAGGAGCTGTCAGCGGCGCTGTCATTATGACGAGCTGAAAGCGGCGGAGGCGCGGGAATCAAAGGCCGACACAGGCGGGCGCCGGGTCCCGCAGAAGGTCGGAGCTCCTTTAAAGGAGCTTCTAATGAAGGGCTGCCATCAGGAGCACGTCAGCGCCGATTAGCAGACACGGGCGTCACGCGGCCCTGCAGGCGAACTCTGCTCCTACCTGACTCCTCAATCTCTGTCAGCGGCGCCGTCGACGTGCTGAGGCCTGACATGAAAGCCGGGACGCGGGCCCTGCTGATAAACTTTGCATGTTCCCCAAGAACAAGAGCAGAAGAAAAGGAATGAGGAACATTAAACATGCGCGAATCAAACTTTTACAGCTGCTCCATTTGCATTTGGCTTCGGAGAGCAGAGTTGCAGAGAGCAGCGGGCCTCTTTGTTTTCACTCATGATGATTCAACAAGCCGCAGCTTTCATGGATCCTTCAGCAGGAAATATTTGTTGTGTTTTCTGCCTCTGTCGGTTTTTGCTCCTCTCTCTTCTGAGTGCTAATCCGCGTTTAGCCAGCAGGGGAAACGCACCTCGATCGCCGCTCGGGGCCATGCTTTGATCAAAGTGGGCCCGGTGGAAGAAGCTCCTCGAGGGCGGGGAGAGAAAGGCGCTTGATCTCTGCGCTTAATTAGCAACGCGCTTCTTAATTGTTCATTTTCCAGATCGCGGCCGCCTGGTGCGCTCATCAGAATTCAGGACTTGAAGCTTTGATTCGAGCTGAAAAGACACTAAATGGTTTCAGTGAAATCTGCTGCTCTGCATTATGCATGAATCGTTTGTCTTTTTATCTCTCAAATCTTCTGTAATTGCTTCTTCCTGTAAATTATCCACGTTCACAGCTGGAAGAACGACTCAGGTGTCCACCTTTTTTTTTCTAATCTGGGAACATTTTGGTTGCTCAGTGACGATAAAAAAAAAAAAATCCAGGAGAGACCGGTCTGAGACGAAGCAGCCGAGAGCAACGCCACCATTAAAACCAAACCTGCGGCGGGACCACGACCGAGGGGGGTCAGAGGTAAACCCGCCCCCCAGCAGAGAGCGCCTCCTCGTGAATCAGGGTTATGACTGAAAAACATGATTGAAAACACCTCAAATCATCAGTCATTCAAACATTATTCATTCAGCTGCTTCCACAGACATACAAGAAAAATATCAAAAATAAATATTTAAACAGAATAAATTCAAATAGAAAATTAAAGGCACTTTTAACAAAATACATTTTTCTTTCCAAATTATCTGAAGAGCGTCATCTGAACAATTATCTAATTATATAATTAGAACATGAAGGAACAATGACTATGACCTCATGACTTTACGTCATCTTTGAATGTGTTTAAGAGATATTGGCTTGAGCTGAATCAGAGCGGAGGCTGTACCTTCAGGTAATACCAATTTGTGCCACACGATGGTGCAGTGAGTTAACCAGGCAAAGTACATATTTACACTGAGTACAGTTTCCTGTTAAAGGTAGAGCCTGGGAAAAGGGAAAGATGAGTAAAAGAAACATTAAAGATTAAAACCAGCTGCACACATCGAAAACACTCATCGGTAAAATGTCGTCAAAGTTTTCAACTACACAACGTACCTTTAAAATGCACATGAAACACCACATGTATGATACCGTCCACTGTACTGACTCGAGATGTTTAACGCCGTCTTGTGTCAGTACAGAACATGACATCACCGGGTTATAAACAGATAATAGATAGATTTATATTAGTTTATGTTAGCCAAGCAGTCTAAGCGGGGTTTATTTTGTGCTGCCCCGTCTGAGTTTTATGTTGAAAAACCAAAGATGTCCACTTTCTCTCCGTCTCTGCTTTGGTACACTTGATCTTGTCACAAACAGGTTGTCCTCCACATCGCACTATTAACTACAAATCTCCACATTAAGGCTAACAGGTGGATTTTCCTGTTGTAGTTTAGGTTACCAACAACGAATAACCACTTCCTGTTTAAGAGTAGGCGAGTGAAAGTGGACAGAACCTCGATGATTTTAGCCAGAGCTCCCTTAGACTGAGTTTTACTTTTATTTTTTTTGTTTTGCTGTTTGCTGATCCTTCAGTTCTGCCTCCTGTTTCTAGTTTACCCGTTAACCCAACCATCGCCACAGGACAGCCGGTCCTGGTAGAAGGTGGGTTGGTCTAAGAGTTTTTACTTTTAATTTTTCACTCTGGACCAAAATTAAAGGTCAGAGGTAGAAACAGAAGTGGTTAAACATGGTCACCATCTTTCTTTAATCTCAGCACAGGTTGTTTGTTTTTTATTAACCCCGCCTCCTCTGCTAGTTTCCCCTCCTCAGTCCTCCACATACATTTGATGAGCTGTGACCTATGGTAGAGCGGCGGCTATAATTTGAGGCTGACATTTGGTTCATGTTGGAGTGGCGGTCGTGGTGATTTCTGAAGTCTGTGTGTGAGGAGAAAGGGGGGAGGCGGTGGGATTCAGAAGGAAGGCCAGCGATGGGATTAGAGGAGCGTGACAATCGAGGATTAGCCGGGCTTTAAACAAATAATGCTCGCAGAGGTCAGCAGAGCGACACTCAGTCTGGAGAGCTGCCGCCGACTTCATTATCACAAAATCTCCCCACGACTTTGATCCACGTTTGAACGAAGAGGTGATCTAAGAGTGGAAGGTGACACCTGTGAGCTGTTACTGTAGCTCGTGGCTGTTCACAGGTTGGAGAATCTGTGTTAGCAGCTCTGACTGTGATGAGCCAGTGAACATTCAACAACTCCCACTGCGGTACTGAAGAAAGCATTAAAACCTTGGGATTCTCAGCCAGGTGCTGCCTAAGAATCCCTAAACCACCTTTTCCTCCACATTTACCTGTGGGAGGAAAGGTGTGCCTTAATTAAAAGCAGCGTAAGAGTCATTTTTGCATTTATTACCTTATGTGTGGCACTAGGGGTCACTTTTAGTGTTTGTAAACACTGATATTTAAGGTAGGCAGATTTCATTAGCGTCAAGTGTTGTTGTTTGGAAGGAGCAAACAGTTTGTGACAGTTGTGATTCATGTTAGACGATGTTGGACGCTAAGAGAAACTGTCGAACAACTAATGCAACCGATGGTGAGCAATAAATGTGTTAAACAGACCAGATAAGTACGGCTGGAGTTATTGGACTTTCTCAATAGTTTCATTCATAACGGTGGCATCGCGTCAACGCCGCCTCAAACACCTCAGTGGCTTCAAGCGTAGCCTCTACAAGCAGTTTACTATTCACTTAAATTTGATCATTCTCACACCAGCGTCACCTGCTGGTTAGAAACAGGTCATGCTATTAAATTATTAATTACTCTTAAAGAAAGTGACTCCGTGTGCATGAATGTGAGACGCCAGAGGCTCTGATAAAATGTCCGAGCATATTAATAAAACACACAAACCGTAACAGCAAAACATATAAAAAGCCTTTAGGTTTACAAAGAAATGGTAAATAAAAGTTTTGAACCAAAGATTTTATAATTTGTATGTCCACCATCTTGGTTTTTAGATCTAGAAATACTAGATCTAATGGAGCTAATGCTAGCAAGCTTGGTTAGCAACCACAGACTGTATGAGAGCTTGTTAATGCTCAGTGACATCATGCTTTGCCTTCTTGGACAGTCTGTTAGTACAGTGACCTCACAGCAGCCATATTATTGGTCACATGATATCCTTTACAAATGCCCCCAAAGGCTCCAACAGCACGAACACAGTGCAGAGGTCCAGGAATCATTTTCTGAATAATTAGGAGATTTCTGCTAATTAGGACATTTTAACATTGCAGTCTGTGGACACTGACTCACTGCTGGAGCTTCCAGTGGACATTAGAGGAACTGCAGCTATAGGTGCATAAACAAAACAAGAATATCATTATTGCTTAGATGCTAAATTATATTCCTTGGAATATAATTTGGAAGTTGGAAGTTGAACTGTTTGACTTCTTAGTTCAGGTCAGATTTCTTCACAGTGAACATGGAGATTCAAATCTTTTTCTCAGCTCTCTGCTCTCTCTTTCTTCCTCCTCTTCTTCCTCTCTCTCTACACAGCAAAAGCTTTTTTTCCTCAGCTCCACAAATGCAAATCGGCAAGTGTTGCTCGAGGTAAAATCAGCATCTTTAATTAAAAAATTAGCAGCAAACAAACAACAGAAAACCTACGAACGATTAAAGGAAAAACAAGCCGCAGGAGCAGCAGAGCCGTACAAACACAAACACACACCACAAATATGTGTCTACGTCAGTCTGCCGGGGACTAATTAATAACCAATATTTTGACATCAAATACCGACTTTGATCCTACAAACACTGATCAATCGTCAGGAGAGCCAGCTTCGGATTTTATTTTCAGTGCGACAGCCTGACAGAATCCAAACCAACGTGTTCGTGGACCAAACCGCAAAATAACAGTGAAAACAGCTCAGAGTTATCCTTCTCTGTGAGTTAAAGGATCATTCAGGATGTTTATGGCTCACTGGTTAACTTAAACCTGCTGCACATCAAGTCTCTCCACACGGCAGACAACCACGAACGAGCCGGCGCTGATTTACACGAAGACGAAAAGCAGTGACTGTAATTTTATTGTCTATAAAACCTGAATATGAATAACTGCATAAATCAGATCTGATAAACGTGGCTCCAGAATAAAGGTCATACACTTTGGTCCCCTTTCCAGAAAAAGAGCAAAATGGAATTTAAAAAAAAAATAAAATGACATAGTAATTATCTGATGTCTTTATTTCAGTGATAAAAAATCAGAGGCAGCATGTCAGAGTATAAGAACAGTTTAATCCATAACCTGATTTGAGAACTGAGAGATGGATTTAAAAGGAAGTGATTTTTCTTTCTAATTTTTATTAGAAAAAATTTTTTTCTGTTTTTTATTTTTGGCGTTTTTATTTAAACTTTTTTTTTTTTTTAGATTTTATTCTCAATGTGATTCTTCTAAACGAGGCCATCTGTGTGTGTTTAACACGGAGTTTGATCCTTCGTGGTTTCCTGTACTGCAGGCCTGCGCAGTGTTAAACATGCCTCTGCTGCCCCCTGGTGTTCTTTCACTCAAACAACAAAAAGACAAATTATTTCTTTTCTCGTTTTTTTATTCCACAAACTGACGTCGATCACAGAGACAAACATGTTTAATCTGAGCACAGTGAAGGATTTCATCTGACGGTTTAAGGCCCTGCGGCCCTCTGGGAAATGTAGTTTCAGTCGTCTCCTCCACACAGACTGAGCAGAGCTTTCTGGTAGTCTCCTTTAGTGTGCTCCTAAACACAAACGCACATACAAAATTATCCACAGGTAATAAACACAAAAATGCCCTCTCTGTGGTGTGTTCGATGTCCTCCGTGTGTGTGGGATATTGCAGGACTCACAGTGATGGTCTGGTACAGCGACCTCTTGAAATGCTTCTTGAACTCTGTTCTGATCTTGATCAGGTCGACTTCACAGCGAGAAACGATGATCCTGGTCAGCACCTTCTCCTTCGCTCCTTTACTCTGAGACACAAAATGTCAGCATGGATGGAGAAGGAGGAGGTGTTATGTTTCGTTCCAGGTGGAAACGTTGGACAGAAACGTGGAAAACTCACCTTCATGGCTTCATTGAGTCTGCTGGCAAAGTACAGCTGCCTGTTTTCAAAGCACTCCACTGTGGACAAACGATACACACCTGCTTAATGTGTCCTGTCACCGTGAAGTAGAATTTCACTCTTACTTTGTTCTGATGGCGTCTATTTCTTTTAACGTGTGGCTGAAAATGAAAACGAGACTTGCCCTCGTGCTCGGTTTCCCCGTTAAACCGGGTCTAAATCTGTGACTTGAATATTTGATGTTTCTTAGACGTACCCAGAGTGAGGAAGGACTTCTCCAGATCTCCCTTCACCTCCTTCCTGATGCTCTCCTTCATGTCGTAGGGGCTGTAGCTCTTATACCTCTCAAACACTGACACACAACACACACATTAAACGTAAGACTTTCCTTCAAACACAAGCTACGCTTTTTCACAGCGCTGGTTTCTTTCAAGTATACAAATATAATTCCATATTATTTGTACATTTGTTGGTTTCATGGGTCTTATTTTGTAGGTTTTATTACATTTCCTGTTGTTTAGTATTTCATTTCATCTGTTCTGCTTATATTTATAGTTCTCGTGTTTTCTGGCCTATTGTTGGTCTCGTTTGCCTTTTTGTTTTGTTTTTATTCCTCTTAGTTATTGACTGAGTTCGTTTTACATTAGCACTGTAATGTGCTGTCTGTATAAATAAAGCTTTGTTGCGTCAGTGTTGAGGATGCAGTTCACCTTTCTGCAGGTGGGGGAAGCTTCTCTGAGACATGATTTCGATCCAGGTCACCACGTCGGTTCCCTTCCTCTTCACTCCGGCTTCATACAGAGCCTGGGAGGTTCACACAGGAGCACGGTTAAATGAAGAAATTGTGAAAAAAAGGTCAGGTTTACATAAAAAACAGAAAAAGCACATGTAGAAAACTAACAGTTATACCTCTGATAGATTATCCCCTCAGAGGACACCAAACCTCGTTTCAAGTCTTTAAAGGTACTTTTTGTAATCATGTGCTGTAACTTTAACTTTCACCACCAGGGGGCACCGAGATGTTTTCAGACACGTTGCTTTAACGTTTCATCATTATTTTTGGTCCTTCCCCATTTCCACCCCCGTTTATTTCACGCCATCGCTGTAACAATGATTACTCTTCTACCCCGTTCAATAACGGTCACTTTCTTTTGCACTTTCTTTTGTTTTTTAACATTGTTTTGATAACTTTAACTCTTAGAAGGTTTTAAAGCATTTTTAAGTCACATGAATTTACAAAAAGTAGCTTTAAAGAGAAAAAAAAAGTATATTTTGACCTACTCTGGCATCCTCATCAATCTTCTCATAGTCGACGACATTCGAAGGTTCGTCTCGTCTTGTCTGTGAAAAAAAAGAACAGATTAAATAAAAACAGGTTTTTGTCTAGACTAAAATAAATCAAAGCTCATTTTCTTATCCAAACATCAAAACTATAAATATCCTAGAAAAGCATTCGTGTTTTCAGAGTGTCGGTGAGAAACCAGTGTAACTGACACCGTATGACAAAGTCTATCAACTTATTATTAAATATTGTGAAAGTAATTTTTGTAGGTTTTTTCGTATCTGTCGAATATTTTTCGTAACTGTTCTTAGAAAATATTTAGTTCTCTGAAATATTTTTACCAAATCCACTAAAGTCAAATTGAAGTCAGATGTGTTATTGCAGTTAAACACAGACCCAATACTCACAATAACATTTCCTGTGTTGTATGTGAAACATCATTTTTAGGATTTTATGGGAACCTGTCAGAGTTCTTATATTTCCTGAAGATAAATGAAACATGGTTGAAGCTCGCGGTGAGTCCTACCTGAACCAGAGCCAGCAGCAGTTTAGCAAAGTTTCCCGACGTGTCTCCTGCTACGTCTTTCTCTAAGTCCTTCTTAAACACTGCAGAGAAAGTCAAAGTCACATTTTCTCACTTTTGAAATGCTGTTGTGCCTCTGTTATATATTTATTTAGTATTTTCAGGTTGATTTGTTCCTGAAACGTGACTCACTGTCTCTGTAAACCCTCTTGATCTCAGCTAGTTCTTCATTGTTCCTGGAGCAGACGATCTCGATTAAGGTCTCCTCGTCGGTCCCCAGTCCCTGCATGAAAAAACCCCAAACTGCGTGAAACATCCAACAGTAGCTCTCAGCTATCAGAGTGAGTCTTTTCTGGAACGTTCAGATACCCGGTGAGCCATGTTTATTTGGTGACACTGACCTTCATGGAGGCTTTGAGCTCCGAGGCGTCATACTGAGCGGTGCTTTTCATCAGACCCAAAATCAGAACCTCCAGAGAACCGGATAGCGCCCCCTTCAGGGCACTGACCAGATCCTGACACAACCACAGACACAGGGTTAAAAATCACTTTAGAAATAATCATTTGTACAAAAGCAAAAAGTTCAGGATCTGTTGTATTTCTCACTGCCTTTTCTGTTTGTCAGTTTCCCTCATTTTTCCATCGACCTTCAGAGTAAAAGTTCTATTTTTGGCTCATGATTCGAAGCAGTAAGATGTTAGCTGTTGGCTGGATTACCACCATGACTGCTTCACGGCCTTTGGGTTTACATCAGGCTCCAAATGGACCGTTGTCTGTGGACTTCAGATTTATGCAAGTTTGGTTTGTGTACAGTTATTTTCCTGTCATTACAGAAATCTCCATTTTATTTATGATAATAATAATATCCCATTTATTAAAACAAGATTTAAAAACTAATCTCAGTGTTGGTGACTTTTGTTGTCCACCAAAAGTTTGTCAGTTCATGGAAAACCTTGAAGATAATTTATGAAATTATAAGTTTGCTGAAAATTAAAAGTAGTGGCAGTCGTGATTTGTTTTTATATTAAAATGAATGTTAATTACATCATCCAGCTGATTGATCTGTGCGATAATCTCCAGATCATGTTTAGCAAATTTCTTTTTGATGTTTCTTTTATTTCCTTATTTTTCTTTCTATAAGTTATTATCCAAGATCATTGTTATTATCAATCAATCAGGGTCCGATTTATTTTGAATGATTTATTGTTTAATTTATATTTAAAAGTTACTGAGTAAAAACTGGGAAAAAAACAACAAATTTTCACGTTTATTTTTCATATTTAGGGAAATTACCAGAAACATTTTGGTGATTATTTTTTAATTATTCTATAAGACTACCCTTAAAAATCCTAAGCTATCTGGTCAATGATTACATAACATTTTCACTCACAACGAACAAAATGCAACACAGAAATCATTTGAACTCAGTTATCTGGTTTTAATAATCACTGGAAGCCAAGATTTAAATTAAAATGTGATTAACTGATGGCCCTGATTAGTTTCTGTATATTGATTGAAATAATGAAAGTAACGTATACGTTAAAGGTTCGTTTTTGTTCATTAACAGAGAAGCATCTCTGACCTTCTTGGCAAATCGTTCGTATTCAAAGGCGATCTCTCTGCGCTGCTCGCAGCTCCGTCTCGTCAGGATGTCGATGATGGTCTGTTCGTCCACACCTGCAAATTTGTCAAAGAAACTAAGTTGCTGTTTTCACACTCGACTACCAAATACCATATACAGACGTCAAAACAACTTTCACCTGTTGATCGCATACATGTCTTTTATTTATTTTTTAAAGAATCAGAGATCACACATTCTCACAGGGCCAGTGGTTCAGGTATCCGTCATCATTACAAGTGACTTTGACCCTGATAAACTGTTCCTCTGATTATCTCCAGCAGTTTCTTTTGTTCTGATGGTGGAAATCTCTCTGCCGAGGGACATCCTGCTTTTCCAGCAGCTCTCACAAAGGAAGCTGGAAAATTGAGGCCGAGCCTCGCTCAGCAAGTCCTCTGCAGCGGTCTGAGTGAGTCACTTTCCAGGCAGATGAAATTATGTTGTAGTTTGAAGAGGACAGATGTGAACAGATGTGTGACCCTGTGATTCAGAGTGCTGGGAGCTTTTATTTGTTCAGATTTTATGTCCCTGTGTTCTTACTTCCGCTTTCCATCAGGATTTTTTTTTTTGTTGCTCAACCTTTTTGCTGTTTTTGTAAATATTACAATAATTAACCTCAGAACAAATTTGTTATTAACAAGACAAACACTCCTTTGCATTTACTGTAAGGAGCATATTGACAGTGTAATGACTCCGAAGCTGACTTGGACGTGATGAGGCTACCTGTGTCTGATACATGATGTGTGGCTCAGTTATAGCTGTAGGCATGTTGGATGTTACTGTAGAAGCTAGATATTATACATTATGCATTTTGCTTTCTACCTGTACACATTTATTGATCGCTAAAATCACTACTGTTTCACATTGTGCATGATTTTGCACAAATTAGCATTATGGGTCATATTAGCTGCTGAATAAATTTGGCAAGCTAGCTAACGTTAGCTGATAAACTAATCTAAAAAAAAGTTACTAGATCAGTTTGGTTGGATTAGTCACTCTGATCTATTCTAGACACCATTTTCCTGAGATAGCTTTAAGTTGATTTATGTTTGCAGGAAAGCTAGCATTAAGCTAGCCAAAAACAATAACTGTACCAGACCATCACTGTGAGTCCTGCAAATAACTTTAAAAACAACAACAACCAAAAACCACTTTTTAAAATAACTTTTAAATAAAAAGATATATAAAATGTGCAACTTTAAGGTCATGATTTAAAGTGCCTAGTTTTTTTCTTCTCATGGTTGGTTATGGTGAAATCTCCTCAAAACTCATTACCATAGCATTAATAAACCATTAAGCTCATTACAATACCAGTAAAACAGTAGCTAGTATCCGCTTGAGCAAAGCCCTGAACCCTTGACTGTTGGCTATACCGATATCTTTTCCTCTTTTTGTAATCCGTTAATTGCTATAAACCGGTAAAGAAGCTGAAACATCATCAGAAAACTCTGTTGCTGCAGTTTCGGTGATGTCCGAGTTGTGGACACTGTGCTTCCTGTGCACAGTTGAACAGTTAAACTCGGAGAGAGAAGCGGTGGGATCACAGTTACATAACTCAGTGGAAACTTCCTGACCGGTGGGCTTGGCAGGGAAATATTGGGGAGGGAGTTTTCCTGGACTCGCTCACCTTTGGTTTTAATGGCCGTGTCGATCCTGGCAGCATCACGGGCCGGGTCGAAGTCTCGGGCCGGCACCACGGTGGGGTATTTGGCCTCTGGTTCCTACAGAGGACAGAAACTAACCATTAGCTCCTGTTAGCTGCTTGACAGAAAGCACCGGACGAGACGCCAAAAACATCCAACGGTACTGCTGTGATTTAACCTCGTAATGCCCGTCAGACTGTTACGGGAGGAGTTCTCCATCAGGCAGCTTTCTGAGGTTGGAGTAATTCGTCTGTCAGCATCTGAATGAAGCACTGATCAGTCATCAGTTTATCTGCTTTCTAACTGTACAGATGAACTCCAGGTGGAGAACGACTCTTGTTCTCTGTTTATTGTTGACTTCATTATTCTTGTGTTAATTTAACGAATCTGAGGTGGTGAAAATATGTCAGTTCACTGCTTTGTTTTTGTTTGGATTTTTTCAGGTGTGCAGAAAACATTGAATAACACAGAAATGCCTCCAGTACCTGAGACCTGTTTTATGGTACAGTACCAGTAGTGTGACGTAATGCTGCTCTAATTAGGGCACAGTTGGGTTCATCAGTAATTGGAGGAATAGCCTGATAAATCAAAGTCATTTATGGTGATTGCTGTGTTATCGGCAGGTGACTCACCCCACTGTACGACAGCGTCAGCTGACCCAGAAACTCAGACACCAGCGCCATGATGGATTCACCTGCAACACACAGTTCAAGCAGCTTAAAGGTGAGTTTACATCATTTTCTACAGTCGTACAGTTTCTGTTATCGGCAGTGAGAGAAGGTTCAGTATCAGAAAGTCTGCAGACTGCTGGCAGTCGAGCTTCTCTGGTGGAGTCTCTGGAGCTGTGATATGTCCTCTTTAACCTTTGAGTGGAAACACTGGGTTTCCTCCTCTGACTGTCTAAAAACAGACCAACAATGGCCTTCAGACTCCGGCAGGCTGTAAACGCTCGTACGCTGGAGGGGTGTTTGATTTATTGAGCGGGACGTGCCAGCGGAGGGCGTGTGTGCAGATAAGGAGCATGAATCAAACAAATCTGCAGGAATCTCGGGTGTGTTGTGTAACACGGTGAAGCTGAAGCTGTAAAGTGATTACTGCAGCGTTTCCTCCACCTTTGACCCTCTTACAGACTCTGCCAGCATCTCATCTCGCAGCTGCTACAAACAGTCCTGAAGTCCCGGCTCGTCCCGTCGTCTGCTTGCTGCCGTTCAAAGAGGAATTCCACATATCGAAATAAATCACGGAGCACAGAGAGAACACGTCCCCATTAACCTCCTCAGGAAACCAACCAGATTAATAGTTGAAGAGAAATTAATTTACAACAATCTGATAAATGATTGTATAATAAAGTTTTTGTTTTTTTGGGGGGGGGTTAAGCTCTAACAGCTATTCCAGTGCCAATAATTTCTACTTTCCCAGTTTTCTGTAGCAGCGTCTAAGAGATACCAAAAATATTCTGAATGTATAAAGTTTTTTTTCTATCACTTCATACAAAAATGTATTTATTAAAGGTACTTTTTGTAGCTCTCATCGCCATATGTAACTAAGACATTCACCACCAGGGGGCAGTGTTTTACCCATCAGTGCATTGAAATTTGGGGGTGTTTTGTTAATATTTGTATAATTTTTTAGTATTCGTAATACTCGTAGTGATTTCTGTTTCTGCTGGTGTCTAATGGCCCAGGCTCTGTTGTGGGTTCAAACATGGTAAAAGCATCTTTACATGAAGAAACAATATTACGGTTGTTTACAGATTCATAATTATATTTCCAGGGTCTCCTTCAACTCAACATCCAAAAATAGTTGATCAATCATTATTATCAGGAAGTCCTCAAAACTCCCTGAAAAGTCTTCAGTTAATCCAAAATGCTGCAGCAAGAGTCCTGACAGGGACTAGAAAGAGAGAGCAGATTTCTCCTGTATTGGCTTCCCTTCATTGGCTTCCTGTTAAATCCAGAATTCAAAATCCTGCTCCTCACATACAAGGTCTTAAATAATCAGGCCCCATCTTATCTTAATGACCTCATAGTGACCTATCACCCCAATAGAGCACTTTGCTCTCAGACTGGGAGAGCCTTCAGAGCCCAGTTTGGATAGAGAAAACAATGCTGCTAGTTTTAAGCTTTTCTTTTTGATAAAGCTTATAGTTAGAGCTGGATCAGCTGACCCCGATGGCCCTGAACCTCTGCTTAGTGGTGCTATAGGCTCAGGGGGACTTCTAGTAATGCACTGAGAACTTCTCCTTATTTGTGTTCTTTAGATTTTGGTCTTTTTTGTCCCTCAGTTTTTTCTTGTTTGTTATTCATGGTTTCCTCTTTTTCTCCCCTCACCCTCAGCCAGTCGTTGCAGATGGTTACCGCTTCATCAGCCTGGTTATGTTGGAGGTTTCTTCCTCTCTGATTGGTGGGGTTTTCTCTCTGATACTGTAGTATCTTTACTGTACTGTATGTAGGACTGCTGTCATGTTTAAAGTCCATATCATTTTAACCCTTTTTCACTCCTGTGTCTTTAAGGTTACCAGCTTAATTTAGTCTTCAGGAGCTCCCACTGTCCCATAGGGGGTGCTCTTGAGCTGGTCCAAAATGATTGGGGCTCTTTGGGGCTGCAGAAAAAGTAAATGTCCTGGGAGAAATGTTGTTTTCACCTTAGATACAACAGATATAGCTCCGATTTTTAAATATTTTACAGGTCTATATTGTTGTAAAACAAGCTGTAGTTTCTACGACCCAAGTGTAAAATAAGAGCTTCCCTGAGCCTGAGGGTACATCTGTCATAGATAAAGAGCAGTGTGGAGATGATGGTCAGAGCTCCTGATGTTTCCCTGTGAAGCTGTTTTTACTTCCAAACATCTGGAAGAACCTAAAACTACCTGTTGAACCAAACTCGGAGTCAGAAATGAGCCCACGCACTCACTTTAGTTGCTAACATAAGTTGAGCAGCTTGAAGAATGAAAGGCGACATGAAAGCACAGCGAACTGCAGCCAGTCCTCGTTTATCGCTCCGAGGCGGCGGCTCGGCTCCATGCACGACAGAACGACTCCATCTGCAGCGGACTTTGAGCTTTATAACCCCGCAGACATTTTACATCAACAAAGCACTTCAGCTTTTTAAAATCACTGTTGTTTGCAGCTTCTCTGTCCAGCATTATTCACCGGTGGTTTTAGGTTTCACTCATTTCACTCGTTTTGACTCGTATTTTGACGGATTTTAGAGGAAGCGTTTGTAAAAACTGCTCATGCTGCTTAAAAAATTACAAACAAACACTTGAATTGATGGTTTTGTTTCTGAATGTTTGGTTTAAAAAATACTTTAAAAGTAAGTGAAACTACTTCTCCATCCCCAGGCTTCAAAATAAAAGCCTCCAGTCATTGCTAAGTAAGGAAACAAACGTGATTCGTCCTTTTTTGACTCTTTGAAGTAGAAAAAAGAAGAAAAGTCGTAAATCGTTCCTGCTGCTAAAGCTCTCTGATATCCTGATATCTCCGCTCACTCTGATGAGTTCTTACCTTTAGAGACGCAGCAGCAGCTCCGTTATGAGCCAGGACGAGGCTGGGTGTGGTGTTTAAATACAGGCTGACTCACATGCACACACACACACACACACACACACACACTCTGCCTTCTGACTGCCTGCATGACTCACTGAGTTTTACACATCAGGCTGAACACATGGGCAGAAATTCCTCAGCGAGGCTCAAAGGGGCCGAGAAAGCACTCGATTCTGATTGGCTGGCTGGCTGGTGGGAGGCTTTAAAAGTTAGATATGAATTTTTTCTTAAATTCAATCTGAGCTCATGATTTAACTCCTTCCTGCATCGTCTGTGAGTGAAGTTCATGAAAGAAAGCAAAGTGAATGAGGGCGATTCAGAAAGGTTTGTGCTCCGTGATCAGCCAGGTGAAGTCAGGCTGCTAGTTTTATATCATCCGATGGTCCAAACAAGCTGGTTATATAACCACAGAGTCAGTCTGTCTTTTTCAGGCTTTTTTAAGTGTCGTGGCAGAGCGGGGTCCACAGGAGGTCACCGACTTTAGCTTTTTATCTTTGTCTTCACTCCGTCGGGCTGGTGGGCAGAAGACGTGAACACCTAAGTTTTAAATGCAATAACTCGAGAAGGAAGTCACCTAGGATTTTCAGATTGACACCATAGATGCATCTGCTAAAAATCTTAGACAAGTTTGAATCTCAGTGACCTTGACCTCAAGGTCAGAGGTCAGGTTTTCTAAAAATCTTCTGAGTGCGATAACTTGAGAACAAGGCCCACTCAGGCTGTGCAGGTAGTCCTGCTCCTCTGTGATGGCACATCCACATCCAAGTGTCATCAGAAGTAGGTTTGCTGTGTCTCTCAGCCCAGCAGCACAGGTATCATCTTCTTTGTGCAAGGAGGAACAAGAAGAGCACAGCTCAAGGTCCAGTAGTGACGTCTAATTCATGTGCATGCTTCTGAAACATCCAGGGTCCATCTATCTTCTGATTGATGGACCTTGAAGAGACAGGAGCTAAAACAGCTTGTTTCATGGAGATGATGAATTGAGGAACTTAAGATTTTTTTTTTAATCTTTTTTTTATCGTGTTATTATGCAAAGCTGCTCTGATGCACTCCCACAATAAAAATATTAAACTCAAACTGAGCAGAATGGGTCACCTATAAAAAAACAAAATCAATTTATACTTGCACACTTTTAATTATGAGTATTTTTTACAGTGTGGTGTCAGAACAGAGTTAGGAGACTGTTGTGTCTGTATGTCATGATCGCTCTTCAGCAGTGACACTTCCCGACTTTGTCCTCTTCTGAAGTTTATCCACAGGTTCACTGACAGTTTCTACGGCCCGAGTGAGACACGGCGGGGTTTAGCCCTGCTAATATTTATCCAGACAGTATGTGATAAAGCAGGTGTGGCGGGGTGGAGCGGGACAGTGACGGAGTTTTATTGATCGTAACAGGGTCATTATGTTAAAAGAATTTCAGGTGGAGAATCCCCACGTGGTCTCAGGTGTGTCCCAGCAGGAAGTGACCTCCCTGTGGAGGGAGGGGGTGATGGTGGCCAGAGAAATCGGGGCCTTGACGGGTTAGATTGTTTAAACGAGCTGCTATGGTGATGCTGAGCGAGCCATCACACTCATTCAGCAGTCATCCATGAGTCAGCCTTTCTGATCCCAACAGTTTTAATCCTCCCTGCATGAACAGAAACAGGCACATTCATCGTTACCACAGACGGTCACAGCTGGAGCAGGATCAGCAGGAAACCCTCCTGGAGAGCAGTTAACAGCTGGAAAAGGTGACCAGGATTCAGGGAGGATTCAGGGTTACCTGAATTATGCTGCAATAGGTCTAAGGTGCTGGAAGATTCCCATGATGCACTGGGTGTTTCTTCTTCACTCACTATGTGTTAATAGACCTCTCTGCTGAATCATACCTGTTATTAATCTCTGTCTCTCTTCCACAGCATGTCTTTATCCTGTCTTCCTTCTCTCACCCCAACCAATCACTTCAGATGGCCCCGCCCCTCCCTGAGCCTGGTTCTGCCGGAGGTTTCTTCTTGTTAAAAGGGAGTTTTTCCTTCCCACTGTCACCAAAGTGCTGCTCATAGGGGGTCATATGATTGTTGGGTTTTTCTCTGTATGTATTATTGTAGGGTCGACCTTACAATATAAAGCACCTTGAGGCAACTGTTGTTGTGATTTGGTGCTGTATAAATACAATTGAATTGACTTGAAATTGAAAATATCTGATTCAGGAGTGCAGACAAAACAAAATGAATTAACTGTTGAGAAATTACATTTTTATCCCTCAGAGTCTCAAATGTAATTGGACAAACTAACATCATTTTTTTGCCCTGCATTTCTTTCCTTTGAGAAATTCTTGGGTTGTTTTTGCAGTTTTCTTTGACTCATTGCATATGAAGCTTTGTCTGATCATCTTTGCAGCATTTGTCTGAGTCTGAGCAAAGACTACAGCCCCGTAGATTTCACAGCTCATCAGTGACCCACTTCCACTGCAGCCATACACGCTCATGCCATAACAATACCTCCACCATGTAAGACACATGATATGGATGCTTCTAGATCATGAGGTGTTTCTCTCCTTCTGCATACTTTTCTCTTCTCATTATCCTGGTAAAAGTTCATCTTGGTTTCCTCCACCAAACAAACATTTTTTTTCAGCGCTGTGTCGGCTCTTTTAGATTTTTTCGACTTCCTGTTCTTGAGTGTAATCCGTGGCTTGCACCTTGTTATAAACTCTTTATTGTAGACCTCATTAATGACACCACAGTAAAACCTGAAAAGAAGCTAAAGTTTTATCTTTTATGTGAGAAAAGTTAATAAAAGAAAAAACAGACACAAAGCCCACAGAGAGCTTCATGCTGTAAGCAGTTTCACAGTCTGTGGTCGATCCTTTTAGTTTATCCCTTTCTGTTGAAATCTGTATGGCTTGTAATTTTGTGCATAGCACAGGCAGAAAAAACACCGACAGGTTAACCTGCACCGTGATGACACCATCCTCGGCTTTCTCCACAGCTGCTGGATAAAATCCAGACTCAAAGCCATGAGTCAGTGCTCGATTGGGAAACCCTGGGATGATTTACTGAACCACCCTGATGATCCTGACAATGTTGTTGGGATGTGACAAGTCAGATAAGAAAAAGATATCCTGGGAATGCTGGACTGGATTCATGGTACAGGGTTTGGCTTCTGTGTATTGGGGCTATAAAAATGAGGTGTGCAGTATGGGGTCATGAGTGAGATTAGCTTCTCTGAATAAGTTGTGCAAAAGATTTCTTTCTTTAAAGGTTTCATATCGCTGCATGTGTTTTATCTACAGTAATCTGTGCTGGTGTAAAACTCCGCTTTTTTGGCTGCAGATATATTTTGTTTGGGTAAACAACGTCTCTGAATATTACTTGCTCTAGGAAAATGTAAACATGTGATTCCTCCTTTGAAAGCTGTTCTCTAAAAGTGAAGAGGCCTGATGAAGGGTGTTTTCTTGCTGGGAGGTGAGGAGCTTTACACAGTGGTGTAATCCAGAGGAATGCGAGCTGAGTTCAAGCTGCCCTCGAAGGGACAAGCTGAACTCTGAGGGGCAGAAAAAGAAAATAAGGATTGTCTGCGTGGCGCTGATAACACAATCAGAAACTCAATGTCGTCAGAGATATGAGAGCTGAGAGACGAGAGCCAGGTCTGCTCCATGTGTGGAACTGAGGGCGATGGAGATCATCCACAAGAGGGCAGCAAAGGCCTAGTTCACCCGAGTCCACTGCAGAGCATAAAGGCTCATTGTGTGACTGTTATTACACTTCATGACACAACTCAAAGAAAAATGAAGCAAACAGGATGAAATTTTTGTGACGCAGCAGAACTGAAGGTCAAACATCTGCCGGGTGCAGGAAAGGAGACAAGGGAAGGACAGAAGAGAAGATTACATTAAAAACAGAATGGAGACGGGAAAAGCAAAAGAAGCAGAGAAGAAGGAAGGAAGGAAGGACAGAAAAATGTCCAACCTTTATTTAAGGTGCACTCTGAGATGGCGCTCAGGTATCTGCAGTGACTCATCCGATCCTCTGTTTTGCTGACACTGGACTTAACCTCGTTAGCAGCTAATCCTCAGGGCCACATTAACAGCTTTAACATGGAGTCGCCACAGTGTCCTGCAGCCCAGAGCTGTAAACAAGCTCCAGAACCAAAACCAGGCCCTTACCAAACCACCTTTATCCAAACCAGAGACAAAAAAGGCTGTGAAACGTCCACGGCTCTGAGAACAAACGAGGCCTCCGAGCTGTGGAATCAAACCTGTAAATTAGAGTTATTAACAGCTTTATTACAACAAGTCAGCGACAGTGATGGTACTGAACTCGACATGTTAGTCGTCGTTGGACCCGGAAGCTTTTTCCCTGTCGTAGATTCAGTCATATGGAGCAGGTGGGATTCTAATAACAGAGAAATAAATCAGTGGATCCTTGTCTGTTCTATGCCCAAAACACCTCAACTAGGAGTCATTCAGGACGTGTCCCAGTCAGATGGTCAAGCCACCTTAACTGGCTCCTTTCGATATAGAGGAGTAGCAGGTCTGCCCCTCCTCAGCCCTCTAAGCCCAGAGGAAGCTTGTTTCTCGTGGCCATAGGTGAGGCAGGAACATAGACTGATCATCCCCAGTCCCATCAGCACCTTGGGCTCTTTGTTGCTCAGTGAGCTCTTCCTTTGCAAAGAGTGACTGACTGGGGGGGGGGGGTCGGCTGTTACCATTTGCACAGAGGGGATGTTCTTGGTCTTGGTTTGAGGACTGTGGTTCCCTTCATGGTTCAGCTTCTGAAAGTTTAACCTGATTCCATGTCTCGCCCCACTCTGCCTTTCATCGGCTTAGTAATCTTGTTAGCAGAGTTCCTACGTAATCCTCCCACAGTGTTCAGATCCCTGCAGGTCTATACGGCTTCTTCCCCGCAGCTCTGTGGGATGCTGCTGGACCCCAACTGAGCAACTCAGGTAGGACAAGAGACGCCCAACACTTTGACCAGTGACACCTCCATGGATGCTGCTTAGCTTTGAAATCAATGAAATAAAGTAGATTAGTTGCCGTGTTTCGCTTACAGTTCAGGTGCATGCCCTGGTTTCGAATGGTAGTAGCTGGTGATTTGTACTCTTTAAATTTATTTATACTTATAGTTCAATTTGATCTTCCTGAACCAACGAATCAGGGCAGGAGACACAAGGCTGAACCATAACTATATTTTCTTCTTGGTCTGTGGTTTTATCAGGTTGTCCTGTAAATTTGATAAACTTGATTGCTGCTGATGCCGTGAACTTCTGCTAACTCACACTCATTTGTTTGATATTGATACCCAGTTTGGGGTCTTGTGGAGGTCTAACTGAGGCGGAGATTAATTAAACGTTGTTTCTGTTGAATTTTCAAAAGATGGTTTTTCTTTTTTAACATTTTAGCATAAGCATCAACAGGAGAGCTCCCAAAGTCGCAAAACTGAACCGGGTGAGGGGTATATTTAAGTAACTTTGAGCACATGAAGTCAAAATGGTTTAAAACTCTGAGTCATGTCTGCTGTAAACTCACCAGAGGTGCTCTTCTGTGAGTTTTTCTTTACCCGAACTGAAGGTGGAGGGTGTTGGTGACTCTGATATCCTTTGAGAGCAATTTGTAATTTGGGATGACAGAGTTAAAACTGACTTAACACAAATAATGAGCTGCAGCGTGTGGAAACAAAAATCCAATCTTTTAGTAAAAAGTGGCACTACAATAATTTTAAAATCCAAAAAATCAGCCTATATTAAAAATATACTTATGTGAAAGTATTAATTAACCCAAAATCTAAAGTGCAAAAGTAAAAATATCATTTATGCACTAATTCAATGTGTAAGTGTTCTGTTTTTAAATATTACACTCCTGAAATATAATAATGTCTTTTTATATGGTTAGTTGGTTAAGTTTATGGTTTGTGTAACGCATCATTAATTACATAAATATACGTCTTTAAACCTGCTTTAGCTGTCAGATAGGGAGTGCAGTGTATTGCAACAAAAGGTAGAATATTTACCTCATAAATAAAGAGGTGATGATGCATAAAGAAGCATGAAATGAAAGTAACTTAAAAAAATATACTTAGTTACTTTACAGGATGAAAACAATGGTCCAGATTAGTTTTGATAAATCTGGTTTAGCCTGAGGGTTCACTCAGTTAGGAAGCTCTCTCTTTTGGCAGTTATCTGAAAGTCTAAAAAGAATAACCAGTCAATTCAAAAAGCTCTACTGCTTTCCTAAACCAGCTGATTCGCTCACCTGGCGAAAGAGCCAACTAGCTTAGCAGCTATTTTATAAATGAAAACAAAAAGCGAGAGAGACAAAGACACCATGAAGACACAGACAGATGAATCCTTGAGTTTTACTTTTTAAAGCTAGACTTGCTTATATTTAAAAAAAAAAACATGGTGAGTCTGTGATGTTATCTGCTAATACAACCTGGCTTGATTCACTTTGCGACGGTAATCAAGATGCTAATGAAACCAGGCTAGCTAACCTAGCTAAATATATTAAAACTAAATATAAATATTAAAAAAATAAACAGCTGATTCTTTAGTGTGACTTAGTCCAACTAAATACTGAAAAAGACATTTTTAGTCGACCAACCTTTAAAGTCCAGAAAAACAAAGAGACTGTTAGATGAGTCCATTATTTCAATGCACGCGGCAAACTTTCACATTGCTGCGCCTTGATCCTGATGCCAGGTCGTCATGAGTCAGTCGGTGGTTTTTGTGGGACAGCCCTAAAATGGTAACATCTGTACCCTAAAAACACATTGAATAATGCTAACGTTGCATTTTATCACAATAATCATGCAGCTTTACCAGTTAACGCGTCAACTTTGTTCTGTGGTTGAAAACAAGCCAGACAGAGACTAATAACGTAAACACAATATACTTCAGTGTTAAATTTATGGTAATGTTGTTGTATTTCATTATCAAATGCAGTGTTTTAGAATATAAATATAACATGTTCACATCTTTCCATGTTGGCTTTCCTTTTTTAGAACTGGAAACCTTTAGATAAGAGAACATTTTCCCAGCTTGCTAATTTTTGATGGGTTTTAATGAAAGACATTGCTAGGAAACTGACTAACAAATTAGTCAGCTTCCCAACTGGTTAATTGGCACATACCCCAATTAGAAAGTAAAAGTGCCAAACTGGAGACCAGTTTAAATGAACGTATGGGTGCAGTGAAAAGCCGTTTTGTGCTGCCAGGCCTCCTGTGGAGGATTAGGGTCAGCATCGGTCTGATCTAATTCAGACTGACACTCAGCCAGACATGATCTAAACGCCATTAAGTGCAGCGGGAAGCGGGTCAGTTGTAAACTTAGCAGTGATACAGCTAATTATGTTTGGTTTCCATGTGTCCTCATATCCACAGGCGTTTCCGTAGTGATTGTAAACACAGAGCCTGCCCTGACGTAAAGAAGACGATAATATTTAGAAATAGGTTCACACTGTAATGGCTGACAGTGTCTGTTCTTCTTCTTTGAGGATGTTGAGCTGGGTGGTCAAAGTCGTTCCCCAGCCGCCTGAGCCCAAAAAACCTGAAGAACAGAAGGATGCTGCCCCGCCCCCGGCTCCTGCCCCGCCCCCTGCAGCTGCTCCACCTCCAGTTACTGTAAGCTTTGCCCAACTGAAAAATGTTTTATTGTGTCATGTTTACGTAGCATTGTGAGGCAGAATGGGTTGTTTGCCTTAATAACTCAAATTTTTGTGCTGTTCTCGAAATCACAAGTCTGTGTGGTATCGCCACACTTTAACAAAAACACATTATTAACAATGTCACAGAAAGGATCTGCTGTACCCATAATATTAAACTGAAACAACAATGTTGGTGATTGGCGGAGGTTACCGTTACTATGGAAATGTTGAGACCCATCAGTTGAACCTGAAACTTTAATCAATCATATCATCAAAATCAATATTTTTTTTATAATCTTGATTCAGCTTGGAGCTAATTGGCTTCTTTCAAGGCTTAAAACTCTGTGACCGTAGTGAACAGGAAATTCACTACGGTCACTGTTAAATCCATATGGACTATCATGATTCTGTAAACTATAGTGTTGAAGTGTGTGTGCTAAATGTCCATCATGATATTAATAATTTTATCCAGAAGCAGTATTTGCACTGTTACTTTTTATGCATTATTTTTAGTTAAATATATATAAGATGACTTTCTTTTGTGTGTTAAACAGGAGAAGAAAGTGAAGTTTCAAGATGAAGTCAAAAGTGAAAGTAAGATCATTCACATGCAAATCATTTAACTTTGTGTAGCTCAGTCGGCATCTTTGTTTTTTTAAAATATTAAACATATATCAATGTTTGACTGACAGCACCAAAAGCTGAAAAACCAATGCAGGAACCTCAGACAGGAGCGGAGAATGGGTAAGTTATAAGCTACAAATATACCACACAAGAAACAATGTTTAAACTTAAACACAATGTTAAACCTAAAGTATACAAAAGGAGCCAGCAGTGCAGCTCATATTTTCCACCTTATTTCCTGAAACCTTTCCTCATAGTTCCATAAAAATTAGTTGTTATTTATACGCAAGTTACAACTGTATTTCCAGGAAATCCCAACACACATTGGTTTTATTTATAAGGACAAATATTTTTCCAAATGAGTTTATTTGTTTGGAAAAGTACACATGAGCAGTATTATAACAAACATTATAATACAACTGTTAAATATACAACTCGGAGTTCCCAGTTCAAGCTATGGCTGATAGCTACATTAGCCTAAACTGCTGCTAAATTAGCTGAAATCTAATGCTAACCTAGTCCTTCAAAGATAACTGAAAAACTAATTTTCCTCTGAATTTTCTTAATACTTCTATAGAAAAAATAGCTGGATATTTATGACATTTTATAAAAATGTTTTTCTTTTTGTTGGGTCTGTTCCCACAAACCCCGCTAGTTCTAGAGACTTATTCATCATGAAAGAAAACAAGACAGTCGATCGATCGATTACTTGCGCAAGGGAGGCCTCGTCTGTGTCCACCACGAAAATGACCCCAACGATGGCCTCCTCCTGCTGCCTTTTATTGAGAGACAGTTCACACAAAAAGTAACGCCCACATAGTTTCTAAGACAAGGCATTGTGTGTGAACTTCTGTATGTAAGTAAGAATGTGTGTGTGTGTGTGTGTGTGTGTGTGTGTGTGACCTCCTGCTGACCAAAAGGGTCATAAAAGCAGGAAGCTTACAACACAACAAACAGATCTTTCAGATAGGATGTATCTACAATAAAACCTCCCCCAACACAAAGTGGTTAGAGGTGTTCAGGATCAAAGGAATGGCTTTGATAATACTGCTTGAAATAAGACTGTACAAATTTAAGAAACACAATGGCAACATTCAACAATTAGACCTAACACTTTTTAATTGTTTTTCTTTTTATTATTATTTTTCAGTAAAAACCTAACTTAAAGGCTTTATTAATCCTAAAACCTAATATTATACAGATTTACTAATTAGTACTAATAGCTCTAAAATTCCTGTTTGATTCAGCTGTTAGACTTTATTAACAGTTACCGTATTTTTCGGACTATAAGGCGCACTTAAAATCCTTTAATTTTCTCCAAAATTGACAGTGCCCCTTATAATCCGGTGCGCCTTATATAAGAATTCTGGTTGTGCTCACTGACCTCGAACTGATTTTATGTGCTACACGGCGCTCAAAAATCTGTCAAAAAAATGTTTTAGTACGACTTTGGTAAGCTACGAAGCCGCACCGCTTGATGGATTGTCGGAGCATTACGGCTGCCATAGTCAGGAGTCTCGCAGAGTAATCTGGATCCAAAACTCCGTCCGCTTTAGGTCCCAAAGTCAAACGAACACTGCAGCATCACTGAGAGTTACAAACTGTCTAAATTCTTTCATCTTTAATAAAATGATCAGTGTTGCTGCTTTACCAGGTGTAACAATTAAGTTTAACATCCAGGCATCCATGAAAACAGGATTTATTAAATGTAAACATGTAAATTAAATGTATGAGTTAGAAGTTAGCAGGAAGTTAGCTCGCTAGCTTCCACCTAAACATGATATAGCATGTTCTGACTGAGAGATTTCTGAAACAAATTCAAACGTACAGCTCTGCTATCACTTCCAACACAAATGAAGACAGAAAACTAAACAGCAGTGACGTTTGTAGGGTTACTGAAGTTGGGCTAGCTGGTATATAATGATGTGCTATGTGGTGGCTAGCGGCACAGCTATATTAGCATAACATAAACACAGTGAAGCTGGAGGATGAACGCTAACTTTTTTCCATTCAATAAAAGTTAACGTGAAGGTTCCTGATGGTTAGAGACAAATGCCAAATTTCAGTCAGGAGAACAACTGAGATAATCCATCCATGATACGAGGTTAGTCATTAATATACTGCAACAACATGGAAATAGAGCAGCTGTTAGGGAATTCAACATTAATGAATCAATGGTACGGAAGTGGAGGAAGCAAGAAGAACGAGTTGAGTAAAGTGTTTTGTTTTGCTTAATGCGCCTTATAATCCGGTGCGCCTTATGGTCCAAAAATACAGTACTGCACGATGGAAACATGATGTTAATGATGGATTCTTCACTGTGAATGTCTCATAGTTTAATTCTATCTGTGATAATACTCCACTGGAGAATGCACTGTTGGCTTGCTAAGTGACTTTTCCCTTCTTAATGATTTTAGTACCTTTTTTCTTACCTCTGACTCCAGTGAGGAAAGTAACCAGGGACATTTTCCTTGTACACACTAAAGATTAAATATCTCTTTATGTTTTTCAGCCTTTAAACAAGCTGCATAGTTTCAGTAGCATTTTTGATTTTGAGCCCTGATTATATTTTGGTTCAGTGTTACATTAGAAGGGAAAAAAATCTTTGCTTTGTTCCCGGAGAGTGAATAAAAAGCCTGAATTTAAACGTTTACATCCTCAGCCCAACAGCGGGATCTCAGAGCGGCATGCTCACGTGGATCAGCGGCGCTTTGCCTCAACCCGCAGTCTCACCGAAAATGAGCCGAGCAAACTCCACTGCCAAGGTGAGGTCCTGATAAACGACCCCGGGATCTGACGCAGAGTCAGACTCAAGCTACATTTTTCAAAAAGATAAGTCTGTGAGGTTTTCGTACACATCAGATGAAATATCTGTTGGTTTACAAGGTGGCAATCCTGATTTTAGCCCAGTTTTTCAGTTTTTCAGATTTAGATTTCCAAAAAACAGAAAATGGATCGCAGCTTACACACACAGCCACTAGTCACAAACACTGTTGCATGTCAAGGCAGAGATCGACAACAATGAGGTCAATAAATAAATAAATATATTAAAAGTAAGATAAAAACTAGAATACAAGGAGAAATGTCTAAAAATGATCAACCACATATCATTTTCTTTGTTATTGACACATTTAAGTCCAGATAGTTATCATCACACCACTTTACAAATTCAGGTAAATCACAGTGCTATCAGAAAACTTAACTATAAGTCTTTTCTCATAAGACGTCCTGCAGATGCCGGTGTACATAATAAAAAGAAGATGTGCCAGAACAAAGCCCTGAGGTGAACCAGAGCTTGACACAATCCCACTGGACATTTGTCCGTTAACAAGGACCTGGACAGTCTCGCGCTCTCGCACAAATATGAGGCTGCATCTTGTTAAAAGCAGAGGAGAAATCAGCAAACGGAAGTCTTGCATACAGACTGTGTTTAATATAAAGAGTTTAATGTCATCCACACTTTTACTTGGCTGATAAGCGAAATGCAAAGGATCAAGTTAACTATTAATGGAGGACATAATGATACTTTTTAAAATCTTTTCATGGATTTTCATCACTAGTGGTTTAAGTGCAGCTGGTCTAAAATAACTAGTTAACGGACTGTTAACAACTCAGTGTCAGGAGTAGGGATCTTCTCACGAACCACAACAGTGGTACACTTATCTTTGGTTGACATAGAAGCACGCGCCTCCTCCCCGTCTCTTGTTGGTCGTCTCGACTGAACGGTCAAGACAAAAAGCAAAGCCAGACCCTGTCGGTTTCAGGTCTTCATCTCGATCCAAATGACCGACTCTGTACATTGGACAGGAGGATTGTAATTAAAACAACGTAATTACTGTTAATTACTGACGTGGTAGCTAAATTTCAGTAGGTGTGAAATCTCAGTTGTATTGTTTCTCTAGACTCAGCTGTAAGTTTGAATTGGTTGGGAAGGAGTCAGGATCCAGAAACTACAGGAAAATGTCGGCAGCCAGTTTCACTTAAAGCAAAAAGGTCTTTTTCAGCTCACACTAATTTCTCTGCATATTTGTATCCTTGCAGCAACTATATATGTAATCATGCCACTAAAACATTTGACTGTGTGTTTGTTAAGATCGCACCACCATACATTCATAAACGTATTACATGGGAGAAAATAAAAGGGGGGGATGACCTGACCCGCACACTGGTGTTTCGTTTTGACTGATGATACTGAAACAAAACCAGCAGCTAAAAATGTAATGATTTATTATTCAACAAATCAAATATTGAATATTGTGATGATTTGAGCTGGCTGTGCTGTGAACCTTCCAGAACATAAACTGTTCCTTCTTTTAATAATAGGAGTCACAAAAAGACAAAAAATAAACAGAAGCAGAGACACAAAGAGACCACTTACAGTCAGAAACTGATCTCTTTGCCCGTTTCTTCTGCTGACTTATATTCTCCAGGCATGATCGACTCTTCTAGTGTCCAGTCCTGACCTGACCCTGAATGCTCACTATCTTTATAATTGGCTAACAATCTCACCTTAACAGTTTCCCAGGATTACACCTGTAGTCCTTCCTGCAAGCTTCATCTGAACCCCATACCTGCTTGGTGTCTCTCCAAAAGCGCTCGTAGGGCCAGTTTGAGAAGTTAGTTTGTGATTCAGAAAACGCTGATGTTTTTACGAGTCTCGGTCTGATTGATTTGAACATCTGCTGCAGCTGGATCCAGCAGCTCTTTCAGGTTCAGCTCTTTTATTGTTCTGATAGTGTTTCCTTCTCTTTTCTCTCATGCTGCCTACTCACAGGAGGAAGTTGAACCAGCCAGGTAAACACCTGTGTGTGAAACAGCTCTGTGTTCTCGTGATATTTGTGTAGAAGCCGGGAACGTCAGAACTGTTAGACTCAAAGTAATGGACTTTGTATTTTCTGCCCTGACAGTAAACCCGAAGACGAGTGAGTAACCACCATAATAAAAACTAAATACTGATCTGATTCATAAGCCGATCAGCAGGCATATTGCCAAATAGCGAGCAGCTTGAAAAGCCTATCAATGAGCAGAATGCCAAATAGTGAGCCGCTTATCAACAGGCAGGATGCCAGAGATCGAGATTCTTTACGAAAAGCACCAATAGATGAGATGCCAGATAGCGAGCTGCTGTTTAATCCTTCATTAAGCTTCGCTGGATCTTCTGCAGCGCCCCCTAGTGTCCTGTAAAATCCCTCTCACAGTTATTAATGCACGTTTCTTCCTTAGCAAAGGGATGATTGCCTGGATATCTCAGGGTCTGGAGAAGGTTGTTCCTCAGCCTGAGTTGAAGAGCAAAGAGCCGCCCACAGCTGAGCAGCCGGCAGAGGTACGCCAGCACTGACTGATGGACTCCAGCAGCTTCGTCTGAAAGCTGTTCATGTCTCGGCCAAGTTACTCCTGGCCAGTCCTTAATTGCACCTAAGCAGTCAGCATATTTTGAAGGTCTCACTGTTGTTGTAAATAGTGTTTGTTTTAAGTATCTGACCAAACCCAGCCATCGACTGTCAGCTAAAGTTATTAAAGCTAATTTACATCTCTGATTTCAATTTTATTTTAAACAAAAAACACATCTGGCTCTGGAGTGTTTAGATCATTAATAGTTCTTTTTTAAAAAGTTCTGCTAAAGTCCAACATCCACCACAATCATTTAAAGAAATCCTGAACACAATCTGAAACCCCAACAGTGTGTGGAAACCTAAAAGTAATCTTAAACATTGAAAAATCATTGATTACAGATTCTGCAGTGTTTCCATCTCCATGATCATATTTTTAGCTTTTACCAAAATATTCCTGCCTTAGTCACATACTTGTTTCTCCTCAGGTGCGTCAGGCTGCACCTGCTCCAGGTGAGAACAGACCTGAATATGTTTGCAGACACAGGCTGGATTTTAGCTGCTGCTCAGTCAATCATCAGTTTCCTTGTATTTCAGCTGCAGAGCCTCCGGTTACTGTGGTGGAGGTGAAACTGGACCGAGACGACAAAACTGAAAACAAGCCACCGAGGTCAGCGTCCTGTTTTACAACATTATCTTTCCTTTAAATAAGCTGCTTAATTTGCTTAGAAGCACATCTGCGTTTTATTAAGATGCAGGGGCGGACAGATGCCGTGAGTCGTTTGGTACCAAGCCACTAGGGCTGAGGCTCGAGTGTGAAATTCATGGTTTTCAAGGTTTTTATCGTTTTTTAATTTCATTTTTTTAATGTCTTTATTGTTAACTCGGTTGCCCTGGGTCTTTTCCTTGTGTTATGAATAAATCTTCTTTTTTTTGGTACCGGCACTGGTTTTATTTTGTTGTATTTATCTGTGACACCTTAAAGGCCGGTCCGTGAAAATATTGTCGGGCATAAACCGGTCCGTGGCGCAAAAAAGGTTGGGGACCGCTGCATTAGATGTTAGAGGTGAGAGATGGGTGGGTAAATGAGACTCAGGTGAGGATGATTAAGCAAAACATGAAGTAAAACTTGAGATAGATAGAGGAGAAAATGAGACAAACAAGACATGAACAGAAGGTTAACACAAAGAAACAGAGCTCAGCCACCTCACAGGAACTAACTGTTTGTGTAATATTTCAATCTGCCTGTGTTCTTACTCACAGCATGATAGACTGGCTCAAACAGGGCATCGAGAAGGTGGTTCCTCAGCCAGAGATCCATGTTCGCTCAAAAACGGAGGCTGAAGCTCCAGCTACGGCAAAAGGTATCAGCCACAAATCATCATTATAGACCTGTTTAACTCAGAGATGGTCTTTCATGTTGTGGTGGTAAATGTTTGATTTGAACCGTTTTGCTTGGTTGAGCTCAACTGAAGCATCGTGTTCTGCTGACAGCTGGAGAAACGAGAGTACATATTCTTTCTAAAACAAACATTTGGACATTTAATCACCATCGACTGGCTGTACTTTTGTGACATTTGGTCCTGGTTGAAAAATAGCTCCAAAAGAAGAGATTGTGCCAGTGTTGGAGATGTTATATACTTTTTGAAAGTTGCCTGGACTAACCTGGTGGACTTTCAAACAAATGAAAGGTTGTTTAAAATTTGATGTAACCCTTTTTTTGTCAGTTTGAAGGAAATATACGATTGGACTTCATTTGTTGCAAGACACAATGTCATGTCTGCCGGCATTCTTTGAGCTCCCTCAAAAGTTATAGACCAACACAGAGGTCAGCGTAGTTGTAGATAACCTTCACAAAAACCAATAAAATCAGCATTTTTTGGAAATACATGTTTAGATATTATTTAGCAAGATAAACAACGTCCCTCCTCAATCCGGGCCAACGGCACCAAAAACTGTCCCGATTCGTGATTGAGGTGTGAGACAAACGACCACTGGTCCAAGTGCGTCAAAACAATGGTTTTATTAAACACATGTGTGGGAAGATACACAACACTACATTGTCAACAGAGATCTCCGCTCAAAGCATACTTTCAAAATAGTTTTATTATGTCAGGGTTCACGGCCTATATGGTTGTCTCACCCTCCAGATGTTTCCTGTCGACTTATTCATGGCATGCTTATCTTTACCACCTTCTCCATCACTAGTTGCTAAGCAAGCATACAACGAGATATGTTTCACCTTTACCCTAGAAATAAATCTATGTGATGCCTGTGTGTAAGCGTGTTATGCATTCATTCACTGCACTCCAAGTCACTCCCACAATATATCAGTTCAGACAGTCACGCTGAACGAAGCTTCTGACCTTCACAGGACTGAGTGCTTAACTCTTTCATGAGCACATATGCAATGTGTGTAACAACATGATTAAAACTATATGTTTAATAAATTGAATAAATGTTCTCATCAAATGCCACTACTCAAAGCTTAATAAAAAGGATGTAGAAGAATAAACATGATATAAAAATGATATAATTCCCACAGCTTCCTGATTTTTCAACTATAAATGCAGTTGCTAACAGCAGTGTAAGCTAACACTAACGTCCTCTGATCACATTAAACGTCCAACATCTGTAATTCTACTTAGCCTCTTTCTGCCAGATGCCTTTTCTTGGACATGTAAAACTTTAGGATTCAGTGGTGCTGTTTTGTAAAATTATGTTAATCTGATTTGCTCCTCCCCTTTTAAACAGCTGAAGCTCCGCCTCCAGCTCCTCCACCTGTCCCCAAACCAGCCCCAGAGACCGAGAAGTGAGTCAAACCTTTGTCACGGTGTTGTGTGCTGTTTTAAAGTCTTTAAAAAGGGAATCAGGCCCTGCCGAATGATCTATTTTACTCTAAATTGGACCATAATTTACAAAATGAACATCATGTTTCATTCAGTAAGATTTAAAACTAGTGATTTAGACCATAAACTCACCAGGAAGGTGTTACTTAGCTCAGAGATCAGGTGAGCAAGAAGTACATTTTCTCACAGCCTTCTACAAAATCATACCAGAGGAGTCGCCCCCTGCTGGTCATTAGGAAGAATGCAGGTTTAAGGCAGCTTTGCAGCGGCTTGATTTTTCAAAGCTGGAAGCTCAGGTCTCTTCTACTTTTGTCCTCACAGGTCCACCAAGGAAGCTGAGGAGCCACCAAAGTAAGTGGAAACATGTTTATGTTGAGATAGCAAAGTATTTTGTCCTTGTTAGGAGGGAAGCTAGCGTCAGCTAAGTGCAGACAGAAGAAAAGCAGTTCAGGGTCAGGTTTGGTCCTGAAAACCAAACAAACCATCCCTCCGTGATTCCATGCGGATGTTGACCGTAGTTGTCTAAAGTCTTCTTGTTGTTCTTCCAGCATGATGGGCTGGATCGTCAATGGAATCGGTCGCATGTTGCCTCAGCCCGTGCAGAAGTCGGTGAGTTGCTGCTACACGACGCTCAGCTCTTGCAAAGATGCCATAAAATCCCAGTTAGGTCAGGTGACCTGAAGGTGTCATCTCTTTCCTTCATACAGGATGCAGGAAATGACGAGGTGCAGACCAGTAAGTACAACAACAACACAACATCAGAGTCGCATCACACTCAGTTGTGAGTTTATTAGTGGCTAATTGTACGACAAGCAGCTTGGACAGAAAATACTGAGATACAGATAATTTACATCCACCCATCCCAAAGGGAACAATACAACAGGAAACACAGCTCGATGACCTGATATAAATGCACGTGAAAAGGAGACTTTTTATATGCTGTAGCTTGTTTTGAGCAGCCACCACTCACACATGAAGATCCCAATATAGACTTTCTGAAGTTGGCTGAAAGTTGGTTATAGAAATCATGCTGACTGAAAACCTGGTTTATCCTTACACTGTGACTCTTGGAGTGGGTGTAAAATGAATTTGGTTGTTTGGATGCCTTCATTAAATATACTAAAGTTCTATATAAAAACATTTGCTGATTTAAAGGAAGTGAGGTGGGAAATTTCTCGTGTTTCATCCTTACAACCAAACTTTTCGATGACAAACACCCTAAACTGAGCCACAGATTTAAGCCAATTAAAAAGTAATTTTCTTACTACATCTATTTTTTTAGAAGACCCCACTTATATTATTCTGTGACACGTGCACTGGCAAATTGATTGATTGGTTAGTGGTAGGTCAGGGGTTGGTGTCAGTGATGAGGCAGACTCTAACTGGGCTGCTCTTCTCCTTCTGTTTCAGGGGGGAAAGGCGGACAGAGCCCCTTAAAATAAAAGGAGAAGGAAGAGCGGGACAGAGTCGCTCACACTGACACTGACAGCAGCAGACACTTTAACTGACTGACGGACACTCAGAGCTGTTTGCGCACAGCTACGGCAAGATTCAGTCCTGTAGCGCTCACAAAGCTGCACTGCTTTCAGGTTTTGCACAGCTATCATGCGTAACTTAAACTTAGAAAAGGGGCACAATTATATGATTTTATTCAAGGGGACTCATTCTGCTTCTGCTCCCTGTTTTAATTGTTTCACTCTAACAGAGTAGCTTTGCATGATTCAAAGTCCAAAATAATCCTTTGTCTCACACCGGGTCGTTGTTCATTCACGAAGTTCTTTCTTTGTCTGAAACATTATGTTAGCTCCTCCCCCTTTCTTATGATAAGCTGCCCTTTATAAGGTGGGCGGGGCCCTCCGTGTCTGAAATGACCATATTAGGGTTATTCTCACTCTATGACATCATTCAGATCAACGAGTAGAAAAAACTGTGTGAAATTAAGTGTTCACAGATGCCTGAGCCTTTTTTATTAGAAACTTTGCCCATGTTTAATATGAACTTCCACCATCTGAACAGGAGATATTTGAAGGAAAATAAACAAAAAGCAGAATATGTCCCCTTTAATGAACACCAGTTATGATTAGGAAGTCTTTATTGCTATGCTCCGTTTAAAGTCCAAGCCTTTGGTGCCCCTTCATACTGGGAACTCTGGATTGCTGGTAGTCCACGTCGACTGCTTGCTTGGTAAAGGGGACCAGTTGTTCTCATTTCCAGCTCTTTATTTTAATCCTGGAACTTAACCAGAGTAACTTGGCAAGATTCTCAGGTGAAAATAATTCTCAGACAGGAAACTACTTTATGTGAACTTTACTTTATCTGAAACGAGCTGCTTTAGCTCCCGTCTCTTCAAGGTACCCATCTCTAAAAGGCCACTGCCTTCTGATTGCCTGACTTATGGAAGCCTACAGAGGGGCAGCACCTTGTGTTTTTGAGCTGTACTGTCTGTACGTCATGAGCGTGCTGTTCCTGTAGCCAGTGACTTCAGCGTAGTCTCTGAAACTTTGAATACAAATAAACATAAATATGTTTATTCATATTAAAATGATACCAGCCAGAAAGTGAGGTAAAGCACAACTGGTCCCCTTTGAAGGTTTTTGCTAAATCATTGCAGACAACTACAAAGGAAGCCTTTTGCTTAATATTTATTATAATAAAGACATTACTTGGAAAAAAGGTGTCTGTCGTGTTGTTGTTATAAACCTGAAAAGGACAATAGACCTATCAATCAACCAATCAATCAGTTATCAACTGTTCAAAAAATCTAATCGTTTCTAGCAACTTTAGCTATTTTAGGACTCAAAGCACATTTATTTCTAAATTCTTCAATTAAAATATTTATTTCAGACATGCCAGTTGAGTAGCAGGTGCTTAAATACTTCACAATATGGACCAAAAGGAGCAGTTTGAAAATCTAGACGTTCTAATAATTAAACCCGCACATCTAAAACAAATGAAAATGCAGTTACTCAGTATGAATTACCTGAATTACCCCAAACACAGTCCATTTCTACTCTTTAACCTTTTTAAAGCAAAAGTTTCATGCTAGCCATCTGTTAGGATTATTAGATTGAAGTATGTTTCTTATTACAACCTTTTAAATGAATACTCCAGCTTTTACTGCACCTTCTTGGAGACTTCTAAACACATAAATATAGTGAAAGTCTTCAGCCCTGTTCTTCCTGCCATGTGCCATTCAGTCAGTATCATACAGAAGAACACAGACCTGGTGCTGGAGGACATTGAACAGGAAGAAGTCAAGGAAACAAAGCCGGAGGTGAAGGAAGTGAAAGAAGAGCCACAGCTGGAGAACAAAGAGGATGTGAAGCCATCCAAAAAGGAGGTGAGCCTGACCTGACCGAATGACTGTAACACACAGCTCTGAGCCACACCAGCATAATATGCTCACTATGAACACAAGTATTTTAAATCAAATTGTAGTTCTGCCACAGGTAACATGGTACTAACATGGTACTAACCCATGTGGACGAGTGGTATGGTAGCAGCCCTGCAGTCGTAGTCCCAGAAAGGCATGACAGCACTTCAGTTACCAGTACATGTCCTTCAGGATATCAGTATCCCAATGCCATGGGACAATCAACATGGTAATACCAGTGTAGGCACTGTGTCTATTTATATGGTACCATGTTTGGTATTATGGTTCCACAGTAACTACAGGGCACTCCACCATGGTAGCACCAAAGTAATGGCAGCACTTCTATTACCACTGTAGTAAAGATTGTAGATGGTGTATATACTTTTGTCCTTAAGAACAAGGGTCCAATAACCCCAGTGGCATTTGGAAGGATAAGTGTTAATACCAGTGCTGGTACTGTGGCCATCTAAATGTTACCATGGTCATTTTTGAATAAACGCTTTCAATGGGAAACTGGTACTACCAGAATAAGTTATTTAGTAAGCACTTTAGGTACTGCAGCACTTCAAATACCACTGTAGTACTGGTTGTACCATAGTATGTTTTGCAGAGCCAGGATACCAGTGTTCCAGTACCAGGGCAAAAGTGAAACAGCAGTAGAACTTTAAACACTGTGGTAAATAGTGTGATATATGGCAGCGGTCCCCAACCTTTTTTGCGCCATGGACTGGTTTATGTCTGACAATCTTTTCAGAATCAGACTCCAGTCTCAGTACTATGGGGAAGGATAAGGTAATACTAACGAAGGCCTTGTGTAAATGTTATCATGGTGCTACCAGAGTTCATTAGATGACTGATGACTGCTCGAGTGAACTGTTGCTACGTAACTAAAATCATGGCTGGTTGCAGACTGAAGATGCAGAATCGCAGGTGGATGAGTTGAGTCCACTGATTGAAAGCATCAAAAAGGAGGCTGGAGAGGCAGTCCTAGCTCACATGGAGGAAAGGTTAGCCTCAGTCTTTTGTCTCATATGTGCAATAAGGATGATGATGATGATGATGTCTCTTGGGCATTCTTGGCATTCTTAGGGAGCAATTTTAGCAAGATGTCTTTGTTATTTAAGTGTCACATAATTTATTCTTTCCATGACTATTGATTGATCTTGTTACAGGCTGCAGCAGGAGCGTCTGGAGGCAGCTCGTGTGGCCGAGGAGATGGCCAGAAAGGCAGCGGAGGAGGCAGTCCGCCAGCTCGAGGTGGAGCATTCAGCTAAGATTGTAATAGAAACGCTACCAGAGTCCAATGAACAGTAAGTCACATCAATTCAAAACATCACGCATAAGCAGCGCCATGGCAAAGTGCTCTAACCTATGAGCTTTTTGGGATTTATCAGGAAAAAATCCTTGTAGTATCTCAAACATCTGAGCAGTAGTATGGTAAACAGAAAACAGTCCAACGTGACCTGAAACCTTGAGTTGCTCCTATTTGCTTTGAACAGGCTGCCCAATATCCTGGAAGAAGAAAACGAGGATGATCCAGAGTAAGTTTCCTTTCGTGAAGCCCAAATAACAACGCTGCTGTCTTACATGCTGCTGTTGTGCTCCTAGCTTAGGCTGCTGCAGCTTTTATATCACCTGAAAGTGATGGGACAGGTGAAACAACGTTCTTATCTCAAACACAATCCACATAGCACTTTATATTTCAAGTGTTGTGTTGAACAGTGTGTTAAATAACTTACATGCTACTGCTGAACTCCTATCAGCAACATGTAAGTTTTCATGAAAAGAGACATTTCCCAGCTCTCTTTGCTGCCTTTAACAACAGGCTGGTTTCTCTCATCTTTGATTGCACTCAAATCAAAGGATGCCACGTTAGCTAGTAACATTAGCTAACAATAACTAGAAAAAAAACTTTTTCATCTAATGAATGCTGTCTAGCCAAATTGAAGTTTGGGGAAATGAGGATTATCGTCAGCAGAGCATTTTATTGATTGGGGCTCTTTGATTGAAAGCTGTCAATCTTGGCTAATATAAGCAAACAGTAGCTTACTTGTTAGTCTTAAAGATTTGTAAGTGAAACCTACAAATCTCACACACCTCACTCCCAGGGCTGTTTGTGCAGATAAATTAGGTTTTTCTAAGTTACTTTATCAGCTAACATTACAAGCTATCACCACATTTCTGTGGATAGCTTACATAGCTAAGTTAGCTAGCTAGCTAACAGTAATGTCCTCAAGTTACTTCTTGAAAAAAATCGCTGGAGTGTAAATGCTTATTGGCTAGTTGGCTACATCTAAGTTAAAACCAACTGCTAACACTAACTAGTACTACATGTAACGTTATACTGTTCTGACCTTAGCCCTCAACACAAAGCAAAGGTGTATGGCATCAGTGTCACTGTACAGGACATACAGGTCATACAGTTTGTAGAAAGATAACAGTGCAGAACATCTTTTGTGTATATCGCATTCATTTTGTATCTCATGCTAGCTCATGGATTGAGAGCTACAGACCACTGATGTCAGTTTATACACCACGAGTGTCATTCATAACAGCTGTTTTTATGTCACGCCATCTGTAACATTCATCCCTGAACACTGACCTTCCACATCAGTCAGGTTCTGCAAACCAGTCGACTGGTCATTAAATGTCAAAAAAATAAAACCTCGAAAAATTTGACTTCCATATGTTGTAATTATGAGAACATCTAAAATACGAAACACGAAACACGAAATCGTAAAAATACTATACATTCAGGTCCCATTCAAAGAACAGGCTGTTGGAATAGGAAGCATTATTGTTGGATTCAGCCTGTTTTTCTTTAAATTGATAGAAAATTGATTTGAGATCGCTGCTGTCGCTCTGTGCGACTTGTTTCTGTTCTTGTAGAGCTATGAAATATTTTGTCAACATTTTCAACATAAGGCCTCCAAAGGTTTGCTGTGTGTATATCCATGTGTCCATGGATAACAGTAGTGTAGTTTGTGGACAGTTTCTGCTGGTAAAGCTCTAGCCTCTTTAGTTTAACAGCAGGCTTCATCTTTACCTTCGCTGCTCTCCGCTTAGCTCTGTCGCTACCGCCTTTAGCTTCAGAATGGATGAGCTCAGCTGTCTCAGGTGTCTGATCGGGACTCTCCATCAACATTTGCTGCACGCTGTTCAGGTTACAAAACCTGCAGGAGGACAGTGAAGACAGCACAGAGAATCAGAGTCCCGAGGAAAATAAAGTGACAGAGGAAGACAAAATCAAGACCACTATTGAGGAAGAGACTAAATGTGATCAGTAAGTTTGGTCATAGAATTTGGTCTGCTTGTAGAGTAAGAAACTAAAAGATACTCAAATAGTTTGCACATATTTCCTACACACAAGCGTGCACTAAGAGGCTGACGTACCTGTTGGCATTATCAGATCTATGAAGCTTTAAACCTTTTACAGCTTTTTAGAGCAAACTGAAGTCCTGCCCTGTTCCTGGCTGGTATCGCTTCTTTTTAACAGAAGGTGTTTGTTCGAACTTGACTCGCTCCACTAGGAGCTGAAATCAGTTTTGTCACTTGGAGAATATCCTGAAGGATAAAACCAGAGGGCCGCGCAGGCAGTTCTCCCATAGCTTCTTCCTCAAACTTGGTTCACAGCTCGTTTACTTTTCCATAACACAAATGTTACCTGGGTACTAAAGAGTCCAGTGTATTTGCAGGAGTTGGTTGGCCAAATAAAACACTAACAGGTTTTATTTGGCTCCTTTCTAGCTCCAATGAATAAGCCCTCCTAACGAGGAATGGTCCTTTCAAATCTTCAAGTTGTCATTCGGTTGTTAAACTAAAGCTTTCAGCGCCTTGAGGCAACTGGTGTTGTGATTTGGTGCTACAGAAATAAAATTGAATTGAACTAAACTGTATACCCAAGATAAATGTTAGAGACTTTTTAAAAATTTGCCATGTAGTTAAAACAAAATCCAGCCCTGCCTATGATGGGTCACTGATGACGTCCAGCCTACCTACACATTGTTTAATTTCCTACATGTGTTTTGGCCATACAGTTCTTCTTTTCAAACATTTTAAATGTGTCACATTAGTGACACCTGTACATAAATACATATTTATAAAAAGTTCAAACCAGGCCAGACTTTGAACAACACAACTTCACACCACAGATTTAACCTAAGAAGAATCAGCTGATTCCTGTTGTTAACGGTGAATGTCAGCCACAGCCAGCCGAAGTAACTCAGTTGGGAGAGCGTTAGACTGAAGATCTAAAGGTCCCTGGTTCAATCCTGGGTTTCAGCAAGCGGACAATTTTTTTGGTGGCTGGAAAGTGTAGTGGTAAGACCACACACCCTTGGAGCGGAAGTCGCAAGTTCAATTCCCTCCCAGTATCCAGTAAAGGTCCTGGCTAGGTCCCTCATGCCAAAGGAATGCCCTGGAATGGCGCGGCTACGTCTGCAGCCTGTCCGCAGCTCGGACGTGACACATTTCACTGCATGTTGTACTCTGTATGATTATGTATGTGACCAGTAAAGCTTGTTTTGTTACCCTGACAAAGGCCTGACTTCAGCAAACTGGCATGATGGGTTCACATGGAGTCTCCTGGTAAAGCTCTCTTTGGTCTCCAACAACAGTCGGCACTAATAGTAGATGGGCTGTTACCGTCTAACTTTCTGTTGTTAGATGTTTCCTTTGTTGTATGTATAGAGGGGCTTTCAGAGTTTACGGTTATCCAGAAATCAGGACAGGACTTTGGTTCAAATAGTTTTTATGCCCAGACATTTACTATGCACTACTTCTGTAGAAGCTTTGTTGCTTCTTTCAGTTTTTCCAGTTATTACATTTATCTTTATTTTCTGCTGCGTCCTGCCTACTTTTCTTCTGTGAATCAGGGCAGATCTCAAAAGGTAGGTTGGATTTTTTTATAGGCGGTATAACCACACAGAATAAAGCAGTTCTGTTATGTCAGCCAGCTACTGTGTTTCACCTGCTTCTGGTGGCTTCATTATGGTTAACTATAGTTGAAGATTCAGTCCAAGATACAGCCAAGAGGGCACATTTTCCCTTTGTATAATCAATTACCTTGATTACTTAGAACAAAAAATACTAACAGGTCCAGACACAGCCCAGTGTTATCTTCTTTAGCAATGCTGTTTGAACAGGGCAGGTATTGTAATCGATTATATTGATGTTCTCAAATATTGTTGACAGCATCCTGTTATTTCTAATATAACCGCCAACAATTAACAAAATAAACCAAACTAAACTGGCTCACCATTTCTAGAAAGAATTTGATGTGTTTAAATGCGATTTGTGTCCTCTGTACACACTTACCCATAATAACAACGTTATCCAGTGAACGGCAAAAATGAGAAAAGATCTCACCTCAGATATTTGCCCCATGGGGTTCAGGGTACAACCTTATGTCTGAATGTTGGACCAGTTGCAAACATTTTGTCTCATAATTTAGAAAAACAGGACCTAAGAGTACAAATGTCAGTATTTCCCAATGAGATCCTTCCACAGTAGATTATACCTCAAACAGAAGCCACTTACATTGCAATTGTAAGTTTTCCTGTGCCCACGTGCTTCTCACTGAGATATTCACCTCACACTGTAAACTCTGACATGAACGTTGCTGTGAATTGTTGCTTGTCAGTGCAGATGATGTCAGTGGAAGGATCAGCTCTGCAGCTTTTGTGGAGGTCTGGTTCGCTCTTCTATGATGTTAATGACGGCTGCTCCTCTTCACCAGGTGCATGGTAGACGTCTGCCCAGCTGAAGATGAAATCAAAGCAACAACTCAAGTGGAAAAGGTGGAGCCCGCTCCAGACGAAACCCACAAGCCCCCAACTCCACCCACCGAATCTGAAGCACCAGAGGAAGCCACTCCTTCAACAGATGCAGAACCAGTCTCCCAACAACCTGAGCCACTCCCTCCAGAAACTCCACCCACTACCACGGATCAGGTGATGGTCTCCTGGATTCTGCTTTAGTAGATGGTAGTTTGGTGATCCAAGCAGAAGAGTTCTCTCAACTGGTTGGGAATGAATCGGTGTCCCTCCATGAGCTTGAAGATGGAAGAGCACAGAGGGAGGTGTAGTTATCTTTCCTTAGACTGCAGTTGGTGAAAAATGTGAAGGTTCCTGTAGTTAGCAAGACCTGAGAACAAGGAGGAATGTACAAAAGACCGAGTCAAAGTGGCTCTGAATCTTTGTGGCTTCTTTCCCGGAGAGCAAGAGGAAGAACCTGGTGAAAGTCAAAGAGACAATCCAGGAACTTGAAGAACTTATTATTGGAGGACATATTAGAAAAAGTTCTGGACTTGAAAGTTCTGCTGACCTGGTGCCAGATACCACTGGCGCTGTTATTTATTGGTCTTAATTTTTTGGTATGTTCTCACTTCCTAAACCAGCACTCTACAACCTGAATTATACGTACTTCGAAGAGTTAATCTCTGATTAATTTCTTCTGATTATCTCAGATATTTCACCTAAAATGTCAGAAAGGAGTTCCAGCTGCTTGACTTTGTCCTGAGCTTTCAGTGTATTGAGTGGTCTTCATCAGAGGACCGAGCTAGCTAAGCTGTCGTGGAGATCAGTCTGTTGGTGTTAAAGGTCATTAGCTCGTGTGGACGTCGGTGATAAATCCAATTCCTGTGGTTCCTTGGGAACAGTTGGAAAAGAGCATCTCTACTTGAGAATCACTCACTGGCTTTCTAAGGAAATTTCAACCATATGTCATGTTCCTGTGACTCCAGGGCAGAGTGACAGTTATATCTTGTTTTTAATAATTGTTTTCTTCTTACTTCTCAGACCAGCACAGCAGAAGCAGAAGAAGGTGGATGTGGAGGTGAGACTGAAAAATCAGGTTTTATCTGTTCGGTCTTCTTGTTTCTCGTTCCGACTTCTTTCTTCATGGATTTCTTTGCCCTTCGTTACCTTCACTGGTCCGGTTTTAGGAGTTCTCACCTTCTCACTGCTGTTTCTCTGTCTAGTTCCTGACATTTGCTCTCCGATAAAGAGCTTTCTGCTTCGATTCCCTCATGCTGCCGAGTGTCTGGAGAGCTGCACAAAGCTGATGCGTGACCATAACCTCACCCCTCCCACGCTCTCCGTGCCGGCGCCGCCGCCAGAGCTCGCCCAGCTGACCCAGGAGCTGTCGCAGCTCACCAAGCAGGCGCAGCAGTGCTGTATGAGCATCTACAGCCGCTTCAGGGGCCTTAACTCCAACTCCCAGGATCCTTAGCAGCCGTAACCCCCAACCCCCTCCAGCAGACTCCTAGAGACACCTCATAGACTTATAATCTGTGTAGATCAAAACCTTTGAAGTGCCAAACCAAACAAACACACTTCCAGTGCCTCTGAACGCTCCATCTCCCCCCCATCCTCACTCCCATCATGCTCTGCAGCTCCGCTGTGCTTCACCATCAGCTGCCAGCTAAGCGCGCCACAGGTAATCAGGAGGAGGTGGATGTCTGAGCTGCTGTAGGCTGTGTGCTTGTCCCTTTGCTGTTTTTAATGAGTCTTTTAGAGCTGAATCACCAACAAAACTGGGCAACAGAATCTCCATGTTTACCTCGCGATAGTCTGTGTGATGGGATTTGTTACTGAAGAGTTCTTTATCTGCCACGTTGTTGCCCCTGGTGATGGATTTTCACGAAGCAGCGTGATGCAGATTTCCTGTGGAGGCCGAAATATTTAAGCAAGCATGAATCCGTTTTTGCTCCATTTATGTGGACACAGGAAATCAAAACTGGACTTCAGTCCTGTGATTCTCATTTAAGCCTGAAGAGAAACTCCGTGACTTTACCTGCATCATATTTTCTGTGACCTGTTAGAATAAGAGAGGCCATTTATCGAGCTGGTAACATTAAATGCAGGGGGCTTCTGTCGATTTGGGGTTATTTCCAGACAGTTTTACATATTTAATGCTGACTAACTCTTGTAAACACCACACATCTGTAAACTGGAGAACACACTTGGCCTGTAAACGTATAAAAATTAATATATTTATTTAAATACACATTTTTCTTACCATAAAACCTCATCAGTTCTTTTTGTTTTGTTCTCTGGATGTGTCCAGAGGCAACAATCAGCATTTTATCATCTACAAATAAATGAAAGCAAAAGTTTAAAGTTGCGCTGGTGCTTTGGAAACAGCAGTTTAACACGTCGACCTGAAATGCGGTTCAGTTGAGGGCGAGTTTATTCGTGTCGCAGGAAGACGTCGCCTGAGGTCCAACTGCATTTATTTTCTGGTCCTCAGAAAACTGCAGTAAACGTTTGGCTGAAGCTTCAGAGCTGAAGGTGGAGGCGATGGATGTGATGGAAGGGAAAGGTCTGAACATCCCCCAGATTATCACCACCCCAGAACCAGAACCGAACAATCTCACAGCCCCAGAGCTCAGGTAAAAGACGACGTGTATGCTGCTGCTCACGGCCTTGAGGGGGCGCTGTTACCACGCTAAGACATGTAAATGTATGAAAGCATCAATGTTTAATGTCTGTGTTATCCTATCTTCATGTCCAACTCTGCATCCTTTCATGGTTGTTCTTGTCCTGCTAAAACATCTAACAGCTCCAAATATGATTAAAAACACAACGCTGAGTTAAAATCAATGTAAATGGTTTCCTTAAATCTTTCTTTAGCTCCATCCTTTCTGAAACTGTTTGAACTGATTCATATCTTCATGTTCAGAGGCCTGCACGCCAAAGGAAGTTTGACATACCCATGTTATCACTGTCAGGGTCAGAGGTCACCTGAAGGTGGTCTTCAGCTCCATAAGTTAACCCAGGGTTTATCTACCTGTGAACATGTTCACCTGAAAGAGGCAGAGCTTCTATCAGAAACATGGACAACAGCAGAATCATATTTACATATTTATCACATATTTAACTAAACACAGATGTTACGGTGTGTGAGGGGGAAACACTATCGTAGTATTTAAGTCTAAAAACAGACGGTCTTCGAAACCTTCAGCACACAAACATCCAATTAATTTTACAGGAATGGAGACGTGCTTTTCCAGAGATCCAATTGGCCAGTAGGCGGTATTTTTGTATCTGCTGATCTCAAAGATAACCAGAAATCTTCAGATATCAATGAAATTCCTCGACGTGTAGCAACAAGAGACGGAATAAACATGCAGTGGGCGGGTCCTAAGTCAATATTCTCGCAACTTTAATGAAAGCAGGCACCAATGGGAGCAAAGGATATTTGTAACTGACCAGTAGTGACAAACACTACTGGTCAATACACACTACAATATACACTACTTTGTCAGTATGTCTGTGAAGGTTCTCAGTCATCCAGGTCATCGTAGTCAAAGGAGTTGCAAAGAAAAGCGTCTGGACTTCTTTGAGTTGCTTGAAGACGTTTCACCTCTCATCCGAGAAGCTTCTTCAGTTCTAAGGTCAAATGGCCGAGAGTCCCAGATTTAAACCCAGTGGGAGTATCCCCCCAAAGAGGGACAAAGGACCCCCTGGTGATCCTCTAATCACATGAGCCAAGGTGTGAAAGCGGGTGTGGGACCTAATCAGCCAGGGTTTCGGGTGAGCTCATTGTGAAACCTGGCCCCACCCTGTCATGTGAATTCCTGAGGTCAGATGGCCCAGGATGTGAGTGGGCGTTAAGGCGTCTGGGGAGGGAACTCAAAACTGGATTATAGATGGCAGACAGTTGGTGTCGTAAACCACCGCCTCTGTTCAAAGATGGTCGCTCACAGTGGACATAGATGGCCTCTTTCACTCCTCTTTCAAACCATCTGTCCTCTCTGTCCAAAATGTGAACATTGGCATCCTTGAAAGAGTGACCTTTATCCTTAAGATGCAGATGGACTGCTGAGTCTTGTCCTGTGGAGGTGGCTCTTCTATGTTGTGCCATGCGCTTGTGAAGTGGCTGTTTGGTCTCTCCAATGTAGAGGTCTGGGCATTCCTCGCTGCACTGTACAGCATACACCACGTTGTTAAGTCTGTGTTTTGGAGTTTTGTCTTTCGGGTGAACCAGTTTCTGTCTGAGTGTGTTGCTGGGTCTGAAGTACACTGGGATGTCGTGCTTGGAGAAAACTCTCCTGAGTTTCTCTGATACACCGGCTACATAGGGGGCCACTTCACAAGCCACTTCACAGCCACTTCACAAGCGCATGGCACAACATAGAAGAGCCACCTCCACAGGACAAGACTCAGCAGTCCATCTGCATCTTAAGGATAAAGGTCACTCTTTCGAGGATGCCAACGTTCACATTTTGGACAGAGAGGACAGATGGTTTGAAAGAGGAGTGAAAGAGGCCATCTATGTCCACTGTGAGCGACCATCTTTGAACAGAGGCGGTGGTTTACGACACCAACTGTCTGCCATCTATAATCCAGTTTTGAGTTCCCTCCCCAGACGCCTTAATGCCCACTCACATCCTGGGCCATCTGACCTCAGGAATTCACATGACAAGGTGGGGCCAGGTTTCACAATGAGCTCACCCGAAACCCTGGCTGATTAGGTCCCACACCCGCTTTCACACCTTGGCTCATGTGATTAGAGGATCACCAGGGGGTCCTTTGTCCCTCTTTGGGGGGATACTCCCACTGGGTTTAAATCTGGGACTCTCGGCCATTTGACCTTAGAACTGAAGAAGCTTCTCGGATGAGAGGTGAAACGTCTTCAAGCAACTTAAAGAAGTCCAGACGCTTTTCTTTGCAAACTCCTTTGACTACTTTGTCAGTATTGACAAGCAGAGCAATGCACGGTTGGTTCATACGTGGAAGGGTTTTCATCCCAAATCTTCCTGTGCAGTATCGGCCTCCGATGGTCTTTGAGGTAAGTCGTATGTTCAGATGACGTCTCGGTGGAATCAAAATAAAAGCGAAGCTGCACAAAGCCAAAATCTTTAAAGCAGTTTTTAACCCAAAGAATTACATTAGAATCACTTTGTCGTGTGTTTCCACAACTGAAGATTAGCTTTAGAGACTCTGAAAGTGTAAATGTAGGTGAGTGCAGAGCTAGAATAAAAGCTTTGTGAATCTGAAACTGTGTTTGAAACCATTAATGAAGCTGGTTTGTTAATCTGGTCGAAATTAGAAGCTAGTCTCGCCGCTCAGCAGCCGTTTGAGTAATGTCTTGGGTGGTTATTTGGGCAGTTATTCTAAGGTTTATCTGAATGAGTCGGTGGAGAGTCTTGACTTTATTGTCATTGATCACTGAGACCAGTTAACAACAGTTTAAAGAGCTTTTTTCTGCTTCTACTACACAAGTTAGACAACCATCAGTTGGTTCAGGGGCCAATGCGATGTTCTGTCGTACCACGATAAACACATCTTTAAGATTGTCTGTCTCCACAGACGGTATGCGAGCATCATATGGACACCTGCGCTTTTGGTGAATTTCTCTCACTATAGTACAATAATACTGTGACCTCAAAGCAGCCATATTATTGGTCACATGATGTCATTAACCCATTTAATCCCACTGGCAAAAATTGTTGCCATTTTAACCCTCTATGACTTAAAAAAATGAAACATATTGTGTGTAGGGGAAGTCTAAGGAGTAAAATCCATGCACTTATTTTGCAAAAGGCTCCAACAGCACAAACACGGTGCAGAGGTCCAGTTCAGGGTTCACCATCCCCCTCTCAGTCACAGAGGTCACGCCCACTAATATTGCAAATTTTAATCCCGTTTGGCTCTCTGGAGAAAGAGCAGACAACCGCTATAAATGAAATGAAACTAATTTCTGTCCAGGACTCCGATCTGGTCCCTGTCTGACGAAGATAAAAGCAAGTCTAAAGTCTGTTTGAACAAAAGCTTCGGGTTCTCTGTGGGCCTTGAAACACCAACCGTCTCCTGGAAATGTTGAAAATGATTCACAGTTTCTGGGTTTGAGCTTTCTTGATTTGACTGAGCTCTCTTCAGTATTGTGATTGTTGCTGTTGTTGATTTGTTGAGCTGACTAACGTTTTAGAGGCATTTTTTATCGTGCTGAGGTTTTCTGGATGGAGGGACTTCCTTTAACCTCAGTAAGAGCATCAGTCTCTGACAGCTTTAATGTGTTCTGCCATTCTGAATCTGGACTAAATGCAGGCTGGAACGTCTTATTGTTTCCTCTCCACGTGTCCGTGTTGATGTCTGTAGTGTTGCAGGTGATGTGTCTGCAGATGAGGACGATCCCGAGCTGCTGAGGGTCGGTTTGAAAGTCTGGACCACTCAGGGAGACCACCTGACTGCAGACGACGAGTGAGAGAAACCCCACAGACTCACAGTGAGCTCCCTGCTTCCACCTGCCTGTCCACCATGTTTACCTTCCCGTTCTTCCTCCTGCAGGACACGTCCGCTGTCGGCGGCCAGCGTCGGCAGCGTGGTGGTCCAGGACCGCCTCAACGAGCTCGTCAGGCTGTTCAAAGGTCGGACGGAGCGGCAGAAAGAACGGCTGATCGACCCGGATGAATCAGAGGAAGAAAGTCCCGCAGCCTGTACGTAGAAACCGGTGTCACGAGTCAGGTCGAGTCAGAAGCTTTGATAAGATAGAACCAAATCCTGCATCAAAACGCCGCTGCAGTGGTTTGATCAGTGATTATATGAGTTTAACAATATTCGTGCATGAAGGGTTTGAGTAAATGATGAGATTAAACACGTTGGATTAAATACTGAATGATTTTCAGCTGCATCAGTGTAAAACCATCAAAATGACGTTCTCGCGCTTCCTCTCTGATCCCTACAGCTCCAAGCAAAGCTCCGCCTCCCCCTCCTCCCCCGCCTCCCCCGGGAGAGGAGAAGAAAGACGCAGCAGCAGGAGGAGAAGAAGAAGAAAAGGAGGAGGAGAAGGAGTTTAAATTTGAGCTTCTGGGATATGAGGTCAAAATTCCCAATCTGCCCAAACTTCCCCCGATGCCTGGCTGGCTCCAAGCCATCCTGGAGTTCCGCTTCCCCTCGAGCATCGACCCGTTCACCGGTGAGAAATCGAGTTCTCCATCACCGCACTTTTCAGGACAGCCATATTCACCCACTGCTTCAGCTTCTGGAGTTGGGTGGAGATGAGTTTCTGGGGTAATTTGTGACAGAAGCAGAGAAGCAAGCGTGAAAGGGAAGGTTTACAGGATGGCAGTGAGACCTGCTGTGATTCGTTGGCACTGACACAAACACGGGAGGCCGAGCTGAAGATGTTCAGATGTTTATTGGGAGCGAGCGTCCATCAGAGGGACAGCTCAGAGAGGCTCAGATGGTTTGGACATGTGCAGAGGAGGGAGGGTGGAGGATGAAGACAGTGGAGGTTCATGGATGTAGTGAAGGAGGACTGCAGGGGGTTGGTGTTACAGAGCTGGTGTGGTGACCCCTAAAGGGAGGAGCCAAGAGACGAAGAAGTAGATTGTTTCCCCGTTGACAGCAGTGCGCACCTTGCTTTGGTGTCCTTTCAGCTTGTCGTGCACCTCTGGATCTTCAAACTCTGGCCCAGCAGGTGCAGCTCGGTCTTTAACATCAGAGATAGATCAGTGAGGAGCTCAGAGGGTCCCAGACGAGTGAGAGGGTGATGCTGCAGCAGCATCAGGGCACCTCCTGGAGCAAAGTGTAAAACATAAGCCGTGCAGTCTCTCCTGTATCCTGTGGAGGAGACACCTCTCAGAAGGTGCAGAGAGTCCAGAACACCATAAGTGCCCGTATCAGGGGTCACAGGGATGTGATGATGTCACACTTGACGCACTGACCATAAGGTTTTGAGGTTGGATCGAAACTTGATTGAACTTGATTCTTATTTTTGGGACGTGGAGGAAGTCAGAGGAAGTGAAATCTGGTGAGCAAAGGTCACGCTGGTGGCCAAAAAGTTTCTGAGCTGGTTTGAGATGAAACACGACACGTCAGGTGAGGTCATCCCCCCGGGTCAGACTGTCACCTGGGGGGACGAATTTACAGTGCACTACACAAGGATCAGGTTCTTGGTTATCTGAAGTTCAGGTCACCACAAACAGGTGGCGCTGCAGTGAAGTTAAATGATAGTCAGCTCTCTGCTACCAGGGTTTTTTTATGGGTTCTTGACGTCAGAGAGACGTTTGACTGTGGATTTCTGCCCCATAGACCTGATCTACGTCATCTGGCTGTTCTTCGTGGTGGCGGCGTGGAACTGGAACGTATGGCTGATCCCCGTCCGCTGGGCGTTTCCTTACCAAACCCCTGAAAACATCCACCTGTGGCTGCTGGCCGACTACACCTGCGACCTCATCTACATCATTGATATCCTCATCTTCCAGCCCAGGTTGCAGTTCGTCCGCGGAGGAGACATCGTGGTCAGCAGAAATGAAACGACAAATAAAACTTTGATTTTAGCTCATAAACTTTCACAAACAACATCTTTGATTTGGAACTTCTTTTCTACAGTGCAACAAGAAGGACATGAGGGAGCACTACATGACCACAGAGAGATTTAAGGTGAGAACTTTGGGCCAGGGCCACCTGGTGGATGGTGAAGGTACTGCAAGCGGGCCACAGGAAGTTAGAAAATACAATAAATAATTAAAAAAAAATAATGTTCTAATTTAGTTTTAATTTTAATATTCCCTTTTTTTTAAAAAAACAAATCAAATCACTTAAAATAACAATTCTCCCTTTGTGACCTTTTCTCAACCCTGAACTCTCTTTTTTTCAAATAGCAGGAAAAACTAAAATGATGAGATTAAAAATAATAATAAAGAAACACAGCTGTCACTAAAGCTTCGGCTGGGATAGAAAAGATTTTCATATTTCTAAAACTGCTGCATTCATCTGAAGTTTAGGATCTGCTGTTGTATATAAAAATCATAACTCTCTGTGGAAGCCTGCATTCTTTCTAATGTCCAGCAGGGGGCGAATGTAAAGAAATCTCTGAGAAAATGAGCCTGCTGCTCACCTGAAGTCTGACCTCAGTAAACACAGTTTATAGTCTCAGTCTCTAGTTTTAAGTATTAGTACATTAAACTTGATCTTTATTTTGTGAATCATGGTCACATTACAGGGGAAAAAGTGATAAAGCACATTTATGAGGTCTGGCTTCAAAGATGCCAATGGACAAGTCTTAAAAACAGGACCGGTGGGTTTATAAGATGTATAAATATAAACCGGTTTATAAAATGTGGCCTTTAGTGGTGGCTGATGTATCTGGTAATGGTCATAATGTGGATGTTAAAATATGTGTATGCTGCTGGAAAAAAAGATGTTATAATCCTATAGATTCATGAATCCTAACAAAACAAACGAGTCTGCATCTTTGATATTTTTGCGTCTTTACATTGTGCACACAGTTTTTTAAACTCAGCACAGCCTCAGCTGTCTCCGTGCTTTATATTCAGGTCCTCTGAGCTCGTTGGATTCAGATCTCTAGGATGGCTTTAACCCTTTGGTTTTCCCCCGGTGAGTGTTTGCTGTGTGCTTTGCAGATGGACATCATCAGCCTGTTTCCTTTGGAGGTATTTTACTATTTCACTGGAGTCAACTCTCTGCTGAGGTTCCCTCGCCTGCTGAAGGTCAGAAGGTTTTTCTGCTTCGTTCACAGCTGATCTGTGTGGTCAGGATGAACAGCTGACCTCTGTTTTCCTCTCTCAGTACATGGTTTTCTCTGAGTTCAACGACAGAATGGAATCTGTGATGAAGAAAGCGTACATCTACAGGTGAGAAGGTCTCCAGCCTCACTCTCCACTGTTTGTCCTGGACATAACATCACTCAGGATCACTGTTCAGGTTGGAGGTGTGAAGGTGAAAATGTAAAGAAAATGTTTTAAAGACCTCAGCAGTGACCGGTGTCCACCTGTTCCTGTTCCCGTGTTTGATATTGAACCCATCCTGGCACAAAATACCGAGACGCACCCAAAATTTGTAGGTCTTCAGATCTTGTCCCGTGTAATTTGAGGCGTTGTTGATGACATAATGAAATCGTCATCACAGCATCAAACAAACCCGGAGGCAGTAAGTAAACATAAGCCCTCAATTTCTCCACGTAACAGGCACGATGGTCACCCTGGAAGTGTTTCACTTCATTGCTGAGGGTGTAGTTTGTCCCGTTTACCTTCAGCAGGTTTATCAGTCGTTTAGGTCTCAGTTACACAGGCTTGCAGTCCATTCAGCAGCCTGTGGTCGTTACCGAAAGCATATTCCCTGACTGGCTGGTGAGTGGTTGCTGGCTGTTGCTGGATGTCATCGGTCCCAAAGAGTGCGATGCACCAAAACCATCCATAGGATTGCTGTGGTCGTCTGTTATTTGATGGAAGACTCTAAATTCTCTGCAAACACTCACTAACTGAATACTTAGCTGCAGTGAAACTTGAAAAAGTGCAAGAAATGGAGAATGTTTGCCTCTAAGCCCATAATGCCAAGTGTATCTATTGATGTGTACAATCAGACACATGCAGTCCTACTGTGAGCAATAACCAGGAAACACCAGGAAGTATTCACAAACCAGTCAGAGAAACACATTCTATATTCATTACCAGTGTCTTGTCTCTAGATCTATATGAACCTTCACACAGCTTCACACATTCAAAATGACAAGTGACGAGTTAATGTCACAAACCTCCTTGAACTTCTTTTCTCCGATCAGGAAAAATGTTTTTTTGACACTGCCCTGCACTTCTTCAAGAAATATTTGCCTCAGAGATAATAGAAAATATGAAAACAGCAACATAAAAATGGTAAAATATTACATTTAACAGCATAAAAATATGAAATACACATCCAGAAAACCTATTTTATCCTTTTACTTTAGAAAGAATAATAAATTATGAAAGTTTCCAGTAGCAGGGACAGAAGTAGGTTCAGGGACATGGTGCAGTTTTTTCAGCTGATAAGGATGATCGTCATTTTAGTTTTATTCTGATGGGAGAAAGTTTTGTCATTTAGGCACAAAAAAAAGGCCAAAAAAGTTTTACCCAGAGCAACAAAAACGGTGTACCATCTGCAAAAAGCCTAAATGCATTTGTAGTGGCCCCAGATTGGATCCTTGAGGAACGCCCAGGTTAAATAATAATTTATTTCAGTAGATCTTTCTTGTTGCTGTTCTTGAATTTTTGATGTGATTTTTGTTTCTGTCGCTGTATGTCAGGGTGATCCGAACCTCAATGTACCTGCTGTACTCCCTGCACATCAACGCCTGCCTCTTCTACTGGGGCTCCGATTATGAAGGACTGGGATCCACCAAGTGGGTCTACAACGGAAAAGGCAACGCGTAAGAATTCAGATTTATATTTTTGCAATAAGAAGGGTTCAATGTTAACAATGTGAGATTGATTCTGTCTGTTTCTGGATGTCAGAATGAGGAAGAAACAGGAAACCTGAATATAGAAGAGCCATAACTGTTTGCTCTTCAACAGGGCAAAATTAAGAGACCGTATGGCAGTTACGTCATCTGTAAAACTGCAGCAGTGTGATCGTGCTTCATTTCGACTGTATCTGATTTGGTTTTAGTTGTAGCTCAGACATCAGTGGACAGGTCTGCTAACATCAGGGTCACCGACTTGTTGTAACAAAACCTTTTATTCACTCTGTAATTGACAGGAAATGACAGTTTCTGATGTAAATGTGTTACACTGTGTCTCTGATCCACAGGTGATGGTTAGTTTGGCCTCACAGCTGTGGCTGGGTTATTGATTGAATTTACCCATATAATTAAATGTCAGCTATCACAGATTCGTCAGCTTTATGTTGCATTTTGCTGAAATCCTTGAAGGAAACAAAACCCAGTAGAAGTTTGAATTTTAAAATGTTCTAGGTGACGCCTTCAAATCAGGTTAGAATATCTTAAAACTGCATTTCCGCTAAACTAAAGCTGAAGCTCTTCATGAATCGATGGACTGTTTTCATTCCTGCAGGTACATCCGCTGTTACTACTTCGCCGTGAAGACGCTGATCACCATTGGAGGACTGCCCGACCCAACCACTGTCTTTGAAATCTGCTTCCAGCTCATTAATTACTTTGTTGGCGTCTTTGCTTTCTCCATCATGATCGGTCAGGTCGGTAAAACCACCGTTTACAGCTCTGCTTCTTTTTGGCCATCCATGACCTAACGTGGTTCCGCCCCCTTTGGTTTTTGGTGCAATGTGTCAGATGAGGGATGTAGTTGGAGCAGCGACTGCTGGGGAGAACTACTACCGTGCCTGTATGGACAGCACGGTTAAGTACATGACCTCCTACAACATCCCTCGCGAGGTCCAGAACCGCATCAAGACCTGGTACGACTACACCTGGAAGAGCCAGGGCATGCTGGGTAAGAAATGTCTGAGAGAAGCTGTCTGAGACCTGGTCCCTGAACACCTCGTGTTGAGTTCAAAGTAACACTGAGCATTGTGGTGTCCCGTGTGCAGATGAGCAAGAGCTTCTGATCCAGCTTCCCACTAAGATGAGGTTGGACATCGCCGTGGACGTTAACTACGCCATCGTCAGTAAAGTCGCCCTGTTTCAGGTCAGACACGGCAAATAAAAAATAAATTTACTGTTTACATAAAAAACATTTTTTATACACATGAATGCATAAATTTGTGTGTGTGTGTGTGTCTCAGGGCTGTGACAGGCAGATGGTGTTTGACATGCTAACGAGGCTCAAGTCTGTCGTGTACCTGCCCGGAGACTTTGTTTGTAAAAAGGTAAGAACGCACCTGTCGAGCCGGCGGAGATGTTACTGAGCTGATGGTGACACAGACAGTGTGTGTGTGTGTGTGTGTGTGTGTGTGTGTGTGTGTGTTTCAGGGGGAGATCGGCAGGGAGATGTACATCATCAAGCAGGGCGAGGTTCAGGTGGTGGGCGGTCCCGACCTGCAGACGGTGTTCGTCACCATCAGAGCCGGCTCGGTGTTTGGAGAGATCAGGTCAGAGCTGCTTCCCGTCATCCTGTTAAACAATTAAAAACCTACACGTGGCGGCTGCAAATAAAGATGCTCAATCGTTCTCAGGATGTGAGCGTGGGCAGCACGCCAGACTGAAATATATTATAGATATATCATCATACTGTGATTATGTTTTGTTAAAATTAAAGTTAAAATGATAAAAATACAAAAATAACTTTCATACCACAGAGGGAGAATTAAATTTACCCAACAGGGTGTTAAATGTTTCAAAAAAGTGAAATCATGTCAGTAGTTTAGTTTTTCATGAGCAATAATCATAATAAAGGATGTTTTGAAAAAACTCTCTGTGGTCTCTGATTGGTCAGTCTGCTGGCGGGAGGCGGAGGAAACCGGCGCACAGCCAACGTGAAGGCCCACGGATTTGCCAATTTGTTTATTCTGGATAAGAAGGACCTGGCAGAGATCCTGGTGCATTACCCCGAGTCCGAAAAACTGCTGCGCAAGAAGGCCAAGTAAGACCGAGACCCGGTTAGAGCAGAACGCAGTTTAATTATTTAAATCTGGATCCGAGTCCTTTCACACCGAATTACGACATTTAAACACAACCAGCTCATCTTTGAGTCAGCATCTTTACTCTCGCAGCGGCGAAGACCCCCAGCTAGAACCTTCTGGTTTATGGCTGCCATTGTAACCCCAAGAAACCTTCTTGGCATTTTTTAAAGCATATTTTCAGGGTTTATTGGGAAGTTAAGGTGGAGCACTATTACAGAACCTGCTAACCTGCAACACGTTGTCCAAACCACGGCCGTCGGGTGGAGAGACAACGAGGTTGGTGTTTGCGTCCCACCAGCTCCGTTTTATAAACAGCAGTAAAGACTCTCACACTGAGCTGGAAGGGTTAGGTCCTGTTGTCCTGTCACAGTAGGAACACTATTATTAATAAACACTGATTCACTGCATTCATGACCTTGCAGAGTCTGTAGCGACACACTTATGTTACCGCAGTTTACAGATGAATACCTGAGCACAGATTTGTACTTTAACCAGCCGGACTCTGGTCACCATGCGGCTGGAGGCGGATCCAGGATGTCAGTAAAGCAGCCCCACTTGCTAATAACAACCATCAGTTAATAGGAGGCTGATTGTTTCTGCTGCTTCCTCAGCTCGTCGTCCTCTCGTTTGTCTGATCTCTCTGTCCAGGACAGGATTAGACTCGCCTCTAATCAGCTCACAGCGCTCGCTCTAGTTTGTGTTTGAGAATCGGGTCAGCTCATTGAGGTGATCCACCTTCCTTTATCTGCTCAGTCAGGCCACAGCGCTGAAGCAGACCGGCCGAAGCCGCGGCAGCCGCCGGAGCTGCTGGAGGTCGGATTGTGGAGATTTGGAGATATAGGATCGAGGTTTTCAGATTCTGAGCTTGTCTGGACTGCCGCCCTGTGTTTGTCTTTGTGCAGGAAGATGCTGACGAAGGACAAGAAGCCGGAGGAGAAGGAAGAGTCTAAAGGTGCAAAGACAGTCATCCCGCCGCGACCGGACACGCCAGAAATGTTCAAGGCCGCCCTGAAGGTGACGGAGCAGGCAGGCATTGAGGGAACCTTCGCCAAGCTGAAGAAAGCATACAGACCGTCTGAGGCAGGAGAAGCACAGGTAGGCCAGCATCACCACATGACCTCTGTGCAGCTGCAGGGAAGGAAGGAAAAGGATAGATAGATAAAAAATAAAGTGAGGAGACTGAAAGGTTCTTTTCAGTGCTTTATTCAGTGACTCCACCAGAGCAGCTTTGATTGATTCACAGTTTATAATAAGCCACCTTCATCTGATGCTGCGCTGTTGTGGAGGCCCTCACGTTATCCTCTGTCTGAAATGAGCTGTTTAACTCCTCCCCTTTAAACCAGCTTTATTCTGATTGGGTCTTCTTCATGGACAGAAGGTTTAATCAGCAGGTGGGAGGGGCTACTGCCTCCACTGCCATATTAGGAATATCAGTAATGTGTCAAAACTGAAATGAAACGATTCATGTCCTAATGCGTGCTGATTGGTAAGAAACAGATTTAGAACATCATCCCTTGATAGAAATGTTCATATAAAAGCTAATTTGCTCATTTGTTTTCAGGAAACATTCACCTCAATCACTAAAACTGCCTTAACTTACTTGATAACGTTAAATCCTCTCAGAACCTGGATCAGCTTTTATTTTTGTGCCCACATAGAGTTTTCTCAAATTAGCAGACTCCATTTCTTAGGTAGAGGTAGCTAACGTTAGCTAATGTTAGCTCATGTTAGTTAATGTTAGCCATGGAGTGCTGTAGAGGAGCAAAGCACCTGGGAGAGAGCACAAGAGGGAAGGAAGGAAGAGTGGGGGGAGATAAGGAAGTTAAGAAAAAAAGAAGAAATGATGGAAGAAAGCAAGGAGGAGGTGAGGAAGGAAGTAACAGTGCAAGGAAGAAAGGAAAGAAGAAAGAAGTGAAGAGATAAAGGTGGAAAGAAAAGAAAGCAAGGAAAGAAGGGAGGAAGGAATAGAGGAAGGAAGGATGTTTGTGAAGGAAAGAAGGAAAGAGGAAATACAGGAAAGGAGGAAGGAGCAGTTAGGAAGGAAGAAAGTGAGGAAGGATGGAAGGTAAAAAGAAGAAAAGAAGAGTGGGTAGGAAGAAAAAAAAGATGGAAGGGTGGAAGGACAGGAGAATGGAAGTTGGAAAGGAAAGAAGGAATAAAGAAAAGCATGAATGAAGTAAAAAGAAAGACTGTAAAGGAAAGATGGAAAGGAAGATAAAAGGGATCAAAAATAAATTGTGGGTTTTTCGGGATTTGGATTTTTCCCGTGTGTTTTGGAGACGCCCTTAGAGACCAGCAGAAAAGGAAAGTCATTTTGTCCTCCATTTTTCTTCCTGTCCTTTCCTTCTTTGTTCTTCAGGCTCCTCCCTCCATTTCTCCGATCCCGCCCCCTTCTCCAATGCACCGCCGGTCTCCGGTACCCCTGAGTCCAGCTCCGGAAGACGGAGAGGAAACGGTGGCAGAGACAGCCGACAGCTCGGTCGTCATCAGGATGACGCCGCGGCACAAAGGGGAGGAGCTTCTCACCGTGGAGATGAAGGCAGGAGAGAGAGAGGGGGAGGAGGAGGAGGAGGCAGAGGAGAAGGAGGAGACGAAGGAGAAGGAAGAGGAGCCGTCAAAGGAGTGAGCTGACAGGAAGCTGCTGCCCTCCACTTGCTCCAAGGAGGAAACAGGACACTCTCAGGTGTAGGACATGCTTCTTCTTCTGTGGTGGATTTTATTGTCACAGCAAAACACATTTTCATCTAAACTGTCACATGACAGGAAGGAAGGAGAAGAATGATGTAAAGGAAAGGAAGCAGGAGATAAACCAAGGACGGAAAGAATACTTCCTTCTTTTCTTCCTTCCTCCCACCTTAATTCGGGTTTTTTTCAGGTCTCAGAGTTTCAGAGAACTTTGATCTGACGGAGGTTACTGTCTGGCTGCAGTACCGTCTTTGGCCACACGAACTGACTTACATGTACCAGCCATTAGAACCCAGAGGGGCGCTGTTTCACCACGCAAACAAGGTCGAGGAGTGTGTCTGTAACAGAAATGATTAAAGAAACTCATTTTCCCAGAATCCCCGGTTTCTGTCCTGCAGCTTCTTAACCACTGACTTTCTGGGGCCCTCCCTCAGCTGATTTTAGAGGCATGTGTTGGGAACTACAGGGAGCAGCCGGAAGAAGAAGAAGAAAGGCGTGAGCTGCGTCTTCTTCATGTAAAAACAGACTGAACATGTATTTGTGGCGTGTGAGAGATCTGATAGCCGCTGATTGATTTTCCACCGAGAGCTGCTCGATAACGCCGTCTGACATCAGCTGAGCTCTGAGGACATCCAATGATTTTAGCCGGCAGCTTCCAGGTCATTCAGGGTCACCAGGATGACGGTTCAGGGTTAGCGGGTCAGTTTGGACCTCTGAGGTCATGAGGTCTTCATCAGCACGCACAAAAGTGCAGCATGTATTTTAATGTCTGAACATGTTGCTTTTCCTATAACACAGTAAAAATATCATAGTTAGAACAAATGGTTCACTGTTTGAACTCTGGAAGCTTGTTTCTATCATAGAAAAAAACATTTTTTGCCATTTATGAACCAAAATTTGACCAAAAAGTTTGACTAAGTAAGACAAAATTTGGGGATACTGAACCTGAAATTTTGAATTTATGGATGTCAAAAATGTACTGAAACAAGCTTCTGTTCATAACAAAAACCGCACATAAAAAATCTAAAATAAGCAATTAAAAAATGAAATCATGAGGCAAGCTTTAATACAATAAAGCCTACAGTTATTTTAGCTGTAGCTGCTAGAGGGCGCTGCTGAGCTTTCTGATAAAGTAAAGAGCCGGGGGGTAGAAGTTCCTGCCCACAGAGATGCTGCAGTGTTTATACAGGACAGGAAAAGCTTCAGGAAGTGGAGGAAACTGTCGGCCCGAGCCGAGAAAAAGGCGGGAAAACAGAAACAATGCAGCACAGGAAGCTTCGTGATTACTGCTGATTACCGAGAGTAGAAGAAGAAACGTGACACTGCTGCTTTGGCTCAGATTTCAGGTTTTATTGTATTTCTACTGAAGCAACGACGTCACTGTAAGAATTAAAAACCAGTTTGTAAATAAAATGATTATAAGGAGCGTCTGTGTTTCAGCTAAGATTGCTGCACATTTCATTTCTTCATATTTTGTAGGGAAACATGCAAACACACATGGAAATAAAGACACATTAAGAGTTTGGGCGACTCCAGTGAGCTTGAAAGTGAATATTTGGTGAAGCACTTTTATTCTCAGGGCTTCTTGAAGGATGTTCAAAGCTCTTCTTTGGATGTTTCTGCCTTTCGTTCTGTTCTCTGTCAGGATGATCCCACACTGCTTCAGTAACGCTGAGGTCCGACTCTGGGGCGGCCGACCCATGACTGATAGACCAGGTGTACTTTTGCTGCATTGTTATGCTGAAAATGAAGCTGCTGCCAATCAGAGGCTTCCCAGATGATGTTCCACGGTAGATCAGAATCTGTTATCTTCAGTATTTTTCATAGACTCAGCCATCAGTGATGTGTTTCTGTGGCAGGCGGCTCGTAACAAAGAGCCCGAAGCTCAAACAGGTTCTTTGCTAACTTGTCTGTTACGTGTCGACACAACACCGATTCATCCCTTCAGTTAGGAGCCTTTTTATGCTTGAATGATTCATAGATTGGGATTAAGAGGTTTAAGCAAACAAAAGCATTCCTCTGAAAATGGTCATTACAAAGACTGGAAATGAACCTCGTGACACCAAGTCTGACTGCTTAATATCAGCATGGACTTTGCTTCCAAGTGTAGGTCCTTTAAAGCTCTCACTCTGTCACTCAACCATCCGGATGTGTTCCATCACTTCCATGGCCACAGGTGTAGAAATGCAGATAGCTTCTACAAACATTTAAGAAAGAGTGAGTGGCTCTCAGCAGCTCGGTGCGTTCCACTGTGGTACCGTGATAGGACGCTACTGTGCAACAAGGCTAGGTTTACGCTGGACGGCCTTTCTGACGTCACCCTCGCCTTGTACCTGTATTATCACGAAGACCTGAAGGCACTGAGACCAAAGTCATCAGGTAAGTGTTCACTGAGCTGAGGTGAGCAGTGTCTCATAGACGTCCTCCTCTCACTCCTGAGCACACAGATGATTACCAAGAGGTTTCTTCCTGCTAAAGGGGAGTTTTTGCTTCCCACTGTCGCCATGTGCTTGCTCATAGAGGGGTCGTGTGATTGTTGAGGTTTTCTCTGTGTTATTGTAGGATCTTTACCTCACCTTACATTTAAGCACCTTGAGGCGACTGCTGCTGTGATTTGGAGCTAAATAAATAAAACAATTGAACTTCTGCACAGTCAGATTAGTTTTTACAGCCAGTGGCGTCTCCCCCTGCTGGCTGTTGCAAACAATGCAGGTCTAGGTCGTCACTCAGAGGCTGTGTGTCTCTTATAAACACTGTATGGATGCAAACTGTTGTTTTAGAAAACAGGAAGGTATTTGGGGGTTTAGGCCATTTACCAAAATCTAACATGTCAGTTTTAGTTTCTGTTAGTTTGATCAAACGTGAAGAAGCTGAAACTCAAAAATTAAAGTGAAACAAACAAACCCGCTCTAGAAGCGTCCTCAAACCAAAGTGAACAATAATTCAAGAACAATAAAAACATAAAAAGCTTCCTTTAAACGTGGGTGTTGTGTGCAGGTCTTTGGCTTCTTTAGACAGAAGACAATTTTAGATTTCAGACTTCTTGCTGGATCGCTGCAACTATTTCTAAGTGATTTTTGAAGCTTCCTGATGGATATCAGTGAGGAGATGATGACAGGAAGTGGAAATGACTCTCAGCCCAAACACATGCGCTTCACATGTTCAGCTCTGACTGAGTAATGGTTTCATAACCTCAGAGAATATGGAATTTTTCTCACAGCAGAGACCTGCGGGTCATCCTCGCACGTTCTGATTGGCTGCAGCGTTTGAGACTCAGCCCTATAACAGACCCACAGGCTTCCAGCCTCCACGTCGCCATCTTTTTCCACGAAGCCTGAAGTGGAAAATCACCAAAAAGTCTGAAGCCACACAGACGTCTGTGGGATATGATGAAACTTCCACCACCAGTAAAATGAAATGCAGCAGCAGCAGAACAGACTGGGAGGCTTCCAGTTACTGGATGAAACTGGTGGGAGGTGCATTGGAGAGCATTTTCATGTGTTCATCAGTTTTCCTGTGAATCTTGAAACCTGCAGCTCAGCAACAGATGTGCCTGCTGACAGATGCTTCTCCACTGAGCTGAAAGATTTTTACAGCCGCTGACAACATTTTAAAGGTTAGTCTGATAAAACAGAATATTGAGGAGGAGGCGTCACACTGCTGTTTGCATCTTCTCCCTGTGCCCGTTCGGGCTGTTAGATAAACTGCTGCTGGATCAAGAGAACACGTGGGTCAGTTTGCTGCTCGCTCTGCCTCATGGATAACTGTGCGCTCACCTGAAACAAGGTCTGAGGACCAGCTGCATGTTTCAGTGCGCACACACGATGCGTTTCTTTCTCCGAGGCTTAAAGATGAAGCTCTGCGTGACCTCAGGTCCTTTCCGTTTACTTGCATGAACAGGAAGTGACACATCCAGATATTCAGAATGAACGTTCTCCTGTTCTCCTTCATACTGATTTGGGGATTTCTGCATGAAGGTAAACCTGGCCTCCTCATAAACCCCATGGCAGCACTGAGCCAGAGGAGCAGCACGATGCAGCGCACCGTTGCAGGGCAGGTTCCTGCATCTTTGTTTTAATGGGTAACATAGTGCCAGTTCAGTTCGATTTTATTTACACATCATCAAATCACAACAACAATCACCTCAAGGTGCTTTATATTGTAAGGTTAAGATGCTACAATAATACAGAGAAAAGCCCCAAACGCAAACATCCTCCTATGAGCAAGCAGTTGGCGACAGTGGGAAGGAAAACCCCGATTTAAACGAGAATCCTAAATCTTTAAATCTGTTTCCTTCACCAAGATGAAGGATGAAGATCACTGTCTCACACACACTTTTTTTTTCAAGTGAACAAGTTAAGTCAAATTTAGAAAGTGTTCCTTTTTTGCATTTAGAATTATATATTAAATTATATTTATCCTCAGCAGCAGAGGTGACTCCTGGTCTTCCCTTCCTGGGGCGGTCCTCATGTGAACCAGTTTCCTTGTAGTGCTTGATGGTTTTTGGGAACACATTCAAAGTTTTAGCAATTTTCCAGACTGACTGACCTTCAGTTCTTAAAGTAATGATGGACTGTCGTTTCTCTTTACTTAGCTGATTGGTTCTTGCCATAATATGAATTGTAACAGTTGTCAAATAGGGCTGTGAGCTGTGAACCAACCTGACTTCTGCACAACACAACTCATGGTCCCAACCAGATTAAGAAATTCCACAAATGAACCCTGACAGGCACACCTGTGAAGCGAAACCATTTCAGGTGACGACATCATGAAGCTCACCGAGAGAAGGCCGAGGGTTTGCGGCGCTGCCAACAAAGCAAAGGGCGGCTACTTACAGGAAACTAAAATCTAAAACATATTTAGAGTTAGTTATCATTTTTTTCAGTTTGTGTTTACATTTTAGAGAGAAGTAAAAATAAAGAAAAACCATTCAATGAGAAGGTGTGTCCAAACATTGTGCTGGTGTGTACAATTACAGTGATGCATTCAGGAGGGTGGCACTGTTCTACTGCAAAAGAGGTCCAAAGTCCAGATTAAGTCACACCCCCACACCTGTGTGGAAACACCTGTATTTTCTTCCTTTCTTCATGCTTCCCTTAATGTGCCACTCACCTGCATCTGCAAATAGCGCATAAATGGATGCATTTATATAAAGTCTGAAGTCTTATTGTTGTGGTTTTATCTCACAATCAAGTCTGAAGAAGTGAAAACATGTCTCGCGCTCTCTTTGCAGGTTTTATGTAAAAATATGTCACATTTGCCCCAAAACACCAAGATGAGAGCTTCTGTTATGTAAATAGTTTCAGCTGTAGCGGGTTAACGTGACACCGATGCACACTGGCCACTTTGTACTGTCTGTAAAGATATCTGTATCAGTCATATTACTGACATAATGTCACCTATTTGACTCTTTGCAGTGATACATACTGACACATGTGCAGGTCATGCTGATGTTTTAGAAAACCTCTCAGCTGTGTCAATCATCACCCTCACAGTGTGATAACGAACCTCAGCTGAGAGGCCAAAAAAGAATAATCATGAAATAAAGAAAAATCTAAATTTTAAAGAGCTAATCTGAGCTGGTGACGTGTGTGTGCCAGATCTTAGCCTGATGTTTTTCACTGACAGTCTCACAGTCAGACCCGCCCTCCGTCTATAAAAGTGCCATTTTTTTCCACTCCGCCCATGCGCGCTCGGACACACACAACCACAGAGTCACCGCATATCCCACAGTCCGTGAAGGCAGCAGCGTCAAGCAGGCAGTCCGGAGTTTCCAGCGGCGCAGGGCAGGAGGCGCACACGGATTCGGGGCCTCGGAGATCCGCAGGTTTCACTTTGAATCCGCGTCTGGTTGCTGGAGAGTCTGCCCGAGTCTGCAGAGGACTTCACTGCGAGGAAGGAGCGGGAGAAGAGGAGGAGGAGGAGGAGAAGGAGGGAGAGGAGGCGCTGCTCGGGACCGGGAGGTAAGGAGAAGTCTGCTTCCTCTAAACTTTTCCTTCCGTCGGGCTGTCAGCTGTTCAGAGTCTGGGTTCTGGGTGCTGTCCTTCACATGACCCGGGTCTGGCCCAGCTCGGCCCGCCTCCCCGCGGCTCTCTGCCTCTTTTCATGCGGCCGTCCAGCAGCTTCCACCGCTTCAAAGCTCTTTTCTTTCTCAGCGGTTTTTACGCGGACAAAAGCCCCGCGGCCTCACCTGGCCGGCTCTCCACGTGTTTGTTTCCATGGTGATGATGACGACAGGCCCGCCGGCTGTCAATACCGCTCCATCAGTTCATGCCCTGATCGATGGAAGGGGTTCAGTTTGACCTGCAGCACAGAGGTCCGAAATCTGCGTTTACGCAATCCCGCTGATCATTTACTGAAAGTCCTCAGAGCTCAGCTTCACCATCAGCTGACACAAACAACAGATGACCAAGTTTCTCTCAGCCGCAGCTTCTTTACCTCACAGGAGCAGAAAGCAGCAGATTTCTGCTTTACTGCTGGGAAAACAAGTTTTCAGCTCATCGGAGTTTCAGTAAAAAGTCAGAAAAGTGAAATATTTGCACGCACGTGTTCTCGGACACTTTGTCCACATCACAGAAAACTTGTGCTTCACGTCCGGTTTGTTTTTAGAGTTTGTTCTCAGAGTGGCAGCAGATGCATGCTCGAGCAAACGACACAGACGGTGTCCACCTCATCGACTCATCGATTAATCGATTAATCGTCTGCCGCTGCTGTTAGCTTTGATCAGCGAGCAGATCGCAGGTTTAGTCTGAGTGTACAAACGCTGAAGAGGGAGAGATGCAGGAGAACAAATATCTGGATTTTCTGCTTCAAAGATCTTAAACTTATTTTCAAACTTGATCTAAACGATAATCGGAGCAGAAAAATAAAAATGAATATTTGGTTCGGTTTATCGTTGCTGTGGTTTCGTGTCCTTGAGCAGCAGCTCTGCAGAGCGGAGGAGGAACAGCGAGGAGTTTATTTACTGAAAGTAGCATTTAAACAGCAGCAGGAGAAACAGTCACATTTAAGCCAGTTTACAGATGGAGGGAATAAATTTGCCTTCTTTTATCTGATATCCATCAATAACTGGAGCAAGAACGAGCAAAATGGTCATAAGTCAGAACAACAACATCCATCTTTAATTAATTTTAAATATAGTGACGCGTTTAAAGAACTTCTGAGGAGAACAGTAGGCCTACAACCTCACGTTTAGGACCATCAGGTCCGCCTGGGGTGGGTTGGTGATCTATTTACATTTATTTCTGGAGAGCATGAGTCTTCTGACTTCTGTTAAAAATGATCGATTATTGTTTTTGCTGAGACGCATCAATGAAAAATGTTCTGGATCTTCATCATTGATGTTCACAGTTAAATCTTAGAAAGCAGAACCAATAAAGGTGTCACGTTTTCACATCTGAGCACCTGTAAACGCCGAGTCAGCTGACTGTTACCACTCTGTGGTCGTTGCTGTTGTTGCTTTGGATGCCGTGGTTGCATTGGTTGCAGGAGTTGCTGCAGCATGTTGGTCTTGCTGCCTGGTCTTTTGCGGGTTTCTTTCAGCTGAATAAACTGTTTAAACTTGAAGTCAAACATTCGCTGCTGGCCGAGAGCTGGGCTCAGGAAAGATGTTGGAAACTTTTCAGCTGAGAGGAAGAAAAAAGGAAAGTGTGTGTGTGTGTGTGTGTGTGTGTGTGTGTGTGTGTGTGTGTGTAACGGCGACTGAGCGAGCAGATGGCGAGCATGTGAGGCCTGAAGCGAGCTGCACGAGAAGCTGCTGAAGTTTTTCCTCTGGAGTCAGACGCTTCCTGTTCCTGCAGCAGTGATGGAGGAGGAGGTCGGCCTGCAGGGTGTGTCTGCACACGCTGACCGCCGCAGCACAAAACTTTCTATAAATACAGTCTCCTCTCCGAAGAAGCCTCATCACACTTCACTGACGTGGACAGACTCCTTCTTTAACCCTTAAACTTCCAGGTTTCCAGAGTTTGGAGCCTCTTTCTCTCTCTGGAGCTTAGCCGGTTTCTCCTGTGATAACTGAGAAAATGTCCTTTAACATGAGAGCAGGAGAAGCAGGAAACCCACACAGTGTCACCACAGGAGCCTGACTCTGACCGGTCTCTTTTAATTTCACCAACAGCCCCAAATATTTCACATAAAAGCAGGAAAAGGAACAAAAATAAAACTGTTTTGTTATCGGGCAACTTTCAGCATGCGTTCTTCAGAAAACTGTGTTTTTCTGTTCTTTGTGTTCGATTCCCCGTCACGTCTGACGTGACGCGTTTTTAGTCTGCGGCGTACACACAGCACCGCTTTTATCCAGCCGGCTACGACCGAAGCGTGGCCTACAAAAGGTAGATTGTGAAAGCTTCACCAGGTGTGCTGCGTCACTGTGCTGCCACAATTCAGACAAGAGTGACCACAAAGCTTTGTTGGGTTTTGTAGCTTCCAGGTAACAGGGAGTTACACCTTGTTTACTGCACTGTTCCCAGGACGGCCTCTGCAGGCTCACGTGTTTACGCCGACTTCCTGCATCAGCCTAACTTCCACGTTTCAGAGCGACCGTCTCTGCATGGATCCTTTAACAGTGCCCGTCAGAGCCAAAAAAAAAAGGAGCTCTTCATTTTCCTTCTTAAATCTGTTTTTATGTTTTACTTTGTTACTATGTTTTCAACCTGAACTCTCCCGGTCTCACAGCTTGTGGTTATATGAACTCTTTACCCCTTGAAAGTCTACTAGAAGTTCTACTAGAAGCTCTTTTCTGAACTCTGTGGTGTCTTTCATATTTCAGGCTGCTTATAGGACGAAATGATTGGGCGTGCATCAGAAGTTGGTGACGGTGAGCTCTGCCCGTGCAGCCACCCGTCAAAAAACCTGGAAACTATTCTAATGGTCATCAAACCACAACTTTATTGATATACACAGAGGTGTCAAAACTCATCACTGAGGGCACAGAGGAGGTGGTCAGACGTAGTCTTTTTGGGGTAGCGGGATAAAGGCGGGAGCTGCAGATGTATCAGTGAACATGTTGGCAGGTCAGCAGTGATTTTACACTTCAGACTCTGAACTCAGCAAACAGCCGGTTAACCTTTAATGAGCCGAGCGGCTGAAGCTGGTTTCTGTAAAGCTGAACAGCTGGAGTCAGAGCTAGTGTGATGCTCAGTTAAACCGGATCCCAGCGAACGCCTCGTCTCAGCAGCTGTTAGCACATCTGCTTTATCAGGAAGACGACTTAAATGAAAGCTCACGTTTGTTCCTGTTTGGTCTCTTTCAGTTGGTTTCTGCCGTCACTGCTTCGGTTTGATTCTAAATCTGATTTCTGACGCCGGAGATCACAGAGGAGTTGTGAAGGCAGCACGAGCTTTTCTGTTGTGTGAGGACATTTAATTTACTGCCGTTTGACTTGTTCATGGACTCGATTTACTCGTCAGACGTGACGCTGCTGTGAGACGCCCGCGGGCCTGCAGGGAGGGTGTGGTGCTTAACGTGTAACGTCTTTTCAAGTATGATGATGACGATGATGATGGTTATTATGTCATCTTGACTTCACACTGAGAGACTGAACCCAGCATGAGAGGGGGAGTGTGTGAGTGCTCTTGTTTGTGTGTCTTACTGGGGTCTTGAATAAATTTGAGACATTTTGAGGACTGTTTGTTGGGCAAGACAGAGCCCAGATTCAAAACTTTAGTAGTAGTTGTTTTTTTGTTTTGTTTTTTCTTGTCATTTCTAACTCTATGTGACTCCATCACTCTGATGTATGCATTGAGGTATCTTGCTCTGCGATATGACCAAAATCTCATATCCCGATATAAACACTTCTTATCCCGATAACGATGTATATCGCACAAATTTTACATTTTCGGTAAATTCCGTGGATCTCGGGCAACTCGACTTGTGTGAAGTGTTTTCAGCTGGGCGTCGTGTACCTGGAGTCGAGTGTTCATCCGTAAACTCTCTACAAACTCTTTCACGGGATTCTTGCGTCGGTGGTTGAAGGTTGCGGTGTAATTTACAGAGTACAGTTTTCTGGTCCGTGTCAGACGTTTCATAATCAAACCACGTCCGTGCTACAGAGGCAGCCCCTCGTTTAGGAATAAGGTCCTCAATTTGCTTTGACTGGTCCTTCTGTTTGCCTGTGAATGCTTCAACATGCAGACTGGAGGGATCATCCACCAGCCTTCTGATTGGTCAATGATCTGTTTGACATCCTGAGCCAGAGCCACTCTCCTACTGGTGGTTTGCAAAGTACACACTGTCAGATTCAGCAACTTGAGCTTTTATACTGCAAAGTTTAAACAATTTATTTTGAAAAACTGAGAATCTGAAAGACATTTATATTTGTGCTTTCTTTCAATCTTTGAGTTTGTATTTGTTTGTTATTCGCAGTTGAAAATGTTGCTAACGTCTCGTTCAGTAAATGAAGTCATGGCTTCACTCTGCAGGACTTTTGGTTTCTGGGTGTTTTTGGATGACGGGTCCCCCTAAGGAGATTAGCCACGAGGCCTGAGAATTATGTCAGCGGCAGTCCTCGCAAAGATGTGTATACAGATGTGACTGTGTTATGTAACGCGTGTGATTAAAACCAGACGGCTGTAGCCGGGCTGAGTCCAGCAGGCGGAGCAGCTGAGTCAGATCTCCCATAATGCCTCGGGGCATCTCTGCTGTATGTGTGATTGGGTCTGGGGACTTCATTTCCTGCTCAGTGGGATTCCAATAAAACAGAAAGCGAGTGGCTTCATGTTGGCCCTGCAGAGCTGCTGAACCCAGCACGGATTTATTGACTGAAAACAATGACAGGAAACACACACACACACACACACACACACACACACACACACTAGTTTAACAGTGATATTTGATCCAGATGTTTTCACAGACATGGCTTTCTTTTTTTTTTTTTTGTTTAAGTGTGACGATTTGTTTTGCTGGTGTTTGGACTTTAAAGCGCAGCGGGTGGTTTGTGGGAGATTTGAGTAGTTTTCGTTTTTTAACGGCAGCTTAAATACTCCAGCTAAAAGTTTCAGGCCTGATGAGATGAAACCATCACAGAAGCGATGCAGTAAGAAACGATCGCTTTAGATCAGTTAAAGATAGTGCTGGGCATCGTCACAGATTTCTAATTTGTGCCGTCGGGTGAACGATCCACGCTCTGTGTTTACATCTTTCTGCTCTCATTCACTGTTTTAGCTGTTTGGCAGCTGTTGAAATAGTTCTGTGAGCTCAAACTGAGATTCTGGCGTTTCTGGCAAAATACATTTATATTTAAGAATCGATTCAGGATTTAATTTATTGATATCGCGTCATTCAAGCTAAAATAGATTTTTTTTTTTTTAAAACCCAGCCCTAGTTAAAGTGGTCTCAGAGCTGTTTCTCTTATTTAGCCTAAAAGGGATGGCCAAAATAACAGAAACCCCTCTGTCGTGGGTCTGCATGCTCCTGCCTGTCTTGAATGACTTCTAGCCTGTTATATCCGGCTTTATCTTCATCTGATAATCAAAATGAAAATCAGGAATAGGGGCTCCGGTGAGAAAGTAGCCGACGCCACGTATCCTGGTCCTGTTCCTGGCCTACCTTCATCCATCCTCAGAAATCAGAAAGCTCGCTGCTGAGTGTCAAACGCAGGCCTGACGAGTCTCACAGAGGCGAGAGCTGCCGGCTGTCGTTTCAGCTGTGATTCTGTTACGAACCGTTTGTGCCGCGAGTCTGAACATCGTTCCAAAGTCTCGTCTCTTTGTGAGGACGTGGGCTGTTGGATTAATTGTTTCATATTAAGTAGTTCAGTTGTTCTGCCCGTGTGAGAGGACTGAGAGGAGGGTCTGTGGTGAGCTTAACATTTTTGTGCTGTTTGATTTTTGTCCTCTGGAGAAGAAAACGTGACTGAGATTAAGTCATTGTTAAAAACAAGTTCTAATCCAGAAACAGTTGTTCAGTGAACTGTTGAAACTTTTAGACGCTCTGACAGGGCAGCACCCCCCCCCCCCCCCCCCCCCCCCACCGCTGTTTACATACCAGAATCAGTTCAAGCAGCATGAGTGTTTGTGCATGAACACAAACTGGGGACTCTGTGTCAAATAAAATGTGTTTGATCAGCCTGATCCGTCCATGTCGTTCTGCAGAGCGTGTGCAGCAGCGTTCAGGAGAGTTAAAATACAGACAGATTCTCAGCTGGAGGACGATCCTGGCGTTTAATCAGGAGACCTCGCGCGTGCGCCGAGCTGACAGCTGTCTCACATGCTGATAAGAGCCTCCAGCTTACCCAGAATGCACTTTATCAAGTTCATCAGAAAACAAATGAAACATCTGGGACACCAACACTGCTCTGTGCTCCTCTTCGACACAGACTGATGGATCCATCACACTGATGATGAAGATGAGATTGTGACAAGAACAAACCAAAGACAGTCTGAAAATGTTCAGAGTGAAGGTGAAGCTTTATTAAAATGTGCTGAAGTTACTGCAGGACAAAAATCACCCCGACGTCCTTTACTGTCATAAAAACCTGCTGCTCTGCGTCTCTGAGGGTTGAAGTGTTTGAAGCAGGAAACATGGAGTTTAGTCTGAGGTTTGGAGCTGAGGAGAAACTCCTCCTCCTCCTCCTTGTTGCTGAGTTGTTTCCTTCTCTGTCAGCTCTTTCCTTCCCTCTCCTGTTTTCCTTTTTTTCAGCTGGTTGATGTCACGGCTCTGTTACTCAGACTCTGTGTGTTTCCACCCGGCTGATCTCTCTGTAATTTCCTCCTGAAATAGCTCAGAGCAGAAGAGGGCGTAAACCACCAAGCCCAGCCGCCCCCCTCCCCCCTGTAAGTGCTGCTGCAGTGGTGAAAAGAGCAAAAAGGTGGGATGAAGACAGAGGGTGGAGGGAGACAGGAAGTCAGGACTACATGAGTAGAAATCGACCTACAAGTGCAGTTCATGTGCTGGTTTCTCTGGTTTTACTGAAACGTGTCTGATGTGCTGTTTTTGTTCCTGACACATGAATAAATCATAAATGAGAGCGCACGCGCTCTGTGACAACAACAGAACCGTTACCAGCTCCGGGTCTCCATCCTGACCGAGGCTCATCCCGGTAACTTCGGGGTTAACCCCTCTTACGGTCGTGATCACCGCCGCTGCAGACCAACCTGTACGTCGTGTTTAAAGTCGCTTTGGTCCTGCTTTTGTTGCTTTAAAGCTTTAAGAAGATTTAAAAAGGAGCAAAGCTGAGCGTCCTGCACACGTCTAAGGTTAATTTGAGACGATATGTAACTGCTCAGCATTCAGATCCTCCCACTGCTTAATGACAGAGCTGTGATGGCGGGAAGGCCGTTATCTTCAGAGTCAGGTTTTTTTTGGTTTGCTTTCCATCTTTTCTTTAAATAAACTGTTTATATCGTCTTTTTCTTCTTCACGCAGCTCCGTCCTCTCAGTCTGCAGCAGCTGTGCAGGGTGTTTATTCTCTTCATAGTTTCTAATCCTGAGACTTCGTCAGTGAATCTGTTTGTGGAAAGTCCGCCTCTCAGAGCTGAACTGATATTTCTGGGTCAGACTTCTCCGGCCGATAAACCCGATAAGGAAAAATATCCTGGATGTGTTGAACTGGTTTCAGAATGAAGCCCATAAACCATTTATTTAAAAAAAAAAAAAAAAAAAAAAAAAAAAAAACTTTGCTGAAGGATTGATGTGATTGGTTGAGCTGTGTTTGTTAGGATTACTGTTAGGTTTGTTAGATTTCTGGACAGAGGTGCTTCAAAGTTGTCACACAAATGTCTTCCTTTAAATACTAACTGGGAGGTTTCATCTGATGTCTTCAAGAAAATATCAAACTAAATGTCCCAAAAAACAAAAACCAATCAAACTTTATTATTTTAAGCTGAATTTAGAAAGTCTGTGACGGGCAGATGACCCTCCAAAGGAAAAAGCTCTTTAAATAAAAACAGCAGGTTTCCAGTAATCTGCAGCAGGTCTGAGCTCTTACAGTCACCGACACGCCTGAGACATGAACACATGCCTGCACTGCCCCCCACAGGACAAACACAGTAACTACATGTGTCAATCCTTTCACTCTGACCTCGCCGTTATCTGTAAAACATTCCTCTGTGATTTACTTGATATAAACATTACGTCTGAGGTTCATGTGGAGGGAGGGTGTGAGAATGAAACACCGGATTATTTATCCACGGTTATTTAATCAGCTGATCATGTTGCAGCAGTTTGGTGTGTAAACATTTTCCACTTCCATTTTCCATCGTCTTATTGTGTGTGTGCGTGTGTGTGTGTGCGTGTGTGTGCGTGTGTGTGTGTTTCTAATAATAAAGGAGAGTCCGATCTGATAACCGACACTCCTCTCCGTGTTGGGGTCATTAACTCGCCACAGCCCGCTTTCTCTGGAAGACTTTATACCTCTGATTTGATCAGTTATTGTTTGATGGCATGCTCAGGTCACCTCGAGAACAGGAAGTGGTTTCAGAGGAGCGCTGGAAGCGCGAGGCCGGGATCTCGTTCTGTAGTTTTCTCCTGTTTCTGCGACACATCGTTTTCTCCCTCAGGCTCTGACTGAAGTTTAGAGAAAACAGCTAAAGGAAAATCTGCTCATCTCTAACACAGAGTCCCAGTTTGAGCACAATTAAATCACAATAAATATACATAAAAGAAGACACCGACAAAAGCAGTCAGCCTGGTTTAAAGCCAGAGAATAAAAACTGGCTTTCAAACAGGTGTTACAAGTGTCTGCTGACGGAGCAGCAGTTTGTTCTGATTTACTGCGGAGCTCAGTGATTGGTGGAAGGATGCGCCGAACAGCTCAGGTCAGGGAACCAGCACCGACGACTGTGGTCACACTTGTGCCACTTTAAAGCAGCCGTAGTCGATCAAAGTCTGTAAAAGGCTGGCTCTCCTCCACAGCATGTCTTTATCCTGTCTTCCTTCTCTGACCCCAATCAGTCGCAGCACATGGCCCCGCCCCTCCCTGAGCCTGGTTCTGCAGGAGGTTTCTTCCTGTTAAAAGGGAGTTTTTCCTCCCCACTGTCGCCAAAGTGCTTGCTCATAGGGGGTCATATGATTGTTGGGTTTTTCTCTGTGTGTATTATTGTAGGGTCTACCGTAGGGCTGTGCGATATGACCAAAATCTCATATCCCGATATAAGACATCTATCGTCCTGATAACGATGTAAATCACAAAAATTTTACATTTTCTGTAAATTCTGTGAATCTCGGGCAGCTCGACTTGCGTGAAGTGTTTCCAGCTGGGCGTCGCGTACCTGGAGTCGAGTGTTTTAACCGATGCATGAAACGATATATTTTTAGACATAAGTTGTAACGGCCGCCGTTTTCTTTGTGTATTTATTACACGGCGTGCTGCGGGGAAAAGCCTGTTCTAACATTTGAGTCTAAGGTTTATTTTTTAGCACCTGACGTCTCTTTTTTGCTTCTCATCCGTAAATACTCTGCATACTCTTTCACGTGATTCAGTTTATTTTGAAAAGTCTCAACAGGATCTTGAGCTTTATTGTTAAAGGTTTATGTGGAAAATAAACAAGCGGACACGCGATGGTTTTACCGTCGTTGTTGCCAACGACAACGCATAAAAACAGGCGCTTGTCCATCTGTAGTGTGGTTATATTAAATATAAGAGAAAGAGAGAACTTTAAGAAATTAATATAGCTGCTACAGTGACCATCAAAATGATGAAAAAACAGTTTATTTTGCGACACCACGAAACAAACGATAGCGTAAAATGAAACGATAGATGTTTTTATATCGTCATCCGATATATATCGTTATATCGAACAGCCCTAGTCTACTGTACAATATAAAGCACCTTGAGGTGACTGTTGTTGTGATTTGGCGCTGTGTAAATAAAATTTAATTTAATTAAAACAGAGCAGATATTAGATTCTGTATTAGAGTCGTTTTGGGTATATTAATAAATCAGTTCAGAGGTTTTGTAGGTCTGAAATTAAAAACTACAAACACAAAAGAAAGAAAATCAGCAGATTTTCTAACTAACACTCGCCAGAATATTGTTATGGAGCCGCTGTGAGTTTAAAATAAAACTACGGGTTACTTTCACAACTTTTTTTCTTGTAACGAAGCCGATAAATATGTGTTAAATCTGAGTGGGTTTCATCTAAATTTACAAATAAATGTCAGGATGGAATTTAAGAGTGCATGTTTTCCCATGCTGCCTCATTAGCACAGAGCCCTGAAATCCATGGTTTGAGTCAACCCCCTCATTCTTTATTGTTTACATCAGCTGTAGAATAAACTACTGTGTGTCTGAGGAGCACGTTTGGACAGTTAGAAATTAAAACTAAAGTCCTCCTTGGCTCATTAAACCTCTTCAGGAACTCTTAAAACTCTCTGGGATCTCGATGACCCCTGGATCTTCCTCGTGAGGTTTTTTAACGTGTGACCCTGAGTTTGGACCGCAGCCCCGCCCTCCCCTTGTTAGCGCCCTGAAAGGGGTCGGTGGACCGGAAACGTCCCCCTTTTGTTCTTGCAGGAACGTTTCCAGAAACGGTCCCGGCTCTGTTGACAGTGAGCTGCAGGATGGATCGCTGCTATATGCAGTGAGGTCTGCAACCAATCAGAGGCGTGCATCAGGATAGGCTGGCTGTGATTCAGACCGTCAGCTCCCACTGGGTCAAAGTCCCAGCATGCCCGGCTCTGTCACGTATGGCACATATTTAGGAGAGGTGGTCGAGATCCCCACGACATGAAAGAAGGAGGTCACTCTGACCCTAAAACCCTTCACTTTACCAAAATAAAAGCCTTTGTGCCTCATCTACTTTCCCAATCAGCAGGTCACTGTTCCCACAATAAAAGCCTTTTATGATTTTTTCCAATCTGCACATTCAGAATGAGACTGTAATGTCAGTCAGATTGACCCTGTCACTAAAATAAAAGCCTGTTCTGATCTAAAATTATATTTGGACATCTGTCTTTTCAAAATTGAACTTTTCTGGACTATTCTATCAACTAGAACATCACTGCTGTCAAATTAAGTCTTCTCTCATCTAAAATTATAGTTGGGACAGCACTTTCCAAAATAAATTATTTTCCTCACTCTAAAAATCAGCCTTTGCTGATCTTTATGACCAGTGTGCTGCAGTTATGTTTACTGTACTCTACTTTATTTCTACTCTCTCTTTATTGAATAAAAGTGCTCCAGTAAAGTGAAAGTTACAGAGATGTGATCAGTTTAAGCAATGACTGCAAACGGATCAGTGATCAAAGAACTGGAAGTAATCCCGACTGTTATTAAACGTGAAAACCGGCACGTAGCTTATCCTGAAGATATTAACATAAATCCATCGTTTAGTGTCGTGCTGTTACGTCACCGGCGATCCTCTGCAGTTTTATCCTGCAGCAATAACAACAGATGGTCCCGGGACAGAGAGAGAGAGAGAGGGAGGAGAGGAGGCCCCTCGAGCTCTTTCTCTGATCCACTCAGTCTGATGGAGGTGAAGAGCCGACCTGCCACAGTGCTAATCTGTTCCATTCACAGAGGAAACAGTTTGCTGCACCTGCTGCTCATCCACAAGCTCTGTGAGGAGAAGCTCTTGGACTCCACGCAGGAGCTGGATTCGTGCTTTTCTTGCAGGTCTGCACAACAAACTTTGGGGGTTTTTTTCTTGCAGTGGAGCTCAAGGTCAGGATATCACTGCAGGGAAAACTCTGCTGAAACTTTGCATCTTGCTCTGCGTCCGTGTTGCACTTCGAATCACTTTTCTCTTATCTGGGGATTTTTGTTTTTGGTGCACGGCTCTGCAGCCTCGCTTCAGAGCAGGAGGCGTTTGCACAGTCTTGAGTTTCACTGAGAAACTAAAGCTGGCGGCTGCAGGCTCTGGTTACCTGTCTTGATAACCGTTGGCGTGACAGCAGGGAGGAGGACGGGACAAGGTTCAGAAGCGTTTTATCGTCTGTGGATGTGTGATGTTGGCGGGGCGGGGTTCGGGACAGAGGTGAACAAACACAGCAGGATTTAAACAGCTGATCCTTTTTAGAGGAAACATTTAGAGAGAGGATCGTCAACCTCAGCGGGACCCAAACGAGACGCCTGTGAGCTCCCACCTGGGCTGGAACAACCCTGTGATGAAACCAAACACCCACCCGAAGCACCCTAGAGTCTGAGGGGTGGGGGGGAGGGGGTCATGTATGTCCTGTGCACCCTGGCGGTTCTGACGCTCCACAACCTGATTAAGAACCGGAACAAACCGGAGCAAAGCCAGTCCACCGAGGCTGTGGGACAGGAAGGTCGTCGGAAGGATGGGGGCGCCGGCGATGGGTGCTGGGGGATGTCCGGGCCCCGGGATCGAGTGGATGGATCAATGAACCACAGAGCTGAGGGGAGGAGGAGGCGAGGGGGCATACGCAACCTCCCTAACAGCAGGAGGCATGTCCAGGTGAGGAAGAGGTCGGGTTCAGGCAGCGTGAGGTTTCAATTCTTGAAAATATTAAAACATAAAACTTTAAAACAAGTTTGGGAAACGGGGGACTCACTCCTAATTTTAGAAGGAAATACAAACTTTTAGTTACATTTTAGGTGAGTGTGAGTCTGCACTTATTAAGGATTGACACCCTGATTTGATCTGAAACGCGCTCGATCAGTAAAGCTGCATAATCACCTCTGAGTGTAAAGTTGAACCTTTCATTTACCAAACGGGTGACGTACAGCCTGAGAGACTTCACAAAAATGAGCATCAAGATCTTTGCAAAGGTCTTAAAGTATTTTATTTTACTGATTATTATTTTTAGACTGATTTGTTTACATGTAGAAATATTTTTACTTTATTTCAGTATCGTTGGCCTCACTTCAGCTGGACCATCAGGTGAACTGGACCATTTGTAGCCTGAAGCTTTTACACCTTTAATTTGGTCAAATTAGTTATATAATAGAATATAACACTGTGTTTAAACAAGTAAATCTTTTTTAAATTATGATTGTTTCTATGAAAACGTGATCAGTCTATAATCTGAATGCGACATTTGTTAACAGTAAAAAAATAAAAATATCATAAAACCAAAAATCTGAGGCAACAGTAGAAACGGAATTTGTATTTCTACGGTGTGCAGGAAGATGGCGCATAAATATGATTGTCATTATTTTTAAATCAAAAAAGTAAATGTTGTTAAAACTGTAACCATGATGATCACAGCGGCAGTTATGAGAGCTCGGTGTGTTTTTTGTTCTCGACGTTTCGGTGTTTGAGAAATCTGCTTTGGTTTTATATTTATATTTATATTTTTATTTATATATATATATATATATATATATATATATATATATATATATATATATATATATATATATATATATATATATATATATATATATATATATATATATATATATATATATATATATATATATATATATATATATATAAAAATATAAAATTAGTGAACAAGCTGCTCTTATTTTGAAAAGTCAGCCACCGCTAACCAGTTAGAGCAGTGTTTCTTAACCCGACTCACCGAACCCGGCAGAGCCTCCACCGTGACATGCACGGCTCATTTTGTGCACCAGTAAAAAACATATCATAAATCACAAATCATATTTTATTTTTCACTAAAGAGGGGTTCAGTGAATGCGCATATGAAACTGGTGGGGTTCGGTACCTCCAACAAGGTTAAGAAGCACTGAGTTAGAGGTTAAACATTTGAAATCCACTGAGGAGAACATGATGCACAGGATGCTTTTGTGAGTGCCGGTGTTGTGCCAAAAAAATGGTCGTCTACCAAAAACTGATTGCTTGTATTTAAACTGCTATAAATAACTGGTTGGACTATAATATGTGAAACATATGTCAAATCTATCCCTCATGAATGATATCAAGTCATTCTGAGCCACAAACAACATTCCTGTAACAAAGTAGAAGCTGCATCAGTTTTTGGCAGTCACTTTTATATATCCTTTATTTATCCAGTTAAAAAAATCTTGTTGTTATTAAAAATTTATTTTTTAAGAGTAATCTGGCCAAGAGGACAGCTGACAGTGCAGCAAATATAACAATAGTTATGTAAACATATTTTAAGTGGACAAGAAGGACTGGATTAGTTATAATGTAAGTAACACAGAGTTATAAAGATACTTGAAAAATGGGTAATTTTTAAATGTTATTTTTAACCCCTTTGTGAACCCTGTTCAGCGAAGTATATTTACCAACACATGTTAAGATATTACACATAAAAGAACACACAGAAACATTGGAAATCACTTTTTGGCACAACGCCGGCTCTGAGGCCCTGCAGGCACCAAAATTGAACGAGTCCTTTCTTTGAAGCGTCAGGTCTCGCTCATCTTTGCATTTCCTGATTAATCCTGCAAACAGTAAAACAGACATGGGTCAAACCCCATGGAGGGATTATACAACTCTTACACTAACGCTGCTAAAGTAGGAGTTAGACTCCCGGCCGACTGTTTGGTGAAGACTTCAGTTTTCGTAATGAGCGACTCGTTGCAGACGTACACAAACTGAAGGCGCTGACACGCATTCACAGACGGGACTTGTGTGATTTCTGTGGGGTAACGCTTAAAAAGAAGAACTTTCACTTACAGCGGGGTAATTTTATTTTCCGTGTCCTCGGGCGAGGACAAGGCAACCCTTTGTTGTTCAATAATCATAAAGTTGTGATTCAGCAGTTTTTATCTGAACTTGCTGACGGACTGAGGAATGTTTACAGCTGCACAGTAAAAGTTATCATATCTGACTGCAGCAGTAAAATGTCACTAAATGTCAAACTTTACGGGGAGTTCGGTTGTTAGGCAAAGGTGAATCTGCTCTCTGATTGGCTTAAAAAATCACCTGAGACGAGAGGTCAGCTCAGCAGGGTTTATGCGGTCAGTGACACAGACTTGGTGGAGCTCTGATACAAACGCAGATAATATTTGATTGTGGAAATAGCCATTAAATGATAGCAGGGCTAACTTTTACTGCGGAGTTTATTTTGTGATGGACTGATGTGACGCATGTTTGGGTCTCATTGTCAGATTTGTGGTGTTGTGCGGTTTCTTTTAAGTTTGCTGCTATTAAAAACTATAAGTGCACTTGTTTTACACTCAGGTCAGCTGGTGTGAAATATTTCACAGGTGATGAACCTGTGAGTTAACATTTATGTGTCGGCTGTCAGAAACAGCGCCACCTGCTGGTCGTGTAAACTGATTGCACTTGTGTAGACGGACGTGAATGATGAGCTCGGGATGAACAGATGTGGAGTCTGAGCCAGAGGACGGACCGTAAGGATGATCTCAGGTTTCACTTCAGCTTCTTTGGTTTTTGTCCCACCCTCGCTAGAGAACATGGAGCAAATATGTGATTTGAACTGCCTGTGAACATGCATTTACCTCTGTGTGCATTTATTTTAGTCCCCCTGCTTTACTGTAAGTAATAATTAACCCCAGGAGGCATATTTGTGTAGTCTGAATGTGCAGGGACAGGCGGGCACAGAGTGTTGTTCAGATATGGTCACGTTTTAAATGTTTTTCCCATAACTCTGTAACACTCTGACGGGTCCCAGCGGCTCCCGTTGATGCAGGTTTTCATCATGTTCAGAGGCTTCATGTTTGCTGGTTCCAGTTAAATCTGATGTTTGTTTGTCACAGGACATTCGATCACATGATATAAATGTCTGAAATCCTCTGCCTCCTTATAGAGAGACGGCATTCAGGGTCGAGCGCATCGGTCACATCAGTTGTGTAACCAAATATTCATCATCATCCTCTGATGGTATAATCTGTGAGCTCTCGTCCTGCAGGACAGGACAAGCTTCATTTTCCTAGAAGTTTGTATAACATATTGTGCAAAAATTAAAATAAAAAAAAAAGTTCCCCAAAGAGCATACTTTATGAAAGGCACAAACAGGATGTGTAATGTGTTAGTGGAATAAAAAAAAGTAAAGATTTTACAGTTTAAGATGTGAATGACTTAAAAAAAACAAAAAAACAACCTAATTTGATATCAGTTAGACAAACTTCATCTAATACATTTAATAAAAGAAACTTAAAAGCATGACTTTTTTTTCTTAATTTTGATCAAATCAAATCAAATCACTTTTATTGTCACATCACATGTGCAGGTACACTGGTACAGTACATGTGAGTGAAATTCTTGTGTGCGAGCTTCACAAGCAACAGAGTTGTGCAAAATACAATAATGTAAAACAAGCAAAATATAAAAATGGCTAATCTAAAAAGTAATAAATATATGTACAATATGTAAAGGTATATACATTACTGAATGTGTATACTAAATATGTTTTTCTACGTGTGTGTGTTTGAGTGTGTATATAGTATGTATATACATGTTTTACAAATGAAATAAAGTAAACAATAAAATAAGATATATAAAATATACAGAGGTTGGTATGTGCAAAACAGTGGTATTTATATACAGTATGGAGTGCATAATGTTGAAGTTCCAGTAGTGAGGGTGAGGTGTCTATGAAGTGTTCAGCAGTCTGATGGCCTGATGGAAAAAGCTGTCTCTCAGTCTCAGTCTGATTGGGTCCTTTAGCTGAAACCCTCACCTTCCCCTCACGTAAAGCTAACCTTGTGCATTGTGGAGTCCTCGCATCTTAACTGTAAACTTCACGTCCCCACAATCTGAGTAATACGAGTACACACAGTGCTGAATATTTGAGGTGGGGGAGGAGCAGCCGCTCTCGCTTCAGTGGAGGCTGAAATATTCATCCGCTGCTGGGATGGAGCGAGGAGGAGGAGGAGCTACAGGAGGTGTGATGCTGCTGTGCTGTTGCTAAGGAAACGGAGGGAGGAAGCAGTGAGTACGGGTGTGTGTGTGTGTGTGTGTGTGTGTGTGTGGTTAGGGGGGTTGGTGGGTGTCTTTGACTCTGATCCTGCTGCTGTGTGTCGGCGCGAAGCTGCAGCAGTCTGGGCGATGCGGCGATGATGATGTGGACGGAGAGGCCGCAGGGAGGTAAGAGCCGGGCGGATGGTGCAGAGAGGGAGGTGGGGAGGGATGGAGGCGCTGCAGGGGAGGCGGACATGTTGAGCAGACATGGAGGTCTGGCTGTAACCTGATGCAGAGCAGACGCTCGTGTTTCATGACCTGAATACGAGCTGTCGGTGGCACAAAGCTTCATCCTCATTCATCTGGTTCCTCTCCTCCTCCTCCTCGCTTTCACACCGTTTTATCTCGCCATAAACCTCTTCCTGTCCATGGAGAGTATACCAAGGGACCCGTAGATTGTCCTAATTGAAGCGCACGTCTGCTTTCACGCATTGTGTCCTTGCAGCAGGTGTAGGCGGAGCCACTGCCAGGTATTTTTAGCCTCTTCATAATGACTTCAGCAGTTTGTAAAAAGAAGTGGGTCAAAAACATGAAGCGTCTGTGGGACGGAGCAGGTCTGAGCGAGTGTCCTGATGATGATGTCACTCATTTATCTGCCTGTTGTCTGAATGAAGCTTTATTTAATCACATTTAGACGCCTGTGAGCTGAAACAGCAGCTAAGGTTGTGGAGGGAGTCTGCCTCTGAGTGTAGCTGCGCTTACAGAGAACAACCATCCAGATGTTTCCTGCTGTTCTTCAGCTTGCTGCGCCTGGGACAGATAAACGCTCTTATTTTGTTTGTTCTGCTCTTTTCTGTCCGAGAGCTCACAGATGCAGATGAACAGGGACTCAAAGGGCTGCGTTTAGATGCCAAAACAAAGCAGGTTGGATACAGATGTCTTTATCATGCCATCCTCTTTGTGAGACATAAAAAAATATTTCAGAGCATCAAAGATGTTTTTTTGTTGTTGTTGGTTTCAGTTGTAGGAGATGGTAACATTATTTGAGAGGTTATAGTCTGAACTTTGACCCTGCAGTTTTGCTCTGTGGGGCAGACTGGCTCTAAAAATGAGTGTGTGCAGCCGACGGAGAACAGACTGAACAGACGTCCCCATCAGCAGTGCAAAATTCACCACACAGCTAACCACAGTGAACGCAGGTTAACATGGTGTTGTTAAATGTCGGGTTCCCTTTTAGCTGCCTCCACTTCAGGTTTGAAAAATGAAAGATGTACTTCCTGTGTAGAATGTGTGTTTGTGGGGTAGCGATGATGATGATAATGAGGTCTTAGTCTGAGTACAGGGAGAGAAACGTAAAGATTTGACCCAGTTTGGAGGAGGCGGCTCTTAAAGTCTCTCCAGGAGGTAAACGGAGCAGGATGCTCATTTTGTTACTGTGACACTGAAGAGAAGCCGATGATGCCATCCTTCTCCTTCATGCTTATTTCTTTCTAAGAATGTAAATGTTTGCAGCATAAGAGGATAGAAAGTAATTCAGAGGTTACAGTTGACAGAAACTGTATCTGAACGGTAAAATCTGAGGGTTAAATTACAGGTTTATCATTTTTGTCTCAGTTATGACAGGATCAGTGTAAAAGCTGAGAAATGTGAAGATTTTCTTTCTGCTTTTGTCCAGTTTAATTACAAACTTTGCTTCAGAGAAAAAAATCCAAGAATTTTAAAATCACGTCTGAATCTTAGATTAAGGATTTTTATTTCCCGTCTAATTCGGTTCACTGTGAATTTGTTCTTTAGAGCCAAAAGTGAACGTGAGTTATCAGGCGACACGCTTTGTTAAAATCCGCTGGCTGTTTAAATGCTTGTAATCTTGCACTCATTTAATGATGATGAGGGAACGTTCACATTTTAAGAAGGTGCCTTGGTTAACATAACCTTATGTAAGGGTTAAAGTGGCATTAGCTTAAGGTTATATTAGCACATTGTGGTTAAAATAAGGTTAATATTAGGTTAGTGTGTGTGTGTGTGTGTGTGTGTGTGTGTGTGTTTACTGTGATAACTGGCAGTGTGAGAGGTGAACGTGAGCTCTGCTGTGTGCAGGGAAAAATGTGTCAGCAGCTGTCAGCATTAATAAAGCTTTGATATACTGTGTGTGTGTGTGTGTGTGTGTGTGTGTGTGTGTGTGCACGCACGCGCTAATCTGCACTTTCACCATACATTGCATGAGTCAGCAGCTCCAGCCCTGTAATTCCTTCCTAACTTATAGGTTTGAAATATCAAAGGAACGTCGACGTGAGGCCGGATCGTTTCTGGATGTTTGCACATGAATCCGTCACACGGCCCGCAGCTCCACACACCAGGCAGCTGGAACATCTGTCTGTACGTGCTCTGCTCCTCTCTGTGAGTGGGAAAGCATCGGCCTGGCTGCTGTCAGGAAGCGGAGCTGTGGCCGGCTCTGGATTGGTCAGCCGCACGCCGGGATGAGTAAAACGCTCTCGGCCTGCTAAGTGCTCGTTTATCGACGGCGTTTCCGCTCCGAGCGTCTCCTGCTGGCCTTTGTCTCTTGTTGTGTTTTGTGGTTCTCGGCCTCTCCGCCACGTTATTAGAAACGTTCATGTGTACGCTCGCAGTGTTCTCCACTGCAGTTTAACTTCATGTGTCCAAACATATGCTCCTGCCCAGATATTTTCCATGTTCTTTTCGTTTTGTGGCTTTTCTATTCTTGACGTTGATTTCTGGTTCGTGATCGCCTCTCTCTCCTCCGTCTTCACTTGGCTCGATTTACCTTCGAAAGGATCCTGTGATCATCAGCCTCTGTTTTCTCTGGACTTTCAGGCCTCTTCATGTTGCTGAGCCTCTCTGTGACGATCAGCTGTGGTCCTGCTAACGTTCACGTCTCCTTTGATTGCGTGTTGTGGGTTCAGAGAACCATTACCAAATCTAAATGCCACAGTTCAAATCCCCTTCATACGGTTTACCTGCTCAAATGATGAAGAAATAACAAGCAAGCAAGCAAGCAAGCAATTTATTTATATAGCACTTTCGGATCAGCCCCCAGCTGAACACAAAGTGCTGTACACTTGACATGCCAGAGTGATACATTGAACATGTTAAAAAATAAGAAAAATAATAATATTACCAAAAAAAAAAAAAAAAAAAAAAAAAAAAAAATAATAATAATAATAATAATAATAATAATAATAATAATAATAAATATATATATATATATATAAAATGATTATTAAAATGACATTAAAATAAATAAAATTAGCACAAATAGCAAAGACAATAATAAAATAGTATAAAAAATGATGATGAGAATTACATTTAAAACAATAAAATCAGCACATTAGATCAAAACAATAAAATCAATAAAATTGGGTCAGACTGTGTCATATGCCAAGGAATAAAAATGGGTTTTAAGATGTGTTTTAAAAGTGGACAGTGAAGGGGCCTCTCTAATGTGCTGGGGCAGACTGTTCCACAGATTAGGAGCAGCAATAGAGAAGGCCCTGTCCCCTCTGAGCTTCCTCTTGGACCTGGGTACCTCCAGGAGCAGCTTGTCAGCTGACCTGAGAGACCTGGGGGGTGAGTAAGGATGCAGAAGCTCAGAGAGGTAAGTTGGGGCAAGACCGTTTAAACATTTAAACACAAACATGAGAATTTTAAAATGAACTCTAAGATATACAGGCAGCCAATGGAGTGAAGCCAGGATGGGAGTTATGTGCTCTCTTTTACGAGTTTTGGTTAAAAGTCGTGCAGCAGAATTCTGGACCAGCTGCAGACGAGAGAGAAGATGCTGACTAACTCCACAATACAGAGCATTACAGTAATCTAGACGACATGAAATAAAAGCATGGATTACCGTTTCAAGATGCTGCCTGGATAAAACAGGTCTTATCTTTGCCAAGCGCCTTAAATGGTAAAAACTGGACTTGACAGTAGCCCTAATTTGACTGTCTAATTTAAAATCACTGTCCATCTTAAAACCCAGGTTTGTAACAACAGATTTAAAATACTCTGCCAGGGGTCCCAAATCAATAGCAGAGGGTTCACAAGGTCCACTAGGACCAAACAGAATCACCTCAGTTTTGCTTGAATTACACCTTAGAAAGTTTAGGGACATCCAAGATTTAATGTCTTCTAGACATGCTAGAAGTGGCTTAATAGAGAAGGCCTCTTTCTGCTTCAGAGGCAAATAAATCTGACAGTCGTCAGCATAGCAGTGGAAGGATATTCCATGCCTTCTGAGGATGGTTCCCAGGGGCTGTAAGTATAATGAAAAAAGCAGAGGCCCTAAAATTGAGCCCTGCGGGACCCCAGACTGAAAAGTGGCAGAGGAAGACTCATACCCTAAAAAGTTAACACTAAAAGTTCTGTCACAAAGATAAGACCTAAACCATTTCAAAGCAGTACCACGAATGCCTGCAAGATGGTGCAAGCGAGACAGTAAAATGTTGTGGTCTACAGTGTCAAAGGCAGCTGTTAGGTCAAGGAGGACAAGAACAACATGATTACCAGAGTCACAGGTAAGGAGGATATCATTAAAAACCTTTAAGAGTGCAAAAGCAATGAAACCCACCTGTGCAGGTTTTTGGGAGTGCTGCCCAGCTTTCCTTGGTGTAATGCCCTCAAATTAAAGCGGATAATCTGCACTGCAAGCCCACGTATCTGTATCTGTAATTTAAATATATTTTTAGCAGTTTTACTCTGATGACCTTCCAGAGATGGGATTTGTGTCTGGCTGGAATCGATCCAGCGCCCTTTTGCTTTCCAAGAAGGTGTGTTAGCCGCTGCCAAAATATTATTTTTTAATATTGTACATAATTGTAATATAGATTGTTAGTGATACCAGGTGCATCTAACCTTCCGTGTGGCAGAATTAATCCATCACAGTGACCTTGGGCTATGAACGGATTACTGAGCAGGGTTAGAGGACCTGTGGACTACAACAAGGGGTCCTGTAGAGTCTGTGCTGGAGACGGCAGGTAGTTTGTAGTTTAAGTGGACTCGAGTCCACTGAGTGGATGAAGTTTCTCCTGATGATGTTCGTCATCTCTTCATTCCTTGTAAGCAGACAATGTCCTCCACTCGATGCTGGATCCACATTAGTTTGTTTTCTTTAAACTTTTCCTTTCATATGCATTTGTGGTGAAAAAGAATCAAAAAGCTCGGCTAAAATGTTCATGTAGAACTTTGAGAATCCTGCAGTTAAACATAATCAGGTAATAATCACAGAACCGGTTTGTGAGGTGGAGGCAAACCTGTGGTGTTGAAAATTTCTCCTGGAAGTTTAACGTAAACGAGCTGAGGTGTGATTGGTGCTAACGATGTGTGAGTTGCGGTCACTCGAGGGTTAACGAGGCCATCTGCTCTCAGGATTAACAGATTACGCTCATGCTTGGCTCATCCTGACCAGAGAGATTCCCAATCAGCTGTTCTGGGATCAGCTGCTGGTAATCCTGCAGGTGATGTGGTGGTGAGGCTGTAGGTGGGTTAACTGACTGCAGTGCAGGCAGGAAGGACCGTCTGTCCCACATGTCCCACCTGAGACTGCGGCCGGTCGCTGGTGCAGAGTGAATGGGTGACTGGGACCAGCTGTGCAGAGCGGCAGCATGCTGGGCTGGGTGGGAATGCTGATCAACAAGAGCTGGCTGGACCGACAGCGCTACGTCCAGCCTTCAGAGAGAAGAGCTCGCTGTGGACCGGAGGCTGTTAGAGAGGGAGGCTGTCGGCTGATTGGTGGAGTGCTGCAGGTGAGACGGGATGGGAGACCGACGGGCTGTGATGTCGAGGTCTGAACTGAGGATGCTAATGTAAGCAACTTAGCTTAAGGCCTCAGGATGTTACCTAAACGAGTCAGCCAGGTGTGTGCTCGTCGTGTGTCGGCATCGCTGATATTTCCAGGAAGGATTCACTCAAAGACGTTTCCTGCTTGGCTCTGTGGAAGTTGCCAGGTTTGTTTCTGCTTTAGTGGTCATGACCAACTACACGTGCTCATTAGTCTTTTCTGGTGTTCATCCTGTACTGACGTCCGGATCGGCTGCTATCCGGCAAAGATGAAGTAAACTGACGTCACATCTGCTGTTGTTAGCCACCTTTTCTGCTCGTCGTGCCGATTCTCGATTCTTGTCACTGCAGCTGGATCGAAGACACGAGTGCACGGTTGTCGGTTTTTACTGCAATTCAGTGATCATTAAAGAAGTTCAGAGATTCACAGATCAGTGTTTCAACAGTTTGAAAAGATGAGACTTTGTGGAAAAACTCCCTGCAATTTCTGTACTTCCTGTTCCTGATGAATCCTCGTCCTATATCAGCACTGATATAGAGGTTTGTCTGAGTGGCGACACCTACTGTTCAGGACAATACTGCAGCAGCTACCTGTGCTGTAACAGCAAGCATAAATGGAGGTGGCTGTGCGATGGCAGCAGGTTTAGTCAGACCTTCAGTATTGGGTTACTTTGGTTACTTTGGAGTTTTCCACAACTTTTCAGTGGTTGGTGCCACTTGTGAGCCCAAATACGCCACGAGTCACGCCACGCTGATGAAGACTCAGGTGGGTGGTGATTGGTGACACAGTGAGAGTCTCCACCTGTTGTTGCAAACGGGTACTACAGCGAAGCGGCAACTGCCGTCTGTTTGGCTCTCACACATAAACAGACGGTTAAAGTCCGCCTACCTGCTGCTGTTTCCTGAAACGTCCGGTTTTAATCCCAAAAAGTTGATTCTGTTCATCTGGACGTAGCGTTTCAGAAACGTTTCGTCACTCATCCAAGCGACTTCTTCAGTTTCAGCTTCACAGTTTTGAGATTTCCTTGCCTGCATGGTTGCTCCTGCATCAAGACGTCTGGTTTTAACGTGCGTAATATTAAATAATATTTGATGTCAGCTAATATTTGCAAAGTTGTTTCACACAAACGTTCGTATCTACTAAAGCAGGAATGATGGAGCGTTTGATGGAGAGGCTCTGATGGTGAAGTGGCAACTAAAGCGCTTAACATGTCAGGAAACAATGTGTGAGAAACGTTATGTGAAAGTGTTTGGCTCATAACCTGTTGGGTCAAACAAAAGGGGGTGGGGCTTATCTCAACCAGCCACCAGAGGGCGCTGTAGTGTAATCCATCCACCAAGAATAAACGTAAGCAGCAAAAGCAGCTCTTTTTATCTTCACATCTTCTTGTTTTTAACCTTTCTGTTTGTCCCTCTGTGCTTCCAGCCGGTCCAGCGGTCCAGCGCTCTGGTCAACCCGGCGGTCATGTTCGGCACACGAAAGACCTGGGACCTCGGCCACGCCCCCTGCCTGCAGGATCTCTGGAAGAAAGACCTCTCATTGGATGGTGAGTCAGCAGCGTGGCTGCATATTTTCTGTGTGTGTGGAGGAGAGGTGAGTCATACCTGTGTGTATGAATGAAGCTCGGCGGTCAGAGGAAACCTGGGACTGTCAGTGGGGGGGGACAGGTGAGCTGAAACCGTCACGTTTGCTTTATTGACTGCTGCTCGCTGTGTTTTTCTCAGCTGCTCGTTTCTCAGCGCGAGTCCCCGGAGAGCCGGATCAGGTTAACAAACACTGCAGCTATTGTCTCTCCTGTTCACTCGTCAGACTTTCATTCAGCCTTCTCAGCCACAGCCGTGTGTTTAAAGAGGCTCAGGGCTCCAGGTTTGTTTGAACGAGGGTTTAGGCGATTACAGGAAAGGGCAAACCTGCAGTTATTTTCATAATGTCGGTAAAACTTGTGTCTGAAACTTCAAGTTTCAGTTTATTGTGAGTGAAACCGGGCGAGCAGGTGGAAAAAGCTGAGGTAAGCTGCTTCACATTCCTGCTGCATAAAAACTTAAATGTCCTCTGGATTAAAATTAATATCAGCTTAAAACTTTTCATTCTACCTGCTCGCAAGTTTCATCACGTCTTTGGCGCTGCTGCAGGAAAGTTTGGTGAATGACTTTTGAGTCATTATTGAACTGCTTAAAATAAAAGAAGCTGAAACTTTTAGCGTTTTTGAAATGCTAGAAAAATGTTTAAACAAACTCATATATTCATACTCATATATTCATTCATATATATTAGAAAGAGGAGAATATTCACATGGTTTGAATGTTTTAGGTGAAAAATTAACTTGCAGAATAATAAAAGGAGCCACTCTCTTTTACGGTTTATATTTTTTAAGCGATGCGCTGGAAGTTCGTCCGCAGGAAGTTTCAAGCATCAAACTCTTGATTTCCTGCACTCTGCTGAATTTTTGTGCATCGTTTTGATTTGTATCCCTGCTGAGTCGACACATCCAGGCGCTTCATTCGTCTGTCGTCTCCTCTTTGTGATTTCCTGACTTCAGACTTGAGTGTAATGAGTTGATCATTTGCTCTGATATCGGGGCGACTTTCAGTCTTTTGTTCGGGGAAGCTCAAATGAAGAAATATTCTGCACACAGCATACGTCACATATTTAAGACGTGCACATCTGAGCTCACTGAGACTGAGAACCAGGAGCTCAGGTAGCATTTACTGAAGGTTGATTGGCAAACGAGCAGCAACACTTTAGAAGCCACTTCTTTTAAATTAGTTTTCTCCTGGCTGTTTCATGGTTTGTGCAGTGCTTTCACTTTTAAAACTTTGAACTATCTTTGAGAATCTTCATGAATTACTTTGGTGTCTGGGTTCTCCCTTAGAGATGTTACTCCTACAGTTCAGTTGGTTGTTCTGAATGGGATACTTCACGAGTGCCTCCTAGATGAGGTGTTTAACAGGCAGGAGACCTCAGGGCAGATCTATATCTTGGCTGGTCTGGGAACGCTTCAGTGTCCCTGCTGGAAAGCTGGAGGAGGAGGAGGAGGAAGTGGCTGAGGGGAGGGAGGTCTGGGCATCTCTGGCCCTGAAAGCGTAAAAATGGATGGATGGATTTCTGTTATTAGTTTTTAAGGCTGGGTATGAAGACAGGGGAGGTATCATGTAGAGCACATCATACTTTTTTTGGGGGGGGGGCGCGCTTGTGCATTTTTACTTTAACCAGTCAGTAACTTCACCTTTTGTCATCTATTAAAAGATAAACCTGCAGTTTTCTCTCTCTCTGAAAGTCCCACCCAAGGAAAGGAATCTCCTGGTGATGAAACTCTCTCCCCGGAGTTTCATTCAGACTGTGGGTTCCTCCTGCAGGTTGTCTGTTGCCAAACAACAAAGGCTTTAAACAAAGTGGTGATGAGCCACCGTCTGTGAAATTCAGGGTGGATACTGACGTGGATATGGTTACTGTGCAATGTCCTCTTCAAGGTCTCCATTAAAACTCTTTTGATTATTTAGGCAGAACAAAACTGGTCAGTGGGATCTTCTTTGCTGAAACGCTTTATAGAGGTTGAGGTCGGGATACTGAGGTGAAATGCAGGTGAAGGCAGTGACGCTGCAGTATTTCCCTGTCAAACTGGGTCATACTCAAAATCGCAACCAAGTGATGAAATATGAAAGTGTAACTGGAGGCCGGAGGAATGCGGACCGTCAGACCTGTAATTTCTAACACGTCAGCAGCGTGTTGGACCTGTGAGCTGAGGTTTCAGCATTTTTTTTTTCTTTCCATGTGTAAACATTTACTGTGATGCAGGAAAAGCAAACGCGCAGTACTTCTGTGTAATCCTGTTTTCTAATCCATCATTATTTGGTTTAAAGCAGGTTTTCTGCTCAGTTTGAGTCCACGATGCAGCTCTGAATGTTAAACTCGGACAAGAAAACACTAAAATGATGTCTGAAGGTCGGTGAACGGCTGACTTACAGAAAATACGATTTAAACTGTTTTATGGGCCCTTTGTTCACCTGGAGCAAAAGCACAAATAAGAAAAACAATTTAAACAAAATGAGTGAAAAAGAGACGAATAGCTCGAGACTTTAGTTTCTATTGTATTCTATTGTAATACTGACCGTCAGTGCCCAATATTACAATAAAGTAATACACAGTTTCACAGCACACTTGTTTTCATGTCTGGCAGCTGGAGTCATGTGAGTGATGAGTGCCATTATATTGTCAGACGAAGGCGGTTTGAACATAGCTTTGCTTTGCAGTGAGCTCCTGTAGCTTATAACAATAGTTTCCCCTGACAGTCTTTTTTTTTTCTTAACACACCACGGGCCTGTTGTACGAGGTGTTGTAGAATAAGCTGATCTCTTTTGTGTCTTTCATTAAATAAGCGGCACATAACTTAGTCATTTAACTCGACCGTCTAGATGTGTGAAATTCTCATCCCTGAGGAGCGGCCAAGTCAAGGTGTGACTAAGGGTTCTCACAAAGATGGAAAAACGGGTTTGTGTGTGTGTGTGTGTGTGTGTGTGTGTGTGTGTGTGTGTGTGTGTGTGTGTGTGTGTGTGCAAATCTGAGTGTGTGTGTGTGCACACACTCAGATTTGCTCGACAGAGAGCGGATTGTTCTCAGGTTGATAAGATTTGAGGCCTCACACACTTAGACCACACACACACCCACCCACACACACACACACACACACACACACACACACACACACACACACACACACACACACACACACCTGTGTGAGCAGGTTAATGTGTCAGTGGCTGTTATCAGTAGTTATCTGGTTGGACTGGTTTCCATGGAGCTGCAGGTTTACTCTGGAGGAGAACGGGAGCTGAGGGAGAGGAGCTCAGCTTGTTTCTCGCTGTGACCTCAATAATCACTGATCACTTACAATCTGCTTATAGATTACCTTACACCCACTCAGAAGGTGCTTTCTTCTGAGCTTATTAAGGTGGGCCATAGTTTAATTTCACAATGAGGTTTAAGTTTTAACACGTGAACTTTAACAATCGAGCCATTGTCAGATTTTTCCAAGTTCAGTCGGAGTATCCGTGTCTTCTTCCTTCGAAAGATGCACTTTTAATTTTAACTTTAAAAACAGTTCATTACTAAATGGAAATGATGCTGAGTAACACGTGACGACATATAACTAAGCTGTGTCTCCCGTGTCTCTGTAGCGAGCTCAGTGGACTTCCTGATGAGTGATGGTGAAGACGACGGCTCCTTCCTTTCTCTGCCAAGCACCGCCTTCTCGCAGCGCCCCTCTCTGACCGCCGAGCTCAGCGAAACGAGCGCGACCAGCCAGCAGCTGATTATCCAGGTAAACGACCAGCACAGACAATCGACTAATCAGGAGACTTAAAACGACCTTAAAAGTACAAACTGAGGCTCGACTGAGCGCGCTCACTTCATGCTGCACGGCAGCATGTCTGCAGCGACGGCGCTGACTCGCAGCTGACATCAGCATAAAGTGACAATGTTCAGCTGACGGAGCCTCTGTCTGTTTACGCCTCGGGGACGCTTCCTGTCATCCTGCTCGTCACATCTGTGACACGACTGCTGACACTCTCTGAATGTTGTTGCCCCGTCAGGTGACGTTGGCGACACGCTCACGCAAACGTTTGCAACAGACTGACGAATGAAGCTTGGAGGCCCAGACTGTATATAAAAGATGTTCACTTTTATTCTTTGTCTTCCACCTGTCAGATTTCTGGTTTTCCTCGTTTATTGTCCGTCCGTCATTCCCTCCGTTTTTGTTTTTCATGCCGTCTTCATCTGCAGAGGGTCACCTGGTCGTGCTGGTGGACTCCTGCCAACGTAAAAACCTTCACTGTCCTTGTTGCGCACTGTAGATTCTTCTTCTTCGTATTTTTCTGTAGCGTTTCCCTTTTTGTCTCTGACAGGAAGAGGTCGTAGTGACCGTGTAGACGTTGTTGTGAGCTTCTAGAAACGTGTTAAAATTAAGAATCAGTTGCACAGCCCGGATAACTGTTGCCACTGATTGATTTGTGCTTCTCATGTGTTTTCAGACCCTACAGGACAAAGTTTGCGAGTTTCAGGCTCGACTTCACTCTGAAGAAGTAGCCCGCCACCTGCTGGTCCAGCAGCTGCAGCAAAGTGTCAAAGAGAAGACGGGTGGAGGCGTTAAGACGCTACAGGAGGAGCAGACGTCAGAGACGCCCAACGGTCAGTCTTTGTAAAAAGACAATTCCATTTGATGCGACTGATCTTTAATTTTATTCCAAGATGGCAGGCCCCGCAGTCCTCTGCAGTGACGTAAACGCGTCTGTGTGTTTGTAGGTGTGAGGGTGGTGCAGCCCAGTGACCCTGCGGATCGTCTCAGCTGTCCAGAGGAAGAGCAGCTCGTTACTCGGCTGCGCACACAGGTACGTCTGCAGGAAACCCGCCGATCAAACAAGGCAGGCCTGACACTTCCCACAATGCTTTAGGGGGACACAAACATACGATATCAGCTAGCTTGTAGTCGGTGAGTAACACGATGGTCTGCAGCTCTGATATTTGTTTAGAAGCTCCTGTTTGCAGGATTTAGTGGTGTTACAGACAGCTGTTAGTGAATCTGCTGCAATACTGAACAAAACTTAACAACATGAATATTCAGGCGAAGGATCTTTAAGTTCTGATCGGGTTTATCCTGATCAGCGATGAGATTATTCTCAGGACAGTAAATCCAAAGCTGTGTGTTTCTGTGTGTTCAGACTCTGAACACTCGAAGGTGTGTAACTGAATATTTCCTTGTGTTTTCTTTGCTGTCGGGCTGACGTCTGCACGTTGGCGTCAAACGTAAAGCGAGTCAGAAACGTTGACAGATTTGTTACATCAACAAAACGAAGCTGCCGGTCCGATCTGCAGCTTCATGCTCAGCGACACGTCACGGTACAAACGGAAAGATCCCAGCTATCGAATCCGTGTCGTGACATTCAGCAGGAAGCTAATCCGAATCCGATCTGCAGCTGAGCCTGCGCGTTTTGAAATGGACATGTTTAGCTGAGACGTGCAAGATATAAAAACAGGGTTAAAAGTTTGTTTTTTACCTTTTAATGATGTTCTTTGGCATTTGCAGGTGGAGGAGCTGGAGGAGAAGCTGTTGGATCAGACCCAGGAGGTGGAGAGACTTCGCTCTGAACTGGTGAGACCCTGCTGGACCACATTCCTCAAAAACACACACACACGCGCACGCCTTTGTGTCTGTGTGGGGACACTTGCATGCTATAGTCCTAGGACCCATATCTTAAACTTTAACCTGACTCAAAACCTGAAGCTCGTCTGAAGGTTGTTCCAAAACGAGGACTGGATGCAGTTTCCCTGTTGCTCCTGTTTGACAAAAACTGACTCATTTTCAGTAAAATGTCCCAGTTTTGCAACAAAAGTGTTTGACTTTATGCAACAACATCCTGACTTTGGAAAAAATATTCCTGCTTTGCAGAACAAACTTCCTCATTGTCCAGTCAGGAAAAGTGAGACAGCACTCGGTCATGTGGTCATGATGTTATCGATTAATGGGAAATTTCCTGATTGATTGATTGATTGATTGATTGATTTTAAAACTCTCCAAGATTCAGGAGAATGTTTACTTCATACGTCTCAGTAAATGGAAGTGGAGCTTAATGAGAGAAACACTTTCCTAATAAAACAACTCAATAAGTGGTCAGCTTTAGAAGAAGGTCGGGTTTCACGTACAGGAAAAATGTTTTTCACTTGTTTTAAATCATTTTTATTGATTGCCAGGTTAATGCGTCCCTCCTGAGGACTCTGCAGTGCTGCAGACATGCAAACATCAAACAAACGTCCTACTACACAGCACCTGTTTCATTTTGCCCAAAAACAGTGGCCACAAACACAAACACACGGCTTACTTTTCACATTTTTACATCATTTCAAATTTTGCCAGGAGGCTGGGCCGGCCTTTGTGAGGACCCTAATGTGCAGCTGTGTTAAATGTTGGTACACTCTGATTGACAAACATTAAGGTGTTTGTGTGTCTTTGTGTCCTTTAGGGGGCGACAGACCTGGAGAAGCAGCTGGAGCTGCTGGTGGTGGAGAATGAGCGTCTGAAGCAGGAGCTGAAGTCATGCAGGAGCTCAAAGCTTCAGAAGCTCGATGCTGCCGCAGAGACCTGCAGCTGCAGCCACTGCCCCCACAGCCAGGTAATGTGCATGTGCGCAGGCTCACTCAGCAGCCTGCTCCAGGTGTGCTGACGAGTTTAAACTCCTCGCTGTGTGCTGCAGGATGCGGAGGCCCTGCGGAGGGAGGTGTCCCGCTGGGAGACCCAGGCCCGGCAGAGGGAGCGGCGGCTAGCTGAGCTGGAGAGAGAGCTGCTGGAGAAAAGCTCCAGGACGGAGGCCCTCCAACGGCAGCTGGACGACTCCACCCGGCAGCTGGACGACAGCCGCAGGCAGCTGGAGGAGTCGAGGCGGAGGCAGGGGGAGGCTGAGCAGAAACTCACCCTCCGGCTGCAGGAGTGCGAGGAGGAGCTCGCCAGACAGGCAGCGACGCCCCCCAGAGTCAAAGTGAGAATGCTGGTCAGGTTAAAGCAGATTAGATTAGATTCATGCCTTCAGTTTTTCAGGAGAACCATTAGATCTGAAGTAACTGAGTAACTCTACCATAAGAATGAAGCATCGTCTTGAGTGGAAACTAAATCTAATCGGCTCTAATTGTTTGGTGTTCCTCAGTATGTGACGCAGACGGTGGAGGTGGAGTCGGCGGACTCTCAGAAAGCTGTGGCCGAGTTGCAGGTGAAGAACAACGCCCTGCAGGAGCAGCTTTCTGCACAGAGGCAGCTGCTGCGAGAGCTTGAGACGCAGCTGCACGAGTCGCAGAGGACCTGCGCTCAGCTCAGGACGCAGGTAAGTTCACCTGCAGTCGCACATCAGCTCGTCCGGTTATCATAGAGTCGCAGACACCTAAAAACCTCAGCGAGGCTCCAGAAGTGCAGCATGACCCGACCTGCAGAAGCCAGCTTTGCCTTTTCCTCCTCGTCTTCCTCTTTAATGTCACCAGCAGCTCTATGAACGTGACGGAGGAGACGAGCTGGAGAGGAGTTACGAGCAGAAGTCGGTTTTTGTTTAGTGCTTTTTAACTACGAAATTCCCATAAATACATGATGTTGGGTCCGAATAAATCATTTTGATGTGAACCAGACGTTTTCTTCACCTGTGGTGTGGTGAGCACGTGATGAGGTTCTCCTATGAGCAGACCTCAGATCAGCCAGTTTCCAGGTTAACCCCTACGCTTCACCTTTTCCTCTCCGCATGCATCCGGTTGCAGCTGCTTGCCGATCGAGGCCGTCTGTGCGGCCTCCTGTCCAAGGCCGTCGGCCGGCGCAACAGCGAGGTGGTTCGCAGGTTATCGAAGGTTGGCCACCCAGTCCTTTTCCCCGTCTACCCTGTGACATCATTAATATTCAGAGAACAGAGGTCACAGCGAGTGACCTCCCCTGACCGAGAGCGCCGGCACTGAAGCTGCCAGATAAACCAGACACGTCAGCCACTGACGCCATCGTTTGTTACGATGCAAAGACACGATACACAAGTTTTATTAAACAATGATTACAAGAGGGCAAAACGACTGTGCAACGATGTGATGGAAAAAATAAAGATCTTGTTTAATTGGATAAAAATTTAAATATGAAGATAAAGTGTGTGTGTGTGTGTGTGTGTGTGTGTGTGTGTGTGTGTGTGTGTGTGTGTGTGTGTGTGTGGCAGCTTATGAGAGTTTCTAAAATCGGTGGTTTGAACTGGTTTAACTGGGACGCTTCAGAGCCTCAGACCCTGTGTGATCACCCAGTGTGTGATTTTTAAAACCATCCCAGTAACTGTCCCAGTGCTCCCTGGTTATTGCAGGCTGTGTTCACACTAAGATACAAAGCTTTTTATTTTGGTTGTTCTAGTTTAGCATAAAGAAACCGTTAGCCCAGCTCCAGGTAACAACCAACCTGGCGAGCAGCTGCTGGGTGTTTAATTTAGTTTTTAAAATTGTGGAAACACATTACAACCCCGTTAGTCAGCAGTGTGAAGAAGCCTTCCTGTATGTTCCTGTTCCACCTGTGTGATCAGATTTACCTGTGTGATACACCTGTGTGTTCTCCTGTGACACTAGCTTTTGTGTTAGCTGTTTGCTTTGACGGTGTGTAAAAATATTTACTAACTGCTGCTTAGCTAACTGAGTTAGCTGATGTTTGCTGGTAATCCTGAAGGTTTTTTCTCCTCGCTGCATTTGAAGCGTCACTAAAGTCTGAGATGTTTCCTTGGTCTTGTTAGCTTTGTGATCAGGTGTGTCTGGTATAGCTGATGTAATGTTATTCTGAATATAACTTTAATTAAACATGAAAACAGTCAGCTAATGGAAGTTATCCTCTAAGAAATTCCATGTTTGAAATGTAAAATTAAATTCTGATTTCTTGTGAATCCAATAATTTTAGCTGTACTTAAAGATGATTGTAAATGTGAAATTATATTTAAAATTTGAGTTTCCAAGTAACATCGATAATTCATTTTAGTCCAATCCTAATTAAAGATGCCTACAGTTTATTTTTCCACTAGTAAAAACATTATTCATTTCTTATTAGTGAAACTGTAGATCTGTAATCTAATGTATTTATATTTTGAAATGACTGTAAATGTAATTTGGCCTTTTTCTGCAGCTTAATTCTCATTGGTCAAAATGTCATTAATTAGTATCAACATTTCACATAATGTTTACCGTTATGGATACAAGTCAAACTTGAATCGGGGATATTTAAAAGTTTTCCGTGAGGCTCGTCGTACAGATGAACGCAAAGGCAGAAACTTGATGATGTGCTCGGTGTGTATTCTGACACTGGTCTCCACCTGTGTGCATCCGCCCTCCAGATCCTGGTCTATGAAGGAGAGATGGAGCGAGCTCAGGGTCAGCTGGAGGCGGAGATGCAGAACCTGGAGGAGGAGAAGAACCGTGTCATTGAGGAGGCGTTCATCCGAGCCGAGAGCGAGATGAAGGCCGTCCACGAGAACCTCGCAGGTCAGACGCAGTTTCCTGTTGGTCTGAACCGCAGACTGTGTATATGGACTCGGTGACCATTCCCATGTTGTATGTATCCATCACAGAGACGCAGGTATCCTCTGTTCTTGGTAACATCCAAATAAAATCACTCAGACATCTGTTAGTACAGTAACCTCACAGCAGCCATATTATTGGTCACCTGAAGACATTAAAAATGCTCCAACAGCACAAATATGGTCCAGTTCAGGGACTCTAGTTAGTTGAGGTGAAGTCTAGCAGAAAGCTAGCCGCTACAGTCGCCTGTAGCATCAACCTGTCAGTCACAGAGGCCACACCCCTAATAATGCAAATTTTAATGCAGGCGATTGACCAGGCGTTATAAAGGAGGAAATCATCTGCAGAGACCAAACAGTTTGTGTATCCGGCTGTAAACACGTTTATTTCTGCTGCAAAGTTTTAACTTGGGAGTCTATGGGGACCGACTCACTGCTGCCTCTGCTGGATGTTGGAGGAACTGCAGGTCTTGACGCTTCCTCGTTAGCTTCATTTGTTGTTGTTGTTTACAGGTGTGCGTATGAACCTGCTGAGCCTGCAGCCGGCCCTCAGGACTCTCACCTCGGACTACAACTGTCTGAAGAGGCAGGTACAGGACTTCCCCTTCATGCTGGACAAAGCAATCACGGAGGCCAAACAGGAGGTGAGTCAGAGCCCCGTCGTCATGGTTACGCTCAGAGATGGGTTGAGTCAAGACGCCCTTTAAATGGGGAAAAAAAAACTATGTGTTAATTCATACAAATGATTTTGCAGTCATTTTATAAAAGTGTGTGTGTGTGTGTGTGTGTGTGTGTGTGTGTGTGTGTGTGTGTGTGTGTGTGTGTGTGTGTGTGTGTGTGTGTGTGTGTGTGTGTGTGTGTGTGTGTGTGTGTGTGTCAGATCTGCCAGGTGATCAGTGAGGTGAGCAGCACCAACCAGGAGCTGCTGCGTAAATACAAGCGAGAGATGAACCTGAGGAAGAAATGCCACAACGAGCTGGTTCGACTCAAAGGTCTGAAACAAGCTTCGTGTTTTCTGTCCGACGTCTTTGTACATTTAAAACGTTTCATAGCTCCCGCTGCTCGCTCACACACCTGATCACAGATTTTAATACTTTAGTAAAACAAAAATCTTCTATTAAAGAGCTTTAAAGAAGCACATATTAGTCTGCAACATGGAGCATATAGCTGCATTTTATTTTGAAGGAGGTGAGAACCTGCTTTTCCTTGTTTCCTGTCATGTCTTACTGACGAGCTCATACCAAAAACTTAAGCATCAGGCTACTCCAAACATCAAACACAGGTACAGAGGGGCAGCCAATCAGAATAAAGTTGGCATAAAGAGGGCAGAGCTCTAAATCGGCTTGTTTCAGATGGAGAATGAACTCCGCGGAGGATAAAGGATTATTTTGAGCCATGATTCATGTAAAGCTGCTCTGGTAGAGACCGATAATCTCACCTGGCAGATGTTTGAGCACCTGTGCAGATGCAGGAAATGATCTCGTCTGTTTGGTCAGAACAAAATGTTCTAAATCCCACGTGCTGCTGTGTTTGGTCTCCAAGGTAACATCCGTGTGTTCTGTCGCGTCCGGCCGGTCAGTCAGGAGGAGCAGGACTCCGCCGATGCCAAAACCATGCTGAGCTTCGACTCGGACGACGACGCCATCCTCTACCTCTCTAACAAGGGCAAGGTCATGACCTTTGAGCTGGATAAAGTCTTCCCCCCTCACGCCACCCAGGAGGAGGTGAGCGTCCTCAGAACGTTTAGATTGTTGAACTTCAAAATAATGAAGCCCGAAACGACCTCCAGGTCAGAGGCTCGTCTTAAAAGTGCCAGCTTGTGAGCGGATACCCCATCGGTCGTGATTTTTGTGGTCATTGTGAATAAAGGTGTGCGTCTCATCTGCTGGTTCTCTCTCTGATTGGCTCATCAGGTGTTTCAGGAGGTTCAGGCTCTGATCACTTCCTGTATTGACGGCTATAACGTCTGCATCTTCGCCTACGGACAAACCGGCTCCGGGAAAACCTACACCATGGAGGTAGGACGGGGCTTTTTACATTTATCCGCTCAGAAAAGCTCGGTTTTTGCTCCAATAACAAGACACAAATTCAAATGTAAGTAAAATTTAATCGAGATGTCGCTGAATACACCTGTAAACTCCGCCTCCTCTGCCTGTGGACCTTCAGGGTGTCGCTGATAACCCCGGCATTAACCAGCGTGCTCTGCGGCTGCTGTTCTCTGAAGTATCAGAAAAAGCTCCAGACTGGGACTATAAGATCACCGTCAGCATGGTGGAAATCTACAACGAGACGCTGCGGTGAGGAAACAAGCTGTCCTCTGACAGGCACCTCTGACCCTGTAGACTGATGATGGCTTTATTTACATGTAAACTACAGTGTTTGTGTTTACAGCGATGAGGAAACATGAGGATGTGTTTCAGGGTTTGAAGTGTGGAGGTCTGTTATCGCAGGTTTTACTCCCGCCTCCTCGTATGGGAGCAGCTGCAGAGCAGTTATGTAAAACTGGATCACGTAAAATCTGTTCGTCTCCATCTCTCCAGCTGTTGTGTAACAAAACATCTGTGCAAAGAGTCAGAGCTCAACATCTGGCGAAAGGTTTTCTTGGCAGAAACATTCAGAGCTCTGAAGGTCAGATTAAACTCAGATTATCAGACTGAACAACGTGAAACAGATTGATAGAAAAACGCAGAAATGGGAGAAAGGCTTCACGAGCTGCAGTTGGTGAAAGGTTAAAGGTTTGTTTCATGCTTCAAATTACGGATCTCTTCAGACCCCTGAGTTCTGTTTTAATCAGCCTTCGTTGTTGCACTCAAGCCCTGAGTCGAAACCTGCAGGCACTCAAACGTCTCTGTTGCCTTCAGGGACCTGCTCGGGGAGAATCCTTCTGACAAGCTCGACATAAAGATGAATCCCGACGGCAGCGGCCAACTCTACGTCCCCGGACTGACCGAGATCACCGTGCAGAGTCCCGAGGACATCAACAAGGTGAGGACTTCCTGCTTGTCCTTTAGTGTAACATACCTGATGATCATTTGCCCTCCTGTGATGATGGATGACGGCTTGTGTTTGTTTTGCAGCAAAACCAAATGTAAAAAAAAAAAAAAACAAAAAACAACAATCAACTTTTGTGGATTTTTTTTGTGGATCAAACATGTGGATCTAAAATTCATCTTGAGCAGGAATGATGTGTTTAGCTCCCAGCGGCTCATGGTTAGTCTGTTTACCTGTCTGCAGGTGTTTGAGTTGGGTCACGTCAACAGAGCGACAGCCTGCACCAACCTGAACGAGCACAGCTCGCGGTCAC